>NC_089682.1:59800687-60460360 GCF_031753505.1 Anomalospiza imberbis | reverse complement strand
CAGCACCACAGGCTGAAGCTCTAGACACAGCACTATGCCAGGACCTGACAATGCAATAGTAGGAGTCATAAAAATAGCACAAAGGCATGAACTAATCTGCTCTCAAACCTCTTTTTTAAAGGATTAATTTAATTCCTGATAACGTATTTCTCACCTCCATTTCACTATTTCTGAGCTGTCTCGTTATGCAATAAAATGTTTCCTTTGGCTATTTGCTGTAAAAATGACTCTTAAAAACAGATTGTGAATGAAGAACAACATGTGCCAGTTCTGTCAAAAAAAAGGAGACTCAGCTCACAGTTTGGCAGAGTCACAGGAGAAGCTCAGGACTGTGCCAAGAAGGGGCCAAGCCCAAAATAGACCCTGGTCTGAATAAATGTGTGGTGATGCCTCTGGACCAGGCAGCTTAAGCATCTCCTTCTGACCATCTGCTTGCCTTAAACCTGCCATGTTCCAGTTTTGTAACAGGAAAAGGAAGGGAAGGGAAGGGAAGGGAAGGGAAGGGAAGGGAAGGGAAGGGAAGGGAAGGGAAGGGAAGGGAAGGGAAGGGAAGGGAAGGGAAGGGAAGGGAAGGGAAGGAGAAGGGAAGGAGAAGGGAAGGAGAAGGGAAGGAGAAGGGAAGGAGAAGGGAAGGAGAAGGGAAGGAGAAGGGAAGGAGAAGGGAAGGAGAAGGGAAGGAGAAGGGAAGGAGAAGGGAAGGAGAAGGGAAGGAGAAGGGAAGGAGAAGGGAAGGAGAAGGGAAGGAGAAGGGAAGGAGAAGGGAAGGAGAAGGGAAGGAGAAGGGAAGGAGAAGGGAAGGAGAAGGGAAGGAGAAGGGAAGGAGAAGGGAAGGAGAAGGAAGGAGAAGGGAAGGAGAAGGGAAGGAGGAGAAGGGAGGAGAAAGGGAGGAGAAAGGAGGAAGGAAGGAAAGGAAGGAAGGAAAGGAATGGAAGGAAGGAAAGGAAGGAAGGAAAGGAAGGAAGGAAAGGAAGGGAAGGAAGGGAAGGAAGGGAAGGAAGGAAGGGAAGGAAGGAAGGGAAGGAAGGAAGGAAAGGAAGGAAGGAAAGGAAGGAAGGAAAGGAAGGAAGGAAAGGAAGGAAAGGAAGGAAAGGAAGGAAAGGAAGGAAAGGAAGGAAAGGAAGGAAGGAAAGGAAGGAAAGGAAGGAAAGGAAGGAAAGGAAGGAAAGGAAGGAAAGGAAGGAAAGGAAAGGAAGGAAAGGAAGGAAAGGAAAGGAAGGAAAGGAAGGGAAGGAAAGGAAGGGAAGGAAAGGAAGGGAAGGAAGGGAAGGAAGGGATGGAAGGAAGGAAGGGAAGGAAGGGAGGGAAGGAAGGGAGGGAAGGAAGGGAGGGAAGGAAGGAAGGGAAGGAAGGAAGGGAAGGAAAGGAAGGGAAGGAAAGGAAGGGAAGGAAAGGAAGGGAAGGAAAGGAAGGGAAGGAAAGGAAGGGAAGGAAAGGAAGGGAAGGAAGGAAGGAAGGAAGGAAGGAAGGGAAGGAAGGAAGGGAAGGAAGGAAGGGAAGGAAGGAAGGGAAGGAAGGGAAGGAAGGGAAGGAAGGGAAGGAAGGGAAGGAAGGGAAGGAAGGGAAGGAAGGGAAGGAAGGGAAGGAAGGGAAGGAAGGGAAGGAAGGGAAGGAAGGAAAGGAAGGAAAGGAAGGAAAGGAAGGAAAGGAAAGGAAGGAAAGGAAAGGAAAGGAAAGGAAAGGAAGGAAGGAAGGAAGGAAAGGAAGGAAGGAAAGAAAGGAAGGAAGGAAAGAAAGGAAGGAAGGAAGGAAGGAAGGAAGGAAGGAAGGAAGGAAGGAAGGAAGGAAGGAAGGAAGGAAGGAAGGAAGGAAGGAAGGAAGGAAGGAAGGAAGGAAGGAAGGAAGGAAGGAAGGAAGGAAGGAAGGAAGGAAGAAGGAAGGAAGGAAGGAAGGAAGGAAGGAAGGAAGGAAGGAAGGAAGGAAGGAAGGAAGGAAGGAAGGAAGGAAGGAAGGAAGGAAGGAAGGAAGGAAGGAAGGAAGGAAGGAAAGGAAGGAAAGGAAGGAAAGGAAGGAAAGGAAGGAAAGGAAGGAAAGGAAGGAAAGGAAGGAAGGAAAGGAAGGAAAGGAAGGAAAGGAAGGAAGGGAAGGAAAGGAAGGGAGAAGGAAGGAAGGGAAGGAGGGAAGGAAGGGAGGGAAGGAAGGAGGGAAGGAAGGGAGGGAAGGAAGAAGGGAAGGAAGGAAGGAAGGAAAGGAAGGAAAGGAAGGAAAGGAAGGAAAGGAAGGAAAGGAAAGGAAGGAAGGAAAGGAAGGAAAGGAAGGAAGGAAAGGAAGGAAGGAAAGGAAGGAAAGGAAGGAAAGGAAGGAAGAAAGGAAGGAAAGGAAGGAAGGAAAGGAAGGAAGGAAAGGAAGGAAGGAAAGGAAGGAAGGAAAGGAAGGAAGGAAAGGAAGGAAGGAAAGGAAGGAAGGAAAGGAAGGAAGGAAAGGAAGGAAGGAAAGGAAGGAAGGAAGGAAGGAAGGAAAGGAAGAGAAAGGAAGGAAGGAAAGGAAGGAAGGAAAGGAAGGAAGGAAAGGAAGGAAAGGAAGGAAAGGAAGGAAAGGAAGGAAAGGAAGGAAGGAAAGGAAGGAAGGAAAGGAAGGAAGGAAAGGAAGGAAGGAAGGAAAGGAAGGAAAGGAAGGAAAGGAAGGAAAGGAAGGAAAGGAAGGAAAGGAAGGAAAGGAAGGAAAGGAAGGAAAGGAAGGAAAGGAAGGAAAGGAAAGGAAAGGAAGGAAAGGAAGGAAAGGAAGGAAGGAAGGAAAGGAAGGAAAGGAAGGAAAGGAAGGAAAGGAAGGAAAGGAAGGAAGGAAGGAAGGAAGGAAGGAAGGAAGGAAGGAAGGAAGGAAGGAAGGAAGGAAGGAAGGAAGGAAGGAAGGAAGGAAGGAAGGAAGGAAGGAAGGAAGAGGGTTTCTGAAGTAGCACGCCACTATTTCAGGTAAGTGCTGTTACAGAGAAAGCCCTTCCCTCATCAATATCATCAAACAAGTGTTCTATTGAATCTTCTCATTCTTCCTCAAATTCCCTCTGATGACCTTTCACATAGCACATACAGAGAACACTCTTCTCTCTCCCTTCCTTGTATCTTTAAAGTCCTACAGACCTGTCCTCCCAAACCTCTTCCAAGTCTTCCCTGATACCCTAAACTTCTATATCTGCCAACATGGCATGGTTGAGGCTGCCCACTTTCAGGATCTCCAATGAGCTTCACATTCTTGTTCTCACCTTGGTGAGCCTTCAGCATATTTGATGTTTCCTCTGTGTATGCCTTGATGGGTCTAGGCTCTTCTGTGGCTCTTCTCATCTCTCTGAACAAACTTTTATGTTGGACTTCGATTATCTCATTCATCCTCCTGCAGCCTTTGTCCCTCTTTTCCAACTTGACTTCTTCAACCTCATCTAAACAGAAAAATCTCAGTCCTTTGGAGCAGGACTTATGTGGACATATCCTGAGGCACTGAAGAAACCTCTATTGCGCACACACACACACCAAGCAACACTCTGCAAAGACACCAAGGACCAGAACTGCTGTGTGTGCTCTGACTGGGGCTTTGATCCCTTCGTCCTGAAACCTGGCTTCATGTTCCAAAGATAACCCAACCCACATCATGTGAGCAGTGTAACTAGACTCCAAATTGCCTGTCTTTATGACTCTGCAGGCACTTCAATCACACCCAGGGCCTCTTGAGATGGCACATGATCTAAAGAACATACACAAAATTATTGTCTCTGTACAGGAAAATGAATGAATAGCCAGCTGACCCAGAGTGACCCAAAGGTAGATCTCTTAGCCTCCAAAACTGTAGCCATTTGAAAGCTACTCTTGATAAATAGCTGGGGCTAATACAGACAGGCAAATTGCTGTGCTCAAGGATGTTTCCTGGCCCATTGAGTTTCCTAGGAGAGGTGCAGCCAGGCATGCCCTTCCCCAGCTCCGCATTATTTCCTATAGCAGACTTGCATTCTCACGTCTTCCAATTCTCTCTCATCTTCATGCTTTTGTCTCCAAACCATTTTACCTTCACATTAATGACCCTGTTCTCCACTGTACATTTTGTCCCAAGCGGCATTCTCCTGTCTCTATTTACCTGGCCTCTACTATCATCTAATTTAGTATTTCTTTACAAATATTTATTGTCATTGCTCCAAGCATAGTCTCTAGCATGTTCTCCTGCCTGCTGCACAGGCATACACATGGGCACAGGTGCCAGCATTTGTGAGAAGCTCGGTGGGAATGTGGAAAAGGTTAAAGCTCTGAAGGTTTGGAGAAGGCCTGCACACTATAAGTTTTTCTTTGTTTATTGAAAGTTTATTGAACAGCTTCATCTTTATTTATTGAAAGTTCAAAGCTCCTTCTGATGCTCTTCTGTTGCAGGGATGAACCCTGCCCTTGGGCATGATCTGCTTTTAAATTTCCAGCTGTATGTGAACATGGCTGGGCCACAGTCAGTACTCCCACAGAGATGGCTGTGCCCTCGGTACACATCAGCTGCAGTGACACAGCTGTGAGCCTCTGTCGCTAGTGGGTCCCAGTGAACCCATCGCACAGCCTTGCAAACCAGGCACGACCTTCACACTGACCTCCTCTGCTCCACATAGCAGTGAGGCACTACTCTTCAGAGCAGCTTAGCATCAAATGGATAAACCAGACCTGAGTTTTAAGGGCTTCCTTGCAAAATAGAATTTTACATTTCATCTGCTACAGACAAAATAAAGTGCTAGAGCCCCAGGCAGTCTGCAGTGGCTCCCCATGAGCCACAGAGTGTGTCACCAAGCCCAGGCAGTATGTCTCACATGGTGCTCTCCTGGCTGCAAGACCTGCTGCTTCCTCGTGCAGTGGCACTGTGATTCATAGCAGTTTATTCAAGGTGTTAAATTAAAACCCCACAGCACCCAAACAGATCGGGCCTTTTCTAAATTATTTGTTATTCCAACCAAAACATCAAACAAGACTCGGTATCTAAATATGGTTGTTAGAAGAATATGTGTTTCCTTACAGAGTTTAATTTCTCTTCAATAAAAAAGAAAGGGCATAGTAAAATAGAAGGCTGACATTTTAATTTTATTATCTACCATAATCCCAATGTAGATTGTAAGAGAAGTAAATGTCAGTGGAAAATAATTACAGAATGACGAAAATAACTTTAAAAATTACTGTATTTGGACTAAGCTCTAAGGTAAAAACTACCAAAATCAGCACTGTCCCATTTTTAAAACTTTAGTTTATACAATGGTATGAAAAAAAATGAATACCATCTGTAATACTCAACTCTTCATCCCACTAGAAACCTACGGTTCAGAAGCCGTTGGGTAGTGGGGTTTGGAATTGGGCTCATCTTGAGGAGACTTTCCAAATATTTCACTGGTTTTACTTACTCAAGCAGTGCAGTCATTTGCGATGCAGTTTTTGACTTTGGTGATTGCTACCATTCTTCTTCTGGGTTAATGTCCTTGCACAGCTACCTTAGCTGATGACAAAGTTTATGTCTAATTAATTATAGTTATTCAGCCATTTCTAGTGAATTAGTGTTATGCATCGGCTACAAACTGCTGAGATCCACACACAAAACTGTGAAGAAACAGCTACACTCCATAGTGAACTCAAATAGCTGAAATAACAGTGGCTTCTGTGGCACAACTCTCTAAACCAAAATGACATGTTAATGAAGAAGTGCCACTGGCCATTATCCCCAAAAGTTTGTGTCAATGGGAAAAAAAGGTGGAAGGTTATAGTGCCCAGAACAACCTGAAAGGGAGGCCTCTAGAGATGAGGGGCTGAGAGCACATTGACAGACACTTGAAACTAAGAGCAAATGAAACTAATGGCTAATTGCTATTTGACTTCTCTCTGTTTGAGAAACAGAGCTTCTTCAGTCTCAATAAGTAAACAGAATGATTCAACAGTAAAACCTCTTGGTGGGATAATTTTATCCTCTTAGCAGAAATAACCTTTAACAGAACAGAGTTTGTATAAACATTTGTGACATAGGGGTATCATCTTGGTTAGCACTATTATCTAAGCACACTTCATTCACAACTGCCCAAATTCACTGTTCCTTTCACAGGTCATTATTTCACAGAAGACTGGGTGAAGCACCCGATCTGAATGCAGAAACCACCACCTCAACTCTCATTACCCTGGAAGCAAACCCAGAACCTGCAACCAGAGCTGATATCTGTGCTTTGTACTTGGAAATTATAGCAGGCTGATTTTTTTGGGATCTAAGCTCCCTGGAAAAATCTTGCATTGTGATGGAGTTCATTGAATGGGCTTTGTTTTGAGGGTAGTCAGTGAAAAATGAAAATGCCCACATGAGAATTTGTTTGGCATGTGTCTTTGGAGGATTTAAGAATAAAGTATTCACAGTCCTATCCCAGTGTACCAGACCTGCATTGATTTTTTTTTCCTCTCCTCATCCATTTAATCGATCAAAATTCATAGCTGCATAATATTCAGGTTACATTTCACTTTCTTTGTTCACCTTATGGCCCTCTTGACAGCGTGCAAGCTCTTTCTGAGCACAGTAATAATTAAATACAAGCACCATCTATTTTATTGGAGCCTATATTTATTTCACAACCTCAGAGAATTGCTGGAGAAATTATTGCTAACATATATGATTGCAGAGACCATACCTGGGGCACCTTTCCTGGCATGGCTCCTCGGAATGTTCCCGTTAACCACCTGCTGCTCAGGACCAGGTCTGGAACACATCACCACTCCTATCACTTTTTAAACTTGTTCCTTTTGTTCTGTAGAACTTGTTTTTAATAAGGCACAGATACAAAGTTGCTCGGTTTATGTTCCATGGGGCTGCCAAATATTTGAACAAACAAGGAAGGGGAAGCAGATTTTAGCCCAAGGCAATCTCTCTATAACCCCCTCCCCAAACAAGCTCACCGACAGCCCACTCCAGGGAGATTTATGTTTTCTCAAATGAAATTAGGTAAAAGTTTATGGTGTGAAATGAAGGGCAGGATGGTCTGCCCATACCCATTCTTTCCTTCCATCGCAGGCTGTTGAGCACGGGGGAGGAGTGACAGGTACACCGGCCATCAGCGATGGGACAGCGTTCACCCACGGAAATCACCGTGGGGACTCTCTCCTCTGGTATGGATACCTCCTCCACTACTCAGTTTCCTCTTGTTCAATATTTCTGAAGAGACTGTTTTGAACAGTAAAAATCTGCTCTTGTATCTTAGCTAAAGTTCTCCAACATTCATATGACCCAGCACATCAAAGTGCTGATAGGGAAGACATGGAATATTTGGGGATGATTGATCAGCCCAAATAAGCCTTCCCATTTAATTGCCTTCCCAAGCTAAACAAAGCACTGTGGATGCAGCTTTTCGACAAAAGCACAGGGAGGTGGGCTCTCAAGGCCGCTGCTTAGATGAGGTAAACCTGTCCCACTCCAGCCAGTCTCTGAGTACCTCCCTGGGAGAGAAATCTCACCTGTGGTTAAACTGTTCTCAGTGGCCTCACCGTTTTCCCTGGACTGTATTATTGCACAGGGAACCTCTGAGCAAGCATCTGTCTTTGGTGGTTCTTCAGTGTCAATTCACTAATATTATATTTGCCAAGGAAACGAAAACAATCACAGGAAGAGTAAATATTGGAAAATACAAGCTAATTCCAGCGTTGCCTGAAGTAACTGGAGCAACAGCAGTAATGGTAGCAAATCTTGAATGGGGCAGGTAAAGCCCTTTGCTTGGGGAAGTTGTCAGAAAACAGAAAGAGGGATGAACTTGATCCAGCATCACAGCTGCTGCACTGTTTTATTTTAAAGACAATGTTTATTTTAACAATTTGTGATTAGCACCATCGCATTTACAATGGGATCTTTTCTCTAACAGCTGCAGCAGAAATCTAGGAAACAAAGGAAACATGGGTAGAGAAAAGGAGCTCCTGAAAGTGAAGTTAGTTTCCCGCTATGAACATATAAAATATTGTACACTAGCATAATGTTATTCTAATTTTTGCAGGCTATTTTGTCTCTTCTCTGACTTCTCTAAGTATTCTTCTTTGCCACTGCAGGGATTATTGTACTAATAAAAGAGACTGCCATTCTTGGTGGAGTCGTTGATCAGATTTCTGTTTCTAATTGTTTTCTTATTGTTGGCTTTGAACTTCACATCTTTTGTGCTGATGTGTGCCTTGAAAGCCTTTCTCAGGGAATACAGTATTACTAATGTGAGATGTTGATCAGACCCCATGGCAGGATGTTTATATACAGAGGAATGTTTTGATCTGTGGCTATAGCTTGAGTCTGGATCTTGCTTGGGTTAATTTGGATGCTGTTTTCTTAGATTCTGGCAGACTTCCTTCACTGTTTCTTGGGTTTACTCCATAGGTTTCATGTCTTTGATTTATCAATGGCCAGTGAATCATATTTTTCTCAATTTTTACAGATTTTATGGTAAGTGCTATGTTGTCAGCAGTTCCTGTTTAATATGTAGAGAGTTTTAAATTTATGTGCAGCATATTACCCTTGCTCTGTTGAATTATTAGCAGATTCCCCTGAATTTGGTGTGTTTATATAGTATTTGTAACTTTTGATTAAATACAGTGCAGTCCTTGGGACATGTACAGTACTTACATTTGAGTGTTACCAAGCAACCTCACATGATTTTTGTATCTGTGACTGTCACAAGGGACTGTGAGGTGCTGGCTCAAAAGCAAACTTGCTGCTGCACTACTTGGGGGAAAAAAAGAAAAAAGAAAAAAGATAAATTATTCCAGATTTGCCATGCTGACTGAAATCCATGGTTGGGCTGGTCTGATCCAGTCTCTCTTGTCCAGCACCAGCTGAGAGCTGCAGAGGAAAACTGAAACAAATAAACTAACAAAATCTGAGAGATATGTAAGCAATTTGCAGCGTGCTTTACAAGATCTGAGCACTCTTTGCTGACTTACAGGGATGGCCTGGGGCAGACAAGTGTCATTACCTTTATTAAACCCCTAGGGCAGCAGACTGAAAGGAGTTCAAGTGAGGTGTGTGGTGGCTTGAGGGGGGTTGACACAACACTGGGAGGGGATGTGGCATTCCCCCTCCCTTGGCAGAGGAGGGGAGGAAGGGCTGGGAAAGGCCACTTGGGCAGCACTTCTACCACTGGAAGATGTAAGGGAAGCTGGTGGATGTTGATCCTCCCATGGCATGGCATGTACCTGGACATGCTGCTCTCAGAGAGGTAATTCTCCCAGCTGGGGTTAATTATCACTTTGATGAAGAAGAATGTACTGTGAGAGTTGCTACTACTGCTGGTCTCAGAAAAGGACCAGGTGAAACCTGTTCAGAATATTCATCTTGCTCATCCTGGACATGCAGGAGGATAAAGGATGAGATGCAGGAGGATAAAGGATGAGATTCAGGAAAGTGCTTTAGTACCTTCTCCTTAAGCAAAGCTGTAAAGAGTGATCAGAAAAACCTGGCCTATGTCCCTGGGACCTGCCCATCTGCCAGGTGCCCTAATGACAACCTCATTTCTCATGGGCCCCTGGCTGTGGAGGATGGCCCACTAAGGTGATTACTGCCCAGCAATCTGATCTCTCTTGAGAAGAATTCTCAATTCACTTTCCCCATAAGCTTAGGAGGACCTAGAATTCACATCCCTTTCCTCTTGCTGTCCTGATTCCCCAGGTCCTGCCCCCCATCTCTTACAAAATCTTCCCCCCTGTTTATGCTGCACCAGCAAAAGCACAATTATTTCAGGGGCACGTATAAGATCCTTCTTGTGAGATGTTTGGGTTGGGGGATGCCCAAAATAGGGTACACTGTCTTAGTCCAGAAAGGGGTCAGATTGTGGGTTTGAACAGTTGAGTAATTTTGCTAAAGGAACCAGTTCTGTGCTTACTCCACACTGCTGGAGTAACCACAACCACTCATTTCTGACTCCCTCCAGAATGTTCAATGCCTGGCAAGATCAGCTCTACACACTCATCACAAGTATCTCAGCAACCCAAGGTTAAAGTCTGCCTCCAGACATCTAAGAAGAGAGTTTGAACCATCAGGGACTTGTCATGGTCCCCTGAGTTGCTCTGAAATGATACAGAACAAAGCAGGATGCAGAGATCTTCTTCAGTTAGTATTTCTGGAGCGTCTATAAGGATCAGCAGGCTCTCATAAAATCTTCATGAAGATGAAGACATGGTCCCAGAAGGTTCTTCATCAAAATTCCCATCCCAAAGACAGATTCCATCCTTTATATCAGCAGTGGAACAACTGCTTTTGAATATGAATTAATGGTGGGGTTTTTTTCCCACAGAATATTTGAAGACCTTCTCAGTTGTCTTTATGCTAGTGCTGATAGTGTGATTTTACAAATGGCCTCTGTTGCTGTGAAGATAAGCCAGGCTCTGCATTAATGCTGTTGCTGCACATTCTAATCCAGCAAACCACCTCCAGCTCTCTCAGCTTCCAAAATAGGAGCTGTCAAACAGTTTTCTGTTCTGTCAAGATTTTAGGAGTCTTCTGGACAAGAAGAGTGTCTCCTAAACACATTCCAACATTTTTTAAGTTCCTACTAGTTTTCTAAAATTTTTTACCAGGTCTCCCAACAGTATATGGAGGTTTATGGCAAGTAAACACCCAATTTTGACAGAATGCCTTCATTCCATTTTCTTTATTCTTCTCAATCATTAAGGCATCCTGGACAAAGAGCCATAAAGGTAACATTTGCAATGTAGTGTTTTCTAATATCAATTTAATAATCCTCAGATCAAGATATGAAAAAAAATATAACATATAAAGAAATTTAGCAGATTCAAAGGCACACGTTTATCTGCTGTAAATCCATCTGACCCTACACTGCCCAGCAAATATATATGTGCAACAATTCACACTCAGAAACAGACACAGAAGACACAGTGGAAGAACTTAGATCAAGCCACTAGTGCCTGCATTTTTCTCTAGAAGAAAATCATTTAAAGCCTCCAGTCAGAGGTTTCCAGCAGAGCTGAATTACACAATCCATGCTGAGTTGGTAAGACTGGAAAGTGTCTCTGTGAACAACTTTCATACATTAGTGTTGCACATACAGCAGTGAAAGTGCAAATAACATCTGCTTCTCAACACTGTTACATCAAGGGGCATCACCCAGCCATTAGTCCAGGTGTTATTCCTTCTTCCAGTAGAAATCAGAGAACACCTGGAATGGGAGAAATCCTTTGGGAGCGACAAATTGGAAAAACAGTTTTAACTTCAAAATGTGTTTTAAGGCAAGATTTTCAAATGTACCTAATGTCAGAAGAAAGTACCAACCATGAAATTTAAAACACTCAGCAGGTAAGTTTGTGGGAGGTGAGTGCCAGGTCAGCTTTGGGATTTGTACAGATGAAGACAAATGATGCCTTGAAGAGTACCCATTGAGGTGGATAGGATGGAAGGAGGGAGAGGGAGTCAAACAGGTTGCTAAGGGAGGAGTTCCAGGTGGTGAAAGCAATTTCTCTGTGTTACACTTGGACAATATGGTTTCCACTCACAAGCCTGATCTCCACAGGTACTCCCACATGCTGCCTGGAAGCAATCTGCCCCAGGGGATTCCTGGGAAAGAGGAGTACCAGGATGGATTACAGCACAGGCTTCACAGGACACAGCAGAGCTGAAGCTAAGAGAGGGAAAGAAGGGACATAGTGGGATAAAGCCAAACATCCTCTTCAGCTGGATTTCCTTTTCTTGTCAAGACAAAGTCCTGGTAGAGAAAAGTTTTGTTCAACATAAAAATACCTAAGGATACTTCACTCTGTTGGCTGTGGGCCACCCGTAATCCCAGCTGATGTTTTATGATGCCAGCATGGGGTCTACACTGCCGTTTTCATTGAGGGCTTCAGGTGTCAGACTTGTACCTGAGGAGTAGTTATATTTACTCCAGATTTCCCCCATTTTAGCTTGTGTTCATTTACATGTGATTGGCATGCCTCCTTTCATTACAAACATAAGCTCCCCTCCTCATAGCCCTCAGTTCTTGGGTGAGATTAGAAACACAAGTATTTTTAACAAGCTGTACTTCTTTTTCAGAATTCGGACTTTTTCTAGGGAAAAAGACCACGACAACAGCAATAGGAGAAGCTATTTCAAGAGCACTGACACCTGACCACTTTCTATGGTCCTTTCCCATCCTACTTCCCCATCATCTGCTATCAATTCCTAATCTAGATGAGGGATGTCAAAGGGTAAATACCTGTCTTTCCCCTTTAGTACTTGTTTTGAACCATTGTCTATAAATCTGTTTCATTTCTATTTGAATCTCCTCTAGTTAAGCAGCTCTGCAACCTCCTGAGACAACTGAGTAATAAAAAAAAAAATTACTACTCACTTAGAATCATAAAATCATTTAAGTTGGATAAGACATTCAAGATCATTGTATCTGGCCATTAACCCAGCACTGCCACTAAACCACGTTCCCAGGTGCCACACTTACATGCGTTTTAAATACCTCCAGGGTTGGTGAATCTACCACTTCCCTGGGCAGCCTTTTCCAGGGCTTGACAACCCTTTCCATGAAGAAATTTTTCCTGCCTTGTAAAGAAATACTTTCTGTTTTAAAAAATCTCGATATTTAGAATTTGGAAAGTTACCATTAGGAATTATAGTTTGTTTCCAATCCTTCAACCAGCTCTCAGTCCAAAAAGGAGCTATTTCCAGTCCCATAGCAACATAACTTCTTTCACAACCTTCAGTATGGAACTTTATCACAGGCTTTTTGCAAATCTACACTTGCTATATACAAATAAGAATGCACCCTTTATCAGCATGCTCCCTTTACCACCCTCCCAGAGCACCAATGGGTGCTCCTCTCTTCACAGAGGCTCTATTGAGTTTCCCCAGCAAAATAATGCTAACCCATGTGGTGAAACGATCCTGTAAGGGCTTGCCACCTTACCAGGGCTGGAAGTCAGAGGCACTGACTTATAGTGCCTTTTTGGAGCCCTTTTGTGGATAGAAGTTCCACTGAAAATCCACGAGGTCTCTGGCAAGCAGTTGTTTGTAATGACAACTCGTACACCTTGGCCCACAGGCCCCTAATTGTGCATAGGAGCTGTTCAGCACCCCCAAATCAGTGTTATCCCAATGTCACTACTTGATAGGATGTGGTTTTCTTGTTTAGACTGCTATACCATGTCTCTTCATCTCAACCTGATCCAGCTTTGCTCACCTATTGGCAAAGAATCTGCTCATGGTCTTCTGTGTTAAGACTGATGCAAAAAATTCACTGATCTTTGCCACTCTGGCTTCATCATCTGTAAATGACCTTTTGACATGTTGGTCATCAAGTGCTCCTACTAGTTTCCTGACTGTATTCTTGCTTTTCAGCTTTTTGTTATCCCCCTTTTCCAGGCATACTTATTTCTTCTCTAGCTCTCTTATTTTCCTGTTCACATGTGAACTGCCATGTTTTATGGGTGCTCTGTTCCCTCTTTTGGGTAATCTTTTCTAGTCTTTTCCCTTTCTGATTCTGTGGGGCCACACACAGTTTTCATTGCATGACTTTCTTATGTATTTGCTAGTAGGTTTAGGAGTACAGACCACATGCAGGATGGGCTGGCCATTTGTTTTTTAATAATCATGTTACTTTCTTGAGGCCTCACACCTTTTATATTGTTGTGCTGTATCCTCACTGAACAGTGTGTTACAACTCCACATCTTCAGTTCTACTCCTTGACTCACTGGAGCTTTTGCAGAGGAACACACTCACCTGGGAGTGTTGCTGCACAGAAAACTAAGACAGGCACACTGGCTTGAACACCTCAATCTGAAACCTGTGAAATCCTGACCATTTTTGATGGTTTTCTTTCCTAAAATGAGCTTTTGTGTCTGTTTCAGGTACATGTACAATAAAAACAATTACAAATCTTACAAAGCATACCACTGAGAAATTAGGAAGACTACAAGATGAGTTATTCCATTTTTCCTTGGCCCTCCTCAGCACTGTGTTCTAGGAAGGTGACATCATCGGTTGAAAGAAAAATTGATTCTCCATATGTGTGAATGATAGTGAGGACTTTTTTTTTCTCTTATTAATATTCTCTGGCTGTGTGACTTTTCCTATTGCAAATATACCCAGGTATTAAAAGAGGTGTGATGATATATGCTTATAGTTTTAACATTCTAAGGATTTTTTTTACTGCATTTTAGAAACACAGTTATGGTGCTTGATTTGTTTCTGCATCTGTACAATTAGAAAAGAATTGCTGTAAAGGGTTGGTATGTTAAGGAAACTGAACTCAAAAAACACCTATGGTTTTACAGGCAAAATTCAATGAAGAGTCTGATTAGTTCGTGCTTTATTTTATGCTTTTAAAGGCAAATGAATTCAAAGTATTTAGAGAGTGTTTTGTGTCCCAGAGGTCCTGTTAGGACTTAATATGGTCTTCTACTTGCTGGAATGGTCATAAAGAAATAAGTGATATGTCACAACTGTAAGTGAAGGAATGCTGCATAATATAAACAAATTATCAGTAAAACTGAACCAGCATTAGCTGCCTAATAAATTAATTTTTGGCATATATTTCACAAACATTAATTTTAATGTCTACATCCTCTGTTTTTATTTCCTAGTGATACAGTTTTATGATTGTGACCTCAACAAGGATCTCTATCGATTGTTACCCACAATTGTTTGGCTCCAGTCTCTAACCTGTCAAACCTAAGCCTGTGCCTGGATGTGAGAAGAATAAAGGGAATAAGCCAGACCACCTAGTGAAAAGTTGTACAAAGAAACAGCCATGACTTTTTACCTGGACAGAATTTTAAGAGAATGTTTTTTCAATTCAAATCCCAGAAGTGAGGTCTAGTGGGCCTAACTTCAATTAGACATTGAAAGATTTTTAAAAAGCACCTCAAAGTACCCCAACAAATAGGTTCAGGTTTAGATGAAACATTTTCACTGCAAGGGTGATTAGGAATTGGAATAAGTTGCTTTGGGAGATGGTGGGGTGGAGGGAGGGTGGTCTCTGGAAGTGTCCAAGGGGTGTCTGGATACAGCTTGGGCACAGTCATGGTGGTGCTGGGTTGATGGTTGGACTAAATGATCCTGAAGGTCTCTTCCAACCTTGATGGTTCTGTGATTACAAAACTTGAGCTCTGTCATTCAGCTGTCAGCCTTAGAGAGCTAGAGAGCTCCACATGAGTCAGTCAGGAGCAACAGGCAAAACAGGGTGGGTGCTTCACCCTCCAAAGGTGCCCATTTCTGTCCCAGGACTATGAAAGGGAGCTCACATAATGAACTTCAGATCCAGCCAGCTCTCAGACTTCCAGCTTGAAATGGATTCCCCCCCAGAAGTTATCTGCAGGGCACATATACACACTGGCACAGTTTGCATCATGAGGAAAGAATCTTATGCTGCAGAAATGACACAACTACCCAGACCCCACGAATCACATGGTGTAGTGCAGGACTGGGATTTTGTACCCCACAGTAGTGTCTTTGCAGGTGGAGAGAAGGATATATGCAGGTGGGCTGCTGGAAAAGTACAGAGCTGACCCTGGCCACATCTGGCCATAACCACAGGAATTGGTATAAATAGCACATAGAGTGTGCAACAGAGCTGAGGGAGAAGTCAGCATCCTCCAAATAAAGCCCATAAGCAAAGGCCAGACATGGTGTCAGATGCCTCAGTTTTCCTTTCCCATTTCAGTTTTTTTCCTCGGATGTTGTAGTTTCTCAGAACTACCAGCTAGAGTATGCCATAAAAATCTTAATTCTGTTAAAAGAAAATGTCTTCATTTGTGCCAAGAAAACTGTATTTTCAACAGCACTGAAGAACTTGACCTTGGGACCAAATGATGGAAATACTTTCTTCTTATTCTTACTACATCTGTCCAAGTTCTAGCAAATCATTTCAGGGCTCCAAAAGTTTCAATGTTCAAGGATGAGTGATACAGAACTGCTAATTAACACACACATTTTAAACAATTCTTTTCAGTCCTCTTTGAAATTGCAGCAGAATTATATTCTTTCCAAAGACAGCTCTTTTGTGACAGGGTCACAAATTTTTTTGCTATAATATAAAGCATAAATAAGCTATACATTTAAGAAACTAATCAGGCTTAACTGCACAAAACTTACAGACTTTTAAAAGGACTGCTATAAAAATATTATTTAGTGCTTGAATGAAAGAAATCTGTTGGTCTGCCTCTTTTTGGAGAAAAGGCAATCTTAAAACTTTTGCTCATCAGTGGAGTTCACAGTAATGCAGCCAGCTCATGTATGTCAGCTGTAATCTACAACCAATGCATTTCTTTAATTGGGCTCCATTCCCATTCTCTAGGATGTTCTAGAGGCATCTGCTGAGACTGTGCTTCAGCACCATCCTAACCTTCAAGGCCCTAAGCAGTATCTGCCTGAAGCACAGTCAATGCGCACGTGCAGAGAATGCTTCTACATTGCAAACACCTCAAAATTTTGTGGTGTTTGTCATGCCTGAGAACTCATACCAGAATCCAGTATCCTCTGCATTAAACAAGATTAGACTTGTTGCACTTTTGGACCAATTTTGGAGCCCCAGTTAAAGAAGGATATTGCAAAACTGCTGCCAAGATGATCAAGGAGCCAGAACTTATGAGATACAGAAAAATTGAGGACTTTGGGCTGGCTTTTTCTGGTAAAGGGGAGGCTAAGAGGGGTCTAATAGCCCCCTTTGAAAAGGCAGGTGCAGAGAGCAAACAATTTTTGGTAGTGGCAAATGACTAAAAGAGATAAGAGCCCAGATTGTGGCTTAGCAAGCTCAGACTGAACATTAGGAAAAAATCATCCACCTTGAGGGTAGTGCAAAACTGGAACCAGATAACAGGAGACAGAGGATCCCCATCTTTGGAGTTGTATCAGTCTTTGCTAAACAAAGCCACAGGCAAGTTCATCTAGTGTTGTTGATAGCACCACTTTGAGTAGGAGGCTTGGAGTGGAAACCTCCTGCAGTCCCTTCCCATCAGTCTGTCTATGAAATAAACTGCACAGCCTGGGTGATGCTGGTAGATCTTTCAGCCTAGGGGCTTAGGGTCAAGGCTGCAGAATATCAATGCTCTGCTCACACCTGGGGCTGCCTCCATCCCCGATTTAAGCCTCTTTGGCTTGCAAGGGCCACCACTCCAATCACTCCTGAGACTAGCAATCTTTACCTCCTGTGAGTGTCTTTGGCAGCATAGGAAAGGTCTGCATGAGTTTACATATGGGTAAATTCATGGTAAGGATCTGCTGCTACCTCCTGGCAGTTCCTGGCTTGGCTGCCACAGAGATAGGACTGTCTTCATTGCTCGTCCTATGACTGTCTCCCAAAGAATACATTTGGGATGAGATGTCAGGTTGGGATTTCAGCTTCTCTTTGGAGAGGGCTAGAAATCTGGAACATCAACCATTCACACAAACCACTTGCCATCCATACGTTATAGTTTGGTTAGACTCACCAAAGCATTTTCAGCTCAGACAAGTTTCTCCAGGGAACCTCAATCCCCAAGCAAATTAGGAAAAAAATTTATATCTCTCATATATATATATATATATATATATATATATATATATATATATATATATATTCTAGCCAGGTCTGCCAGTTAGTAAGCATGCTGACATCTGCAAGCTTGCAGAATTTATGAGTGCACATTATCTCCACAAGTTCCAATGGGAACAGTGACCATAAATCCCTTCACGTGATTAATACACCACATTGTGCTATCTGCAGTTCAGCACGCTCAGCAGAGCACTGAAGGAAGATGAACATTACAAGTATTGCTTTCCACTCATCACTTGCAAATTACCATAAAAAACTACCCTCACAGCAACAACAACCAAAGTAGATTATTAAGTATTTGCCTGGAGACAGATATACAGTCTGATTATTTAGCTTAACTATCTCAGAAAAGTGATAAGTCAAAAGTATTTTCTCAGCAACAGCTGCTATGAGATTTACCTTTCTTACTATAAAGATTTTTACAAGTTTGAATTATTTTCTCTAATATGTTTTAATAATTTTGAACAAAATATGCAAAAAGAAATACAGGTCTCTTTTACCTTTTAAAGTTGATTGTATTTGTTTTACATAGAGGGCTGAAATCCTGACTACATTCCAATTAAATATTTAACTTCTGTCTACTTAAAATTTACCCTAAAGACAGACTTGATGAATGTATCCATCTTCCCTTCCTGATCTGTTTTTCCCCCATGCTGCAACCATCTTGAAGGCAGCTGCATTTCCATCGGACTGCAAAGCTGGTCCAAGAACACCTCAAACAGAGCTTGTCAGAAACACAGAGGGTACGAAACAGGCTCTTGTTTTGACAGGCAGCACAGATAGCAACAGATGCAGTTTAAAATACCCTGAGATTTGCTGCTTCAAGGTTTTATTTTCAGTTGCTGATGATTTTGTCCAACTGTACGACTTTTTTTCACCCTTGAATCTTTCTATCCTTCATTGATTTTCATTGGAAACTTCCATCCAAAACATGATGTTCAAAAAGAGGCTGAGGTTAAATATTAATATATTTCACATTGCAGATTTAGCAGTCTCCCATGCTGCAGCATACCCCTGATGTTTAGAAAGGTGGTCACCCTGTGCTGTGACTAAAAAACCTCCCATAGCTGATGGAGTCAGGGGCCTCAGAAAAACACCGTCCACTCCAGCACAGTTTGACAGCTAAATACCCCAAAGCTCCAGATTTGCTATAACTGTACATGATGTTGCCAGAACAGGACCTCTGGACACCCCAGCACCCACCACAGGCCAGTCTGCCATGGCAGCTACTCAAAAACAGGGAATGAAATACAGCCTTTCTACCACAGCTGGAGTGCAGCTTGGGCACCCAGCTCCCCACACTGGGGTCCTGATGTCAAACCTGGGGTGACACCTGGGACTCCTCTCCTTCCAGGGCAGGGCTTCTCCTGCAGGAAGGTCAACAGCAGATTTCTACTTCCAACCTTACCTTGGAGGTAAACTCACTGGTAAACTGCCAGACACTGCACCACTCAGGTGACATTGGAAAAAGAAGCACAAATCCATTTGATTTGAATGATGTATTTTGTTCAACCTGAAATATATTTCTCTGGCTTAGTTTGAGTAATTTTTTATGAATGTAGAGGTACAGACCCTGTAGGGCAGTGAGGAGATGGAGAGGCCTGGGTGTAGCATTAGCCTCAAATCAAACCTCCTCCCTAGTGCTGTGTTCTGAGGTGAGTCTGTCTTACTGCCTACCACTTTCCCTGGGAACCTTGAGAAACTTTGCAAGGGTGTTTTCTCCTTCTACTATTGCAAGTCTTCCACTTTGTATATAAAATAGTCCATTTGTTGGATTAGCCAAGTGGGTACTCTGAACATGAAACTGTCTCTCTCACAGTGGATATTCAATAGTCTAGTACAATATTGACTAAACTCTCAGGATAGCATAGCTTTCTGCAGTAGCTGAGGCACTAAAATACTTTTTGAAATGCTGGAATCGTTGGTTGAAACTCTAGTTCCAAAAGGGGCAGGAAAGGATGTTGCAATGTGTAAAAGGCCCAAGTGTAGCTGAAGGCTAATGAGCAGAACCTCCTGAGTGGTTTGTACACAGAGGCTGGATGTCTTTACAAGACCTGCATTAGCTGAACCTACTCCTGCAGAGAATTTAGCAGTACTTGTCTGGGCATCCCCTACAGAGATAGGTAAGGCAATAAAAGGCTCTAAATCCCTCTTCCTACCAGTAAAGGTCTGGATGGACTCATATCCCATAAAACTGAAATAACACCAGAGTGAATGAGATACAAAGGCTACGTGCAGGGTCAAAACAGAGTATTGGATACCTGTCCCACAAGGCAGGCTCTCCAGGCTCTCGAAGCCCCCAAAGACTCTGGATCCTGCAGGGAAGCCTTCTGACCTCTGGACATGGGTCGTTATTGGCTGAAGGTACAACACTCTCCGTAGTCACCAGGACATTGCTGCTCACAGTAAGGAGGGAAGAAACAGCTTGTGCTCCTAGCTGGGACACTGCTGTCCTCAGCTTGGCATGCTGGTCCTGAAGGGGTTGGGCTACCATGTCATGCCAGAGGTGTAGACACAGGGAGCAAGTGCCATTTCCACAAGAGGTGCTGGAAACACCAGCAAAAGAGCAGGGTAGAGAGTATGAAGCATCTAACTTTAGATGCAAAGGTAAATCTTACCGGGCCAGTGACTTAAACTGTGGGAGAGTTATGCTGACAGTGACAGATGGTTTGGTCAAGGCACTTCAGCATCACAAGATTCCCTGTTGGGCACAGTCGTTCACCAGGACCTGTCAAATACTACTGCTACTAGAGAGCTCCATCATGTAATGAAATGGCCATGCCTTTGTTTCTGCCTTGCCTTCAACAAGCAAACCATCTCAATCATTATTTTGCTGCACAGTATTTTGCTGATCCCTGGAGATATACCTTGAATTTCATTTAAGTCCAACTGTAGATTCCTGACTGCTTTATTACTGAGTTCACCTTAAATCTTTAGGCAGCCTTTAGACACTAAGGCAGCCAGGCAGTAACAGTTAAATAAGATTTTAAATATATAAATAAAAATTATTCCAAAGACTGCATATGCTTGTTATTTTGCTGAGACTAAACTAAATTTTCAGCTCCAGGATAATGGATTTGTTTAAATTAAAGAACTCTGGTCTTTCCGGTTTGTGATTGTTTTCTTCTAAGATACAAGCCAAGTGAGTATTAAATAAGCCCAGTGCAGAGAGAAGAGGAAAAAGTGAAAATATAATTTATTTACATAGTGAAAGTTCCACACAAGGTTCATAAAAACAAACCATATTATGAAAAGTGAATTAAAGCCCAATTGCTTCCAGGTTCAAAGAGTTTGATGAGCTAATTAAGCGATGCTTTTTCAAATCCAACCCCTGAGTTCTCCAGGGAAGGTGAATAGCTGAGGGACACACTTTGAGACCACCTGTTCATTAATTCATTCCCTTTCACAGCATGGCTCTGCAGCCTGAAGCAGAGCAGCAAGAGCCACCTTCCCTCTTTGAGCTCCTCCCAGGAATGGTAAACTGCCTTGCAATGGTCTGGTGTGTCTTGCAGTGGTCTGGTGCCATCATTGTCCACAGGATGAGGCCAGGGCTGCACAGCTTTGTGTCCAGGCTTTCTCTATCCAGCAGACAATGGCACTGCCCCTTCACCTCCCGGGTTAGGGGCTTGTGGTAGAAGGAGGCTGCTTCAAATTCCTGCTGGCTGGGATGTGCACGGATGCCAAGAGTGAACTCAGGTAACTGGAGCTCACTACCAGCATTACAATGGAAGTGCAAGCAGATGGCTGCAGCAGATTAAATTCTCAGTGTCCTATGTACAATCTTTAAATGTCTGATGAATGATATTTGATGTCTCCTTACTAAAAACATTGTTAAAAAATCCTGCTGACTTCCAACAATGACTACTACAGGGACAAGGTCCTCTGGCAGCACAAACTGGGACAATTCCCAGACAAACTTGATTCCAGGACTTCAGAAGTGACAAGTTTTGGACACTACAAGTTGTTATCTGAGACTGTCACTACTGTACCCAATGCTGTAAATAGTCTTTATAATGTGTGTTTATCCAGCCTCATGTTTTTGCAAATCCACATGTAAGATCTTGAGCTACTTAGATTTTTTTGCTTCACTCTTTTACTCTGTCAATTCCAAGCACACACCAGAAAAACTCCAGGGCTTATAAAAACAGTACGTTCAGCTTAGTCCTCTTCCATTGGTTTTTCAAGTATTTTATTATAAAATCTTCCCTTTTTGGCAGATCAAACTATTTAAATTCTAACTTCTTCATTTCTTCAAAATATATGTCTGATTTCACCCATAAACCCTTTGTAGGATAGGATACACTCTATTTCATGATGTTGGTCAAATTCCCACCTGATTTTCAAACCCTGTTACAGGAAACAAAATGTCTAAATTCATTGAAGTAGAATCTGTTATGGGGTGACTTCAGACTGAGGGTACATATTGGGATTTGGTCCATTTTTAAGTGACCTTTGGCAATAATTCAGGAAACAATTATCAGTAAATGGAAGTAGATTATGCACTTCACAGAATCGTAACTGAGATTTTTGATGTATGAAACAGTTTTGATCATTCTACAGCAATATGCAGGACAGGCTTTAACCTGAAAACACTGGAAAGCCACATTTTTCTTGTACACAGAGTGAATCCACAGTCAGAGGGAAGCTGGTGAACTATGGTCTTCTGAAACAAAACAAACCACACTGGCTGCGTCACAGTCTGAAATGTTTATAAAGGTCAAGGGACTCTTACTTTTTGTCTCTGTGCCTTTGTTAGGCCACTGTCAAGATTAGTACAATCATTGTTTCAAAGCTCTGTAATTCATATTTGTACTTGAAAAGCAAGAAATATTCCTTAAATGGTAGGGGTAATATAACCTCACACAACACATACTGGTATTTCCACAAATTATGAGCCAAGTATGATTCCACACAGAGAATGATTTTATAATCCAATGGGCACACTTTTCATTCTGTTGTATGTCGAAAGTTGTTGCTCTCTAAGGTCCAAAGCACTCTAACACACTCTCTCCAACCACGTGCAAAATGGAATATCAGAAATTATTGTGAAATCAACTGTTTAAAGAAAAATTAGTCTACGGTTACCCAAACTCTTCAGATTGCAAATAAATCCAGCTTTGTTCTAATACAATTAAATTTACTTCCTTTTATAAAGGCTTCTAGGAAAGGATCTGGTATCTCAGTGGTTGAATATACCCAATTCAATAAATGTAAATATGAAAAGAATTTTTATGCAAAGCTTTTGTTGGCTTGTTGCACTGGTGCATTAAAAATTGGCAGTAGCACCAGTTTCCTCTTTGAGAGCTATTTTCTCAATTTAGATGTGATTTTACAGTCCTGTAAGATGCTAGAAAATAAAAGGAATCATACATCCTTTTCTATCCTAACATCGAACTCCTGGTAGAAAATAATCTCTTGCCTATACTTAGGTATTATGAAAAAACAGGAAGATAATTTAGGCTGGGTTCAGATATGAGAAAAGATCTTCAAAAGCTACAAATTCTCTCCTAAACACCTCTGGTTTTATTCATTCTCAGTGTTGTCACAGAAACCCCACCAAACTGCTATTTTCATGAGCTTTCTTGTAATTTCTGCTCTTGGACTGAAAATAGAGGGGGGGGAAATCTGTTCTACTTCTCTACTAAAACTCCTTATACAGAACTTCAGCTGTCTTGGTAATATGCCACAGGAGAAAACATTGAGCTTTCTTGTATCTATTCCAAAAATACCCAGGAAATGAAAAGAAATGAGAGGATGTAATGAAGATGGAGACAGCATTTTCTCAGTAGTGCCCAGTGAGAGGACAGGAGGCAATAGGCCCTAACTGAAATACTCGACACTGCACTTACAAAAGCATTTTTTTTTTACCATGAAGATGGGAAACGGAAGATGGCATAGGTTGCCCAAGAAGTTTATTTAGTCTCTGGATTGGACACAGTCCTAGGGAACTTGCTTTCAGCAACAGACTGGACTAGGCAATCTCCTAAGGTGCCTTCCAGGCTCAGCCACCCTGTGATTCACCTGTATGTTGATTTCCTCCCAGAGAGTACAAATCCATGACTCCAGACAATATTCTCAGGCACAACTCAACATGTTTTTGGAAAAACAGAAGAGCAAAGCTCTGGACAAAACCACAAAGTGAGTCTACTGATGGTGTACACGTACCATAATTTAAATCCATATAAAACATAGGACACAGTCCAACAAAGCCCAGCACATTGATCTCTGCACCTTAGACTGCAAAGGAATTAGGAATAAATATATTTATAAGGAGGCATTTAATTTTTTATTTTGAAGAGCAGCACACCCTCTATGCTCAAATGCAATTTCCTGGCATGTACTAGGAGAGCATTATCTCCCACCAAAGCTCCTCTACAAATCAGATGCAAGGCAGAGGCACCTTATTCCCATCTGATCTCCAGGGAAGTTCACCCCCTTAGGAAGTCCTCAGAAAAGTCTGTGTGTCTACACTGACTATCCTGAGAGCAGAGAATGACCAGCTCTGATAGAGGTGCCCACACTGGAGGGGTCTGCACAGATGAACTTCAGCAGTACTGACAGTAACCTGGGACCTCTCCTCTAGTAAGTTCCTGCCTAGGCATTCCCACCACAGCTTTCAGCCTTCATGCAGGTTTGTCCCACAGAGCAGCTTTGAACTCCAGAAGGAAGCAAGGACCATGCAAGACATGTTCATCTAGAAATTCCCCTTCTTAGGGAGGGTGTCACTGTGTCTAGCAGGTAGACAAACATACTCTGGTAATAAGGGAGAAGATTTCAAGTTAAATTTCCACTTACATACTGACAAACTTCTGATTCACAAAAAGTCTACTTCAGTGTCACAACATGCTGAATCTCCTTCAATTAAAACAATTACTGAAGCATATGAGCTCTCCAAGCTTGCAGACGTTGGATCCTAGAAAGTTAAATCCAACAAGATTCATAGGCTAACAAGGCTGTACTAAGACTGTAAAGACAACAAAACCATCAAGATCGGGAAAAGGCTGAGCAAAATGCAAAACTTTCCCAGCTGTCACGATCTTTAAAATATCTCCATTCTGTAACACTTGTTTGGCTTTTCATTTTCGGGGGAGAGTCAGCATGAAATCACATTTCATACTGAGCCTAGCAAGAAACAGTCCCTCCTATATTCCTGTCAACAAGGAATAAATTGGATTAGTCTCAGACAGCATACGGTGTTCTGAAGATGTAAACATATGCCAATAAGAAGTAACATAACTCTCCAATTTAAACAAAGTAATGCACAAAGGAAGCCAGCAAGAGCCATACCAAACTTGTGTTAGTCATAATAGGCAGCTGCAGAACACGAGATGCCCGAAGATTTACCCAACCCCTAGTGACCATTAAAAGTGCTGTAAATAAGAAGGGCAAACTTGTTTTGCTGAACTTATAAATGACATATAAAATCATATGCTGGAACATGGAAGGAAGATGATCACATCACCACTTTGAATCTGATCTGTAGCGACTGCAACTTGTGTTACTGCCTGGTCATGATGTAGTGCCCAGGCAGTAACACAGGAGTAACTGTCTTCACTTTGTTTTTCAGCTGCTACAGGCATGCAGAAAAGAACCAGCCATCCTGGTTAGTGGTAGCTGTTCTTGTGAACTGGGAAAAGGGGATGACACAGGAAAACTGATCTGTGCTCTCACCTCTCACTAAGGTCAAAATTGGATTACACTGGACAAGGAGGGGATAACCTATTCCTGCTGCTCACAGTGGACTAAGGATCCTGTTTTCCAAGTCCCAGATCCAGCAATAAACACACAATTCTTCCTGCCATCCATAATCAGGAGAAAGGTAAAAATAGATGCTACTGAATCAACAGAGTTTCTCCACATTCATACCAGGGTAAACAGACGGTCCTGACATGCAACTACTTGTATGTTCTATTACAAAGATTTAATTTATTTTAATCTTGTTACATACTGCTTAGTCCCTTGCAAATGGACAAGTTTTTCACCCCTTATGGGTAAGCTTTATAGAAAATTGACTCTGAAGAGTCTGAAGAATCTGTTGGAGCTGTCCTGGAGGATACAACAGCTGGGTGATGTGATCTGCTGCTAGCTATGGACCATATGCTGAGCACAGTCTATGCACACAAACACAGTTCCCTCCTCTCATTAGCAGCTGGGAAGAAACTGAATTATATAGAAAAAAATCAAACCTTCATTAATCTGCATGAAATACACAATATTTATCTGCCAGGATGACATACAAGGGAAACTATTTTGCACAAAGGCAAAAAAAATCTGTCAGAGAATAGATGCATAAAGCACAGTATTTGATTCTATTCTCACTTGTTGCAATCAATACTTTTATGTTCTGTAATGGTAATGCAGGGAGGTCTAACAAATTTGAGTTTGGATGCCTTTACCAATTAAGCAGTTTTCAGGACTATTAAAGAGACAGTGCTGTGCCTGTGTGAGCCAACACAACAGCTGTTACAATCTCTGGAATGGCTTGTACCACACCTTTTACATTAGAGCCTCTGAAGCACAGAAAATGCTTCCCAGGACATCAGCAGCATCCTTAGACCTTCAGAAAAAAAGCTCCATGGAACAAGCTGCTAAATAAAAGAGCCACTAAGCTGAAATATATATTTAGAGCAAGAGCAATATGCTCTATGCTCTACCAGGTAGGAGGCTGTGTTTACAGCACTACAATAAATACCCAAGGCTTTTCTAACCTTTCTTCTCCATCTCTCCTAGTGGTCCTCTGAACAGTGCATCTTTTGAAATAGGAGTCTTATAGCAAAATGGAGGTGGAATAATGGTCCCCACAGGTCTCTGTCAGATGTTGCAATGCACTTTTCTTTAGCAAACCTGGTCTTTTTCAGCAAGCATCTTTCCCTGGCAGCCCAATGGTGTTTTAAGACCCTGTATTCCACTCTGCTTGAGGTGGTAAACAATAGTCTACATCAATAAGAGCACCTGATTAACATATATTGCAATCTTAAAAAATACTATTCATATATGTGTATGATAAAGAGGGTATAACAAAGAAGAGAAGGATGTATCACAAGTGGTCTTTCCCAGGCTCAGTACTAGAGCAGTTCTGTTTAGCATCTTGAAATGCTTCCCAGGATGTCAAGAGTATCTTCAGACCTTGCAAACAAAAAGCTCCATGAAACAAGCTGCTGAATAGAAGAGTTTCTGGTTTTGTCCACCAGTGATCTGGACAAGGGGATCAAGAGCCCCTCAGTCAGTTTGCAGATGACACTAAGTTGGGTGGGAGTGTTGATCTGCTGGATGGCAGGAAAGCCCTGCAGAGGGACCTGGACAGGCTGGATCAAAGGGCCAGGGCCAATTGTATGAGGTTCAGCAAGGCCAAGTGCCAGGTCCTGCACTGGGGTCACAACAACCCCAGGCAGCGCTGCAGGCTGGGGACAGTGGCTGGGAAGCTGCCTGGTGGAAAAGGACCTGGGGGTGCTGGCAAACAGCAGCTGAACATGAGCCAGGGTGTGCCCAGGTGGCCAAGAAGGCCGATGGCATCCTGGCCTGGATCAGCACTGGTGTGGCCAGCAGGAGCAGGGCAGTGACCGTGCCCCTGTACTCAGCACTGGTGAGGCCACAGCTCCAATCCTGTGTGCAGTTCTGGGCCCCTCACTGCAAGAAAGACATTGAGGGGCTGGAGCGTGTCCAGAGAAGGGCAGCGGAGCTGGGGAAGGGCCTGGAGCACAAGTCCTGTGAGGAGCAGCTGAGGGAGCTGGGGGTGTTCAGCCTGGAGAAAAGGAGGCTCGGGGGGACCTCATCACTCTCTGCATTGGTCTTTTCTAACCAATGTGTTTTAATGATTCTGTGATTCTGTGTTTGGAGATAGGGCCAGGGGGAAGAGAGAGAGAAAGAAGAAAAACTGTTATCTGTGGATCCCCAGAATAAAGAGCAAACAGCAGCAGCCATATCCCTGCTGAGAACAAATGAGGAGTTGACAGCAGTTAGTAGACACCCACAGTATGTTTTTCAGCTGCTGCTCTGGATAAAATCATACATCAAGGAAAGACATTCGAGTGCTGGCTGATGAAAACTGACAACAGAAATTTTGGTATACCAGCTCTGGCACAACTGTTTTGAACTCTTCAGGTAGGATTCAGCTCAAAGACTAACATGGCTAAATTTAGAAGCGTACATGCGCACTCAGTATCTCTGCTCCCTTTGTTGTCAGTGGAGATACAATCAAGTCACTCACAGAACCTAGAGAGATACTCAAATCACCATAAAACAGAGAGGGACATGTATGGCTATTTGGACTGCACTGACCATTGTCAGGGCATGACTCCACAGAAAAGCATCTTGAGCTGCTCTTAATTATCCCATCTCCAGCAGCAATCCCAGCAGAGAAGTGTCTTTCACAGGTCCTATGTAATATCTACCGGGCCCATGAAACTCTCTTGGATACCTCACAGCACCTAAATCAGCAATAGGCACACAAATATAATCAACTGAATTCCATGCTAAAGCTCCACTGCTGAGATTTAAGGGTCAGATACAGAATTCTGCAGACAGAAAGGCAAATAATGCTTTACAAAACATGAAAAACAAGTGTTTTTCTACTCTTACTCTGCTATTAGCTATGCTTCCACCCCTGTTTCTGCATTCTACCTTTGTGTTTTTAAAGCATTCCACATAGCTTTAATTCTAAGAGCTATATCAAATACAACACAATGTTTAGTAAAGCCTCAAATATCACCTATAGAAGTGGTTAATAATCAACAAGGCATTTCTATTTCTGCTTCATATATACTTTCATGCAAATGTAACCTTTCTACTTGTAAGAGCTGAATGAAAAAGGTGTCAGCATCAGTTGGCTTTGTAATAAATTTTACGGCATCTAGAAGTTGGGCAGAAGGAAAGCTTAAGAGTTTTGTTCCAAAATTACTAAGGAAACAAAAAAAAATACAAAATATATTTCTACCTCTCATCATGCAAGTTTTTAGTAAGTGCTGGTAGACTTCATAGTGGTAGTATAAAAACATTTTCAGGGACCTACAAAAAATAGCAGATCTGACAAAGATAGTGACATGTTTCTTCTGTTCCACTCAGACAAGAAAAAGATTGACAATTAGCACCTTCTTAATGTCATTTGGAATGCCAGCTCTTAAACTGTAACCTATATTCCATCAAAAGCTCCAGCTATTTTGAAAGATCTCTGGAACTGGCCCCAAGAATATAAATGAATCAAAACTAATAGGTAGAATAGGCTGCTGAATTTAAATTCACTATGATTAAATCATTGCAAATTTTTATTGCAACGTCATAGCGTTTTATTGTGTTTGACACAATACTGCCCTGAAAACCTTCATGTGAGTGAGTAGGTAACCAGGGTCCCCATGCATTTTCCCCAGATAAGTAAGACAGCAGCTGTGGATAGCTTGGCTGTAGCTCAGCTGCAGGTGGAAGGTGAGGAGAAAGAGAGGCCTAGGCTTTTAGCATCTGGTCAAATTACAGAGTTACAGAATCAGACAATACTCTGAGTTGGAAGGTACCCACAAGGGTCATTGAGTCCAGGTCTTGAGTGAATGGCCCATACTGGGATAAAACACACAGCCTTGGTCTTATTAGCACTATCCTTTGAGGAAGAAACACTGAAAAAAGAATGCCTAAGTGTAACAAAATGAAAGGAAACCTGCATAAGGGGTATCAGTCACTCATTTTAGTTGGTAAGCCCTGACTGGTTTTCATGCAGGGCTCACCTTAAGGAAATGCCTACACAAATTCACTTCAAAGCTTTGCCTGAAGCTACCATCAGAGATGGTGAAGAGTACTGAGAGAGAGCCACAGTCATTCTATTTTAAGCCTACTTTTGAGTGGCAGTAGAAATCCAGAACAGCTCAAGCAGAGTTTGAGCTACAAGAGCCTGCACAGAGGACAGAAGGTCAGCAATAGCTGATGAAATGCCAGCTAGATGTGAGGTGCCTCATTGATTTTAAGGTCTGAAATAAATTTATAGTCATTCAGAATTTCAACAAACAACTTCCACTGGGAACAATTATTTACAAGTGAACAGAATTCAATTTATATGGCCATTGAAAGGATATTGCGAGTCACCGAAAAAAGAGGTAATAACTAAAGTTGTGTCTGCCAATTGTGTAATCTAGGATTGGTTTGAACATAAGAAAGAATGGACTGGAAATACAGACGAGAGATGATTGATAGAAAGCATAACTAAACATTAAAATAATTCAGCAACTTCTTAATCATAGATCTATTATATCAGAGACACAAAACCAGAATTGTTAGCATTTATACACTTATAATTTGGCAAAAAAACACTCTTCCAACAAAATACAGAAATACATCATGAACAGCAAATTATTTCATTTACTAAGGAGCCTTAAAGACACATTGTTTTTAAACTCACATGCTTACATGTAAATTGCTGTGCCAAAAAGGACCAGGGGTTCATCTGGTTCAGCTGCCTTCCTCTGGCATCAGAAGGTGTAAAAACACACCTCATAATGCACCTGGACTTCTGTGGCAAGCTGTGTCACAGTGAGAAAATCTCAGCCCCAGCTTGAGCTGGCAAATGCATTTTGCCTTCAAGTAGGAGTCCAGTTCAATTTCTCCAGCACTCTTCATTTCTCTTGTTGCCTTACATTTTATTTAAGTATAGACTGGAATCTCTTAAAATCTGAAATCTCTTCTCACTTAATTTCAGTCAGTCCATGGAGGGCTTCTGGGACACAGCAGGACAAACAAAGCCATTGTTTGTCACTGTGCACAGCACTTTGCCTCCATTTCACTGCCTGACTTGGAAGGCCATTTCCCATCATGGAATTAAAACAAATCTATCTCTGTTAGGACAATGTAAGTGGTCTCTTATTTCAGTTCTGTATAAGGCCAGACCTTTTCAATGGTGGCTAGCACCTGGGTTTTTAACCCAGGTTCCACTGTACATGTCAGCAAGGACCTCTAATATTTCATGAGAACCTGCTCAAAACATTTTTGATTGGTTTTAGTTTGTGCTCTTCTGAGAGTGGTGCCTGGAAGTGAGGGATTTAAATAAAATATCTATTTTATTCTCATGGGAATATCTATTCCCATGAGACCTTTCAACAGAAAAATGGCTGCAGGTTTTGTTTAGACAAAGGTTGCAGGATTTTTCTGCCACATGAGTTTTGATACATTTCAGTATTTGAGTTTGATTATTTTTTTGTAATATATCAGTGAGCTAACAGTGGGTTGTACAGTAAATGGTGCTTAATGCTAAATAAGCTGCACTGTGTTTAATATTGAAAAGCAAAAGTAAGGTCAAACCATAGCATCATAGAATCATTAATGTTGGAAGAGACCTCTAAGACCATCAAGTTCAACCATTAACCTTACACTTCCATGTCCACCACTAAACTATGTCCCTAAGAACCACATCCACACATCTTTTGAATGCTTCCAAGGACAGTGATTCCACCACTTCCCTGAGCAGCCTGTTCCAATGCTTGACCAACCTCCCAGCGAAGAATTTTTTCCTAATATCCAATCTAAACCCTCCCTGATGAAACTTGAGGCTATTTCCTCTTGTCCTAAAATGTGTACAGATATGAGATTATATTCTGAGTAAGAGCAACATAAACAGTAATCACCAGTTTAGGACATTGGAGCAAAATGTGCTCAGCTGGGCTCCATAGAAAACAAACAAAGCAAAGAGCCTAAGATATCTATTAGTGTAAAAAACCCACAATTGATGGGGAAAGGGTACACCAAAAAAGTGATTGGACAGTCTCATACAAAAATTGCCTTTACTCACCACCACCTTAACTCATCACTCAGTTGTCACAGCTACTCTTCATAACAAGCCGGGTTTGCATCTTTTCATACCAAAGCAGCAGCACTGATTTCCATTACATGTTCAGTTTTCAGAATAAAGGATTTTTAAATAACTACATTTCTTCCCTGTAGACTATGTAACTTTCCCTTCCTCCATTAGCAGTACCCGGCCTGGCTTACGTGTCCTGGTATCTGACATGGTGGCAATGTGCCACTGCTGAGCCCTCTTCACATGAGCCAGGAAAATGCCCACCTCCCAGTACTGCCTACATAGAATAATGGACCCAGGAATTAAAGGTCTTTCTCAGGCAGATCTGCAGGCTCCCTCTGGATGTTACACTGAACTTCAAAATGGCTTTAAACTCCAATTCAAATATGCCTTTTGTCGCTAATGTATGGATACCTCTACAAGCAACCCCATGATTTGACTTCAGACAGGAGCATCATCAGTCCTTGGGAAAAAAAATGGACTTCAAAACACAATGTGCTGGTCCTTCGCTCCTCCTGTCCTGCAAATACCAGTTTAGTATTTGGCATGTGCAGTCGTAACAGACTCCAGAAAACTGCCAAGGTATAGCCAAGATGTGAGGAAAATGTTTTTTTTTTTATTTCAATAAATGCAGCAAATTGTTATTGAGCTGTTCCTGGAAAGAAAATCCCAACTCTCTTGGCTTTCCCCACTTTAGAAAGACTGTATATATTCCTTGCACAGCAAGGATCCTTAAAGGTCAAATCTCCTTCCTCAGGCTTCCTACAGACATGAATATAGAAGCTGAGGGTATAAGGAGGAAATTGGCCTCTTAGCAGAAAGGTGCTCTGATAGAAAGGTGCATGATGCAGTGAATCAAGCACAAAAGCACCGCCCTGGCCAGCATGTCTCATGACAATCTGTAGAAGAGATGTTACAGGCAGTCACAGTCAATGCAGGGCATGTGGTGATGGGCTGGTAACAGCAGACTTTTGTAATCAACCTCAACCTGGGACATCTCATGTCTCTAAACTTCCCTAGTGTGGTGGTCAGCATATTTGGACAAACAGAATTATCAAACTTTGAAAGGTTTAATTTCCTTCTCACCAGCTGTGGTGTTACCCAGGAATAAACCTTGAATGTCACTGCAGTTTCTTGGGGAGAAAGCTGGGGTGGCAGAACTAAAGGTTCCCATAATGAAATTTGGTATCATTCAGTTTTACCTGAACTATTCAAAAATTTAATTGTCCCAACCAAGGTCAACCTCCAGTTGCGAAGCTGTCCTTTACCAGACAATACCCGCACAGTGCACATGGATTTCAGTCCCCTGGTGTCCCACAAACCTCAGTCTCAGTCAGACACACGTAGCCATCATGGGCCAGGGTGGGCAGCCTGCCCAGTGTGCTGGTGTCTCATGGAGACAGATCATGGCTCTGTGCAGCAGTCACTTGAGGCCATCAAGTCAGACATAGCACGGTCACCGCTCCAGCTGACCAGCCTCTAGTCCAGCCTCCTGCTGACCTCCAGCTGGTCAGCTCTGAAGTCAGATCTGTCTGCTCAGGGCTTCAACCAGCTGAGTCTTGAAGTCATTCAAGGACAGAGACAGAGACAAGACTGACTGTCCTCATGGGGTCACATCCTTCCACTCTGCCGCATCCCCTCAATGATGCTCCTCCCCAGAGGTGTCCTCTAAGGTCTATCCCCTCCCCAAAGCCATCTCTACCTCAGACCAAACAAGCCTGGCTTTCCCAGCCTCTCCTCATGGGGTCCAGCCCCACCACCTTAGGGGCCTTTCCTGAACAACAAGTGGTTTAATGGTGTCTGTCCCATACTGGATATGCAGATATGGTCTAACAACTAGTGAGTGGAGGGGGATAATAACTCCCCTCGACCTCTGACTCTGTCCCAGTTCATACAGCCCAGGCTGCTCTTGTCCAGTGGTGTTGTTGGGACTTGCTGCTGACCCATATCCCTCTTATTGACTATCAGAACATCCAGGACCTTCCCCACAAGCTGCTCCCAGGCACTTGGCCCCAACCTGTGTTGTTGTGCAGGGCTCATCCATCCATGAGGCAGGACTCGGCACTAATCCTTGCTGAACTTCATGAAGTATCTGTCAGTCCATTCCTCCAGCCTGCCTAGGTCCATCTGAGCTACACCCTTACCTACCAGTGAACCAACAAGTCCCCCAATTTGTTGTCATCTGCACAAAACACACATCCATCCTGCAGGCATGGCTACCAGCCTTCTCAAGTGATACATATTATTTCATAAATGTTTTTTATTTAGGAGCCTCTTCTGTGTTCCATCCAAAATCCTCTTTCCCACTGGAGTACGGCTGCACTCTGACATGTTGATTTCATATCTGTTTTGTCCCAAATGTGTTTATTCTGATGTTCTTTCCATGTGTTGTTTTCTGCCATATGTTGCTGTAGTGTGAGCCATGCCTCCTCTGTGGATGCCAGTGGGTGCCAGAGGCACACTTCCACACTTCCACTTTCATGCCTGAGGAGAAGCTCACACACCACAAGTGTCAGAGGCAGCTGCCCCCAGCGACATAGGAGGTGCCAGAGATCCATACTGCTGGAAGTGAATGCAAATGGAACCTGTCTCCAGGACGACCCTCTCCAGCCAGGCTGAGCGTAGGAGCACCACGTAGAGCGTGTGTGCAGACAGTGAATAGAGTATCAACAATACAAGGGGTGTGTGCTGGGATGTGATCTGCTGGCCATTCCCAACAGGATCACTTCTAGCCTCTGTTTCAGAGTCATTTAAACACACACAGCAGCAACTGGACTGAGCAAGAGGACTGCTCACAGGATGATGTTTCAGGGTAGGGCTTGTTTCATCCAGTGTCAGCCATATGAAAGTTGTGAGTTTAATTTAAGCCATTAGGATCCTGCTATGCTAATGGGGAGAGAAGACCACAGGAGGAACCTGAACTTACCCTTCCTGCCCTTCTTCAGGATTGGATGGATCATCCCTTGCAAGTGCCTGTCTCTCTCCAGTATCTAGAGGAGACCAAACATCCTTAGGTTCTCCTTCAAGTGACTAAATTTGGATGAGGATCAGAATTCTTCAGCCTGTGAAGGGGTAGCATATATTCAATGAATGAGGTCTTTTACTAGCACTGCAAAAGTCAGAGATCTGATGGGATCAAGGGAAACTCTTCGTCTCAACAGAGAGCACTGCTCTCTTTCATTCCCCTTCCTCCCCCTTAGTGCTCAAGCAGTCTATTTAGTTTGCAAACTTTTTGAAGCCAGGATCTCGCTCCTGTCTTCTGGTAAAGCAACTGGCACGTGGTTAGTTCTGTACAAACAAACAATAAATAATGCTCTCTAGAAGCAGATGTTTGGAACCTGTTCTCAGATGAAAGTGGCTCTGTCTAATTTGATGGAACACAAATAATGTGTTACATGCAATTACCTCCATATGAATGTTGGACCCATTAATTAAAAGGGGACTTGGAGAATTTATTGCACACTACGTCAGCCTGGCCTTGCAGGTAGATGTTTTCCATACAAATGACTATGGGTGTCAATCCTGGTCTTACTAACATCCATTGTGAAAATGTCACTGAATGCAGTGGGAGACAGACTTGGTTCTCTCCTCAAAGGAATGACTGTGAGTATTCCCTTTTCCCTTCAACATGAGCATAACTACAGAAATATTATTAGGCCAGTGAGGTTATGACTAGACACTGATAATTTTCTTTGAGATTTTAACAATCTTTTAAAATAGTGTATCAGTACTTGAACTCTGATGCTGTTTCTCTGACTTCATAGACAGATTATACAGCTCCTGAGCTGCTACATCAACCATCAGTGGGGAGCTCTCAGACAGCAGAAAAGCAATGGTGTGAGATAGGTGGTAGTCATTCTGTTCATGCCATATTTCTTCCTGGATTTTAAAATGCTGACTAATATGCTAGGTGCTGAACTGGAAATTATTCTCCCTTTGGTCACCCATTTGGACCAATCAGGCTTTTACTGTAATCAGACACTCTAGAGACAATGTTAGCAGATAGTTTAACCTACTGGAATTTAGTGAAAAGGTATGAACTATGTGCTTTCATCATATCAGAAGATACTTGAGGAAAAAAAGTATATCTTTATATACACACTAGAATATATAAATACAGAATTTCAGGGTGACAGAGTTTTCCTTTCAGCTGAAATTGACTTTTACACTTTCATCACCCCCAGCAGTCTTTCACAGATGTAAACATCAGACCTATGTGTCCTTAACGTGGCTTCTGGCTTTCGGAACCCAGACCTCACTTCACCGATGACTTCTCTTTAAAATTGTATCAATTTAAGTTATTACTCATCACCAGCAGCATAAGTCAGAGAGGAGTTAGTCAGAGAGCCAGTTTCAATTTTCTGCTATGACTACTGGCAGATTCAGAGATACAGACAGAAAAATATGTGCAGAATAAGTGCTTCTGAAGTGTCTTCAAATTCACAATTTCTGGTAAAGAAAGATGGAAAATGGTTCTTTGACCTCCCAGGTTACACTCACTTTGCTTAGTGGAGAGATCGGAATCCTAATTCTGACGGTGGTAAGTTCTGATCAAAACCTCATGGGACAAGCTTCTCTCAGAAAAAAAATGTTTTGAAGCAACAAAATTTGTTGGCAATCACATTCATTTAGCACCATATTCTGTGCTAGGATCTAATGTTTTCAACATAAAGGAAAATGCTGGAAAAAATTGTTACTGTAAACAGTTGCACCTCTTGATATGACACAGTCCTTGTCTTTTTTTTCATTCAGAATATAGCACCTTTTCATTAAAACATGAAGGGAAAATCATGTGGTTTATAGAAAAAAAAAAAAAGATGTTTCAAAATGATGCAGAATTATTTTAATATATTATGTTCTGTATAATAAGGGATGTTCAAAATTTCAGCAGTTCCAAGCTGAGAACAAAAACAAGTACTACAGTGAGAAAAAGCCCCATGGGAGGTAATTGTGTGTTTTGACCAGCTCTGTTAATAGCCAGCCCTGAAATTCTGATTAAATTTGGGCTGCAGGCCATAAAATTAGGATTATCTTCATATGGAGTTTGAAAGAAAAACGGAGCCTGAAAATTAGCAACTATTAACTAATTAGAAAGCTCATTACACTAGAACAGCATGTTGGAGGAATTCATGGAAGATCTTTCTCTTGTAGCACTGAATACACACACGGACAAAAACACTTAGAAAGCTCTGCTATGGACAAGAAAAGAACCTGATAGATTAATCCATCCCAGCAAAACATTTCCATCACTACTATCTGTCCCTGTCAGTGAACAGTAGATGCTGAGTTTTATCAAGAAGACTGAGTTTGATCTAACTGCTGCTGAGCCATTTGGAATTTTATCATTTCAGCTTTCAAAAATACTAAAGCTAATTCAAGAAATTTCTCAAACCTGAACATTGCCTTTCATCTTTCAGAGGAAATTATTCTGAGTGCTGCATGAGTATTTTCATCTCTGAGATTTGAACTCACTGTAGTAATTGGAAATGCAAAATTTTTTAAGTATGCTAAGTTTGCTCCTTGAAACTTTATTCTCTGAGGCATGTTTCCATATATCTTCTTCATAGACACAGTGTGTTCCAAATTGTCCAGTCCTCCTATAATGCAGCCTGGGGTCCCAGGGGTCCGTCCGGCCCCCCAGACAGCTGCTGCCCTGGGTGTCCCAGACAGAGCTGTGCTGATCAGCTCAGCCTTTCTGGGTTCCCCGGGCTAGCTCCCAGCCACAGGCAACTTAGCGAGCAGCTCTGGAGTGATTTCAGCTCTGTGAGTTCAGCTCTTAGTGATTTCGCTCTGTGCTCGCAAGGGCCTCGGCAGACACAGGGATAGAGAGAGGAGAAGCCTGTATGGAGTTCCACAGCGGTGTCTTTATTGGCAGCTCCTGGGAAGGGTTCCAGTGACAGCTCTTCTGCCAAACTGGGCAGAGATGGGGGTTTATGTAGGATACTGGGGTGTTGGAAATTGTCCAATGGCCAGGGTTGAGGAGAATACGACCTATAGCCTTGCAGAGAGATAACAAGGGTCCGAGGGCAGAAGAGGGGCTGCTTTGGTCCACTCACCATGACTATACATTTCTATCTTAGGCGAGTGACCGCCAGGGAGGCCTTGCAGGGCCTCTGCCTGCTACACTCCTATGCACTGGAAATGTAGCACTTGTACCAGCAGGAATGGCATGACTGTTTTTCTGGATTTTTGGTTTCTAACACTTCTTTAAGCAGTTGTTTACTTCCATCCAAGTAGCAAAGTAATTTGATACACATGAAGTATTTTCACAATGAAATTTTAGGGATAATTATTCATTGTTTTGTTCCATCCAGTTCATTTTTTCCAGTTTCTGGGATGAAAACCATGTGATATCCATAGTAAATTACTTGCTAAAGTTAAAACATATTCCATTCTCAATTTTCCAGGAACTCAATATGATCACACTGTACTTCAAGAAATGAAAAATTGACTTTCTGAAAACAAGAACGTGTCCAAGGCCCCAAATCACTTAACTTTCTGTGGTTGGTTAGAAGATTCCATTCCCTGAAATCTGTGGTTTGGTCATTGCCTCCAACAGCTTTGTTATCTCCTTGTTGCACTGTGAGATAATACAAATAATGTCAGCAATATTGCTAATAAGCAGGTTAAATAAATAATGCACTTGATGTGACTCTTTCAGGGCTTGGAAGATTCCAGTTAGCACACAATCTACACATCCAAGATATCCTCAGCCATGCTAGCTCTAAGAAACAAATCCAAATTACTTTCATTCTCACACAGTACCTCTCCCAGTGTTCCCTCCCCAGCAATAAATCATAAATCAAGATCCCACACGGGTCATGAAGGCACACTGCAGGCTGCACCTACTTCTACATGAAGTCCTCAGCTGGCAATTCATGTCTTCAGCACCATAAAACTCACTAAGGCAATAATAAAAACTTCTCTGTACAGGGGAGAAAAGCTCCCAGACTTTCTGGGAAGGCAGCACTGAACACTGAAGGACACTTGCATTGAAACCAAAGACAGTCCCCAGCCTCCCTGCCTGCTGCTCCCAGGGCAAAGCACATTTCTTTGACCCTGTCTCCTCTAAAAAGAGCCATACCTATGCATATTGATACATCTTCTTTAGGCATTCAAAATTAAACAACCACCTGGAATATCTGCAACAGAAAGGAACAGAAAAAGCATACAGCATATTAGTCACATTAGAGATTTCACTGCCATGAAGTTCTGTGATGTTGAGAAATAGGCATAGCAAAGCATTGCATAGCATAGCAAAGAAGGAAAGGCAAGTTAGTTTGGCCAATTTCCACTCAAATCAGGGAAATTATCCAGCTCAAACCCTCCCTACATATACCTACAATCTCCTTATTTTCACTTCTTATCTTAAACTGGGATTCACTAGTTACAAAAGGAGAGTTATACCTGAAAAGAGACTTCATTAAAGAAAGAGCATGCTTTTCTTACTATGCCTTGCCTATGTCAGGGGCAATGGCATGAGTTTAATGCTTTATTAGTGAAGTACTGACCATTTTTTAAAATCCAAGTGCTAGTAAAATACAAATACACCTACATTAAGAAAATATTCCTTGTTTATATGAGGGAAGGTTTTTATTTTATCTGTCCAACTGCATCAACCTTGAGTTCTAGGAAAATTAAGGCTTTCAGATGAAATCTGAAACCAGTTATCACTGCAGCTACTACATTTGTAAAATGTCATTTTTCACAGGCCAGGTTAGTTTCATGCCATCTGAGATATTTGCTTTTAACAGCTATACTCTTAGAGAAATCACAGCACTGAACATTTCCCTGTATGTGGGCTGGTGTAAGAAGTCTGTTACCATAGACAGCTCGGTGGTGCTCCTGACATTTTTCAATAGCTGCTAAGAATAGGAGATCTAAAGCCATTTCCTCCAGTTCCCCATTTGGGAAGGCAGGGAAGTGATAACAATAATCCAGAAAGCTACAAGAAGTTGCTTTCAACTCTGATTTAATTGGACATCATGGGCAGCAATAAAGAAAAGGCATGAAAAAAAAAAACCCAGGTTATTTTTGTAATTTATGGTAATGTACAGGAAAACATAAAAATGTTTGCTAAGATTGCCACAGAAATAAAGATGAGCTGCAGGGGAGAGGGAAACATGAGTAGGATGCTGGGCTGAGAGCGTAAAGATGTGGCTTTCCTCTTGGACAGCTTGTGGACTCAAAAAGTCACTTTAATCCCCTGGGTCATGGACCTCTTCTCTGTAAATGGATTTAAGTGACCATTTCTGTAAAACATTTTAAACCCAATACAAAACAAAATTATGTAAGAACTAGACATTAGTAAGTTATTACTCATCCACAGCAAATTTGTGATTCAATCTCCGTGTGTTTCTTGCGACAATACTGGCAGTTGCTGCCAAGCTGACCATGAAAGCAAGCAAAAAAAAAAAAAAATCAGTTTTCTTTATCAAAAAAATAGGCTGGATTGGCATGTAAAACTGTTCCCAGGAACATCCTAATGACTGATTCCTGCTCTGAAGCTCTCTTTTTCCCACCAGCACAATTTAGTAGATGAGAGATGTAGGTTTTGCACTCTTCAGCTCTTACTGCACTGCACATTGTCACATCTTTCTTTGGAGCATACACAGCTGCTGAGTGAAACATTTACCTGCTAGGCCCAATTTTAAGAGTTACATGCTCACATCTTAGATGTGTCATTTTCCTTCAGTTGTTCTTGTCCCCTTTGGCCTCGTCTCTGCATCCCAGTTATGTAATGTGGCTCTCCCAGCTCCATTAAAGGTCAGGCTCCCTGCACAAGGCAAGGAGAAGCAGATATCTGTCTGACCATCAGAGCAAGGACTCCAGCAGGAAAATTCAAATTAGGGGGCATAGAGGAAAGGTTGGAAAATAAATAAGGCAGCAAGTACAGCACAGGGCATGAGGAACATATTGCAAGGATCTGTATCAGAAGAAGCCAGCTGGAAATGGAGACTAGGAACATGGCAGGGCAGACATTTATTCCAGACGAAGCAACACTTGATCAATTTAAAGTCACCAAAACTTTGGTTTGGTTGACCAAAGGAAGCAAACTTTCCTCCAGTCAGCAGCCCCACTAATTTAAATGGGATATATAAAGTTGGTCTAGCTGTAGGCCCTGAGTTCTCCTTGGGTTATTTATTGTCTCTAATAGTCTGTAAGGAACAGACTGTACCATCTCACAGTGGTGCTCCACAGAGATCAAACTCTTTAGAAAGAATCCACCTACAGAGCTGCGGATTTTGGAAGACAAGAGTAACCCACTCTGGGTGTTACATGAAAGCCTGCTTTGTCAGAGTAGGTGAAAGGAACAAGAGGGATTTTATTGTCTGGTAAAAACCAATATGGGAAGTCGAAATATTAAGATTAACTTTGGCTTTAACAATTAACAGCAGGGCTTTTTCACTTGTATGGCTTCTGTGCTTTGAAGCAAGAGCACTACAGATAGAAACACAATACATTGAAAAGAACAACACGCAAAAGAATTTGGGAAAGAAAATACCCTTTGAGCAAAGGAAAGGCTCAGTAGTTACTTGGGAAGCAAAATCACAGCCTTGTACTAATGGATAGCCAATTCAGCAGAAGGAAAGTAATGGGTATGAAAACAAGTACAGATTTTAACCCCACCAAATGCAGCATTGTGTAAAAGGTACTGTGTGTCTCTGGAGAGTAAATTTAGTAGATTTACTCCGATACAGAGAACAGAAAATCACTCAAAACCTCTCAATAATAGGAAGCCAAGATACAGATTTTGGGGGCCTTTCAAACCCAAAAATGCTTATCAGATGAAAGGGTCCTCTGTCAATTTTACAATTTTATTGCCTTAGGATTTTAACTTTTATATTTTTCATATATTTGTAATCCTGCAATTCTTTAATGTATAAACTCCATACAGAGTGTTCTCTTCGGTTCTCCCATTTTATTCAGACAAACAATTCCTCTCTGGGCCTGAAACTCAAGGACACCTCACTGTCTACCCAAGAGAAGTAAAAACAGTGAATTGGGGAGGGCAAACTTGGAGTAAATTACTTCATTAGCCGAAGCTGTAATTGGAGGATTAACCCCTGATATGTAAATGGACCAAACTTATAACTGTGTGAAAAACTCATGACTGTCGTCCATCTTGGGTGCAGCCCCTCAGAGGCTTTTGACTGCCCAAGGTGTACTTATTGAAGGCCTTCCAAAAATATCCACTTTTATTCTCTTAATGTTGTCTAACCTCTCTTTTAGGTAGCCACTCTAAGGCATCATACTGACACCTTATATCCAGAGCAGGCCTTTTTGTTCCTGATGATAGTGACATCTCCCTGTTGCTATTTTTTGATGGAGAAAACAGGCACCTCCCACCCAGCTCTCTGCTCTGCAAACCAGCTAGCTGCACACAGGGACCCTGCCTAATGAAGTAATTACCTTTACCACAGAACACAATCAGAAGAGGCAAACTCCTTGTCTCAACTTGGTTAACAGAGAAAAACTGCAAAATTACTTCTCTGCACAGGAATTTCTGATAGAGCTAGTAAATTAATTCTAGTTAAAAACGTTTCCCAGAAATTAGGGTAGGGGCTCAGGATTCAACTATTGCTGTCAAGAACAATAGCTGATATCTTGCTACATAGCAGCTCCTTAAAAATATTACCATTCATATAGTAGGAAGAGAAGCGTTCTGATAGACCCTTTGATTTAAGTGACATGTACTCAATTTTTTTATGCTGTCAGTACTAAGTGATGCCTAAAATGTTTTAAAGTATGTCTCTCACTTTCCCAACTTGTGGAATAAAAATCAATATTAGGCTTCATCTTGACATAGAAAATATAGCTGATTATAGAAGGCGTTGCTTCAATTGTAGTGACTGCTCCAGAAGATGTGCTTGTGCATTGATTACAGGTAATGTGGCAAATGTCTTGACCCCTAAATGTGGCACAAAGCCAAAGATAGTTATTCACTAAATCAGTTATGACAATGAAGTAAAAAGACATAAATTATCATTGACAGAAGATTAGAACACGTCCCAAGGTGCCCAAATGGCCTAATGAAAAATAGGGCTAATTAACAAATCAGCTGGAGAAAGAAAAAGAAAGAAAAGAGAAAGTTACACAGAGATAATGTTTATGCAAATAAGCATACTCAGATTAACCCCCAGAAATTTAAGAAGAATGAAAAGGGAAACAAAGCCACAAATACACTTCCATGACCTTCAGACTTATGAATAACATGCTGGATTTTAAGCATCTCAGCTATAATACCAACTTTAATAACAATTAAATTCCTGTGCTGTAGATAAACTTTAGTCTTGGGCGATTATGAAAAGTAAGCAGAAATGTTCAAGAAATGTTATGATTCTTCTTTGGTTAAAAAAAATATTGCTATCAAGTTTATGTCAAAATACTTTTATATCAATAGAGCAACAAGTAACAATGTCAATCAGTTATAAGTAAATAAAGTTAATAACTAAATAATAGGTTGCTTATTTATTTAACAAGTGAATAAATTAATTATCAATTTCTTTTAATTAGTTCATTTTAATTCGTTTTAATTAGTTAATTAATTATGTAATAAGTAAATAAAGTTAAGCATTTAAGCATGTCTGTCTAAATGGCATGTGAGAGTTTGAAGGAGCCAGCCCAGGACTTTTCTGGCTTATTCATGCTGAGCTTATTTGTTTAGTCCTTAAGGAATGTGGATCTTAAAACACCTAGGGCCTTTTAAAATGTCTTGGCATTAAGAGGAATAGTGTTTGGCTACTGTGACTTGTGCACTTACAAGCTTGTTAGCTTGGCACTGATCCCAGGAAAGTAAGAATGCATGTGACATACACTCAGTTAACACAGAACAACAGAAGTTAGTGCAATCTTTGAATATCAATGTGGATTTATAGAAAACAGATTTGGTGAAGCAGCTGGATGAACTTTTTTTCATGGCTTTATATATTTGGATGATAAAATGACTAGTGTTGATATAATAACAGCAGACTTAAGTAAGCAAGTTTGCTTAAGACTGCATGACATTTTAAACAAAATATAACCACGCACTATCAACATGGCATGTATTATGTGGACTAAAAGTTGTCAAACTGATAAAATCTCTCAATTTTCCAAGAAGGATGTTTTGGAGAGATTTGATCATCACTTTTTAATATCTCAGATAATGTCATAATGGGGTTCTTTCGACAGTTACTTCTATTTTTTTTTCATTATGTTGAAAAAACACAAGTAATACGGATCCACTGGGTGGAAGCTGAAGTTAAATGAGTGAGCAATTACCCATAGGAAAGGCTTCCTGGGGGTCACAGTCAACTCCTCCTCTATGTATATTTGAAAATTCAAAAATGTTGCTCTCGATCAGACATACATGAAGTCAGCAAAATCCTATGACTTGTGGTATGAAGAGGTTGACCTAAAGGATGACCCCATCTGGCCTTAATTTACACATTGTTGATATCAGAAAATGTGCCTGGGTAAACCAGAACAGCCTGTGTGGATTCTCAGGCAGCAGCACAGAAAAGGGAAAAACAGTTTGTATCTGTATGAATTGTGCGTCTGCCTTCAGAAGCAAGATTAAGCAACTGAGAATCTATCTGCTCTGGCTGCCAAGTTTGCTGCACTGACATTAGTTCCAGCAAGCAAAGGTGTGGTGGACTCATCAGCTTCATGCATTGGCACAGAGTCCCTGGTGTTCGCTGGGCTCTCTGAGAGGCCAGAGACCCTTTCACAGAGAAATAGTTTGGCTCAGACAGGAGAAATTACTAGCAATTACTAGAACAGGCTGCCCAGGGAAGCTGTGGATGCCCCATCCCTGGAAGTGTTCAAGGCCAGGTTGGATGGCAAGCAACCTGATCTAGTGAGAGCTGTGTCTGCCTGTGGCAGGGGGGTGAAACTAGATGATCTTTAAGGTCCCTTCCAACCCAAACCATCCTATGATTCTATGAATGTTAGTTTTATCTTTCTTTCATTTGCAATACAGCTATGGGACTGGCTTGCAATTTTGAAGTTATGAAATGTATATGCAGATAAATACATGCATTTTTACACAAACAGAGCATTAAGCTTGAACAAAGCTTAACATGAGCATGAACAAAGTCAGTGTCAAAAGGGCACATCCTCACTTATGAAGCAGGTAATGATATTAACTGAGAGGATTCTCAGAAAGGCATGAAGAGAAATGACTTGTACTTGAATAAAGGAATCATACAGGAACAAAGCTGATTTGAAAGACAGACCACATTAAATTTACTCTTGTGCCCAAAGTTATGCAAAATCTATTCTTTCTTTATTTGAACCCCAAATGGGATATAAGAAATGCTAAGACCAGTGCTAAAATTAATTCAAAATATATCCTTGCTTCATTAAAAAAAAATTCTCAGAAGTATTTCCTCTTGCAGCAGGTGGCATGTTACTGTGAAAAAGAAAAGACTTGTAATCTCCTGGTAGCAGAACACACCTTGAGCTGAATTATATGTGACTGAAAACCCTGTCATTGCAGTGAGAGCTGCAATGAAACAAAGCACAGGTTTTTGACTCCTGAAGAGAAATTAAATATCTCTTAAAGCTGAAGGGAAGAACAGTTTCATGAGTATTGTCTGATGTTCAGAAGGGGGGCCTATCCTTCCTTTTGTCTTTATGAATCCATATTGGCAGTGGAATTATTCCAAGTGTGAAGTAGCAGTGGAAAGCAGTGAGACCTGCATGTGAGAAGACAGACTTAGCCTGTTTTAATCATGAATTAGCCTGAAGTAATCATGTACAAGACAAATGAAAGATGAGAAAAAGAATTAATAACAATTATTATCTCCAAGGCACTGTGCTAACTCTGACATCTGTTCTTACAGCTAGAGGTTATGTTTCATGGCTTCTCCTGTAGTAAGGGAATTCCATCTCTAGTTTGGTTTGTATTTGCTTCACAGACTTAATGGGAGCAGGCAATATTAACTACAAATAAATAATTAGATTTAATTTCTTCTGCCTGTCCATTTTAGGTTGTTACTGAGCCTTAGCCTGGGGAAAAACCTCAAAATAAAATCTTCCTCTGAAGAATATTCTGTTACTTACTGAACTAAAACCAATGTGGGCAGATACTTTAAAATTCTTATTCTTAAAATTCTTAGGTTTAGGTAAAATACCCCGAGATGAACATAGCAACCATAGAATAATGCTTGCACACCATTTTTCAGCTGTATTTATAGTGGATGAGTTGCTAAAACTCACAGAATAGCTGAGGATGGAAAGGACACATGTAGATCACTTAGTTCAAGCCCCTGCTCAGAGCAGGGTCACCTACAGCACGTTGCTCAGGTCCATGGCCAGTCTGAGTTCCCTGCCAAGTTGCTTTCCAGCCAGCGGGCCACCAAGTTAATTCTTTGTCTGCTGTTAATGGAGAAACACAGTTCCACTCACCTGACTGGCACCTACAGTGCTTTAGAGTTTGGCTACATTTTTAATTTAGAGAGGATGCATAATCATCTCTAGGTATTGTAAATATTGCTAATGCAAATGCACATCTACTGCAGGAAAAGCAAGACTAGATTAAGTATTCAGACATCATCAACACTGATCAGACAAAAAGGATAGATTTTCTTTAATGAAGAAATAATGTGTTGAAGTACACTGAAGTTTATTTTAAATGAATACTTCGTTAAGTGGGAATGCATAACAAATGATACAATGTAGAAGCAGACTGGCTTATTAAATGCATATTATTACTGGTTTTACAGTGAAGGAGGTCACCAGAGAGAAGGACAACAGATAAAGAACCGAAGGATCAACGAAACAGAGGCAATGTTACTTATCCAGTCACACAGCCACAAAACTGGAAGCTCAATCCAAATCTCCCAAATTCCAATGTACTCATGTCTTTGAAGCTAGGCATTAAAAAAAACTTGGTGGAAAATTTTCCTTCAGATTTTTTCAGTGTGTTGAACTAAAAACAACCCCAAGGATGGCTGGATTTCTGTTCTGTTCCAAGTTAGATACCTATTTAAATTTGCCACAGTTCATTTGTCTTGCTCCAAAGGCAGACTCTGATTTAGGATCCCAAAAAAAACTGGGGTCCATGACCCTAACACAGCATTTTGAGGTAGGAGCTTTTCTAAGACCACTGACCTGATACCTCTGCTGAAGCCATTACCTTCTGTGGAAAACTAAAGGAAAAATGAGAGCAAGTAAAATCACAGACCTCCCTTAAAATGGGAGGATTCATGCCTTGGAGGACCCTACCTCTCTCCAAAACAGGGAACGAGGAAGCCTTGATGACTTGCTTAAACCATATCACACCTTTTGAATGGCTGGATGGCAGCAGAGATGTACCCAACAGGATCTGTCCAATACAGAAGTCTATTCTCCTCATGATCGCCAGCTATTAATGTAATTCTGAACTGGATTTTCAGGCTCATATCAGCTGGAAAACAGTGTACAAAAACTCTTAAAATGACAGATTTAAAAAATTAAGGTATATTTAAAAAATTAAGGAGGAGGGATGGATATAGATGGTTTCACATATAAATTTAAAGCAATAAAAGGAATGCCTTGATCACTTCTCTTTCAGATAAACTATCCTCCTGTTTTGGAGAGATTTTTTACTGGATTGTGGAGATGACAGGAAAAATACCTTGAATGAATGCAATATAAACTTATTAGGAGCAGTAAATAAAGCATGATGTTTCACTAAAGTTTAATAAGTTACTCTAATTACACTCTGTAATTAGAGTAACACTTTGCTCATACACAGCATGAAAGTCTGATCTTGAATAAACAAATACCAGTTCCCAGAAGCCCCACCTCTGTATGCTACTCTTCTGAAAGACTTTTTCTGTCATAGTCTCTGCATATCATCAGAAAAAACCATATAGGTCATCAAAACTTCATTAAAAATTCCTGCCTGTCACACTATAGCCTTGGTAAATATTGTTGAATTTAGTAGATTTTAATATGTGTGATTTGAATAACACAAATACTGGTGTAAAGCTTGAAATATCTACCAGTTAAAACCATTTAAAACCTTATTTAACTGACCAATATTATTGCCTTCTATGACTATTTGACTATGGGTCTTCTGTGATCTTCATGTTTGTCCGAAGGTAAGGTACTGCCATCTGCCAGTTCTTAAACAGCAAAAAATAAGCTAAGCACAAACCAAAAAAATATTGCTCACAGCAAAACATCCATTGACTCATGTTCCCTTATAGTTGTGATCAACATAATTTTCAAAAGTATCAGTCAAATGTGACATATACCCTTGACCACCTTGGAAAACCTCATCTTTTCTGGGTAGGGTTTGGAGTATTTTTAACTCCTCTGTAACATACAGACCTGTGGATTGCACATGGTGATTTTTTGATAGAGGAAGCAGAAAGGGTGCAGAGAAGAAGCTCAAAATATCCTGTTGTGACCAGTCCAAAGTTACAGTATTTATGAAAAAAAACTTTTATCACACCAGGAGGCATGCTGGTCCTCTCATAAGTATGCTCAGAGAAGTAAACTGATAGCAGATTTCTGGGAGAAGGTGTGTTACCAGCTGGAGTATTTCCTTTGGCAGAAAAGGAGACAAGAGCATGGATCTGCATCTTCTCCTATTACTAATGTTTTAACTCAGCTTTCAGCCCAAAGTGAAAAGAGAAGTTAACAGTGAATATCCTCAAAAAATAATGTAATCAAATGCAGAATTGTTCACTGTTGTAAACAGAACAAAAATAAGCATGTCTGTGCAAGCAGGTATGCAAGCCAATGTCAGCTAGGATTTGGTAGGATAAGAGCTAGGGCACGTGGAACAGTCTGGTGGGGAGATGGGAAAAGCAAACTGAGAAATGTACAGGGTCAGACAGCACAGCCTGAGCTTTGCTGTTGCAAACCCTGCCCGTGCCCTCTGAATGCCGCAGGGCACTAGGAGGGACCAGAAAGAAGCAGTCATTCTGCCTGGCAAGGCAGAGAACAAAGAAAGGTCAGAATGAGTGGAGCTGGAGCCAGGCGCACCAGTGAAGCCACAGCACCTGAACTCCAGCTGTGCTCCTGAGACACGGCACATCCCTGAGCCAAAACACTGAAACACATCTTGGAGGGACTAGGTCATGGGGAAAATCCTGGGCACTGCTTGACATTGTTAAGGAGGCCTGTATTAAGAGAATCATGAGAGGGTGGAACAGACTAAAAGGTGAAAATAATTTATGCATTGAAATGCATGACTTGCTGTGCATAGTCTTTATCTGACACATGAACATGGAGATTGACACAATGAAACAAATCAGCCCAATTTAATTAATTACTTGATGCTTCATAGAAAACAGAATGATGAAATAGTCTTCTCATGCCCTGTCACTGGCCTACGCATTGAAGCATAAAGATTACTGGCTATTTTTTTTACTCATTCAGTTTGCTAGTGGATGGCCTAATTTTCCATATTATTCTTGAGCTCTTGTTCCCTCTTGGCTCTAAAAGAATTCAAAGAAATAAACAAAATTCACTCTGTTTCAAAATCTAATCCATGTTTTGCCTTTCACTTCAGTTCAAAACCATTGCCTATTGTTTGCCCTCCTTGGTGACAGAAAACTCAGCAAAGGGATGCTAGAATATCAGTGAGAGCTACTCATGTCTTTCTCTGCAAATTACAGATAACTATTTACCTTTCTGATGACTGGAATCCAGTATCAAAAAAAATTCCCTGTTAATCTTCAAATGATATATAAAATGTTTCCAAAATGTGTGGCATCCCATAAGCATGCTTTTCCAGATATTTTAAGAGTTGATTTAAATGGACACAATTAATGCCTCATTTCAGAGATATCTGATGTTGCCTTCTTTTCAGAAAGCAATGACCTCTCCCCTTTATAAACTAGGTGCTGTCTAAATTCAAAAGACAGACTTAAAATTACTGAGAACTTTAAAATAAAAATAAAATTTAAAAAACCCACACAACAACATTTACCACTATAATTCTAATGTACTGGAGCAAATAATTTCTCTCCAGTGTTTCCTGGGTGTCACTTACTAACAGATCTGCTTGTAGGAGATCTGAAAAATACCCCTTAAAACAAGTCGTGTCATATGCTTCAGCACAAAGCAGCACCCAGCATCCTCTGGAAATGATTCTTCCCAGGAAAGCCTGCTGCTGTGCTGGGCTCTTCTGAAACAGCTTATCTATTTGCTGAGACCACCTAGGAATATGGATGGGGAATTGAAAATTTGATTCATAGCCTATTCAAATAAATAGCAATTCCAACTTATTCCTACAGGCTCTGCCTCAGGATATTTAGCAAACAGCTTTTAGTTATTAGCTTGGTTTGTAGCTAAATCATTTACTTGACAGAATTCCTACACACTGAATCCTTCTGCAGCCTGGACCTCACCTTGCAGGCCTTGGTCTTGCTGGGCATCACTTGCACATAACATGAATGGAAATAATTTTCAGAGTACTTTGAATAAATTAACCTGCCACAAGAAATCTGCCTTTTCCTTTGCTCTTGTCAGTCTTTTTGATCCCATCTTAAAAGATCAGCTGTTGATACCATTGACAGCTTTATTATTACTAAGTGACAGCATGTGTCAGAAAATCAAAAGAAAGCACAGCAAGAATATGAAAAGGTTAAAAGCAATAGAGACAACATTATTGTTGCCATGGTACAGACCAGCATCTAGCAAAGCCAGCAGGGCAGTAGCAATGACAGCCAGTGCTCAGGCAGTTTCCTTGTCTCAGATTATTCCAATAAAGTGTCTGGAAAGAAGCAGAGATCATCCTGCAGAGTCCTAGTCTCAGTGAGGACTCAGTGAGAACCACGCCGACAGCTTATTCTGAAAAGTCAAAGCTGATGAGGAAGGAATGCCCCAGTCCTCCCCAGGCTGCAGGGACAGACACTTAGTTATTTACCTCAAGAGCTGCCAGTCATATGTTTTGGCAGTGGCTCTGATAAGCCACGGAATAACATTTTATCGCTTGCCAATTCTTGACCAGTTCATGGAGCACATTGAAAGAATGAGCCATTAATCACATCAAAAGAAACAAACACACTTGATATTTGCAACTCTGAAGCCCATGAAGTCCGTGGGGGAAAAGCAAGTCAAAAGCAGTTTGTTTTCCAGTTTTGAGCTTCCCAACATTCTTTGTTTTGATTATTCTAAACATTTTGCCTGCTTTAAGCCATAAATATGGTAGAAAGCAAAAGAAATAGCTGATTTGATGTTGGTGGGAAATTAAATCTGGATAAAACATTGTATTGTGTTATTCCCTATAAATACTTTTATTTCCTATTATTTTCACCTTTTATCTATTTTTGGATACCCTGTCTCAGAAGTATTTCTTGCAAAGGAGGGACATAGCAGAGTTACACATCTGCAATGACCTCAACAACTAAACAAGGAAGAAGGATTATAGGAAGAGGTAAATCGCTTTATGCTCATGACTGAGCCTCCCTGTACCCAAGACTATGGCAGAACACCAACCTTCCTGCAAACAAAGCTGTACTCAGACTGACTCTCTTTGAAGAACTTAGTATACAGCTTCAACCAAAGCATTTGGCTCCAACACAGTAACAGTCTTTAAACTCATTCCTTTGGGAACAACACATATCAATGTTTTATGTACTCCAAGTGTAAGTTTTTTATAAAAGCTTTTACCAGAGCAAACACATCAGCTCACTGGCAGAAGCAGTCTAAGCAACTTCCCAATATTTTTGAAGGCACAGAGGGCAAACCCAGTCAGGTTCACAGCAGTTGTGTTCATTTAGACCCATGGCACGGGACCAGAAAGACTGTTAGAGAAGAGGACCCTTGTATTTCTTCCTCCTCATCTTTGACCTCACCTACCTTTTCCTGCTATTCCTACCACACTGATGTGTCATGAGGAGTCACAACATTGAAGCAGGTCAGGCAGAAAACCGACCTGCTGGGCAAGACATGGTCTCCAGTTTTAGAAATGCAGAAGTCAGAGCAGCCCAAGCCACCTGATGACCATCTCCAGCCTCTGCCTGCCAAGGTGATGAAACACTACTGGCAAGGCCAAAGAACATTAAACCCCCACAGAGCACCCCACATCCTCAGCGTGGGGCAAGGGGTGCCAGGACTTTTTAGCTTCCCACCTCAGTGCTGGGGGCAGTGTGTAGGACAGCCTTATACATCTGCACATCACATGGCAGGGTGTACCAAATCTCTTCCATCAGCCTGCAGTTTGGTAGTGCACAGCCACTGCTGCCCTTTAGTCTGTCATTCTCGTATCTTCTCTTAATATTTTCCTAACACTTCAAATATTGGGCCAAAGCAAATTCTATTTTGCATGGAATGACACTTCTTTGATATAAAATGAAGTTATACATGGCAAAATGATGCAGAAATCAATAATTTGTCTGTAGTCTTTCCCCATACAAAAGTTTCTCCCCCATTATTTATTTCTTTTATTATTTTTAACATTTTTGAAGAGTAAAAATCAGTACATTTCCCATAAAATCCCATGTAATGCAACTCAGAGAAGGTCCTAAAAAAGTACACATCCTTCATGTCTTCTTTGCCAATCCTGTCCCAGCTCCTACTGCTCTGCAATACTATCAGGAATGCAAATGAGACTCTTGGTATCTACATTATTGCAAAGTCATTAATCTGCTTAGGGACCACATGAGTTCTGATTCTCAAAGAGAAAGAAGGAAACTTTTGCAACAGGAGAAATTTAGTATCATCACATTTACAGAAGCATCACATGGAAATACACACAGAGCAGTTTTGACAGACAGCTCAGTGTGTTTCTTCCATATTCTCTTTAGTGTTTTTCATAGGGTTTCCAATCAAATGAATGGATAACTTATTTCTATTATGTTCTTAGATTGCTTCCACAGAGGAAGAGCCAGCTTTTAGAACCCAGGCCAAACTAAAAGAGTTATTTGGATTCAAATCCTTCCCTTCACAAGGATTTCTTAATCTTCAATTCAGGAAAGATTTTTCAACCTGCTTGCCATGATGCTACTATCAAAAGTTCCCAGCTTTGAAAATATCCCTTGGGGGTTAGTCAGTTGGAGGCATCATGTGCTGAACATTTCTCAGAATATTCAAAATATAACCCCAGTGTTTGACTGAGTATTAGCAACCTACAGAAGGACGAAATGTTATTTTCAATCTGAAGTGCAAAGAAAACATATAAACATATCATTTTTTCAAACAGGCAACATTGGCTGCCCAGAAAGGTGAACTCAGAATTCCCGAAGATGTTCAAGTTGTCAACGTGGTGATCAGTCAAAGGTTAAATTCAATGACCCTGGAGGTCTTTTCCAACCTAAATGATTCTGTGATTCTGTGAAATACAACTTGTGATATATCAAAAAGTTTGGTGAAACTTTGATTAGAGCACCAGGTCCAGGTTTGGGCACTGTACATGAAGAAATAGTCATCACTGGAAATCTAGACAAGAGCAGGCTGGAATAAACTCCATACTTATGGGCACAGTGAGGCACTGGAAGAAGATGGCTGAGAAGACTGTGCAGTCTACAATGAGAGCTTTTAAGAAAATGTTGAATAATCAGAAAGCATTAATTATATAGACACAAATTAATCCTGGTTGAGTGACAAAAGACAAGCTAAACAGACTCTCAGAGTTTTGGGGGGGTTTTTTGGGTTTTTTGTTTGTTTGTTTGTTGGGGTTTTTTGTTTGTTTGTTTGTTTCTTTAAATGCTTTGTTTTTATGACAATCCACATTCAGGTTAAGAGAAGTCCTGCAGCATTTTACTCAGACAGGTTGCATAATGTAGGAAGAAAAAGTTATTTAAATCAGCTTGCTTTTCTGTGCAAAGAAGCCAAGAAAATGGCAGATCCAACATTGCCAGGTCCTAATCCAAAGCAGCTTGTAACTGGCATCTTTAACGGGTGTGTAAGAAAATTGTCTCCACAGCCAGTCTCACTTAGCTCCTTCTCTAATCCAGGTATTTCTGCTGAGAAGTAGGATGAAGTGGGTCATCTTCAATCTTAGCAATGTCTCTTTAAAGCTTTTTTGCCATTTCAGCTAAAGTAAGACTAATTCAGACAGCTCAGTGGTCTTCAGTTTCTTCCAGCTTCCTTTATGCATATGGACACACACTGTTCACAGAATAATTCCCATCTTCCTCATCAAATAAAAGCTATCTTTCTTTTCACTCTTAACTCTTTAATTAATAGATTTCTAAAAAATTAAATTAATTAATAGATTTCTAGATATCAGTATCTAACTCCTCCGTACTAGACACACCATTACTACACCAGCTGACTTCTGTCTCAGGCGATTAAGGCACTGCTGCAAGCAGGAGACAAAGGGAAGCAATTGACTGGCCTAGGAGCACACATACTTCAAGCCACTAAGGGAGAAAGATTGCTAGAAATTACAGACATTCATCTGCCCTGAGACAAATCAAGGACTAGATTTCCTAGAAGCTGTTCTCCCAGAAACACTCTCAGGATCTGACCCAGCAATCAATTAAACTAAGGAGCAAGTGAGCCAGCACATGCAGCTGAGCCATCTCTCAGACTCAGTAACAACTCAATTCAAAATTATTTATGCCAAATACAAATAACATCAGCATATCCTCAGGAAAATCAAATCCCCATTAATCTGGGGAAAAGGATTCCAAGCAGGATTTTTAATGGCAATGTTTGCTAATACCGGAGAGAAAAATTTACAAACCTTGCTCAAGATATTGTTTCTACTAGTGTGTAACAGAGTTCTTCTAAAATAAGTGGATCAAGCATTGATCTCACAGATTACAGGACTTAAACACCTACAGGAAAATGTCTTTTTGATGTCCAGAAATCCATCCTTACTGATCCTATTAATTTCAGATGGCATGCTTGGGTTTACTCTTTGCAATATGAGCAACAACTTCACCCATCCTGGGGAGCTACATGGCACCAGTCTTTGACTGTTCAGAATGTTCCCAAGACCTTCTCCTGGAGGAAGAGTCCACAATGGAAAATTCTATCTAGTCTTTTAGGCTGCTCACCTTATAAATCTCTTGCTTGGCAAAAATGTCAGCTCTGACTTCAACCTTGACTAGTGGGAAAGTTGACAGGAGGTTGCTGGTTTTTGGAGGTAGGGATGATGCCTCCTGCAGGCTGGATCCAGCCTCTAATTTCCTGGGGGCCTCTGCTTCCTCTTGAACCCCTCCCTCATTGGGCAGCTCTGGGCCATCAGTCCTTCTTCTGCAATGGTGTGCAGTGTGACTTCCCAGGGAAAGTGCCTTTTCCCTGACTTTACCTTGAGCATTGAGAAACTGCCCTGCAAATGCACTGCTGCCTCACAGCATCACCTCTTGTCACATCAAGAAAAGACATGAGCCTAACAGTTTAGCTAAACCATAACATTAAAAGTATCTCCATGTACTGGTATTTTGTGTCCTTCCCTAAATGATGTGAAAACTGATGGAATAGCTAATACAAAAATTAGAATCAAACTAAGAAAAAAAAGCTGCAAATCTCAGAACTAAATAAATTGTCTCAAAATAAAATTTAAATAAATTAAATAAAATTAAGCTACCTACAGCAGAAAACAGTCTTCATATTTCTGTCCTAAGCATTTCCAACAGAACTGAACTGAGAACTTATGACAGAGTTAAGCCATGCTTGGGTAACAGGAGATATAATAAATAACAGACATGGTAGCAGAAGCAATAATGTTTTTATACTGCCGTCTGGAAAAGCTTATTAGTATTTTTTCCATTTTGCAATTTTCCCCATAGCAGCGTTAAAGAATGACACATACTCTACCTGTAGGGTTTATGAGAAAGGGACTGCATGCTTTCTACATGAGAAGATATTCACAGTTTTTGCACCATCAAATCAGCAGTTTCCTAACTCCATATAACTTGTTGACCCAGCAAATACGTGTTCTGGACAGCGTACTTGCCAAATGCTGGTCACTAGGCTGTTAGTGCCCATTGTTTCCTGCCAAACAAAACTGAAGTATGTGCCTTTTTAATGAAATTGCATAGAAAGACATGTTAGAGCTTTCTAATAAAAAAAAAAAAAAAAAAAAGAGGCTTTAGATGAAATCACAGCTCTTTATTCAAGCAGTATCACAATCAACTTGATAATGTTTCAGTTTTTCTATTACTAACAGCTGTGGATGCAGAGCAAACCCAAGCTTCATGCAATATGGTCTCTTTTGTCTAAGATTTTATATGTAAATTGTGTCCAAAATGCTTTACACAAGTAAAAACTCAGCTACAGGGGAAAATAGCAGAGTCTGAGAGAAGTGAAAAAGAAGAGCACAGAACTGGAGACTGAAAAGGCAAATAGATACAGGTATTCTTGGAGGCAGTCACTGCAGAGGATGACAGTCAGAAAGGCAAGGCTAGGGAAGAGCCTCTGCATAGAAGTGGAGGAAAAGGTTCATGGAAGTTTAGCAGGAACACTAAATCTGACCTTACATCATACCAATCACTTCTCGAGGGTGCTTCACAGGGAACGAGAGCTGGCCTGAAGCTCTCAGCAGATCAAGCTAGCAGGACATCCTTGAGGACAAGGTTTCATATGAAGCAGAGTAAAATTTAAGGGAAATAAAGCAATCAATCTAATATAAATGAATAGAGGCAGATAAACCATACACACATTTTTTCAGCAACAAAGAAATTAATTATGCAGCTGTGAAGCCAGAACTGCATTTTGAGTCTAGTATTAACTGCGGGTTCTGTTCTCTGCCATATGCTTAAACTAATTAGATGAGATACTAAGAGAAAAAAACAGTTTATATTTACTGCCATTTTATATTGCTGCCATTAGAAATGCCTGACAAACTGCTAGTAAACAGGTATTTCAAAAATAGCAGAGCAACACTAAATAGCTATATTCAGCCATTGTGCAGTGTTACGTATATTTTAAGCATAAAAGGATAATTCCTTAGTTAATCTTTATGATTTTGGTACATTATGCAAAATATTGGCTACTCTTAACTACTGCACATTTATATAGAAGTTGTTCTTATCTTCCTTTTAACACAAAAGAAATTAGAGCAATTTAGCATAGATGTTTGAATGTACCTGTGTTTAAAATCTCAAAAGAAGAAAGGAAAATTCTTATTTTAGAAAAGAGATTACTTTAATTTATTGACACATTGTAAAGATACCTGCTTCCACTGCAAAGCAAATGTTCTAGGAAAAACTCTTCCCGTATCTACTCGATAAAATGACTTGCATTGCAGCAATAATACAGATGCTACAGGGTTTTGGCCTTACATACATTTAGATTTCTGGATCTTAAAATTAATGCCTTATGAGTATTCATAATGCAATTACTTAAACCGGATTACTTGATTAGAATGGCATGTTAATATAAGAATCTTGCCTTTTAGATTTTGCTCTTAACTATCTTCCCTTTTTCCCTGGGTAATCATCATCACAGTAATGGCAACAATAAAGCCCCATATGTTTCTTTGTCTCACATGCTGCTGATTGAGGGAGCATGGTGCAAGTTAATGCAAAATGAGCTTCACATCTCACTGTGCCAGATAAAGATGCCTACACAGAATTACATCAGAGCAGCCGTGGCCCCAAGAAGCAGAGCATCCTGGAAGGCTGTCTGCAGAGATGGGGGCACAGTTCAGTGGGGGTTGAAAATTCAGCAGGGGGAAGGAGAGAACACAACACAGGCTCTGCCATGTGATTGCTTAATCATAACCACAGATACCTACATTTGTTAAGATGAAAGAAGCTAATGCTGTCTGATGGGGTATTAATGTTCAATGTGCAGGAAGCACATGCTGCAGATGTCCCAGCCTGAACAAAAGCCATGTTTTGAAAGCTGGCAGCCCCTCCAGTTGAGGTCATTCGTGTCTGTAACCCACTTCTTGTCTGCAGGCACATTTGCCACTGGTGCAGCTGTGCTGGTGCAGTTCTGTCAGGTGAGCATGGTTCACGTACAGCAGTACGGCAGGCTGGGTCTGCACCAAGACTTTGCACCAGGAAAGTCTGAACTCCAGGTGCAGTTCAGTTGCCAGAGGATGAAAAATCAGTACGCATCCCTGACCTGCTGCTGTGACTGCTGTAGTACAGACCACAATGAAGAGCAGACAGAGAGCAAGGTTTATGAGAAGATCTGGTGCCACATAATAGGAAGACCTTTGCAATAGTTTTTCCTGTCCAGAAACGTAAGGATTTTTTCATGGCTCTACTTCAGCATTTCTGCAGCTATGCACACAAAAAGTTATCTTTTTGTTCCACCCACAGACAACAGTGAGCCTTGTCACATAGGAGCACAAGCTGTTCTCCCAGTTTTGCTTACTTTTTCCCACTTAACCTGAACACTTTTTGCAAGACAGAAGAGGAGCACCTATGTCCATCCTCTTGCTGTGCTCCTTGCAATGCAAGAAAACAGAAGGTGGCTGGTTTTTCTTTTAAAGGCTAATCATGATGTGTCATGCCTTGATGCTGGATGCCCCTTGTGTAATTTTCCCCTTAGCAATATCAATTTAATCTGGACAGAAAAATCCTGTGCACAGCTGGCAATGGTCATGTGAGTGTATATACATGCTATGCTGTTCTGTATACTTAAACAGCTACTCAGTATGTCCCCTGCTAATATGTACAAAGATGCCTTGATAGCAAAATACCTTTCTGGCACTGCCTTTGTGTTTAAATTTTTCTCATGAGTAATGATTAAAATTTGTGCCCATGAGAAACAGAGAGAAAATAAAGAAGAGAGAAAGGGAGAAAGAACCACTACAATACTAGATGAACTAAATTGCTACTGCCATTTCAAATACTTTATGAGGTTCAATGTGTATATGGGGAAATCACTGGCATGCACATTTTCAGACTAAACACTACTTTTCATGAACTTCATTCATGCAAAGAGACACTAAGTTTAAAATAACTTGGCCTTGGTTTCTTTAGAGGTGCTGAGCATTACTGTTTCATATTGACCTGAGTGCCTTCTAGGGATGCTTCAGTTTTCTGAAAACTAGTCCCATACTGGCCATACAACATTTCTATTTCCATCTAAATATGTGTTCCTCCATGTGTAGCATGTAATAAAATAGTTTTTTCCAGTGTTCACAAAAAGAAAGGTAAAGAATGTCACTGGAGTTCAAAGTATCATTGTTTTGATTCACATCTCAGTTGATTTGGGAGAAACTTTCTCTTCCAAAGAGAAGCTGGCCTCATTAACACTGATGTTAATTAATCCTTGACAGCAGAAAAGAAGGACTGGTTCCTTAATTTAAAGCAGCTCTATTGATTGCATTCATGAGGAAGAAGGAAGAGCTGGGATGTCTGCATAATCTTTTTCCTCCCTCTTCATACTAAAAAAAAAAAAAATTAACAATTCTGTTGACCTCAGCAGGGCAACGTTTGTGGGTTGGGGTAATGACTGTAACCATCCAGCCCATCTTCCTTCTGCAAAATCTACTATTGATTGCTAATGATATTGATGGATTGATCTTGATTTTCTCCTTCCAAGTGAAACCTCATATTTTGCCTCAAAAACAGTCCAGCACCTTGTTTAACTGTTCAAGGAATTGCTTTGGGGTGGAGCCTGCATTCCTTTCCAACACCAATTGCCTCGTGGAAAGCTTTCTGGCTTAGGAAGCACTGAATGCTTCAACATCCATCATAGCTTTTCCTCTCCTTTCTTAAAAGATGTTTAATCTACATTTGGGCAGGTACTTTAAATGGAGTGGGAAGCCTTGCTGGGAAATGGGAGAAGACCTCCTTGTGAAAAATAACCTTAAAGCCCCTAAGAGCCTTTCCTGAAGGCTGCAGACGATAAACCACTAATTTTGGCATGACAGAGGGAAGTCAAGTCCAGCATTAGCAGACTTTTCTAGTTCACATCACAGCTGACCTCTCTCCACAATATATACTCAAAGCATATTTGTTGTTTCTGGAAGAATTATGTCTGACAGAAGAGCTGTCTCTTGAAAATTCAGGGTAGCTATTCATCAGAATAGATGTCAAAAGCTTTGGGCATGACCACTCAGCCAAAGCCTCCTTTCTGACAAAAAGATTTTCTTTATTGCTGCAGATAAAGACGACAGGCTTGACTGATCATTGTTCAGTTTCATGCTGTTAATATTTACCTGCATTTTACAAAATAATCCTGCATTTGCAGCACTTCATAGCTTTGGAAAATTACAGTGATTTGAATTTAAAGACTATTTTTTTCACTATCTCCTCATCTTAAAAGGAATAAAATCTATGATATTTGGAAGTGATTTGTTGAAGGCTACAATGTGAACAGAAAACCTAGCTCAAGGAAGCATCACTTCATTGTTTTGGCCCTCTATTCCTGCTTAAACTTAGAGAGAGAGGGTCCAGTATGGTAGAAGTCAGATCTGTAGTAAAGCAAGATAGAAGAGAGGGTCACTGAATGGGTCAGATATTCTCATAAAAGTGCTTTAATTTCTAGGGCACCCCTTTGGCTGTCCAAGCCTTATGACTTTTCTGTAGAAACCACTGATGTGTATGGACATTAGTAGTGCTTTCATTGTCTTGTTTCTTTGAGCATAAATCATTTATTTAAGGCAACAGAATATAAAATTTAAGAGTATTTTTTCCATAGAAGTACATCACTGAAAAGGATGTCCAGGGTCACTTTGTTCTGCAGTAATGTTCCATAAAGACCTTTGTGAAGTGAATTCGTTTCACCTCAAAATTTGCTATTTATTTTGGTTCCACTGTTCTTGTTTCAGAGTCTCCTTTCCATGATGGCAAAAAATATTCTTCTCATTTCCCAAGTAAACGTATTCTTTCAGCAGGATAAGGAGTAGGCTGGCAACTGAAGAGGTGGGGGCTGTCTGTTAAACCTTGGTAAGGAGGTGGGCTAAGGCTTTCCATTCTCCTGAAAAGCACAGGAGGAAAACAATGAAAAACTCCCCACAAAGAGAGCCTTCCCCAGCACGCAGAAATTGGTGTTTCCCATCACCTTACCCACATCCAAAGTTTCCCACCAAACTATGACCAACCCTCCCAGCTGACCAACTTAAATTCCTAGAAAGATACTGGCCTATTGTCTGACTGAAAGCTTTCCCTTAAACTTTTTTAGCCCTACCCCCCACAGCCCCACAGGAACTGGCCAGCCCTTCCCAACCTCTCCCTGATGCACCCACAAAACCCCAGAGCCACCTAGGAAGACTCCTGGTGCCCATCCTTTCCTGCTCTTTTTTAGCATCTACTCTTCCCTTACTGTAAAATTGAATTACTGCCTCAAGGGCCAAATTTCCAGCAAAATAATTTCATCTGTGTGACTGGGAATTTTCAAGACAAGACTTGGTTTCGTGCCAAAATTGTATACTGCTTAAATAATCCTATTTCTTCTCCGGTATTATGTTTCTCTTTCATGTCCTCCTCTCCTTTCTGCCACTTCCAGTTAAATTGTAGAAAACAATAATGTCCACTTTTTAGATTCAGTTCAGTAGAAGAAACTAAGTTCTATTTTAATTCTTTCAAAGAAGATCCCCTCTGTTTCTTCCATCAGGCAAACAGCCCTTTTTAAACAGTGTCTACTCCTCTGCAATTAACTCCTCCTTGAGCATTCCCAGCTAAAGCAGAGAGTTACACTCCATGGGCACACTTGTTGGTGAGATTATATCCAGTGGAAATACCTTGCCTTGCTCATTGTTTGAACAAAATTGTCTGTTTCACAGCTGTAATATTGTTGTTCCTCACACTGATCCCCTGGTGGCTACTAATTTCATCCAGCTCTTAACAATGCATCTCTTTCTCTCTAGTTAGGTCTTTCTTAGTGTTGAATTCCTACATTACTGCACAAGATACTTTTCTATTACTTACACTTTGTACTGTTTCCCTTTGGATTTTTTCCCCTTTGCTATTACTGCACTTTTAAAGACTGTCCTCTTTTTCCTGTGTGGCATGTCAAGGTCTGTTTGAAGCCAGTGCCCACCAACTTGCCTTTTCGTGGCTTCCAGCCACTGTGACAGCCACCCCTCAGGGTCCTGCAGACCACAGAGCTCCAGCTTTTGTGCACGGAGGTTGCTGCAGACTTGGAGGTGAGAGAAATGAGCAGATCTCCCTCTTGCACTTTCTTACTTGGCACTTTCACATTTCTAATTTAAATTCTATCATCTGTTCTCTTCTCTGCTGAGTGAGAAAGGTGATTGCATTGACACAGGCCATCTGTATACTGGAAGGTGTAAGAATGAAAAATGTTCTGCTGCCACTGTACAAAACAGTCCAAGGGAGTTGTGATTTAGTTATTACAGTAAAATATGTCTTTGGATAAGAATAATTTTTGAGTTTCTGTTACCTCACAGAAGCTCACTTCAATTTTGTCTTAATACTGTGCAGCTACATTTTAAAAAAGGCTTTGGAATAATAGGTCTATTTCTCTCAACCCTAATAATAAACACAATAAAAACACTTTTTCAGCTTACAAATATTTCCCCTCTGAAATTACTGAAAGTCTCTTGCTGACATCAGCTCTGAGGAATTCCTTATGCTTGTTAGTTGGATTTACATCATTCACTATTTAAAGTTGAAGAATTTAGCTAGCATTACACCAGTATAACAAGCCAAAAACTTACAGCATAATTATTTGCATGCTCCGTACCATATATTTAATTCCAGGAACTTTGCTCAGTCTGTATTCATTTGCATTCTGATTTATGTCTTTACACTTACCTAAAGATTTTAGTTTTGTAAAGATGAACAAATAAAAAGAAAATGGTTATCAATGTTTTACTCAAATGACCTGAAAAGTTTATTTGAGAATAGGGTAGATGGTTGGGCAAGAGCACTGTAGACCTAGGATGAGGTCTAAGGTGGCATAGAGGTGAGAAATGTTCAAAAGGTGGAATGAACATCACCAGAAATTAAATGGAAAATCACAAAGGCTATAAAGAAAATGAGGCAGATGGAACGGAAATAAACTGGAGAGGACAGGGGAGCTTCTGTTCATCTCCTTCAGATACCTCACTCCAGAGTATAAAAGCCCAAGGAGTGTCTCCCCTGCAGATGCCATTGAAGCCAGAAGTAATTAAACACAAGCACCACTGGCCCTGCAAGAGATTTGGGTGGGCACCAGTAACAATGCTTACAGCATGTCTGATTATAAAAATATTTATTTCATGACACATCCGTACAAAGCTTTCCTAACCACAAACTTTTGAAAATAAGGAATGAAGAATCTGCTAGAATGGCATAACATGTACATACACCATGAACTTTGCTTGGCTTCATAATGGTGAAGCCTAGAGCTAAAAAAGGAAAACCACATGCTGGTAGAAATTTTCAATGATAAATACTCAAGCACATAGTGATTGAATGAAAGAACAAACCATTATTTAAAAATGTTGAGTGCTTATTGTTAAATGTCATTTTGAAAGGTGTCAGAAAAAAATTATTTTCAAAATGGAAGAAAGAAGAATTTTTATTACTTCAGCAGCATGCCTAGGAAATTACTTGTTTGCCTGAAGTAATGTGATATTACAGTATTTTGAGAAGGACAAGTTCATTTTTGTAGTGAACTCACAATTCTTTCCAAAGCTAATTCACTTTAATGTGATGCACAACAAGAACTAGAATGACTTTACTATTTAATAAATTACCAGATCCCATGTTCCATTGTTCAATATGGAAAGCTCCTATCTGACAAGGATGGCATAATAGAAACTATATTGCTTTCTGCAATGTCATTCTTGAAATACAGATCTAAGAGTATTAATGCATTAAAATATGGTGCAGGATACAGCTAAAGATTAATGAGCCCATTTAGATATGATATTAAAATCCAGTGAAAGATAATTTGGGCAAAGAAAAATACTTTTTAGTTTACAGATGACAGAGTTCTGAAACAATACTGACAATTACAAATAATATCCCTGTGACACTGTATGAAAAGTGTACCTAAGCTCCACAAACAACAAAATTAAGTATGTTTGTCAACTCCATGCCTGAAAATTATTTTATCAAACCCCACATTTTTCCTTAAAAATGGTGAACCAAGTCTGAGATATTTGTGGACTTTTATGCCTATGGAAAAGTAACTGGGCATTCAAGTGGCATTTCACTGCCACACATTAAACAGTTCAGAGTAAAAAAAAACACTTAAAAACAAAAATTATATTAAAAAAAATGACTGAAAATTGTAAAGAAAATGTAAAGGTGAAATGTCTTACAAGCACTGAAAATCATTAGTTTAATATACTTCTGGAAAAGGGAGTTCATAGTATTCAGTGCCGTTGGCAAATAAAAGTATGAGACAACTTAGTCGTATGCACACATTTATTCAGATTTTGGAAAAGGTAACACCATGGCAAACCGTCACTGGCCAGAATTATCCATAACTGTGTTATCAACAGTAACCAATGGGCTTCATGTGTTCTGCTATTTTTAATCTTGATCTCAAAATATTAAACTATTTCAAAATCATGAAAAAAAATGTGCAAAGTATGCTCACGCTTCAAGAGAAACTGTTTTCAAGGATTACATTTGAAAAGTTAAAATGTTTCCTGCTGCTGAAGATGCTTTTAAAAGAACAGAGAATTTTCCCAACAGTGCTGACAGTAATTCTGGAACATGTAGGTACTAAGCAATTTTTTTTCAATTTAATTATTTAATAAGAAGTTTAACCATAATTTTATTTGGAAAAAAAAAAAAAAAACCAAACCAAACAAACACAAAATGAGAAAAACATTTGAATGATCCAGTTCCTGAACCCCAAAAAAACTGAATTGAAAGTATTACAAATACAGAATTTTATCAATTTGTCTACTAAAAAATGTACAGGTGGAGAAGATGAATTGTTAGCTGAATTCATTTTGTAACAATTTTACAGGATTGATATGGGAGAACAATGAAAAATTCTTCATTGTGAAACACCAAGTGGCAACATCAGAAATTAAATCCTAAGAGCCTAGAAGTTCTTAGAACTTTTTACCACTGGCAACATGACATTTTTTGAATCAATGTATTTCTCTGAGGAGCTGCTTTCATTTAATACAAGTAAATATCTTAGAGAGTAATAGTGGGACACCTGTAACTCCCAAAGCAGCCGCACTCAGTTACAGGATTATGTAGGCCCACAGAAGAACATCTTTCCTTTTTCCTGAGTAGATAATGAAGTCAGTTTCATGGAACTGCTCATCACTACATTTCAGTCTATAGTTCCTTCATATTTATAGAATGAATTTCTTATGGTGATCTGAATTTACAGGTTCCTATACTTTCTGGAAAGCTACTCCCAAAATTTAAACAAAACTCTCAAATGAGTTTTGTTTGAACTATTCCTGTTATACCTGGTCATGAGTCACTCTACAGACCCAATTTGGATTTTAAAACAACTTTTTCATTCCATTGCTAAATGAAGTGGGTGAAGCAGATGGCAGACTATATGAGGAAGATACTAAAATAGCAGGATGCAGAAGTGTTCACACTGGGATTGTGAAGGAAATTTGTCTCCAAATCCAGCAACCAAGTCAGAAGTCTCTACCTCATCACTGCCAAAACTTCCCAGTTGGATGGGTGGAACCACAAGTCCTCTTTGCTTTTTTCTGTGCTTTGGAGCATACTCAGAGTAGCACAGTCCAAGAGTTCAGTATCTTCCTAAAACCTATTTCAGATCTGACATTATGCCCCTCATGCTGCCATTTCTACAGTTTAAACTCTGGTAGACAGAGTTGTAACTGGAAGGTCGCAAATGTGCAACTTTTGCAGGCATGTCAGAGCCTGAAACTGAGGCATGCCTTGCCCCAGCTTCCTAACAAGACTTCAAAATACGCAAAGCTTTTCATGTGGATGTGAAAACAGGAAAGCATCTGCCTTGGTCCAAAGCTAGAGAAAGTCCACGAGAAAGCCCCATAAAGCCCATGGATAGCCACTTGCCAATTTCAGTGAGATTTAGATCAAGTTTTTATTGCATTACTTATAGCTCTGGAATCTACAGGAGTAAAGAAGCCTTGAACACAAATCCTTAAGAAAGGAAATAGAAAGGGAACACCCTGTGATTTCTCATTCCAATTACAAATTTTGAAGCTAAGGCAAATAGTCAAAATAAACAAGTGTTTTCACAGCTGCTCATAATAGCTTAAAATATATAAAGCTGGAGTTATAAGTTATTTTCCTATTTTAGAAATGCATCATAACTTCCACCCCCTCATGCATTTGCTCAGAGAGCCTGCTAAAAGAATTTGCTGAGAAGTGGAGTGCATTGCCATCTGCTAACAGTCGAAAGAGACCCACATTTAAAAAAAAAAATCTTGTCTTCATATTGCTATCAATTTATCCTCATCCTCTGTCTTGATGCAACCAGTTTTCAGTTTCTGAACAAATCCTGAGGTCATGAATATCAGGCAAGAATATTTGGATTTGGCAGAGCTAGGTAAATGGTTGGACTAAATGGTTCTATGAAGTCAGGGAGAAAGAACACCAAGTGGACAACAAAATCTACCTCCTTATAACAACATGATTGCATACACATTTTCTTAATTAAAGTACATTTTATAGCCTGCCAGTTGTCAGTGTTGCAAGTCTCAGTGTTCCTCCTGCTTCTGTTCAGAAGTGATCCTGTAACTTAGCAGTTCTTATTCCCACAAAGTATTTCTTCATGTCATGTGAGCATTTAGGATGACCCTTGACATACATGTCTCAGTTATTGCTTACTTCAGGGAAGTTTTGACTATTCTGGCTCTCAGAGGAAGGAAAGCTGTACTTCTCCCTCATTGCCAAAGTTATTAAGATGCCGGGCTCTGCAGTTGCCTCTGTAGCATTTCTATACAAGGTTCCAGTGTGGAGCTACACTGAAAATTGGAATCTTTCTCATAGTGGGAATGTCTCACCCATCATGAACAGCATCCCGATTGTTCTGAGTACTCTTAATTGAATGGTTCTTCTGCTTAGTGAAGAAAAGCCATGAGACTTCTGCTGCATAAAGAGGCGACTACAGCAAGCCACACAACCCAAGGCCACAATGAGTTTCCTTCAGGGAAGGAGATATTCCTGTACTTCTCTGCTAAATAAAGGAAATAGGAAAGGTCTCCATTGTGTTTTGTTGAAGAAGAGTCAGAAGAGAAAGTGGGAACAAAGCCAGATATACAGATGAGGTAATGTATCTCCAAAACACCCATGCAAACCAGTAAAGATGTCTCTTCTCAAGGCCAAAATTAAATATATCGCCTTCTGCATCTTTTACAGGTATGTAATTCAGAAGAACTTAATCAAAGGCAATATGTCCTATAAGCAGATGGTGTATTAGTAAAATGTATGGCAATTACTGTTCCTACAAATTGATATTATGATATTACATTTTAATAAAGCCATATGTCAGGTATCCTCTTCTTACCTCTAGCTCAAGTGACTTTCCTCCTATGGTGCAAAGGCAGTAAATTTTCCCAAATTAATTTTAACTGGAGGAGAGAGAGGAACACCTTTTTTATTTCTGTTTGTTTTCACTATAGTTCAGACTTCAGAACTCCCTGTCACTCATCTGAGACAATCTGTGAAACCAGTCTGCTCAAAACTGACTTGCTTTTACTCCTTGCAAAAAGGGTAAGATTTTGCTTGCTCTGCTTCACTAATTGTAAAATTTGCCAGTGATAGGGCCTGAAAAATTTCATAAACTTAATTTCTGAACCATTTATCCACACATCTTATATTCTCACATTTTCCTCATTAAATGATTTCATCTGTAATCCAGAATATATGGGATAGTGCCAGAGGTCTGAAAGGTGAGGCAGGGAACAAAAAGACTCCTCATATATTTCCATTTTGATATTTTAAGCTTAACATATGCTGTTCGACTGCTGGGCTTCCAGTAAAAGCTCATAAGCAAAGAATGGGTGTTTCAGCCTTTCAAACTTGATTAGCCAGCTCAATATCATGCTCATGAATGAGCCTTAGAAAGGGAAATCCTGAAATGCCAGTTTTGCCTGAAGATATTTCACTATGTACATCATGTGATGTATTGGGATATGTTTGTGTTATTTTCAGTAATGTTATTCTTTACAGTATTCCTCTAGCTGAAAGCAAGAATGACAAGCCCAAAATTGCAAATGCTCCTGCTGATTTTGGACCCTATATTTTGGAAGTCATCTGGATGACCTTAGCAAAAATCAACACACTCAAAACTGAAAAGCAGGTTTTTTCATAAAATTGTGGGTCTAGAATAACAGAACTGATTGCACTGTAGTTGGTACAAGTAATTACTTGGATCAGAGTTTCCCTGCCAAAGGATTCATGGTCCTCTCACTTGGCTTCAGGGGTGGTGGGGAGGGGCAAGAAAGCATTTAGATACAAAGTCTTAGAGATGCCAAGTCTTGTAGTGTGTCTTTGAACATGCGTCAGGCTTTTGTGATGTTCTGAATCAAAAAGGGGATAAAAAAGAGCATGAGGCTGAAATGTTATGTATAATTATTTATTTATCAGAGATTGAGGTACGACAACATCCTGGGGTTGCTAGGCCAACAGATGTGAGATTCTTGTATCTAGAGGTCACAGGAACTCTTTGGCAAATTCAAGGTTTCTAAATCTTCTTTTCCTTTGAAGAGATCACTGAACAACTCTACTGATTTTAGTGTTGTTCTTAGCTTGCCCTGCTGTAAACAAGAAAAGAATGAAAAGCAGGCATTTACACAAGCAACAATTCTTGTGATGATAGCTCCAATATTTTGTAGAGTTCAGGTACATAGAGAGAAGAAGTCAACTGGAACTGAAACGTGGCAAGAAACAAAAACATCATAAATTTTCAAACACAATAATAAGAGCAAAAATATATCAGAGACTCTGCAGAGACAATAGATGATGAAGCTACAACAAAAAGACACAGAAGCATAATGAAACCACAGCCAAAAACTAAGTGTATTTTGTAACTGCACATGTTGGGGAAAGGGTGGGGCTAAGGAGAGGATATGCTTGCACGCCTCAGAAAACTTTTTTATGGTAAGCATGTGGAAGATGTGTCTCAACCCAAGGTGTCAGTAGCAGTAGTTATGAAGTGAAGAAAAAGAAAGAGCAGCAACAACTGGATGGGACAAGACAATAGGAACTTGCAATTGCTAAAAGTACTCTCAAGGATAAAAAAAACAAATCACTAAATCCTTTAAAGCTGCTTCATGTGCAGAAGAGTGGCAATGGTTTTTTTACAAAGGTTTTCAAAAGAGATCTGAGGGACTCTAAGCAAATACCTCAACATTTCAATGAGGAAATTGGTAGCAACCCTTCCCAGAAATAGAATTAGCAGGTACAAAGTGGGGAAGATCAACACAGTCTTTACAGCGATCAGGCACCAGAAGTCTGCCAGAATTCTCTGATTATACTTTAATAAACATGTGGACAAAGAAGATGCATTTAATATAATCTACTTTAATTTCCAAAACACATTTGGCAGGGCTTACTATGAGACACTTTATAGAAACAAGCTAAAATGGACAAGAGAAAAGGTCTTCGCACAGCTACATGACTAGAAAACAAAGGGTAAGAATATTTACTTTGTTTTTATTACTGGGAAGTTGCTATGAAACCCTGCCTGGGGCTTCACCATATCTTTATAGAGATAGATAATATGCATAAGGGTTGTCAATGTTTGTTAAGAATACCAAGGTGTGCAAGGTAATACAGATGCCAGCTGACTACAGAAATGCAGAAGAGTTTTATCACTAAGTGATCAAGGGAGAAAATGAAAGATCAAGTTCAGTACAGGTAAACCTAAAATTAAAGAAAGGAGGGAAATAATAACTGTCTAATTCCTAAGAAATATTTTTTCTATGGTTAATGCAGCTCATGTAATTTCCCAGAGGTTGTGTCACTGTAATTTCCAACCGCTGTGTGTGGTGAAAACATCTGTTATAATTATAAACACCAGCCATGAAATGGCAATCTGAAATCAAGCAAAATTACCTTTTGGATAAATGGGAATGACACTTTTGAAAATAAGACAGAGGCCTGTAGATGCAAATAGAGGAAGAACTTGAATTAATTTAGAAAATAATGAAGCAAGAGCAAGCGTTTTCCAGCATACTATGTACCAGAGCTGCAATCCGATCATTATATCCACTCAGTCCCCTGGAACACAGTATATATTATGACTTCACAAATAATCAGGTCATGTCATTCTAACCATGTGATTTCTCCAAAATACTCTTTGCATGTTTCATAATGAACTGTATTATTTTCTCTTGTGTCTCTGTAATGGAAACTGAATACATTTTCCCTTTGCTACCAAATAGGCACACAAAAATCTGACTTTATATAGATTTACTGTAGAGGCTGCCAGAACCCTGACTAGAGAAGATCCTCCTAACACCAGATCTTGATGAAGGACAGAAAGGACCACTAGAGCACCACAGAGCTGCTGCAGAGGCCAGTGCTTTCAGGTGATGTAACAGCAATTGAGAAGGGAGTCTGCTGATAGAGTGAAGAGAGCCTTCCAGCTTTTATTTCCCAGGACACCTCAGGAAAGTCTTCGTATGATATCTGCTGAAGAAGCAGGGGATGCTACATACAGATTAGAAGATATCTGTGAGACATGTTGCTGCATGTAATTTGCACTAGAGAAGGGAAGTGGTTTATCCCCTGACAGTCATGCTAGGGAGGCCAGCAGTAAGCATATAAAAGTTTTAAATTGACATCTTTTTTTCTTGATTTCATGATCTATTCCAGCTTTTAGACACATCTGTCTGTCCCCTTGAAAAGGCTGCCTCATGGAGGGAAGGCCGCCACCCTGCATCTCAGACCCTCCAGAATCCTTTGACAGACTTCATAAAGAACAGATATGACCAAAAAGCTGCTTGCTAGAGTCAGTCCTAAAGCCCTCTCAGAGCTGCACTAGTGGGAAGATGGCTTTGTAGATATGGTCTTTGTTTGAGAGGGAATTGGTAATTTTTTTCTTCAATCTGACTAGATGCCCCACAAACCTTATTAGTTCCTTCTCCTCAAGAACGCAATGGCAGGAGTAATGTAATTTCCCATCCCTTTAAGGTTTTGCCCTGAAGAATGCCCACACTGGGCTTTTTTTTCTCACTGCAACACAGAAACCCAAGTGTGAATGTAAATGGACCCAGGATAGGGCCTTTAGGGTTCCATATTGTTACTGATGATGAGAGGAGCTGAACCGACCATGGGAGTTCTGACTCCCGTGGTGTCCATTCCCAAAAATAACTCCTGGTCATCAAGGGTACACTGTACTTAGACCCCACAACACCTGCTGCCAGACCAAAGGCTAGGACCTCCCATTGGCCTGGGTGGGTGACACAGGGCCGTGCACTGTCCTTGCCTTCAACAGCATCTGGAAATGCAGCTCAGGTAGCAGAAGAAGAGGCAGGGCTGCAGCAATAGGGAAGAATGAGAACAACCTGTGCCCAGAGGAAAATAGCTCCTCTGGCTCCTCTTCCTTGTATGCTCTCTGCATATCTCTACATGTCCATGGAGCAAAGGATAGCGCTGGTGTCTCTTTGCAACTCAGCAGCTGTGGACAAGTTTTGCTGTCTGATGAGAAAGGGACAGAAAGACCTAAGCACACACACTGGCTGCAAGTACACACAGTAGAAGCTGAAAGAAACTACTTCATCTAAATATGCACAGTACTGGCAAAGGCTATCCAAACATCCTGGTACCACTCTGGGCTCCAGCATGGCTCAGATATCCCACTATGATCTCAGAGCAGGGGAATATGTCATACACACATACATACATACATACATACATACATATATACATACTGGATGAAGGTTGTGTACACAGGCTGAAGGGCAGTTCTGGGTGTTTCAGATCTGTTGATTATAGTAAACAGCTCATGCTCACAGAATCACAGACTGGGTCAGGCTGGAAGGGGCACTGGTAGGGTCATCTGGTCCAACCTCCCTGCTCAAAAAGAGTCTTCCCAGAGCACATGATATAGGATTGTGTCCAGACAGTTCTTTAATCTCTCCACAACCTCTCTGGGCAATCTGTTCCAGAGCTTGCTTGCCCGCACTTGACAAAGCTGTTGTCAAGTACACTGGGAGAGGAGAGCCAGACACTATGGGCACTCGAGGAGCGGGACCGCGTGAGCACATAAGTAATATGGTTTGTTGAAAACAGGCCTCTTGTTCATCACTTTGCTTTTCTTGCTTCTTTACAGCTTTATTTCCAAAAAAGACACATTTACAGTAATCTCAATTCTCAATCTCTCTTGTCGGTAATTGAATTGAGTTGAAGTTGAAGTAATAGGTATTACTTGGAGAAATTCAGAGAAGACTCCACACTATTTGAAATCCCTTGTGCAGTTCTTTGTTCTTTACTTTGGACCTTTTTATTCTCATTACAGATTGGATTTCAGTCTTTAGAGGGTTGACAGGTAATATGTATTTTTAATATGTGTCCATGGCAACATTTATTTTTTTAAAATACTGTATATACCACACACATTTGGCAACAAATTGACAGTATCTAAACTAATTCCAGAAACAATAATTACACCTTTCCACATTGGCAACAAAGAGATCACTATTGACATCCCCAGCCTCAGCTAAGCTAATTACTCAGGCCACTCCTGAACTAAATGCTGGTCTAAAACTAACCTCTGCCAGGAAACATTTGAGTGAATGTAAAGCCTTGTACCACTAAAGAGGCACCAAAATAAGTCTGTAGTGAAGTAAAGAATGAAGCGTCTATGAGACCAGAGGACTCTACCAAGGATCTCAGATCCACATTTCAAAAAGAACATCAAATTACTTTTAACAAAAGTAGTGGGCCTGCATTCAGCCTTCTCACATATTTATACAGTTGCAATAAAGTCCAGTGCTTTACAGGTTAATATTTACCTTCTCAGGCTATTTCTATACCAGTTGGATTTGCAATGCCTCTAACAATGACCTCATTCTCATCTAAATGAAGGATAAATTCCATGTGCTGATCATAGATTGCGTTTCCTTCATTTACTGCCTTATTTTTTTGATTCTGCTGAATCCTTGCATGGCCTAATGCTCTCCTCCAGGTCAACTCTGCCACAGAAGGATTTTGTTGTGCACAGTACATACAGTACTAATGCACCCCTAATGCCTCTAAGTACTGCCTAAACACATTCCATCTACCACGTTCAAGTATTGCCTTTTTCCTAGAAAGCACTGTTCCCAGCAGCAGTGACTTCCTCACCAGGTGAACAGAGTCAGTATTCTGCTTCTTGTTAGGAAAACTCAACACAAGGTAGCAGATCATTAGAGATCATTGGCAGAGCAGTTCAACAAAAATTAATTAATTCATGTCCTGCTCTAAGTGGACATTGTTGCCAATGTGACTTCTAAATCTGGACAACTCTAGAAAATACTCTGCAATGAAAATCCTTCATCCTCACTGGAAACTGGATCTCTTAATACATATATCCTATCTGTGTTAGTCTTCATGTGTGTTAGAATTCACTACATTTGCTCTCTCAGATATCAGGCCAGGTAGAAAGGTGCTTAGCATCATCCTGAAAAATGTATTAGCCTTCTGGGATATCAGTAACGTTGTAGAGATCTGATATATAATTCTGGCCCATGCCTCCAAGATTAACATGTGTAAAAGAGTTCAGTCATCAAGAAGAGATGATTAAAGATCCTGGCTAATTCTATCTGCCTCACACCTGTCACACCAGTCCCATTTCCTACACTTTATTAATGAGTGCACCATTGGAAAATCTGTTATCAATGTTCTTATTATGCAAAGGTCACAGACTGCATTAGCATTTGCAATACACCAGTTTTTTTCTAGAGGCTGTGCAAGTCAGTCACTTGCTACCATGTACAGAACCCATCATCTTTCTCACATTCACTCCTGCCCAGACTCAGAGCAGAATCTATGAGAAATCAAGACATTCATGAGCATCAAGAAGTCAGTATTATCCATATTGTTCACATCTTGTCTCTAACATCAATTTTCTACAAAACATCTGTCTACAGAGATCTTAAAAGTAGCACAACTGAAAGTATCTAGCTGTCAGCATGTTTCAACAAATTTCAGTTTGTTTTCAGGATGTGATTTTGTGCCTGCCACTAAGTTCTCAAGCAAATGTCACTGCTGTTCCCAAAACAGCAGAAACTCTACTCAGATGACAAATAGGAAAGGAAAACACAACAGCTTTTTTTTTTTTGTAGTTAACAAACTTTACAGAACTCTGAGGCCAAAGGATGATGACATTTGGATCTTGATAATGAACATGACATTTTCACAGTTACATTATCTTCTCTAAATGTCAGAACACTGTACTCCAGTCACAATAAATCAGTGCACTCAGAGAGGATCTGGTCTTCCATTCCTTCACATCAGTTTTGTACCTGTTTGACTTCACTTACATTCACAGAATTGTAAATTTTAAAAAATGTTTAAAAGAGGAATACAGCACAAGGATGAAGCCAATAATGATTTCTGAAATTCTGCAGGGAACATTTCCCTACATAAGATATCTTAGAATTTGTAACAGTTGTAAAGTCGATTATGCTTGAGGAAGAAATCAACTCAGCCGTTCTCTAATATTTCAGACAGTACAATATCTGGAGCTGTTCTCAGATGTAAACCAAAACTGACACTTTCCCTGGTGCCTGGTGCCTCCATAAGTGACCCTGAAAATTTGAACTAGACTTGCAGAAGGACAGTTACAAACAGGTAAGCAGAAAATGAAAAGAGCAAACCAAAAAAAAAAGGAATCAACCCCCAAATATTGATTCAGCTCCCTTCTGCACAATCAATTCAGAAACTTTAGCTTTTTGCTCAGAATGCTTGCTTGAAAATATCAGGCAGCTGTGGGTACATGGACAGTTAGAGGAACTATATTGCTAAGACCATTTGTCATTACACTTCTTGGTACACATGCAAAACCTCTTAGTGAAGCTGACACAATCTCTGGCTCCTTATCTCTATTTATCTGATTCAGAACCTGTAGTACAAGAACAAGGAATAAGAAGGGAGCACTTGAATTTTAGATCTCTGCTTGTTTCCCCCACATATTGTCATGAAAATCTTCATACACTCATAATGATATTTTTAAGTACCTTTAAAAAGGTATACCTAACTAAACAAATAAATAAATTGGACAAACTTGTGTCTGGAAACTTGAGTGGGAAAACAAATTTGTTTAATTTGGCAGATGAAGGCTTCAGAAAGCAGAGAAAATGGCATGGATGTGACAGAGTAACCAACTGAGTATGAGCTGAGAGTTATTTCATTTTAGTTGAGGGCAACTTAATTTTAGCTGAGAGCGAAATGGCAACCTCACAGTGCATTAACAGACACTACACAGCTGAAGTGGTGAAGTGGTAATAATTCAGTACATAGCATTTTTTCTGGTACTCATGTCAGACAAACATTCAGAAAGCTGTTCAAATTACAGTGGCACATCCAGATACAGCTTTGCTATCAAAGAATTAAAAGCAGTTTCTCTAGTGGAAGGCAAACAGAGCATGATCAGTCTCTAGATATCTAAACAGCAAGGGATATTTCTGAAAGTAGATTAATCTTTAAGTTAGCAAAGACATGATGAGATTCAATATCTAGATATGGAAAGTAAAGACTTTGGCCTAAAAATAGGTGAAAACTGTTAACAAGGAATTAAAAACCTTTCTTATAAATGTGATTTATTTTATTTTAAATTTACAGTATTAAAAGCAAACCTAAATGCAGTTCTAAAGGTTATTAGCCATTAGCAACTAGCACAAAAGACAGTGAGGACTAGTAAGAGCTTTTTTTTTTAATAACTTCTATTTAATTCAGCACACTTAAATCATGCCCTACCATAACTGATAACAAAAGTTACAAGTAAAAATTATTGCAAGGACTTTCAAAACTATAGCATTAGAGCTAAATGTGTCGACCTAGAACATATTTGGGACAGCTTAACTTCCAGCTGACTACTCTTCCAAAGCCAGTGGATTCTTACCACTTAAAGAAAATCACACATTGCAAGTGTATTTCCCACACGCCGCTGCTCAAACATGGTTTTTCTGTTGATATTAATCACTAGCAGTAGAATATAAGTAGTCACATTATGTACAGAGAACAAGTAACAAGAAAATGTCCATTTTCAGATGAGACAAACGGAGCAAAGTAGAAGAGGAAGAAACTCTAACCAAGTTAATCCTGGTCCAGTACACAACTTTACCTATCCAACAGCTAGACACAGCCCAGCAGGATGCAAGGATATCAGGGTTCAGGCACATTGAGATCTCACTACCAGAACTGTAAAACCTGTGAGCAGTAACATCTCCTTGCTTCCTTGAATAATGTGCATTTTTCTTGTACAGCGAGTTTTACCTGCTTAATTTAGTTCTGCTTGGAACAAATTGTAGTTCTGATAGATGATGCCTTATGCTAGCATAGAATCAAGATACAAGCATTACCTGTTCTTTATCTTGTAAAATGTCATAATCTTTGACCTTCAAGTTTTTTTGTTTATAAATATTAAGTTACTCATATCTGCAATTCAACAGGGATGGACACAGGAATAAAAATACCAAGACCAGATAAGTACAATATTTATTAAAATGCTTTAATATATATTTTCTAATATAGCTGTTACATCTTAATGGCATTATTTTGAAGTGTTTGGATAACTGCAAGTAAGTACCCTCATACAGTTCCAGCATTCTCTTCAGAAACCCCTTCTTCATCTCTTGTTAGTAAAAAGGAGACAGGAACATAAAATGCCTTCCAAGCACAGCTTTTAAAACATTTTAAATTATAAAGTGAACAGCTCTGCATGAAGATTTTCTTTTTCCCATGCATTTTCTATTTCCCACACTTTTCATTTCTCTCATAGTTTTTAAGACATCTGTTCCAGCAGCCTGGGAGGAGCCATCATTTATACTGACTGGCAAAACTGCAGATCCAGTTTAGTGTCTGACCATCACACAGCTAACAATAAACTCTTGACTATGTATAATTGTGTATGTATTCAGTAAGACTCACTTGTTAAACTGTCTTCATTGTTGATGCTGACACTCAACCTGCTGATTACCAAACTTACCACTTTGATCAAAGATTTTGTTTTAAATTCTCAAGTGTATGGGGAACACTTTCAAGATGCTACATATTAAGACTGTAGGAGTAGTGAGACCACAGAAGTAGCTTACTGAGAAGGCTGCTATAAGATATGCAACCACACACATGAATCCAGTGCTCTTCACACATCTGCTGGGGACAGCTATAGCTAAACTGCTGGAGGCAAATCCCCTGCTGGCTTACAGACTGCAATTCTGTATCAATAGGACAAGAATCTGCTTCCAATGGATTGTCTGTGCTACAGGCTTGATCTGACAACATTTTGTGTATCATTCTGCATTGCTCACATTTCTAAATGGCAGTTGTTAGTTCCTGACTGGCTGGTAGCCTCTGGCAGACTCAATATTTCGGGAACTTTTTCACCTTCATGCAGCAAGAAGTATGCTACTCCATTTGGAATTGATTTCTTTATGCTTCTATAGTTACTACTTAATGTGGCCAGCCTGATATTACAAGGATTTATACTGAATCTTTTATTTATTTACTTTTCTTCCAGAACCTGCTTTCCCATCCTTGTATTCATTTTTCACCATGAACAACACAGTTTCAGAAGAGTTATGTAAGATGAAAAAAGGTATCAGAGAGATAAAAATATAGGAAATCTCTTAGCAGAACAAGATAAAATAATCCAAAATTTTTGGGCAGTAATGGTGATATTCTCCTTATCCAGTTCAAATTTGCATGCTTGCAAATGTCAAATTTCAATGTCAAATTAAAGGTAATTTTCATCTTATTTTTTTAATGAAAAATCCATGCTAAACATTATTATTATATGTTATTTGATTTTGCTAGCTGCTAAATTTTTATGTGTATTTGTAAGTGGGAGAATACATTTATGAAAATCCATCCACTTCTGTATTGGCTCCCTCTCCTGCAATGAGCTGAGTGCTGGAAGCCTTCTGCCACAGTGTACAGCAACACAACAGACTTTAAACTGAGAGGAAAGGCTGTCAAAAAACAATCATTTCAAAAGATTCTGACTTTTGTTTCTCCATAGAGATGTAGTGAAATGCCTTTTCTTCATAGTTTTTAAAAATAAAGCTATTCAATTAAAAAGTGTGTTAATTATCAATGTTTGTCCTCACTAACATACTATACATCCCTGTTTCTTCACAAAGGTCTTCTCCAGGGCCTTGTGCACAGTAATATTCTTGAGGTATGCAGGGCACTGGTCTGAACTATAAGAGCATTCCCTGTAGCTCCTATGCAAGCCCTAGCAGCTCTGGCAGCCAGTGCTAGAGTGTTGTTGGACCTGTGCATTCTCCCCCTGCCCCTCGAGCACAGCAGGCCAGCCCTCATGCTCAGTTGGGAAGGCTGTCCTGGTGGAGATGCTGAGAGATGCTTTTTGACCTTCTCCATATAGACACAGCAGACTCCAGCCCTCCCGTATCTCTTAGGCTGAAAATATCCATCTGCTTGGACTCTGTCACACATGGGAAAGCTGTGTCCCTGCACGCTTGTCATCTTGTCATTTACAGATCAGCAGACGCACAGAGGGCCAGGGGAAGCAGAAAGGTGTGTGAAGGTAAGGCTGGTAATGCTCTGTGGCTCTGCAGGATGCTGGGTTATACCACCTCTGTGTCTGGTTTTGGCTGCTGTGCGCGTGCCTTGCCCTTGTCAGTGCAATGCAGGGGAAGATTTTCACAGAAAATATTCCTAATCCCAGTCTCTCTTATTTTGTAGTTTATCCTAGTTAAACTTCTTTCTCCAAAGCTGTTTCCGTGGACATTTTAGTTTCATTGAATGGACTATATTAATGTTGAAATGCAGTCTTTGAAACACATGCTCCATCACAGGCCCTTGCATGTGGATTCTCACACACAGGCCCTTCTGCCTTTCTCTCCATTGGCCCCAGTGTGAGCAGAACGAGCAGACCTGGGTGCAGCAAGGATGGGAGTGAACCAGATTGAGCAGCACACCTGCAGCCCAGCTTGTGTCACCATAGACAGCCAGCTATGACAATCATAGCTGGGGACAGGCAGGGGACAGGCAGTGGGGACAGGCAGGGAAACCTACCATTTGATACAGAGCAAAATTGCTTGAACTACTTTGGCCCACAAGAGCTTTATAGCTGTGGCTATAAAGCCATGCACAAGCTAAAGGCCAAATGAGTAAATTTACTTTCCATATCTTCTCCCACATAATGCATGGAACTTACTAAAAATCCAGCCTCTCTAATACAATTTTCCTGTCTTGTTCTATTTCACACTTTCGTTTCTTATTTTTCTAGTTTTTTTCCTAAAATTCAAGTAATTTTTAAAAATTGCTTGAAAAGAGCTGTAATACTCTCTTGTATGTTAAGTTAAAACAAAACAATAATGTTCCAAACTAGAGAGGAAAAATGCAAGAAATTAAAGTCCATAATGATAGCTAGTTTTAAAATCAATATGGATTTCATCCAATATAACTCCAGTTAATCCTTAACCAGGTTCTTTCACACAAAAACAATCTTTACTTCAACTGGATCAGGACCAGTTACAAAGCTTTGTTATTTTTGGTAGTGATTGTAGTAACTGTAGCAGAAAAAAAACAGCTTTAGTAATTTAAATGGCATTTCAAGCATTTTTAAAAGCAGAGTTTATTTTTTACATTATTGAAAATTCATTAGTTATTCATTTAGTATTGCTTGAGGAAAGCTGTAAGAGTAGTCTTCTAAGACTGTAACTCAATATATGAATTAGATGGTGTTGTCCAAGTATAAACATACTCTAATACTAGACTTTGCACTCTATTCTTTTATACTCACATGGCTTTACAGAAAGGCTTTCAAACATGTGAGATGGCACAATACATTTAGGTAGCCATAGATAAGTGTATATATAAAGATCTCTAGAAATCCACCTATTTATTAACTTTAGATGTAAGCCTTTATCATGGTTGCAGAGATGCAAGTTCATCTAACATTATTTTCCCACAGTCCTAACTCCTCCTTTGCTGGACTATCTTCTTTAAAGTACATGAAAGTAATCTGGAGTCAAAACTCCATCAAGAAACAGTCTTGTTAGTAGTTCAGACAGGGTGGGCACTGAATGAAAATGGCTCCATTAGCCGCTGTGAGTTACACAAATGAGAGAAGCCTTTCAAAGACAGTGAAGGGAAAGAAGGAGCAGAGAGATCAAAGTGCAGAAAACACAGCAGCAGGCTATATATTCTCAGTGGTCTGCAACTGTAAACAAAAGGCACTGAATATTATAGGGATGTAAATGTTTAGTTAGTACGGAAAGTCACACTCTGACTCCCATGTAACCTTCCTACCCATATCAATGGCTAAGAACTTTGTGTTTTGGGGAATTCACTGCCCTGATTTTATAGTTCTGGCTGCATGAATTATGTTTTGCATAATCAAATTGAGGCATTCATTATCAAAACATGCCACAGACATCATATGCATAAATAGATTCAAAATAATTAAACAAATCTATGCTGAGAGGATTTATCAATGACTATTAAACATGACTAATACTTGATCTACTGACTGCAGAAACTAAAAGGACAAACCAGGAAAAGGAGCAATGTGTACCTCTAATGTTTCTCCATGCACCAGTATTTACCACTACTTGATAGAGTCCCAGATTCTGTAAGGTTAGAAGGGACTTGTGGAGATAATCTACTCCAACATATCTGCTCCAAGCAGGGTGAAGAGTTTGTTCTCAAGTGGGTTTTGAATATCTTCAAGAAAGGTGACTCTAAAGTCTCTGGGCAACCTTTTCCAATGTTTGACCACCTTTTACAGATAGAAAGCTTTTTTTTATGTTTAAACAGAATTCCCCAATTTTCTACTTGTGCCACTGCCTCTTGTCCTCTCACTGGATACCACTGAGAAGACTCTGGCTCCATCTTCTTTATTCCCTCCCATGAGGTACAAACACTGATTAGGACCCCTGAGTCTTCTCCAGGATAGAGTTTTAACTCTCTAAGCCTTTCCTCATAAGGAAGATGCTTCAAGTGCTTAATCATCTACATGGCCCTTTGTGGACTTGTTCTGGTTTGTGCATCATATTCTTACACTCCTCCTTCTTGTCTTCCTGGCTTGCTCTTCCCATGAAGCTATCCCACCATGTCGGTCCCACCACGAGATTTAACCCTGCAGGTAGATGCAATGCTATAACTCCTTTTTGCTCCCCATGGAGCATGCAGCCACATAGAGGCACTCCAGAGAGATATTTGGTCATGCTGATTTAGTGGCTTAGATCAATCTTTGGTCTGATCCTCCAGGATCAGTAAGGATGCTGATGTGGATTAACCCAGATGCTCTCTCATTCTGCCCTGCAGGTGGAATAGGGGTGAGAATCAGAAGAGTAAAAGTGTGAAAATGTGTGAGTTAAGACACTTTAATAGTTAAGATATAATAATAATAATAATAATAATAATAATAATAACAGTAATCCTAACTGTGAGGAAAATATAACAAATTAAAAAGTGAATCCCAAGAGAGAAAATTGATGCAAATGAAAAGAGATGCTTACCACCAACTGATCATAGTCCTGCCAGTCCCTGAGAAGCAGTTGCCCCCTGGCCAGCCTTGCTCCCTAACTTTATTGCAGAGCACGACACCACATGGTCTGGGACATCCTTTTGGTCAGTTGGAGTCAATTGTCCTGGCTGTGCCCTGTCTCAACTCCTTGCACACCCCTAGCCCACTCACTGGTAGGGTGGGGTGAAGAACAGAAAAGGCTTTGCCTCTGTGTAAGCCCTGCTAGCAATAACAAAAACATCCCTGTGTTAGCAACACTGTGTCCAGCATAAATCCAAAACACAGCCCCATACCAGATACTGTGAAGAAATTTAACTCTATCCCAGCCAAGATCAGCACAGCTACTCTTATAAACTAGCACTCTGCGTTTTTGCCTTTTCCAGGTAAATGTTGCAAGTAGTTACCAAAAATCATTGCCAATAGGTAGAGAACAAACGTTATAAGGTCATGGTCCAATGCCTTGCTCTCAACAAGGGTCAAATATTGCTCCCGAGAGCCTTTTTTTAATATATTAAGGTGCGCAGTAGTTTCAAATATCGATTATCCCACTAAGTGTTTATCTCTCCTTAACATTTGAACTTCTCCATAGTATTTAACATAATTAGTCTTTGCTTCAGCTAAAGTACAAATTCTTACTATTACTCTCATTCCTTTAATTTTCTTTTCATTAGCTGTGCTTTCCTGTCCCCTGACAAGTCTGGCTGCTTTTCCTGGGACTCTATCCAGCCAGGCCATCTTTTTCTTCATGTGCTTCCCCAAAAACTGACATAATAGAGCAGCGAGGCCTGCCAAACACAGAAAGTACATTAAGGATCTTTCAGCTGTCACTTGCCCTGTTCACAGTAACATACCATTATGTACTCCCATTTTCTCTGTGACTTCTAAACTACATGATTGTAAAATCTTTCATAGAATATTTACAGGCCCAGTTTACATCTTATTTGAAGACATCCACAATGCAATGTCTGATGGAAGAAAGTGGTACTAATTGTCTTGGAAGAGAAAAACATCTCAAAAAGGCTGTCACTCAGAAAACAGGTGGCTCACAGAGGAGATATGACACACGCAGGAGAGGACATGTTCTTTCTACACAGCAAAACACTTCTCTTTCCCTAAATCCTATTGCACCATGAAGCACTCCACCCCAAAGAATTCCTGCCTTTCTCTGAAGTGAATCTAACAGTATCATCTTGCATGAACATAGTGTACAATACCTATTTATCTTCCATGCTATTGTTGAAGATAAAGCCCACAAGATCCACCCCATAAATAAAATCTGTATGTTGCAAATTAGAGCAAGCAATTTTTCGTTATGGATAACCTGTGTTTTTTCCATAACTTGTTACTGACAGAATTTACAGTTCCTCTGTTTCTTTCAAAGAGAAAATGTGTTCAGTCTACTTTCACTGGCCTGGACTCTCACTAATTCAGTGTAAGAGCAATGTGAAGCAGAGATCCTGTATCACTCATACAGTAGTAGGCAGTTCCCAAATGGGAAAAGCCAAGCTGACTCCGGTTATATCAAAACAGGTTCACACTTGAAAATGGATAGAAGTGGCTCTTCTTCTTGAAGAGACTTCAAGGGTTTCCAAGCACAAAGGTTGATAAAAGCCAAGGATGTAACAACATTTCTTGAACAATGTTTAAAAGTGTTTTCAAGTTGCGCTTTTTATTAAGTAGATGGAGTTTGTAAGATCAGAAGTCAAGATAAATATTTAAAATTATAGATAAATATATAACTCAATAGGAGTTGCTAAAAACTTATGTTTTCCTATGTATATGGGCAAAGGAATTGTTTAATGAGCATGGTAATGCCACTGTCTTCTACTAGTCTTCAGGAAATGTAATACTTCTGAAAGCCAGACGTATCTAAGCTATTTTAAGCACAGTAGATTAATTACATTCAATTAGGTCACCTTGTCTTTTAATGATCATTTTCACTTTCTCCTTTGATGCGACATGGAAGTAAAACTTTCCTGCTGAGCAGCAGCTCAGATGTGTATTAGAATTATAGTCAGAGCAAGCATAAAAGACATAAAGGGGAATAACAGATATATTAAGATTCTGAAGGGAATGATGAAATAGTAGAAAGATATTCTACTATTCAGGCCTTGATTCTGGAACTGAACAGTTCTGTTCCTTCTGATGATTAGGTAGATGAGCAAGGTAAGATGTTTACAAATTGAGGTTATCTTGAAGGGAAATCCTTCTATGTAATTAGGTCCTCTGTTCCAATAACAGCTATTACAGATTGCCAAAGCCATGGTATTTATCAGACACCTGCAGATTTCTCTGTCAAGGAGGGAAGGGAAGGGAAGGGAAGGGAAGGGAAGGGAAGGGAAGGGAAGGGAAGGGAAGGGAAGGGAAGGGAAGGGAAGGGAAGGGAAGGGAAGGGAAGGGAAGGGAAGGGAAGGGAAGGGAAGGGAAGGGAAGGGAAGGGAAGGGAAGGGAAGGGAAGGGAAGGGAAGGGAAGGGAAGGGAAGGGAAGGGAAGGGAAGGGAAGGGAAGGGAAGGGAAGGGAAGGGAAGGGAAGGGAAGGGAAGGGAAGGGAAGGGAAGGGAAGGGAAGGGAAGGGAAGGGAAGGGATTTTAAAGTATTACAGTTGATACTTTACCCTAGGGAGAGAACAGACAGTGATATCCATCAGTCTTTAAATCCCCTTGTTTATTGTACCACTAGACTTTATGTAATGTTGTTTTTCTTTCTGAAATGGGTCTGCCAGTGACATGATCACAATGTAATATTCTAAATGTTTTCATCGTGTGTAATTATTTATTTCCATGCCTTTTTGAAATCCTAGGCAGATTGCCGACTTGATGACCATGTTTTCCCCCAGAAAATACTTAACAGACAAGAGACAAAAGCCTTAGAAGGATCAGAAATAGAAATGTTTGCATAACCTGCCACTTGAATCATGAGAAAGCAAATGCTATATCTTATTAGAAAAAACCACAAACAAGCCTTTCTTGTGCATGGCTTTTAATTAATTTTTTGCCATATATCTTTATCAACTAATTAGAATAATAATCACAAACAGAAAACACAATTACACAAAGAAACAAAGAAAATAAGGAAAAGCCAAGCTGACTGAATTAATTTTTACTTTATCTTTGATAAACCTGGCAAAAAGTTAACATGTAATTTCAGATAATATTATTAATTTAATTGAATGATTCTAGAATGGTGGTTATATTAATCCAATTTACAGGAAATTGCAAATAAATTTACAGTATAGGATTTTAGACTCAAAGGATAGAAATCAGTAATACCATCACAATCCCATCTTTTTTTTTAATAACGCTATAATGTGAATATATGAAAAATGTTCTGTAAATTTTCATACCAGAAGGATAATTCTGAAATCTGCCATAAGGGTGGATAAAATTACATGACTTGTGAAGCATAAAGATGGTCTCTTTAATACCGCAGCATGAGAAATGCTCTTTTATCTGCTAAAAGAAAGAAACCCTAGAAGTGTGCTCCCTGTGGTCAGATTATTTTACCATTTGGGTTGAATTAATTTGACTTTGAAAAGTCAGTTGTGGATAGGCATAAAATGGAATCTTTGCTTTTTTTCCTGAGATTTCAGGTATGTTCAGCACCTTCTGCATACTCCTTCAAAATTTCTTTTGTAGTAACCAATTGCACTTTGGTCTTTTCTCAGTCACGTTTGAAAGCACCAATAATTTCCAAACCCAGGACATGGCTAATGTGCACAGACAGAATGCAGAAGAACTTGTACAGATTGGAGAGAAGATAAAACTCTTCCAGACACATTATTAAATAGCTAAATCATCTGGGAGGAATTCATGTCAGTGACAGGTTGTAAGACAGATGTCTCAATCTCAGCTGGTCTCTCTAAGTTACCTCTGTGAAGTCATACTGACATTTTGCCAACTTCAATTCTTCTCAGCCTTACCAAAATAACTATTGTAATGGAGAGCAACCTGTAATGGAGAGCATTCTGTATATGCTTTGGAACTCCTTTTGAAGCTGTACCTTTAAGTAATACCACAGGAAGCCTGAAAATCACCATGCTGTTATTAGCCTCGGGAACTCTTGCAACTTAGGGGGTTTAATCAGTCCTAGGAAGAGCTTCTATGGCTACATCAGCAAAACACAAAAAACAAGGTAAGTAAAACCATGTAATATTTTCAGAAGATGATTTTGGGCAGGGATTAATACACTTTTTGTCAAGCTTTCTCTCTTTAAGTTCCTTCTTCCCACCTACACTTTCACAAACACCATATCTCTTTTCTACATTCTCAAGTAATCTCCCTCAAGCCCACATCCAGAAGCTACTGAAACAACCTGTCTTACCTAATGGCATTCCTCAACTGCAAACTCCATGCAGAACCACATCTGAGATGGATGGTTTTCAAAAGCACCTGGAAAAAAACCCCAACAAACCCACACACAAAACTGCACTTTCAAACCAATGTATAGGCCCTTTCCTGGACTCATCAGCAACTCCAGGAAAACAACTTGATTTGAATTTCTAAACATGTGTCCAGAACTCTTAGACTTATGCCCTGCTTGGAAGGACTGAAAAAAACTGACCAGGGATGGACTGACCAACTTTGCCTGGAATGTAACTGAGCAGTGCTTTGTAAATACATGGAAACATACTCTGAAAAATTTCTAGCATTTCTGCTTATATTCTAGTATTTCCCATTCTTTTAATTGAGGTCTGCTTGAAAACTTTGGATTTATTCTTCTCATTCCAGCCACTGCTCTACCACTCCAATCTGCCTGTGTATGTTGTTCAGTTTAGAAGAACAGGTTTCACATTTTCCATTTAGAACTCCAGTGATTCCTGGAACATAGATGAGTTACAGCGAAGAGCTTCCACGCATTGTTTCAGCCTGACAAGTGTGACTGAAAAAATTGAGAAAATAACATAGAAAGAAAATCCAGCAAAGCGTTTCCTTCACAGAAAACAGACATTGGAAAATACTCAAGTTTTTGATTAAGGATATGTCATAAATTTTCTCTGTATATTCTCTAAAATACTACAAACCTGAGGCACATTATAAGTATTCACAAAGAAAAAAGATCTTATCTAAATGAAATAAGGTGCTAGAACAACTGCCATAAGAAAAGTAATCCTGGGCTTTAACTGCTCTTAATGATTCCCTGCTGCATTCCAACAGCAAGTGGTCAGTCTATATTGAAGGACTTATATCTTCATGTGAAGTGCCATTTTTGCTAAAGTCAATGTATTAGCCAATATGTTAATTGGAATGTTTATCCAACCATGGAATACACTAAAGCTAAAAATGTATTTCATAATGATAACAAAGAGATGATGTAACTACTTTATTACTGCTAATACAAATGAACAAATGTACTTGTTAAGACTGCATTTAGACCATGTATAAACCACTAATCACACACCTGAAATAAGTATAAGTGTTTTAAAATTTTATTGTATCTATACTTAATAATCTTGTGCTATGACTGAATTTAGTTCTCCTAAATCAAAGTACCACTCTGTAATATCAACTTTTTGTATTAGAGCTTTATTAGATTCTTGGGCTTAGAATTTATTAGCATGGAAATACAAGCAAATTGGTGCATACAAAGAGAAAAGTAAAGAAAAGTGGCCTTATCTCTGACTGTGGCCATAAGTGGGTGTTTAGGGCAAACACAGACAAATAGACCTTTATGGAATGGTGCTTCCCTTAGTAAACTCTTTTGCTGTGAGCACTGAAAGACTAACAGAATTACAATCTATCGTGTGTGCACCATCCTTTCTAACAGTTCTAATTCATGGATCATAAAATTGACTGATCATATCTTAATAAATTTAATGTTTCATTACGGATTGTTTTCAAAAGTGATTTTTGCTTAAGGACTGTCATTTTATCATTTCATCAGGTGCCTTCTAGTTCTTGCATTACTGAGAAGGAATGAACAACCGTGCCTGCCCGAGTTCTTACAGCATACTCTATCCTATACTCCATTCTTCAGCAACAGCTATCCCAAGAGTTATAGCCCAAGGAAGCTTTTTTTCTACAGAAATCTCTCTGTATTTCTAATCATTCACAGTAATTCTTACCTTCAAATACAAAGGATAAAAGTGAACACTCCTGTGATTTGGAGTAATTTTTCCTCATGTATAATTATCAAGTTAAATTTTATGCTCAGCATCATATGAATGTACTAAAAGATAGCTTTTACATCAATTGAAGTTATTAACCACACATTTCAATTATTATTCCAGAAAAAAATAATGAAAGATGAAATAGACAGCTACACCAGCCAAAATAAACAAAAAAGCCTTTCTGTTCCTGATATCTTCTTGTATTTTTAAAAGAAGTGAAATTTAAAATACATCTCTTCTTTTTTTTTTTTTTTTTTTTATTCCACAAAAGCTCTGGGCATATTAATTCTCAATGCTCCATAAATAACAGCAACGCTTTACACTGTTTCAAACAGCAGATGTGGACCCCAAAAAATTAACAATACAAAGATAATTTCCGGGAACACTAGGCACAAGAGGCATCTAATCCTGTTTATCTCGGACCACAAACATATTGTTTCTTGGATTTTTAAGATTATGCCTTGTGTAGACTGAAAAGTAAAACACTCACAGTCCTGAGAATGTGTTCCATTTGCTTAGCAGTCATTTTAAATTCAGATTCTCCATTTGCCATTGATTTAATTCCCTTTTTTTTATGCATGAATAACACAAAAAACTTAAGAGACAGAGTACCTTCTAATAAAATATTTTATCTTTCATAGAATAGCCAGAATTAATTTGATAGAATTAATTACAATGATAGGGATTGGAATGGATGTGCCACAGGTAGGTAATCCCGTTCTTTCTAAACAACATCACTTGCACCAGTAAAGCAATAGAATCCAGAACTAATGGTATGTGGTATTTGTCATCATAACAACCATCCAACTCCTTTGTCTATACTTTTGGAGCCACATCACAAAGAAACCAAAATAAAGGGGAAATGATGATCAACTAACTAACTAACTAACTAGCTCAAGGTGCAGCACGGAGTTAGTGTAGGAATATGGTATTAAACCATCATTTCAGTGGTTTCAGTAGTCAAGCTCTTGGACGATCAGATAAAGCCTTAACCATAGAAAAAATCCCTGCTCTTCCCTCATCACTACCCATTTTCAGTGCATTATGAAGAATTCTAACTAGTAAACCCTCTAAAGGCCTTCTTAAGACATCAACAATTTTCTATGTGTTGACTATAAAAGACAAAAAAACTAATGTTTTGTCTTATGGGGAGTCCAGTAAGGGACACCACACATGAGCAGCTTAGGGGGATGCTGAGAAATTTATACAGATGCACGTGGTAAATATTTGCAACAGTCTGCTGTGAGGGGAATATCATTGCATATTTACACCTTGAACTGCTGATGCCTTGTGTACAGGCACTGAAAAAATACTGCTGATCTTTTCACCTTGATTTTGCATAGGTGATTCCAAAAGATCTTCTAATAAATGTGTTTCTTAACAAGAGAACATAATTTGTTAGAGTACATTTTATCATAGGACCAGATGGCATTTTTGCTGTGAAACCAAGTTTCTTAAAGATTTTACAAACAATAAAGTTTAGTTTGCCTAGAGACAGAATTTCATCTTCAATGAGCCTAACAATGGCTGATCTGCAGAAAGATTTGAACATCTTTTATACATACCTCTCCGTACAAACAAATTAAAGACCCCCAAATGAACTTCAGTGCCCACACAGAGGTTTCAGTCAGATCGCACAGGATACAACAATCTCTCTATTTGATATTCATTAGTGTAATGGGACCCAAATTTGTGCCTTGCTACAGACATACTGAGTTTCAGAAATGCAAAGCTGAGGTCAGAAAAAGACTTTTTGCTTGTTTAACAAGTCTTTATTTCCAGATGTCCCTACTTATACTGTGTGGTCAAGGTGCATTGTAGTCTTTTCAATAATAAATCAAAATTGGGAATACACACTCAAACCTCACTACTGACTGGACCTACAGAGATGGAGCTTTAACAGCCTCAGTTCTGTCAGGCTACAAGACCCAGCAGCTGAGTAGAATGAACCAGGCTAGTTCACTATTCCATGTCTGGCTGCTTGATTCAAGCGCTAATAGTGTGGTAAAAATCACAGGAACATTTTAAATTAAACACTCTTATCCCTCGGAATTTTTTCATATTTTTACTATCAATAATGAAGACAGATTCAGCAGATTTCCTACACTGTGTTTCAGACAGAAAGCAAGATTCTCTAGAGAAAAGAAGCAGTGTGATTTCAGCACCAATGCCACAGAAGTACCTAGGACCAAACTGTCCACCATTACACTTACAGATAGTTTGTTAATTTTAACCAATAGGGTGGATGAGAAAAATGTATCTGGCATACCCTGAAATTAATTTCATTCACAGAAAATTAGATAAAAAATAGCTACTGAATATAACCACCACTACTAGGTGGCTACTGGATAGTGGTACTACTAAGCCCAAGTAAGAGCAGCCACTGACTGCACTGTTAAGTGCAAGGCTCCAAGGTTCTTGAGGGATGAATTATGAGGGAACTAAATGGTTATGGAATTATGAGGGAACTAAATGGTTACTCAACAACAACCTGTACAACCAGCTCAGTAATCCATCCAGTATGGTGCCGGAAACAGTAGTGGTAACACTAGGAAAGGGTGAACACACAACTGGGACAAGAAAAATGAAAGACCAACCCTTGCAGCAACAGCACAGGTTTAGATCAACACTAACTTGTTATAAAAAGTAATTTTAGGCACAGTGATAATAGCAACGAAGTAAATGAACATAAGTAAGTCATAACTCTTAAATTTTATTTGAGTGACTGCTACCAGATACTAGAGCTGTAAAAATTAACTATTTGTCATCATATAAACAGCCCAGAAGAAAATACCAACTGTACTGTTAAAGCAGAAATGTTGCACATTGAGTAGTGGTTGAGGTGTGGCCTCACCAGTGCTGAGTACAGGGGGACGGTCACTGCCCTGCTCCTGCTGGCCACAGCAGTGCTGATCCAGGCCAGGATGCCATCGGCCTTCTTGGCTACCTGAGCATACACTGGACCACGTTCAGCTGCTCTCGACCAGCACCCCCAGGTCCTTTTCTACCGGGCAGCTTCCCAGACAGTCTTCCCCGAGCCTGTAGTGCTATATAGGGTCGTCGTGACCTAATACATGTTTTCAAAGCGCATTTGACTATAACTTTAGAATACAACTGCAGAGTTAACCCCCAAGCCGTCAGTCTGTTCAGCAGCATCCTTCAATCGCAGCGCACTTCTCACCGCACCGCAGCCGAGGTGCCGCTGCCGCCGGCGGGCGAGCGAGCGCGGCCAGCGTTAGCCCATGCTGCCACCTCGTGGGGACCCAGCCGGGGCACACCGGCCCTCCTGCTTCAGCACCCCCTCCTAAAACTAAGGAACAGCAGTAGTGCCCTCTGTGCACAGGCACAAGGTGTTCCTTCCTTCCAGGAAAATTACCGCTTTTGTAGGAATGATTAACCGAACCGCTCGTTTTCTCTTCGGATTTTCAGAGTGGTGTGAGAGCAAAACTGAAGGGATGATGTGTATGTTCGTTTATTCTTTCAGATACAGGCTGATAGAACTATAAAAACCCACAATATATACATGATACATAACACAACCTGTATGCATGTCTTTATCAATCTCTGTAAAGACATGGAAAGCAGAATGGGAAGCTGTATTTTTTAAATTTTTACACATTTAATAATAAGAAAACTATGACTTCAGAATGTGTTGCTATTGTTCGCTTAACAAAAATATAAGCAAGAATGAGCTGTCTTCCCACCAAAGAGCTAATTAGGCCTAATTAGGCTTCTTATAGCTGGTTACAATGCTTTTCAGACAATCATGTTCTGCTGGTTTAAAATTGCATTCAGACCTCTAATCAAGGCAAGCCTTCCTATCATTACCTTTTCTATGCTACATCCACAGCAGGTCTGCCATCACTGATCCTACATTTTACTCCTCAGCTGTTACTCATTATGATCTTAAGAAACTGTTTATGAGCTAGATTTTAAATGGGAATTAACACATAATAAGGAAGATGACAAAATTTTGGGTGTGCAAGCCTGCCCTCACTTTGGAAGCAGAGGAAGTAATTTCCAAATCTAAATAAATGTTGAGAAAACACCTGAGATTTTAGCTTCATGGCAAAAAGTGATGGGAGAATCTGAAAGACATATTCACAGAGCAGGAGAAGAGGGTTTAGTTCTTATGGGTCACATAGAGGGAGAGGATTAATTTCTTCCCATCTGAGGCAAATCATTTACAAGCGAAATCAATTTGAGGATAACTTCTGGAAAGTTCCACCCCTCACACACAGATCAGGCTCATTCAAGTGTAGATTAAAAAAAAAAAAAAAAAAAAAAAAAAAGAAAGCAAACTTGTTTGATTTGGGTATTTTACCAAAAAGTGGGTGAGGCCCTACTCCATAGACTTGCATAATTTTTGAACTTCACTGCTCCTTTCTTCATGCTTTCTTTCTCATTACTCCTGAAATCCTTCTCCCATCCTTTCAGCACACAGGACTGCAGTCTGCAGTCTCTCCACCTTTGGCTCTTTTCCACACAAATACTGTTTGCCTTGGCCACACCAACTGCAGTACACCCTGTTATTAAAAAAGCTTTGAGTAAGGTTTGTGTTTTAGCATTCCCTGTGTCCGTTATCAGTGGTATGTCCTTCTTGATAAGGAGGGAACCTTGATAAGCTTTTGGTAACCTTCCTCTGAGCACATCAAGCCCAAAACCTTAACAGGGCAATTCTAACAAGAAACTTATCTTTTTAACGCCTGGACATCAGCAGAGGAAAATCAATGTATCTATAATTTTAAAACTTAACTGTATTGCACTAGAGGTGATTAAACAGATAGCTGGAGAGTATCACGCTACATTTGTGACAGCCAAAACACGAGTGGTAAAACACTGCAAAACATCTCTTGCTTCTTCTGCAAGTAAAGGGAATGCATTTAGAATAAGGTAACCCCCAAAGCATGGACATAAGGGCTTCTAATCCCAGTGTTCTGGTTTGGGCTGGGGTAGTGTTAATTTCCTTAACAGTGTCTGGTATGGGGCTGTGTTTTGGATTTGTGCTGAGCAGAGCACTGATAAAGTATAGATGGTTTTGTTATTGCTGAGCAGGGCTCGCACAGAGCCAAGGCCTTTTCTGGTTTTGTCGTGTCAGTTTTCCACCTGCCGTGCTGGCGGGGAAGCTGCAGGTGCATTAGAGGCCGGGAGGGGACACAGCCAGGACAGGTGACCCCGACTGACCAAAGGGACGTTCCAGACCATCTGACATCGTGCTCCGTGTACAAAGAGGAGAAAGAAAGGAAGGCGGGATGTTTGGCGTGATGGCTTTTGTCTTCCCAAGTTATCATTGTACGTGATGGGCCCCTGCTCTCCTGAGGATGGCTGAACGCTGCCTGCCCATGGGAAGCCGTGAATTAATCTCTCGTTCTGCTTTGCTTACGCGCGTGGCTTGCGCTTTCTCTATTAAACCTGCTTAACCCCACGGGTTTTTTACGTTTCGCTCTGCCGATTTTCTCCCCGATCCCGCTGCTGGGGCAGCGAGGGAGCAGCCGGCGGCGTCCCCGCCCGGCCCGCGGGGAACGCGCTCCCTCCGGAGCTGGGCCTCCCCCATCCTGCCTCACGGCGGCGGGACCCGGCCGCGCGCGGCCGCCCCGCCCCGCCCCGCCCCGCCCCGCCCCTCGCGCCTGCCCGCGATTGGCTGCGGCCGCCTCGAGAGGCGCCCCGAGCCGGCCGCCATCTTGGCGCGCGAGGGGCTGGGTGCGGTGGCGCGGGCCGCAGCCGCGCGTCCCTGAGGCCGCCCGCAGCGCCGCGGGGAGAGGGCTCCTCTCGGCCGCAGCCAAAAACAACCACCAGGGACACCGCGGAAGGTGCGGGCGGCCGTGGCAGTCCCCAGGGACGGGAGTCGGGGTCTGTGCGTGGGGTGGGTTGCGGACAGGGAGCGAATACGGAGGTAATTGCAGCAGGGAGCAGTGATCCTTTGAGGATAGGCGCCCCGGGGGAGGGGAAGTGGGGAGAGCAGCAGTGCAGCAGTGGGAGGTGGGGAGAGCAGCAGTGCAGCAGTGGGAGGTGGGGAGAGCAGCAGTGCAGCAGTGGGAGGTGGGGAGAGCAGCAGTGCAGCAGTGGGAGGTGGGGAGAGCAGCAGTGCAGCAGTGGGAGGTGGGGGGAGCAGCAGTGCAGCAGTGGGAGGTGGGGGGAGCAGCAGTGCAGCAGTGGGAGGTGGGGGGAGCAGCAGTGCAGCAGTGGGAGGTGGGGAAAGCAGCAGTGCAGCAGTGGGTCCGGGCGGAGCAGCTGAGCAGGGCAGGGCGGGCTGCTGCTCTGTTCCACTCACATTTGCTTTTCGGGGAAGACGTGCGTGTATGCTACGTATGATTTCTGTGTGTTATCGCTTCTGCTTTTCTGTTCGCAAAATGATGTGAACCTGTAGTGTTGGCTCAAGTGATGAACTGGACTCTGTTGAAAATAATTTGTTGCCTTTTTTTTTTTTTTTTTTTTTTATGTCAGGCACCATGAGTGGAAGGGGCGAGTTCTCCTTGGCAGATGATAGTAATAAAGAGCTTCCCAGAAGTAGAATGAAAGGTGTGAGGTATGTGAATTTTGAGATGGTGGCTTTAATATTTTTAAGCTCTGACATGCAATTACCGGGAAATAGAATTGAGAAAACGTAGACAGTAATGTTTGCGTTTTGCAGTGTTGTGAATCCGTTTTTCTGTTATATGTATGTGAGTAAAATACTCAATTTGTGAAAAGTTTCTGTATTTGGAGTAGGTTCATGGAAAAGGACATTTTAAATGCAATTTGATATGCTGTTAGATTCTGTATCACACTGGTCTGTATGTCTTTTTTACAAATAAGCTCTGTTGATTTTTTTAGTACATTTTAAATAACTAGAATGAATGTGATTAAAGCTGATTACATAACAGTTTATTTGTGCTGGTTCTAGTTACCTGAAATACCGCATGCCTAGCAGCTGTTGTATCACCTTTATGTATGATGAATTCAGTGTCACAGAGCTAAAGTACTTCCCCAGTTAAGAGAAGGGAACAGATTTCTTGTGGTGTGTTTTGTTAACTGCAGCTTCTTTATAAAGTTATTTGGCAAAAGTGAGTAAGCTAAGCTTCAGCTTAGCTCTGAAAGAGCTGGAAGTCAGAAGTAGTTTCTTACTAACATTCCTGATGAACCTAAATCTTTACTTTTACCTCTGAAGGCAATGTCCTAAGCTACTGGAAGAGGATTTTACAGAGACACATCAGAGAAATGGTGATTTGTGTCATATATCAAAAGCTCTCAGTGCGGAAGGTAAGGTTTTGGGATCTTTTTATTTCCAGCAGTTTTATTGTGTGCATTACTCACTGTTAATTTTTATTTTATATGATAAGGACAATAGATGGGCTGCTAGATTTGATTAACACATTGTTTATTTGCTACTAATTGATTGTTAACAACCAGCTCCTTTTCTTGATGAAGTGTTTGTCAAGTTTGTTCTAAAAGAAATCTCATTTTTGGGGTTTTTCTGCATGAGTAACTTTTTTCCTAGAGTAGAAAAATTGTATGGGATGCGTAGTATTTATGGGTGTTCATGAAGCAATTTTTTCCTGTACTTAACTATGCTTTTTGAATGTGTGGGGTTTTTTGCCTTTTTTCCTTTCATATGGTTATGCTGTACTGAATGTAGTAACAACATATATAGCTAATGATAACAGGTAATACCCTAATCAGTACATGCAAGTCAGTCTTTGTAATTCCTGGCTTTTATATCTATCCATCTGGATTTCTATTCCTAGCTCTTAAATTCTCTTATTAAAAAAAGTCAGGGTTCTAATTCCTGTTGACTTGGTGAATACTATTTAGAAGACTACACCGGTGACGGTGCATTGTCTTACGGATTAGGCTGCCCTACAGGAGTGGGGTTTTCTGTTTGCTTTTACAGTGTTGCATGGTGATGGGAAGGATGAAGGCACTGATTCGTTTTGTTTCTCTTCTCCAGAAGTAAGTTGATCTAAAGCTTTCAGTTCAGTAGTCACTGTGGGGGTGTGAAGTAGCAATTTTACAGGAGCATGTGAATTTTCATTGAGAGTTTAAAAAGCAGGCTCTGGTCCCCTCTGAGCTCAGGGTCTGTGCTTTATGACCACCTACATCCCCAGCAAGTGCTTGCTACCATTTCTCATGACACAGTGTTGCTGTGTAGCGTGTGTCAGATGTCCAGAACCTGGGTTTAGAAAGGTGTATTTTTACAATTTTTACAATTCTCATTAGTGCCCCTTGTTGCCAGATCTGTTGCACCCTTTTGTGTGCACACAGTGCGCAAGAAAGCGACTCATTAATGAGTGCTTCTTCTGTACATAAAGATTTAAAAGATACTAAAAAAAATCTTCACTTTGCCCAGTAGCATGTAAGTTCTGAGATTTTCTGTTTCCACATCTAAAAAAATTCCTTGTGCATGACTCTTGTGTGTTATGACATGTTAATGCCATTGTTTAATCAAAATTTATATTTTGGACAAACATGAAATGCCTTTTTTTCCTCTTACGAAATTCAGATTTAGCTTTTATTGCAAAATACGAATGAGTCAGATCTTTGGCATTTAAGACCTGTGATTAAGCCTTATTTAAAAGGTACATTGTAGAATCTCGAATCCAGTATGTTAAAAGTTTTGCATAATAATGGGGAAAATACTAAGTGCAAACAGGAAGTCAGGATTCCTTTTACTAGGAATGTTTTTACTAGGAATGCTTTTTATTTATCACAAAGGTGCACTGGTGGCTACAGATGTTCTACTTTGGGCTCTTTCCTTAGACCTCCCCTTGAATTCAACAACATTTACTTTGAAGCTTGGTCTAATTGAAATGGTGGGCAGGGGTGGATAATGAAGGCTAAAACAGCTTTATAGAATACCTTTTCCTGGGATTTGGCTGTAAGCCCGTGGTTGAACTTGTTTTCCTTTCCCCCTCTGAATTTAGAACAGAACAGACTTTAAATTTGGGCTGTGTGGCAGCAGCTCGGAAAGACAAGCAAGGTAAACCTTTATTAAATCTTTTCATGTCTTTAAATGCCAGCCTGGGGAAAGACTAGACCAAGTAAGTGATTCCAGACGTTTTCCTTGGGCTGATATTTTTAATGTGTTCTTTAAACTTCACTAATGTGTTGTTGGTATGAGTGTCTGATACTGTGAGAACACATTGAGTACGAGTATCATTTCATTGAGAGGCAGCGAAAAACACATTGGTTTGGCTTGAAAATGTGTGAAACTGAAAATTTTAAGTACTGTGGTAGATGGCTGATTAGGGTTCAGAGGAAGAGAGATCTGCTGAAATGCCAAGCTGTGGTAGAAGGACTCTGCCTCCTTCCCTCCAACACCTGCTGATCCATTGCTCCTTCTGTTTCAATAACTAGTCACGATTTTATGAAGATTGGATGCCAGCAATATTCTGTGGTATTGTCAAATCTAAAGTACATTCACTTGTTTATTTTCCCAGTCAGTATGAACCTCAAGGAAGTCTTAAAGCAGGTGTCTTCCCCCCACAGTGTTATTGCTGTGGAGATTGATGTTCATGCAAATAAGGATAGTCCCATAAAACTCTTTCAGGTCTGTTGCATAAGGAAGCTGTTCTGAAAGGAAGTTGTAGGAAATTTATCTTCTGAGTTTGGTGCATGTAACATGCACTGCTAACCTTGCCCACGGTGAAAGATTTCATGTGTGGCTGTCAAGTCTCTGTGGCAGTGTTCTCCAGATGCTCTCGCTGTTGATCAGATGCAACAAACTGAGCCCAGGAAGAACAACATGAGGTTTCCTTCCTGGAATAAGGCTGGTTTATGCAGACTGCTTTTGTGGGAGTCATGTCAGCTGTTGCAGTAGAGCAGCTGGGGGTCATCATACAATAGAATTTAAGAGCCTTCCTAACAGGTTGCCAGTAAAAGGTTTTGGTGTCACTGATCATTTATTCTAAAGATTTTAACAGTAACAAATGAAAAATGAATCCTGGAATGTTCATAGTCATGCATTTGCTCTCACTGAGGATAAGAATCACGACCAGCTACTAAGGTTTTGTTCAGCCTTGCCAAAATTGTCAAATGAAAAATAGCTACATTTAAGGGGATTATAGTAAGAAGGAGATTTTTTTTTTAAATGGCATATCTGCTATATGTGTGAATTCATCTGTAAGATAAATAGGTGTGTGTATATGTATTTAATGATAGATTTTTCATGTAAAGTATTTGTAGGAGGTTTCGTACTTTATTTAAATGGCATGGGTCTTTTCTTTACAGTTTTTTTTTGTTTGCAGGCCCTTCAGTCACAATACCAAAGAGAAAAATGTCCAGTACCCATTTCTTTCTGATGGTGGGCTGAGTGATGGATCACCTCTAGCTCCATCATCTGACATGGTGTGTTAACATGGAGTTTCCTTATATTTTCACTTGCTTTGGTATATGCATAGTCAATAGTGCACTTTGTAAAACAAAAAACCCTGCAGCCTTAACAGTTACGTGCTAGTGTTCTCTCTTACCATAGAATGGATGTGCAGCTACAGTGTTCTTAAAATAACTTGACAAAATGAGTGCAGCTCAGACCCCTTAATGAGATCATAGCTGAAGACTGTTAGTTCTATCCAGCTACTGTGAAACAATGTATTTTGAATTTAGGTTTTCTTAAAAGATAACCCAGACTTCACAACATTTGAGTTGGGGACTTCTTTATTTGTTTTTAAATTTGGGGCATCAGCAAGGCTCATGTTTACATCCTTAAAACAATAATTCAGGGCAATAAGTTTGGTGGACAAATGGACCTCTTTAAACATTCTATTAAATTTCCTAACATCATCTTTCTGAATAGGTTTGTGAAGTTCTAGATCAGAAAATATAAGTTGAGGATATTTTAAAGTGGCTGTAAAGGAACTGTATATCCAGTGCCAGTCATGTTTTCTTCTGTGGAGAAGACAGAGTTTTCTCTGTCCTGTACACTGACCTTGCAAATGTCTAATGTGATTTCTTAGGTAGTTCTGTTACAGTGCCTCTTAAAGTATGAAAATGGTTTCCTTGTATTGGCAAACTGCTGGGAGCTAGCTACATTTTGGGGGGTTTTTCCCCAAGTGATATTTCTAAATATTTTACTTTTGTTCTAGGCTGCAGTATTCCTGTTCTTCAATCTTCCATGTTTTCTTTTATATGTATTAGTAACTTTATTTTGCCTTTTATGTACTGTTTTAATTTGGTTTTTGTACGTGAGTATGCAATTAAATTGGTTTAAAAACAAATTTAGACTCTGTTTCAGAAATACTACAGTGGAAATGTTCTCAGTGAAATTCAGGTGAGCCAAGTATTTTGTGCCTGGCCATTATGGAGCTGCTCAGAGTCTTCACATAGCTCAGCAGTCATCCACATCAAATGCCCTCTGTCAAAATGGCAAACAGCTGTAGACCACCTTATCTTTTAGTTGTGCAAGCAACTTCTATATTCATTGGCAAACGTTTCCTCAGGAGAACAACACTGGGCAAGATATTGATGAAGCTTTGAGCATAGCTGTTAGTAATCTTGGCCACTTCCATGATGCAAGCAAGGTGGGTAAAATTTAGTTAAATAAATAATGAAATAATCAATCCTCTCCTAGACTGAAGATTTTTGTTGTAGTAGTCACACATTAACACGCTATTTAAATTTGCTTTTCTTGCCTTTGTTTTGTTACCTGTTTTGTCTTTCAGCTGTTCATGTTATTTCTGTGAGTACACAGCTTTAAAGTCCAGGCTACTGCTTGAAAAGTAGTCTGCAGAGGAGTACACAAGCTTGTGCATAATTTAAAGTTAATAGGTCAATTCATACATTTAACAGAACCATATGCAAGCCAGTCTTCAAGTACTAAGTTTGTGTTTACTTGGATTAGGGTAAAATTCAGCTTTGGTTTTTACTCTAGCAGCTACTTTAACTTTTTTATTCTAGTGTGCCCCTTTCTGTATTTAAAGGTGGAAAAGATGTTATGAGGCCAGTAGAATAAAAAATGCAACAGAATGTGCAGAAAAATGTAAATCAAGTAATATATTTTATGCACAGTATAAAACATAGGAAGAATCCTAAAATACCAGCTAATGCTGTTAATAGGTTTTATTAATTAACTTTATCAATGATAAATAATTTATTTAAACTTTAGCTCTTCTTAAATGTGCTGTAGAAAAGCTTGTAGTTCTGTCTTCGCCATCTATTTGCATTTTGCTTATAAGATACACAGTATAGAAGTATTCAGTATTTTAAAAACTTTGTTCTGTTAAATGTGGGGGGAAGTGTCAGTGAGTCCTGTTCTCCATTCCCTTTCTAATGGCCAGTCTTTCTGTTAAGCAAAACTATGTTGAATTCCTAATTCATACACTAATAGCATATTGTAGGAACTACCCATTTCAGCAGCCATAATGTAATAACCCATGGGTATTCTATTATAATACCAAGACTGTGGTCTTGCAACAGGTTTTCAGCAGAGACTGAGAAATTGCCAAAGCAGTATTCCACTATTGAGATTTCTTTCCCTGTAGTCTCTTCATCAAATGTAACTGTAGTGACAAAACTGATGCTTAGCCAGAGGAAGATTTTTTTTTTTTAATTTTCCCTTTATGCTCATAATGAGTTTTAAAAAAGTGGAAATCTCAGCATGCTGTTATCTATGTATGGTGCAGTGTTTGAATGTCAGGTAAGGAAAGTGAGACGTTGGACCTAAGATCTGTCTTTTTCTTCTTAGACCTAAAAGCTTCAGTTGAGGATTCAAACAGTGCCAACTGATTCCAAGTTAGAGAAAACAGAGGGTTGTAATGATCTATAAGTGGTTTAATGTAACTCTTATCTGCTGGGGTATCCATCGCTGTCTTACTCTCATTGCTCTTACGCTGTCTTGTCTCATTGCTTCTGTTCTGAATTTTAAAAATAGTAGTAGTATTGTGTGAATAATAAAATAATAATTAAATAATGCATGTTTATTCGTACTGAACAAAATAGGTGCTGGAATACTTGGAGTTGAAAGTAAAGCATAAAAAAGACAAAGTTACAGAAGCTGCAGATAGAACACTTGATGAACTTATTACTCTTCTGTCAAGGTAGTAATCTAGTTTTGTAGTATGGCATGGGTGAGTTATTTTTACCACAAACCTCTTCCTAATTCAGGTGAAAGACTAAAAATGTGTTTAGAATTTTCTCATAGCAGTATTTTATAGTACCTGTCTTTTATTTTTACCTTTTCATTGTGGCATCTTGGAGCTGGTTTGCATGGTTGGAAAACACTAACTTATGCTGCCTCTGCTCTTAAAATAAAAACAACTACTCATTATGTTAATTTTCTGAAAAAGCTCAATTTTGAGGTTTTGTAATACTTTTATTAGTGGGTGATAAATTTTAACAGCAGTGTAGCAGGGTTTTTTAGATTTACTCCCTGCACATTTTCAAGCTGCTGGAAGCACAGGGACACTTCATTTCTAGATTTTCATAAATATTTATGTCTTCATATTGAAGGGAGAGAGGTGTTAAAGCTCAGGTTTCCAGAAGCGCCTCTGAGGGGGATGGTCTTCAGTCTTACCTTAGTGGAATGAATTGTAAGATCCAACTGTTTATTTTTCAGTTGCATGTGTTTGGAAATATCAGGAGGCTGAAATGGAAGAGTACTCCTAATATTTAATTAATAAATGTCTTTTCAGTGTGTACTCTTTAACTTTTGTGGTTCCCCCAGTTACAGAGTACATTTCCCATGCCTCTATTTCGCACTGTTTGGGGAAGATGATCCTTGTGTGTGAGATGTATGCACTTCATATTGTGTGGCTGGCAGCAGCTGTGTGTTACAGTTCAGATTTGAGTCTGTGCAGCTGAGTGCCTATTCTGAAAAGTAATGTTTTTAACACAGAAAAAGGAAATCATTTGCAGAATTGAAGGAGAACATCAACAACTACAGTTCTAGTATTGCAAAAACTAAGAAAGTCATCGAAGAGAAGAAGAAGAACTTGATTTGTGCCATTAGGACGGCAAAAGAATTAAAATTTTCACATTCTCTAAGAGACTGTTGCGATCTTGCTCAGGTAGTAACATTCTTGCACTGTGAAATAATTTACTTTTAAGGAATATATTCAAATTTAGAATGAAAGTTTGTGGTCCCAGTTTGCTGACTTCAATACTGACATTTTTGGGGTATTATATTCTTACCCTGCCTCTTCACAGACACAGAATTTCTATTTGGCTTAATCTCAAGTTACAGTGTGCTGACTGATGTGAAGCAAAAAAAGGTGGTTCTTGCCTTGAAGATTTTGGCAGGAAATGGAGAGGCAGGATAGGAAAACTGTCACAGTGCTGATCAGTGAAAAGCTGATGTTTTCATCAGTTCAGTTTCTCAAACCTTTTCCATTCCAGAGCTCTCCAGCCTTCTCAGTGAACTACTCCAGAATTCATAGCCACAGTCACTTGATCCTCTTGGTCCCAGGCCTTTACTTCTGTTCTTTCTCCCCATCATATCTGCCGTTCACAGAAACCTATGCTACCTCCCATGCTGTATCAGAGCAGAGGCCCATCCTGTGACGTCTCCTGTCTCTGGCAGCAGAGAGAAAAGATGCTTGGAGGAAGCATCCAAGAAACTGGGAAAGTTGAACGTTAAGGATTTTAGTATGAATAGGATACATCAGGCTCATTACACTGAATAAACATTACCTTATTCTGTCATAAGGTTGTGGAACATCATCTTTAATGTCATTGTAAAGCTTGTGGCAATGTGCACGGTTGTGTACATATGTGCATTGTACGCACATAGGCATAGGTTGTGTCAGTGAGTTCCACCTTTTACTATTTAAAATGAGTTTTATGTAAAAAAGCTTCCTCTGTTATTTCAAAATTTGTCATTCAATTATTTCGTTTGGAGCCTTTGTAGTCCTTGTGTTGAGAAAAGGAATGAATAATTGGTCTTGTCATTCTTTGAAAAAATGTGCTTTTCAGAATCATCTACCCTACATCCATTTGTTACTTTCCAGGTGAAGAAACTGGGTCTTCTGACCCAGAAAAGAAGTCTAATACTTCTTTTTTTTCTGTCATTTACTTCCATCTTACCACTGTGATTTTTTGGGAACTGGCAGCCACCACTCTCCTTTCATAGGCCTGCCTTTTTACTTAGAGATCACTTTCTCATTAGATGTTGAAACAAAAAGAGTATCTGAGTCTTGCTTCTGTTTATATGCTTAGATTACAGAATCCCAACCATTAAGTCATAATTAGGCAAGAAGACATATTTGAGAATTGGCTGTTGGCTGAACTCCTGAGGTTTTTACCTTAAAATTTAAGGTGTCATGCTATAGATAATAGATGTTTGTATAACTTCCTGTTTAATAGATGCTAAGATTGTACTTCTTAATTTCAGATTATTTATGACTTGAAGTTGCCAGTGCAGGCTGAGCTCTCAAGAGTGAAGAATTTAAAGGACAAAATACTTTCAAGGTAAATGACTGGAGTGGGAGATATACAGGGAGGTAAAAAGAGGCACGGGTTATCATAATTACAAAAACTGTTCATGAGACAGTTAAACAGCAGAAGTTGAGCTTCTTCACTTGCAGTTGACTGAAAAACTACTACTTCAGGCTTAAGTATAAACTATTCACTTAAGTATAAACTATTCACAAGTAGGCAATAGCCTTCATGTGAGGCATGGCGGAGAAAGCACATAAAATTTGCTGAAATGCAGGCAAATACATAGGCATTTTAAAAATCCTTGACAGACTTCTGCAACTTCTGAAATCCTCCTTTCCTTACAAATAGAAATAAATTGGGAGAATAGGGGCTTAATTACTTTTTTTGTGAATCAGTTTCTGACCTTCAGGAAACATTAAATGTTTTTTGGGGTGCTGATGTCTAAAGAAAGTTGTGGAAAATCCCAGTTGCCATGCTGGCCTCACTGGAAGCAGCTGATGATTCTATAGCAGAAGTGAGCAAGAAAGTAGGTCACAGCTGAGGTACACCTGACCCTGTGCAGCTTGGTCATAAGGCTGGTCAAGAGTGCTGTAGTTTCTAGTGTATAAAGGCCACACTCAAAAACAATGGAGGGACAGAACAAAGGTGATGGTGCTACTTTGGAGCATCTTGGGACCCCCGTTATATTTCAGGATGTGGAACCACTCTGGGAATAGAGTGGAGGGATGTGATTCTGACTGGCACAGAGAAAATAAGCTTAGCAAGTTGATTATTTACATGCTAAATGCAAACAATTTTTGTATGATCACAGAATCATTTAGGTTGGAAAAGACTATTAGGATCGCTGAGTCCAGCTATTAACACTACCAACTCCACCTTTACCATGTGTTAAGTGTAGTGTCTGCATGTCTTAAATCACAAAGTCATAGAATGGTTTTGTTTGAGAGAGACCTTCAAAGGCTGTGTAGTCTAAGTGTCTTCCAGTGAGCAAAGGGATCCTCAGCTAGATCAGGTTGCTCAGAGCCCCATCCAGTCTGGTCTTAAATCTTTTCAGGGATGGGGCACTTTACGCCTCTCCAGGCCACTTGTTCTTCTGTTTCACCACTCCTACTGTAAGAAATTCCTTTTATCTACTCTTAATCACCTTTCCCTTAGGTCAAGGGGTAATGGTTTTAAACTGTTTGCAGGAGGCTCTAGCAGAAAATTTGTGCCTGTCTTTCTGGAATACACTGTAAGGTCTCCCTAGTGCCTTGCCTTCTCCAGGCAGAACAGCCCCAGCTCTGTTAGCCATGCCTCCCGGGATGGTGGCTCAGCCAATCCCTGGGTGGGTTGTTCCAACACTAGACAAAAGTTAGGACCCCTCCTGTCATGTTAGTTGAGTTTTGGAGTTAAAATAGGAATAAAGCAATCTATAAAATCCTCTTTTAGAAAACTTAGGCCCTACCTGTCAAGTCACTGTTTTGAAGATATTGTCAGTAATGAATGGCAGTTTCAGAGAAGCTTGTTTAAATGCACAATGGTAAACTCTCCCAGCTTAAAACAAAGCTGAAACATAACAAAATCCTGTTTTGGTTGGGTTTTTTTGTTGGTTTTTTTTTTGGGGGGTTTTTTTTTGGTTTTTTTGTTTTGTTTTTGTTTTTGCACTGGAAAACTTTTCAAGAACTTCAGCTGAACAGAGGGCGAAGGAGACCTGATGAAGGATAAATATAAAGGCATACATACCTTGTGCCACTCCAAAATTACACCCAAAGTGAAAAAAAAACACAAGTAGGAGGTGCATAGAAGTTGAGGCACATGCTGTAGGCATAAAATGTTGTAGAAGAAAGAGTGGATATGTTCCTGGGCAGTGGGAGAGAACCCCAGACAGCTGTTCAGTACTATTTACATTTCATTTTTTCATTAATTAGAACTGGATAGAAAAGCTAAGGCATTTAGTTAAGTTATATTCACAGTTCCCTTAGTCTAAATGTAAAAGTGCTTAAAAGATTTTGCTGGTTTTCATTGGCAAAGAAATAGTTAATAGTGTAACAATAAACAGAAGCATATATTTTGGACTGGAGTTACGGTTTTGTTCTTTACAAAGAAAAGAAAATTCTTTGTGCAGAATAATATATTGAACTAAACTGAGCATAGATGTGAAAACTGAGTGAATGTTGCAGTACTCTGTGCATGAGGGAGAAAGCATAGGACAAGAATTTTTAAGTATGAATGTGAAGATAAATGAGCAGCCAAATCTGGTTTTTGTAGGAAGAAATAAACTGGAGTAGGTAATGAATCACCTGCTTTGCCCCTCCATGAATATTGTGCTGAAAAACACTCTAGAGCTCAAACTGTCAAAAGTGATTTTAGGTGTTTTTGTCACCTTCTATAATATTTGTTCTCTTCTCTTGAGATTGTTCCTGAACACTTCTGAGATTACCTCTTCATTAGAAAATTTGGACGAGATTAAATGGGAAATGACAATGAAGTAAGTATTTTTTAGTGAAAGAGAATAGGTACAGTAATTGACCTGCTCTAGTGGTTTTATTTGAGATCAAATAAAAAAAACTGTAGGTGCTTATGGAATTCTAAGAGTTTATTGAAGCAAAGCAAATTTTTATATACTGGTATTTCAATCAGCTTTCCGGTCAGTCCAGTTTGTTTTTCAGTTCTGACATTTTGGTTTTACTTGTGTTTTGCTCTAGTATATTTTGGTGAATCACTTCAGTTATCCAGATTTTATTTACGCTGTGTACTTTTCACCTTCAATTGGCACTTAATGATTTGACCATGGAACCGGTTAAGCTGGAAAAGGTCATTGAAGTCCAACTGTACACCTAACACTACCAAGGCAACCACTAAACCATGTCTCTGGGTTCTGTGTGTGCTATGTTTGTAGTACCTGTAATAGAGATGTTAATCATTTCAGCACATGAAAGTGCATGTAAGTGTAAATGGATCTCTAATGAACAGCAAGTACTGAAATTGGTAGTATTTCCAGTTCACAGTCTAAATACTAATTGTGTCAAATGCCAAAAGAAATTTCCTAAGATCAACAAAGAAAAACCTTTTATTTTTAAAATTATAATTGCTTTTATTTTATTAGAGGTTTTTTGTTTGTTGTTTTTTTGGTATTGGTTTATTTCTGTGGTCTTTTACTAATACTTGAAAAAACGGAATGGAGTTGCTCTTAGGGCTGTTGTAATTAACACTGAATATGCTAAAAAAGGCTTATTACATACTGTAATATTTGAAAATCCTACATATGAGACTGAGTAGTATCTGTTAGTACAAAAGCATCTGATATGCCTTTTTGTTTTGACATGAGCTATCTCATCACATTATGAACATTTTTTTCCAATAGTTTGTACTTGTGATCTCTGATCATCTAGATGTGGGGTAGCTCTTGCAGTAAGCTGTGCCCAGGCATATGTACAGTGTCTGTGACAATTCTTTCTAGGATTCAGAGTTATAGTAATGTTTTTTTATTGTCTTGGTATTAAAAAATGTAATTTAGTTTATTTCTAGCAGGTCTTATGAGGTGTTTTTTTAATATAGTGATGCATTCTTGATAAAAGCTCTGCTTTGAGTCATGCTTTTCTGGAAACAGACTGAATTATGTTGTTTCCAAGTAAAATTTTTCCCAAATACAGTGAAGATAATGGACAAGACACTCTTATCCTTGATGGCCAGGAAGAAACGCCTGATGTCATAATAGAAGAAATACTTGAAGATGACTTGGAAGGCAAGTCGTAATACCTCTTGCTTTCAGTGTTCCATTGTTGAGTGTGATCCTATTTTTGAGTCTTGTATTATGCTATGTATTTGGCTCATGCAAGTTCTTTAATGGTGTCTGTTTCAATTTTTTTTTTTTTTTGTTCTCCTGTTTAGTTTATTGAAAACTTTATCACAAGCTATCTCAAAGAGGGTCAGAAGCACTATCTGCTATATGATGGTTTGCTTTGACTTGTGGTTATTGCAGTCTCCTAGGAGTTTCTGTCATTAACTCCTGGACAGTTACCTCAGCTTCTTGAATCTTCTCCCAGGCCATTGTCCTATGATATTTGGCAGGAACAATTAGGTTCCTCAGCTTGTCAGGTTTTCCCTGGATTGCACTAGTAAGAGTGTAGCTGACAAGTCCATGAAGGGATCCTTCCCCTCTGTTAGAAGACTGAATCTGGAGTACTGTGTCCAGCATTGGACCCTGAGATACTGAAAGTCACTGTCACACAGGAGGGAGCCCAGCAGGACCTGCCAGGCTGGTGTGCAGGAGGTGCTCAGGGTCTTAGAGATCTTTTCTGGCCTTAATAATTCCATGATTTTGTATGTAAGATAAGATAGCTGACTCATCAGTCTTTGGAGATGGTGACCAGGGATGATCCAAAAGAGGCTGTGTTCCTATAGGGGAAATCTTTCAAGTCATTCAGACTTTTTGTTCAGATGCTATCTTTTGCACTGGGAATGGCCAAGAGAAATCTTGCATCCATTCTGGGTGCAGCATTTCCTAAACTTGGAAGCACAGTCCTGAATACCTGCGCAGATTGTTTCAGATGCCAGAGTCTGTGTAGTCTTTCACCCATTATGTGTTGCAGTCCAGAGGTGGCAGTGCTCCAGGATGTTGCAAGTCTGTCTGGTTGGTGTGCCCTGATCAGTCATGCAGGTGACATTCAGCCTAGATGATGTTGTCCACTCTTTGGAAGAACCTTTGTGGTATAAAATACTCTTGTAACAATTGGTTTGTGGGGTTTCTAAAACCCTCTGACCCATGAACAGCCTTGTCTTTTATATCCCTAATGGAGGGAGGTACCTGCAGTACAAAGGCTTTGGATGCTTAGTCACAAGTCCTGTCTTACATAGGATCATCTCTTGGCTAGTTCCTTGATCTTCATGCACTAACACTGAGTAACTGTAGTAAAGTGCTTGGCATACCTGTTCTTAAAGGTAGGAGTCTTAATATCTGATTTGCTTTCTATGTCTTTGTTAGAGGGAATGAAAACTCTGAATTACCCACTTAAATTCAAGCTAGCAATTTGTGAGACAGCCGTTTGGTTTGGAGGGTAGCATAAGGGAGGTAGTTCAAAAGAACAACTTCATCAGGAAGCAAACATGGTAATAGTTTGAAACAAGTATGAACAGAATTGTCAGATTAAAATCTGTTTGTGGTAATATCATGATTAATACGACATAAACTCAATCATATGCCTCAATCTGTTGGAGTCACTTGGAGGGTGTTTGATAATTTGTTATGTCTTACTCAGGTTTGACAGAATTGGTTTTGGTAAGCCATGTTATAAATCCATGCCATTTCTATATTCGGAGATACTCACAGAAGAAGGAAGCATTTGCTTTGCAGACGAAATTGGAAAATTTCTGCTGTAGTAAGAGTTCCTATCTCTTGCCTTCAGACATTTTGGAACTAGGTAAATGGTTAATTCCTAAAGATCTACACAGCTTAAAATACTACTTTGCAATATACCTTTCTTAGTATCATACTCTTTCTTTTTTCTCTCTTCCCCCCAACTCCTTTATGTAGTAAAGCAGTCCTTACAAAGTTCACTGACTGAATAGAAACCATTTTAGAAATGAAAATTAAAGACAGTAGTACATTCTTAAATCATTAACATTATTTCCTAACCCACATGTTGATAATGTTACCCACTTCCATAATGTGTTCAGAAAACTGATGAAAAGTATATAATAACTTGATATGTCTGTGGGGGTTTTGCCATTCTACTCGAACTATAGAAAGTTTACCAGAAATGACTTCTTGATACAAGCCAAACACCTTCCAGCCTTAAAGACATTGTATAAATGAATGTGGGGGGAACTTCTGGTGGCTATGGAGACAAGATTTACTGTCTTTGTGTCTTTATTGTAGTAGTAGCACTTTTATTACCTGTGTGGAGGATGGGAAGAGGGGAGCATTATGCAGAACTGTAATAATAGTTTCAGTGTGAAAGACTTTAAAATACTGAATTTAGTCCTTTTTTTGCTGTCCTGTATTTGCTTCCATGTAGGTGCTAGAACTTTCATTAAGAGTGAGGAAACTGGAATGTGGTGCCGTGGAACTATCACTGAACTAATTCCTGTAGAAAGTAAAAGTCGGAGGAAGCCTTGTGATCCAATAAGATACAAAGTGTGTGATGTTGCATTACTGAAAGTATTCCTGATTGATTTTGGAAGCTCTGTAGTTCTGATTTTCTCAGGGTATGTTCATGGAGAGAGGGGTTTTTGTCTGTAGTTGTTGTCTTTACTGTTGTTATTCAAGGTCTTTTCTGAGAAACAAGTCCTTCCCCACCTTCACGCAGGCGGATAACCAGATACCCAAATGGCTCTGGTATTCTCTTCATACATATTCCCCTCAGAAAAGGTGGCACTATATTTAAGTGCACAAGTGGACAAGCCTGCATACATTAAAATATTTAGCTGAGACATGAAATGCAAAAGGCAGCATATAAGTACTAAATGCTTTAAACAAATGCATTTCACTGAGAATTTAAAATTCTGGTCTATTGACATGACATTATGCCAATTACTGCAATAATAACTTACAATAAAAGTCTGGGATTTGGTTTGAGGGGTTTTAGGCATAGGGTTTGGGGTTTTCTGCTTTTACACTGCATTTATTCCCATTGGCATTAGATGTGATCCCACTGAAAGGCCTGATCCTGCTACTCTGCAAACTATTGAAACCCATGACATTTGTCTGTTTGTGAGGAAGCCTGATGAGCACATTGAGGCAGAGCTTGCAGCCATTCCTCCTTTAGCAGTACGGTGTTCACTGAAGGATGTTGTTCCCAAAAATGAAGTAAGTACAAGCTACTTGAAGTATTTCAGGAACTTCTTCATAAGATTTCTATTCAAGAATTTAAATATGGAATTTTACTTTATCTTATTCCAGTATAAACAGAAGGAAACTCAAGAGTACAGAGTGTATTTTAAGTTAAATTGTCTTGTAAAAAGATGTGTTGCATTGCTTTCATTGGAAAAGAAACAGTCTGTCTTAAAAAGCCTGTGAGACTACAAATGCATATTTCAGGCTTAAATCTCACTGCTCATACTTTAGACATGTTCTTTTATGAAGTTTAGAAAGTAATTACAAAATTGATCCTCTTATTTTGTGTCTGTCTGATAACTATGCAAGTAGTAACTTTCATCCAAACAAAAAATAAATGGCTTCTTAAAAATTTTAAGAGAATCTCTTCAGGGATTGTACTTGTTACTTAAAAAATTTTTCCACTATTGTAAAGTGTTGTTTATTCTCTTTCAGTATAACCACAAATAAAGTGCTGTCAACCTTTATTCCATTACAAAAAAGGCATATCTATTGCAGTATTATTTTCTTCAGTATTCATTTTTAATTAGGCTTTCTTTATTCTTGCCACGTTCACATGGAAATGAACTAAGTCCAATGCAGCTGTGCATTTCTGACAGTATTAGCTGTTGGTCCATTTTGAGGGGTTTTTACCAGTCTGATGTTGACTGAAATAACTTTAAATAGGAAAGTTCTGGAACAATTTTCACAAGTGTAGATAAAACGCCTTCCTTATATGTGCTTTCAGTTTTTTCTGTGCCTAAAAGACACAGATTGGCAGTATCAAATGAGAAATGCATTAACTTGATCCCAGAGAAATAAATTCAGACAGGCTTTTTCAAGGTAGATAAAATGTTACACAGGATGCTGTGGAGAGTGGCAGTGTGTAAATTTATCAAATCATATTGTACATTTGTGAAAGACAAGAAGACAAACTTTAATTTCTGCTCTCTCAATTCATGGGAAAACCATGAAATGAAACAAGTAAGATAATTCTGGTTAATGTATCAAAACTATCTGAGGGGATCTTCAAAAGAAACATAATAGAAACTGCAATCCTTTGACCTGACTCAGTTTTATACAGTTTAAGACACATACTAATCCATAATAAAACAATTCCATTCAGTGCTGTCCTCGCTATGGGCTAGACAAGTTGGACCATGTTCAGTATTTAATCTGTTCAGATGTATCTGTGCTTTCTTCCTTGCATTTACTTTATCTTACTTTTAATTACAGTTTGTATTTTTTATTTTAACATTCTCTGACATCCTCAGTAACTTTTTCTTTCTAATACAGGATGAAGGTTGGGGAAAGGAGGCAAAGACAAAATTTTTAGAAATGGTAAACAATAAAGTTGTTTCAATGATGGTGTTTAGAGAAGAGGATGGTGTTCTCATTGTGGATCTGAGAAAACCTCCATTTAATGAAGTAAGCAGTAATACACCACTGTCTCTCAAGGATGCATTGGTTTTCTTAGATTTGGCAAGGTATGTGTCTTCCTTTGGTTCCTGCTCCTCTATGCCATAACTGATAATAATGGTTACCAAGTGAAGTTTACTAAGCTGGTTGCTTTTGCAATGTTCCATATATTAATGTGTGATGTATTAACCTTCAGCAGTCTGCTCATTTCCTTTTTTCACCTTCACCAATGAGTACCATGCTATACTCATTTGCACTAGTCAGGCTTCATTTAGATAGGGAACTTAATTTTGGAAAATGGCAAAATACATATTTTTGTACAAATTTTAAATAACAGGGGAGGCTCTCTAAATGAGAAGCCTTGGTGTCTATCACAGACAGAAAACCACACAGAAATGAGCCTGCTTGATTTGGCTGGTAGGCAGTGGGAGAAGCATTACAGATAATTGGCTGCACCACCTGTAATTTTTGTAAGATCATTTTGTGGTTTTTTTAATGGGAAATTTGATGTTTGAATATAAAAGGGCTCGTTTGCAGTTCATTTTGACTGACTTTATTGAAAATTTCATTTTGTTTACCTTAGGTTTAAATTACAACTTCCTAGTCAGTTGGAAAATTGCACGGTCTCGCAGTACAGTCCACCAAATATTCCACAGGAAGGAGAAGAGGTCTTTGTTGTGGTTTGTCACATTAATAGTCCAAGTGATTTCTATCTTCGCTTGGTAAGTTTAAAAATAAGGCCTCTTTAGGTGAAACTGTGAATAAACATTTTAATGTTGAGCTATTTGTAGTCCACACTAAATAAGTTACAACGTCTACTAAGTTCTGTCACTTGTTATCAGTGGTAGGATTCCTAGAATTAGTAGGTGAGATTAATTCTAACAGTCATTGATTCAGCCTAGTTAAAATTCAGGAATTCTTAAAATCCCAGAAAGTTTTTATCAGTTATGTAATATGATTAATTCCTTTGTGGGTGTGCAATATTTTACTGGTTAGAATTGATTGAACAGGGCACTATTCAATAACTGTTAGGCTCTCTAATTCACTTTATGTATTCATGACCACTTTAATTTTGGAGGGAAGACTGGAAAGTACAGTACTAGGAAAAAAATTATCCCTTAAAAGAGAAAAAATGCCATTAAAGAAGAACATCTGCTCTGTGTGTGTGGTTTGTTGTTTTTTATTTCAGAGAGAGAGTGTGGAATCTTTAGCTCTTCCAGAGAAAATTCAGGAGATATATAAACAAGAGAATGGCAAAAACTTGGAAATTTTCTGCCCAGTTGAAGGCCAAGCATGCGTTGCAAAGCAGGAGGATGGGAATTGGTATAGAGCACAGATTATAGGTGAAGTATTGATTCTTTTGCTCTAATGCTAGGTTGCAAAATCAGATGTGTTGGTAGGTCAGAGTCACACGCTGGATATGAGCAGTAGCATCCAGCCAGTATTTTTACTGGGATTTATGGTGCTACCAGGTAGCTTCATAAAATCAGTAGTACTAATACATTTTCTTTTGCTATTAATAGACTGGTTTATACACCTGTTCTTTCTGAACAGAGATGCAACATATTCCATTCTCTAGAGATTATTGAAATTCTGTTATGTAATTATTTTAAGTAGTATTTCTCTTGCTATTACGGTGTGAACCACAGCTTTGGCTATTCCAGCCAGCCTGTGAGTGTATCTGGTGTTGGTTCATAATTCTCCGTAGTAATTCCAAAGGGAGTGGGGGTTGTGCTTGTTCTGAGTCTGTGTTGCCTGTATGTGGGCAATGTAGCACATCTGCTTACATGTTTACTTGGCATGTGTTCAGTGTGCCAGTGTCTCACAAAGGAGCCCAAAATGCCAGAGCTGTCATTTCAGGGACCTGAAAGAGCTGACTCCTAAAGAATGCTCTTATTGATTGGGGTATAAAAATTTAAAAAAAAAAAAAAATTGATACTAGGTGATAATACGGCATGAATGTGGGGTCTGCTCTGACATTCTGGTGCTTTAATCTGTATCAGATACTAATTTTTTGTTAAAATATCTTGGGTTGTTTTCCTTGGAGGACTGCCAAGTTGTCAGGAAGTTCTGGTAAAATATGTTGACTACGGCAACATTGCTAACTTAACTCCTAAAGACATACGCAGAGTGAAACAGGAGTTTCTGAGCTTTCCAGAAAAGGTAAATGCCTGGATTAAACACTCAAAATTAACAACGTTTCGGTGAATGAGAGTGGAAAGAGATAATTGTTCACTTTCTGAAATACATTAAACAAAGGAACTTTGTTTTTGCCCACCATTATGAAGTGCTTCACTTAATGTTTTGGGTGCATAATGAAAGCTCTTAAATTATTTTGTATCTTTCAGGTGTAAATTAAATCTAATGTTGCCCTGCAGTATACATACTGCAGAAGAAATATATATACAATTTGTATATATGTGTGTATTTAATTCACTTAAGTTTATTTCCATAATAAGCTAAATTAATTTTTGCATTCTTTCCTTTTTAAGTGATAATCTCATAATAAGAGGGGATTTTTTTTAATATATTTTTGTTTACATTTTAAATTTGGTGGTTTTCTAACTTGAGGAATGGTTGCAGTATCCCCCTTTTGACAAGGAGGAAAACTGACTGGGAAAGAAAATGGCAAAGTATTTCTGTCAAATAAAAAAAAGCCAGTAAATGGAAATTATTTTTTCTTTGCTATTCATTTGATAATTTTGGTTACCGATCGCAATTATGCTGAACTTTGAAACTTCAGAGTTTGATAGGGGTTTTTTTTAAGTCTTGAAGGCCACCAGTAGGCTTTTTTGTCACTTCTGTGCAATAATCTTTACTTATCTCTGCACCAGTTCTATGCCTTACCATAAAGGGAGAAAAAAGAGTTTTAGGCTCTTTGTATTTTGGCAGGAAGGTCTCTGAATGTGAGGTTCATGCTCAGCCATGGGAAGGGAGGGATCATTTTGAACTAAATCAGATTGTGGTAATATGGAACCAGAAGCCAAGGTCTTGGTGTCTTGCATGAGTGCAAAGCAAAGCCTGTGATTCAGTCATAATGAGATGATCTTGATCTGTATGTGATGTTAGTTGCATAATCTTGAGTTACTCTTCAGGCAATCAGGTGTAGGCTGGCTTGCATTGAGCCATTCAAAGGGGCACATGAGTGGAACAGAGAAGCCAAAGAAAGATTTGAAGAAATGACTGAAGATAAACTTATGTTGTGCTCAGTTATTGGTAAGTTATCAGGAGTATATTAATTTCTATTTACATATTATTAAGTCGACTCAAATGTAGAAACAATCTCTCTGATATTTAAAATAGTATTTATTTGAAATGCTTGTGTTCATACCTGCTAGAGATAGCCTGGAGTGAGAGTATCTAAATTCTCTCCTCTGATAGGAGGAGGCATAACAGATAAAACTTGCAACAAAAGTTCTGTTCATGTGTTGTCTCTCAGACCATACCAGTGTTACATGATATAAGCATTCTGATTATTCAGGTGGGCTTGTTTCCAAAAGTACTGTCCTTGATGTTTCCTGACTTTATTGGTAGCTGGGAGTGTGATTGCTGCTGCTCTAAAATATTGCCAAAAAAGAAAAATAATTTCAGATAACACATACATACCTTAGTAGAATTTTTCTCAATACTGTACATTGTTCATGTGTAGCTACTTACTTTTCAGCCCTTGTGGAATGATGATTTGGAACCCATTTAATAAGTGGAATTATGCGTAGCAGTTGGAGTTTTTGTACAAAAGCATTTTGTGATTATTGGTGTATTTTAAGTTAATGTTATGGATATGTGCAAAGCTAAGCATCTGCATATTGTTGATGTTCAGAATCAATTATTTTGTACATCAAATGTAATTTTGGAGAATTCTGTCATTTAGCACTATTTGTCACTTCTCTAAAACCATAGTCTTCATACTGTCATTGATTGCCACTAATTGTGTTGATATTATGCATTCACAGAAATTTTAGATAATAACATCTTATCTATTGAGCTCTTCAATGCCTCTGCTGATAATGGGAGAAAATTTAGTATTAACTGCCAGCTAGTTGAGGAAGACTTAGCATCCTACATACCTGGGTAAATACACTGTGCATTACTTTTAAAGTATTTGGAAATACAGAATTTGGTGTTGGCGTGTCACCTCCAGTGGCTGGAATTTACCACATCTATGATCGATTAATTTTAATGTAACATCCATCAGCTGGTGTAATTTAGAGTAATTGCAGTTTGATAGTTAAATTCTCAAACTAAATCTTGACTAATATATTGAAGTTGTACCTGTGAAAAAAATTGAAATCAAATGTTTGCACTGTACTTGTAGTGTGCCTAAGTGCCAAATCTTCCCAAAGTGTTTACTGTTAAGGTTCCCATTCCCATGTAGTAAGAAAAAGAATTTCTGTCTTAAACCTGTACCTAAGGTGAGTCATCTCTTTGGGAGGTCAGTTACTAGAAAACATTTGGGTAACCAGCTATGACAGCAACAGAAGGATTGGGAAGACAGCAGAGTTGGGAAATGTGGTGGGAGGGATGAGGCTGATGAGGATATAACACTGCTGCATTTAATTTGCTGGCTTTTTACCAAGATAATCCATGGGCTGTATTAATGAAAATCTGTAGTTACTCTTTCATTAATAATTTTTTGAATACTGATGGAAATATATCATTACATAGGAAGTTTTCATTCCAAAAGGAAATTCCTGAATTTGCTTTTTTAGGAGGATGCATGTAAGTGGATTTTCTCTCCTAGCTCACAAATGTAACTAAATCTTAGTAACACTGTAATACTGTCATAGTCAGAATTTTTAGTAAGATTTTTATAAGCTATACAGCCTGAACAGCTGAGTTTTTTCCCTGTCACAAAGGTATTTTATTGTGTCCCATCTGTATTTGGATGCCTGCTTCCAGCATTCAGTCAAGAGGGTATAGTCCTTTACCCTAAGTTGTTGTGTAACACTGATCCCTTGAATAAGGTGGATTTTATGATCCCTTGCTCACAGCCCTTCTTTAGCTGGACTGGGGAGAAAATCAAAGAAATTTGAGCAAGAAAACTCGTGGGTCAAAACAGAGAAATCACTTACCAAATATTGTTGCAGGCAAACTAGACTTGATTTTACTTAGTTATTACTAATTAGCATAAACAATTACGAATTCTGGCATTGTTACACAGAAGAAAAAGATTTATAGCACCTACTCTCACCCTTTCCCAGGGTCAAGTTTATTCCAAGCAACTCTCATTACTCTCCTGCACTTGAGTTACACTCAGTCCATTCAGGGAGGCAGTGAACAGTGCAGGGAGTTGGGGTCAGGACACAGCAGTTTATCCATGCTGCTCCTTCCTTCTTTTCTTCCTGTGCTTTTGAATGGACCCCCCACAGGCCTTTGTCCCTTATTTTGTGGGGCAAGAGGCCCACTCCAGATCTTCTGTTGTTATGATCTTGGTGTTCCCTGTGCTATCTCTTCTGTTACCTGAATGTGCAAGGATACCTTCTGAAGGAGGACAAAAATGTTACTATCATTAGTGTTTCAGAAGTAGCTCTTATGAATGTTTTTGTGTAAGCTACGGCTCACTTTTTTCATGTTGAATAATTCCTGTTATTTTGTTATTGAGCCTTTTTCACTCCATTTAAAATCTGTTTAAACTTTCCATTCTAAGTATTTTGTGTTCTTTATAGGTACACTGAAAGAACTGAAGTAAAGCCTAATGAAATATGGGATGATCCTCTAGAAGAAATTTCTAAAACCTCAGAAGCTTTTATTCCTATAGACATGGAATCTGTGGATGAAGGAGATTTCAGATCACTTTGTAACAAGGAGTTACATGGGAGAATTAGTCATGTTGTGTCTCCCAGTAAAATTTTTGTACAGTTGCTGGCATCAGAAAGTATACTGAAAAGGTACTGAAATTCAAAGAACTTTCCTTTAGTTAAAGTGTTCTTATTACAAAGTGGTGAAGTATAGTTAGAACAAACTCCAATGAGAGTTGCATTTGATACTGTGTACTTCTTGAAGGCTGCTGACTTACTTGCCTTTCTTGAGGAAAGTATAGGAGCAGAAGAGAGGTTGGCACTATATTGTGGCTTATTAAATAGTTCTGATTCCAAATTAAATATATGATCTCACTCTTATTTCAAATCAGTTTTATGGAGTAAGTATTGGAGCCTGATGAATACAACACTGTCCAAAAAGATTAAATCTTCCTGCTCTTTCTTCTCTCCTTCCCATTCCCTCATTAGAAATCTGGTTAAATAAAGTCTGTATCCCAAGTCTTAGAACTTATTATTAGTGGTAGTAGCAGGGTTTTGTTTTTTTTGTTTTTTTTTTTTTTCCCCAAAGGGTTTCCAGTACCCTGTTAGGAAGTTTGAACACAGTTTCTAGATACAGGGTGATGCCTGCCTTCGGTAGATATTTAGGTAACATTTATGTAGTCATGCCTACTCTTTGGGAATAGTTAAAAGAGTATGTCATGGTTTAGTGCAAGTTGCTTATGTATTTATTTATCTTTTAATCTTCTTGGCTGTAACTGCCTAGAGTTCCATTTATGTAGTCATGACGTTGGGGACCACACTCTCAAACTGTCAAGAGAAAATGGTGTCATTTTCAAATAGTGCCATACAAAGCACTCAGGTTTGCTCAGATTAATTCCAGTGTCTTAAGTTAACATGATAGGTGTACAGACTTTTAATGAGAATGCATGGTTTGTAACTCCCATTTAATGTATTTCTAACATGTCATGAAGAAAAACTGCAGCACTGTACATCTGTTAAAACAGTACAGCTTCATTGTATGGTAGTTAAACAATGACTGAATAAGCCTTTTATTTACTGCATTACATTTTATCACTAGAAAAGCAGTTTTTTTAATGTCAGTTTACAGGAGGAGATGGCTTCCATCTACAAAGAATCCCAGCCACAGTCTGTGAAGTGGGAGAGCGAAATGCACTGTGCTGTTTACATATGCGATGTGGGACAGTGGCAGAGAGGTCAGATCCGCAGGATTGTCTCTGAAACAAGTGCAGAGGTATAGCTCTTATAACAGGGTTCATAATTTTATTTCTAAACTTGAAAGCATTCACTGATTAAAATAAGATTAAATCTTTGTTTCTTTCTTCTGTGTTAATATTTTCTCCCAGCATTTTTCTTTTGTTGAGAGTTCAAGTAATGCTGTACATTGCTGCAAATCAGTTGACTGTCTTGTCAAAGCTCAGGTGCCTTTAGCAGGGAATCTGGTAGTTGAGGAAGACTCATGAGGTTGACTTTTTCTTTATTTACACTGCCCTTTGGAACATGGCAGAGATTCCCAAGCTATAGTCTAACAATTCATTTTAGATTCCAGAAGGTGTGTGAAACTGAGGGTCACAGTAATTCAAACTTAATGATCCTTGTTAAAAGATGGAGTCAGTTGAACCAACACCACAGGAGCACATGTAGTCAGGCAGTTGCATGAAACCTAAACTGATGGTGATGCCCTGTGCCATGTAGCTATAACATTTTCCACAGTAACTTCACACAGCACTGCTTGAAACATGTGTTTGTTGTACCAATTTGAAAATAATGAGCATCAGAAAAGGCATTTTGTGACTAGGAACTTATGTGTCTCCAAAGTAAGAATGGCTTTTTGATCATACAGGCAATTCAGGACTGGACTGCTGTTGATTTTTTTTTTTTTTCCCCACCATCATGAGGTTGTGCCCAGGGATCTCTTTAGTAGGAAGCAGAAATGGGACTTTGTGTGCTTCAGGTTTGCATCATCTGCTTTCTGAGCCCAAGAGCCTTCAAACAGCTATTTAACCCATCAGAATAAAAAGCAAGGGGTGGAGGAGAGCTATTTCAGTGTTTCTTGGTTTACCAAAAAGTCAATAAAGTTGTTTAACCCTCCTTGAGCACATTTGTATGGTTTGTCCTTATGCTATGCTGTGATAGTTGCTTGAGTTGTGATGAATTATTTCAGTGCAAAAGGCATTTGTTAAATCCCAGTAATGTTTGAAAATTTTTTAACCTCCTCAGGGATACTTTGAATTATCATTTCTTACAGATAACAGCAAGAGAGGGGTTTTTTTTCTGTTTTGTGGTTTCTTGCCTGTAACAGGTACTACTTTATGATTCTGGAGCTGAAAAAACAGTGGAGGTCAGCTGTCTAAGAAAACTTGAGGAAAACATGAAGACCATCAGGACATTAGCAGTAGAATGTTCACTGACAGAAATAAGGTAGCCTTTCCGTTATACTGAGTGGCAGCATTAGAAACTAATAATGACATACCTTTGTTAGCCCTGATTATGTAAGATTTGGATGTGATGTGCTTTTTGAATAAAGAAATGGGGTGGTGGCTGTGATTTATTTAATAAATGTTTGGAGTTTTTTCTAAGGGTTACACTGTATAGTAGTAAAGCAGAAACTATGCTGTAGAAATAAATAATATTTATAGGTCAAGTTACAAAATAATGAACAGATTTATGTCATTGAATACTTTTTTCCCTTGGCTTAGAATTTGAGATTAATTGGATCTCATGAAACTGTACAGAAGGTCTCTTCTAGACTGTCATGACATGTGTCATAACTTCTAGAACTCATGATCCTCCTCATTTTGAAATTCTGGGCTTGTATTTTCTAATTTTTCCAGTTGTAGAGATGCAGAAATTTATAATGATTTCATGTTACTCATGTCTGTAGTAGAGATTCTTTTTTTTTCTGTAACAGTTTAGGCAGTGTAGAAAAAAAGCCAAGTTGTTAATACAGGGAAGAGTTGGTGGTTATACTCAGAAGATGTCAGCTTCTTTTGTACCTAGAGATTATTATTTGTTCTATGTTAGACCCACAGGTGGAAGCACACAGTGGACAGCAACAGTGTGTGAATGCTTGTCCTATTACCTAACTGGAGCACAAGTGAAAATAGTCATACAGGTTTGTAATAAAAAACAGTGGTATTTATAAAATTTCTGTCAGGCTGTCTGCTAATTTGGGCTTTTTTTTCTGAATAGTTTACCTTTCAAAAAGTCTTTAATAGAACTTGATTGTATAGCTGTTTGCTCTAGAGAAAAAGGTGCCTTTTCTTCTTTCTGCTTTACTTTTGTTATTCACTGGAGCATTGGAGCAGTTGACTACCCAGTGTGGAGAGAACTTCATCTTTGATATATTTGGTTACTGAAGAATAGTAGGTGTATCTTTGGGATCACTGGTTGCTGACAGCCTTTATGGACAGACAAGCAAGCTGCTCAAGTTCTTGATGAGAATTATTTCAGCAGCTACTATATTAGTTTTCAAGCCTCAGAGGCTGAAAGAATTAATCCAGTGCTGTATGAATATCATTAGTAATTGATCTCTTCCATGTTTAAAAAAAAAAAAAAGTATTATTAGAAGGGTTTGATTTGTTCAGTATCTGTTGGCAGCTGCCAGTGGTATTTTACAGTTTGTGTGGAAATAAAAGCAGTGATGAGTGAAGTTATTTATGTCCTATTTTTGTTATTATGTTAGGTTTAAATGTCCTGCTGGAAAACAAGTGTTTGGCACTTGATTCCATTAAAAGAGCTGAGGGAAAAAGCAAGTTTTTACAATTTTTTTTAATGTCATGTGTAGCATAGAACAGTTGGTAAAATGATTGGAACTGTCATATGGATTAAATAAATTTGTGTCTTCTCATGTGGGCACCAATTGTTCAAGGATGTCTGATTGACAGTCAGTACCAATAACATGAGAAATATGCCTGTAGCTTAGAGGAAATGAGTATTTGTAGTATGTTGTCCAGCTCTCCCATTTTTTTCCAGGAAAATGATGTGGGTTGTGCATTGCCTGTGAAAATTCTTTGTAAAGATGAAACAGGAAAAATGACTGATACTTCTGAATACCTTATTGAACAGGGTTTGGCTCTTAGAAACAGAAGGTTTGGGTATTTTTCTTTATATTCTCTCAGACTCTGATGTTCATATTTTGACCAAACTATTAAGTAAATCAGAAAATTTGGATTGTGTTCTACATTTCTAGCAACAGATCGCCATCTTCAGTGAACTTCCTTATAAAGTTACATAATGAGTATAATGTTATTTATGGTAGCCATGGCACATGTCAGTTCTCTTAAGTTTGTAGATCAGATGCTTGACAGTATTTTGAGATACCTTTGCCACTTCTGTGTGTTACTTGTATTATGTTGTAGTTTTGCACTTTAGAAGTTCTTTGTCAGTTATTGATATTTGATTGAATCTTCTAGAACTGGTAAAGCTGATGGGGCTTATTTAGTCTCCAAGGAACATCTTGAAGTACGTTTCGACCAGGAGAACACACAGCTGGATCGTTGTAATTCCAAAATTTCATCTGCAAGAAACAGGACTGTTGCAGAGGAAAATGCCACTATTTCAGAGAGTAAAGAAAAAACACTCAAAATACATGAGCCATTGCCTCGTTCAGAAATGAATGAAGTATATAAATCTCCCATTCTTCCTGAAGCAAAAATTTTCCAGGCTATAGTGAGTTGTATTGGAGGTGATGGAACTATTTATATAATACCGAAATCATTTGGTGAGTTTACGTAGAAGAAAATACATTTATGAATCTGAGTGCCCTTGGGTATCAGAATGTATACTAGAACACCTATCTGGTACATGTTCACTGTTCTGAAAGATTCCTCTTGGGAGGTGATGTCCTTTGGTGTGAGGGACAAGGATTCTCTCTGTCCTTAAATCAGCTTTTCTGTCCTCCCACCCTCTCAAGAAATCCAAAAAACCAAAACACTTGGATGGGCAGGTTACTTGCCTTTCTTCTCTAGACTGTAATGGGTAAAGCAGCAATTGCTTTATTTTGTAGTGCTTACTGATAAAGTAAATGTAACTTTCTTCAAAGTGATGAAGATACAGTCATAAAGATTCTTGGAAGTTAGCCTATCTCACAATGTTTCCCGTTTGTATTGTTTGAAAGAGGTCCATTTTTCTTCTGACTGATGCAGTGTCACTCATCAGTTCCATGTTAGTATATTGGGCTTTAGAGAAATACTTACATATGAGAACATTAATTCTACCTCTTTTGCTCCGCAAGTGCATTTAATTGCTAGATTATATAAAAATTTTTATTCCTAAAACTTTGAAACAGTAACCCCACTTGCACAAGACTGTGTTTTCTTCCTGTAGTTCTTGCTGTACCCATAGCAGGAGGGGTTCTTCTGGACACCTCTTCTGTGTTGTTTTATGGTGTCCTACCAGTGAAACAGTGGTTTAGGAGTTATTGTCTTGTTCATGCTTTGTTTTGCTCTGATATAGTGCTGCCTTGATGTCACTTAAAAAATTTATAGACTCTTCTACAAGTTCTTCTGAGATTAGAATTCAGAATTTCTAATGGCTTCAAAACTGGAAATGCAGTTTACTGTTAGTAACTCTTCTGCATATACTAGATATTGAACATACATATTATATCAGTGTTGGAAAATATATTTCAGAGCTGCACATGTGTTTGTTTATACATGTTTAGTGATGGAGATATTTTGCATGAATGTTAGAGACTATTTTTTTTATTTCATCCCCTCTCCCAAGAAACTGCACTAAACAAATTGATGGCTGAAATACAAAATACCTTCAAAGGCCTTGGTCTCCTGATACCCTACTGCTGGAAGAAGGGAGAAGCCTGTGTTGTAAGAGGATCAGATACTGTGTGGTATCGAGCTAAAATTGTAGAAGTCAGTGGCAGTACTCTCCAGGTAAGTTTGATTGTAAGGGGGGAGGGTGTATGTATATCTGTATATGTGGGTTTAAAAAAGGCATATAATCCAATCCTCTAAAATAAATAATGGATTTAACATTTTTTCATTCAGCTGGCCTGTGCAGTTGTTCATTCTGCTTAAAAGTGTGGATTACTGCCCTCATTTTTACGTTTATTTTAAAGATCAAATCTGTCTACCTATTTCAGTTGTCATAATTTCTCCTGTAGTTTCCCCTGTAATTATTAATTTTCTTAAGTAAAAAGCTGCTCTTGATCTCCTGTAAGTAATCCCTTTTAGGTTTATTATTGTTCTTACCATATGTAGAATGCTTTGAAAGCAATTAGGTTTAGAATCCCACACCTGCCCTAATCCCCATCCAAAAAGTATGGGCTGTCTATTTTGCATTCTTTCTGCTACACAGGTATAGAGCCTTCTTCTCATTAGCAGTTCGTCTTACGTAAGCTCTTGAGTCTGCTCATGTTTTTTGAATGCAGATTTGCAAAAATCTATCCTAGTTCACAATTTTTTTCCTTTCAGTTTTAAACTGATGTTGGTTATTTCACAAAAGGTAGGAATTCTTGCAAGAGAAGTTTATAAACTGAATTTCTAATCTGCCATACCACTTTTTTTAATCCTTTCTTGCTTTTCCACTTTGTCACATCACCTACTTAACCATCAAATAATTTTTTTTTCCTCTGTAAAAGTAATGCTGTAAACGAACGCATTCCCTTACTAAACTTAAGTATTTCAGGAATTATTTCAGGAAATCTTTGCATTTCCTGTAGGTACAGTACATAGATCGTGGTTACATAGAGAGCATTCCTCAGTGTCACCTGTATCCAACTACATTTTACACTGGCATTCCTCCATTTTGCATCCCCTGCCAGCTGTACAAGACTCTGCCGGTGAGTAATGGCACATCTGTGTGTTGCTAGGTGGTTACTCCAGTCTGTACCCTGCTTAGTCAGGCTGAGAGTAGTTGCTGGTATCTTCTGTTGCCTGCAAGGATTCAGAGAAGAGGTGATGAGGATTGTTTCAGCAGGTTGTTATCAGGACCCAACTGGTTTGCTCTATGAGGGGACCATGCTTGAAAGGTAGCTGTCAGTGGAGTTAAACCTTTGTGAGATGGGACACTGTGGGGTTGGCAGGGGGATACTCTGAAATGATAATTCATTTTGCAATAGCAGCAACAAAAAGTAAGTCCTGGATTTCTTAATGCAGAATGGCCAGACAATCTGAAATTGTCAAGTCCCACAAAACTGTGTTTATAACATTATGAACTTGGCTGTGTAGGAAACAATGTAAACTAATACAGGTGAATTGTTTTAGGGTTTTTTGTCAGTAAGTAATTGGTATGTAAATAACATCTTCACACACTGTCACACTTTGCTTACTCTGAATGGTGCATTTAGTATAAGTGAAATACTGAAATTACCAGCTTACTTTTATTGCTGGAAATAGTTGAACTGATAGAGTAAGGAAGGCTGCAGGGGTGGTGGGGGAGGGATAGGCAGCAGACCTGCCAGCAAAAGGTAGCATGCCTAGGTAGGAAACCTCCTGCAGCAGGTGGTGAGGGGGCTGTGTAGCATCAGGGAGGCTGAGGAGGGGTTGGATAGCTGATTCCAGGTGCAGTCTGCATGGACCCGCAGCCAAACAGCCAGAAACCCTTCCAGCAGCAGAGAAGTAGGAGAGAGAAGGGGCAGTAATGCAGAATGGGAGCTTGCAATGTCAAGGACCTGCAAGAAGAGGAGATTTTCCCCAGAGTGTGGGGTGCTCTTGCAGCACTGCTTCGTCACTCTGCGGGCTGATGAGGGCAGAGCTGTCACATCAGGAGAGAGGCCAGGGCGGAGGAGTGCTACCCCCAGTGCAGCTGACAAAAGGCAGTGAGTGACAGGAGATAGGAGTGGGTGCTCCCTTCAGAGAGCTCAGAGGAACCCACGTGCTGACCCAACACTCTAGAGAGGGATGGTGCTCCTGCCTGTTTGTATCGGGAGCATCACTGAGAGGCTGCCAGGCCTCAAACATTCCTCTCACTGTTACCCATTGCCATGAGTCAGTTATCTACTCCTGGTGATACCCCTCAGACTGCTTCTGGCTGTATTTGCAGGGGTTGCAGATCCCAAGAGTGTTCATAAGGATCAGTGGCCTGCCAGTAGCTTTTTCATGACTCCTGTCTGGCAGGGGGAAGGGGTTTGAAAGGTTCGCTCCAGGCTGGTGAGTTAAGAAATCATTACAGGACTCTTGCCACAGCCAGTGGTGGGGCTGCTTGGATGATGGCACTCACTTGGAGGAGCCTGGTCTGGTGGGGTCCTGTGGGGGCTGTCTGTCAGGGAAGAGGAAGAGCATCTTTGTTCCATAGGCGTGCCAAGCCTGGAGAGGGATGGCAGGTCAGGAGAGCACCTGAAGAGCAGCACCTGTGGGAGCAAGTCCAGGGAAGGATGATGAAGATCATAGGGCTGAAGCACCTCTCCTATGATGATAGGCTGAGAGAGTTCAGGCTCTTTGTCCTGGAAAGAAGAAGGCTCCAGGGATAGCTTCAGTACCTTCCAGGATCTTCCAGTACCTAAAGGGGGCTACAAGAGAGCTGGGGAGGGACTCCTTACAAGGTCATGGAGTGATAGGACAACCTGCCCTCTGTTATTCTCTGTTCAGAATAACAGAGGGCAGGTTTAGATGTGGTACTAGGAAGAAAATCTTCACTACAAGGACAGCAAGACATGGGAACAGGCTGCCCAGGGATGATGCCCCATTCCTAAAGTGTTCAAGGCCAGGTTGGAGGGGGCTTGGAGCAACTTGATCGAGTGGAAGGTGCCTCTGTCCCCATAGCAAGAGGTTGAAACTCGATCTTTAAATTCCTTTCCAACCCAAACCAGTCCATGATTCTATGAAAGACAGGCTTGTAAGCATCCAGGTTGGAAAGCAAACAGATACAGCAGAGAATAGAAGTATTTAAGGTATTCTGTGTTTTGTTGAGTGTTATCTTAGTTTCTGTAACGAGTTGGATTATGCTTTGGACAATTTTGTACACATACATTATTGTGTACATAGTATTGGTTAGATGTGGCAAGCAGCATCTCTTTCTAAGCCATTTCAGGATCTCAAAATTGTGGGTTGCATTGTCACATAAATTTTAATGCACCAAATAGCAGATATTTAAATTATTGTAGATAAACTAATGATGTGTGTTTTCTATTTTAATGGTAGTTGTGTATTTCCATCTACCCTAAGAATATTACTTGTTAGCATCTTAATGTGTTGGTTTCTTGCTTTTCTCCAAATAGATTGGAAGTTTTTGGCAGCAGGAGGCAGTAGAATACCTTCAAGAACTTCTCAAAAATGAAGAGGTTGAAATTCATGTTAAGGTAGCCTAATTTATTCATAGATGTGAAATGAAGTGAAGTTTTTGTTGTCTTTGTCTTTTTAACTGGCATAAAGACTGGTACATGAGGGAGTATAGCAGTAAATGTATTTCTTAGACAAAAGAAAAACCACAACTAAACTTACTTCTCCTGTGACTTTACCCTTACTATAGTTTTCAGGCCATAAATATGTTCATTGGAGTTAGTGCTCTTTTTTCACCCTGTTGCGTTATCTTTCTGACAAGTCACCTACCTATCGGCAGCATAAATTGTTCTAAATTCTATTTTAAGTGATAAAATTCTGACATAGTTCAGTATGGATATGCTTAAATTGATTTATTAAAATTATAGGGAAGTACATTCTCTGTATTATCTGAAAACAAGCCATTTCAGACAGCTTAATGATAAATTGTGAAGGGGAAGGGTTTAAGTGAGCAAACATGGGATAATATTTCAGTGTTAGGGTGAGCAATTGGTGCTTCCATATCAGAAAGAAAGATATTCCCATTTGTGTTACAGCTGGTGTTAATAGGTATCTTGGTCTTGTCTTCGACTGTTATACACATTAACAAGAGAGGTTTGAATTTCTTGGTCACTGTTTCTAAAACTTCAGTCCCAGTTTTACTATTACAATCCTGTTTTGTCCTGTGTAAATAGGAATTACCAGATAACCCATGGGGCAAGTTGTCCATCAGCCTCTATTTTGGGGGAATGTCGCTTTCGTCCTTCATGGCATACCAGAGGTACTGTGTTGCTGAAGATTGCCAGGACATACAAAAGCTGGTGAGACCAGTGTGTGTGTCCCTTTTGCTGTTGCTGTTCTAACATTGGAAAGACTTTCAGTTGCTTGTTGTGACCTAGGAGGATTTGTTACTTTTTTTAATATTTCTGTGGTTTTGTGCTGTAAGCAGCAGTAGGACTGAGCACACAGATCTGCAGCACAGCGTGAGGAGCTACAATGTGCTGATAAGACTCTGTGGAACAGTGAATTGCCACGAGTTTGTTTGTGGATTCTGTAATGAAAAGAGATTTTTGCACTTCTGTTTGAAGTCCAGCTAGTTTTTGTGTTCCTCTAGAACACTAGGAATATCACTTGAAGGGATTAGTTATTCCTAGAAATATATCCAAGGATGGAGTAAATTAAATCGAGTATTTCATCATAAACTCAGTGATTTGTAGGGGAGTTACCTAGGTTCTTTATTCCAAGAGTGTGGGACACTTAACCTGATGATCTTAAAGGAAGGATTGAAGTTTTCACCTAACTTCATTGTCTTTACACAAAAAACCCATACATATGTAATTTCTCTGTATTTGTTTTCATTTTTTGTTCCTTGAAATTTTAGGATCAGGTTTATTTAAATTGCTAAGACTTTGTTATTGCATTTTTCTCTTAATTCTGTTTGTCTGCCAACATACTTTTCTTTCCAACAAACATCTTTGCTTCATAAAGTAATTTTCCAGTAGAGTCTGCTGCTGTCACTGCTGGTGCAAAGCTTGAGTTTTCTGCCACTGGGCTCATGATGCAGTTAGAAAAATCCCCCAGTGTATATTAGAACTGAGTAACCATGGAAAACCTAATTGTAAATCAATCTCTTGTTGCATTTTCATAAAGTCAGTACAACACACAGCTTTTAGCAAACTAAATATGGATCTGGAAATGAGATTTGTACCTTTAACACAAAAATCAAATTTGGAAAACAAAAATAAAGCCATGTAAGAAGGTGGCAAGCAAGAAGCATTTGAAAAAACCTGAAATACTTTCCTCAAGGAATAATAGCATTAAGCATATCCATTCCAGGAATAAGTGACTCAGAACAATTTGTAAGAAAACAGACATCAGAAGTGTTCAGCTGTAGACCAGAAATGAAGCAAGGCATCCAGAACTTCAGCTGAATCTCAGGAACAGCAGAAGTGGGAAGCAAGCAGCTCTGAACACGTTCAAATATAATCAGCTCTGGTTTTAGTTGCAGAGACTCAGCAGCCGTGCTCACAAGACAGCTGAAGTGCATTATTTTTATGTAAGGTTTAACCATTGCCTATTATTCTATAGTTTTGTAACTCTATTTCACAGCTTCACATCTGTGATTTGGGGTAAGTTAAGCTGATGAGGACTTCATTCTATTTTTTGAGCCTTGCAGCTGCTAACATGGTGGCTTATGCAGAGCTCACTGCACCCATTGCTGCAGTGTGTGTCTTTGAGATGCGCTTGTGTTGTGCTGCACTGATGAGCTTAGGAGCTGTTCTTTGTGACCTTATGACCATCCTAGCTTAGGCATCAGCCTGAAAGATTCCTGGTAGGGCAGCATTCAGTTTGTGTATCTATGATTTAGTTAGACATCCTTTCTTTACTTCTAGGAGTATGTACTTTGAATGGAAAAAATTCTTTTTTTCCTAGTTAAGTTTGAGGAACATAATGATTTTTTTGTACTGCATCCTCTGTCAGATACTGCAGGGGAAAAAAGGGTCATAATTTGTCTCATTTTCCAGTTACATATGTTGCTTCTACTTTTCTCTTTTTCTCTGTGCATAATGAAAAGTGTTCATCGAGTCAATGTGTAAAAATGTATTTTGGAGAAATTGTACATTTTGTTACACATCATGTTTTAATTACAAGAGATAATATGAGCTCTTTTCACAACCTATAATCTAGCTGAGCTGTGTGCCATGTATCCTTCTAAAAATATAATTTAATGCACCAGGGTTTATTTTGTGGTGAACCAGATGCAGAAATGACATGTAGAATTCAAATACATGGTTCTAAAGGACACACTGGATAATGCCATGCTGCAAAGAAAAATCTGTATCTGTACATTGCAATGTTGGTTTTTTTCATCAAGGACACACTGCTTATTGTTATTACACGCCTTCCTAGGTATATCCTTTGAAGCAGAAGTCATACCCAAGTTAGTTTCTATTTTTTTTATTCAATATGATGCTCAGCTAAAGTCTGTCTTGGTCTAGGGGGAATTTGAAGGAGACCTTTCGCCTTCGTACCTGCTGCAACCACTGCCTGTTCCAGGAGAAACCTTTCCTGTCACAGTTACCCACTTGGTGTCCCCCAAGGAGGTGAGTGTGTTTGGTCAGCATCTCACATGCTGTACTCCCATCGAGCTGGTGGAAAGGAGATCACAGCTGGCAGTCTTAGAGCATTTTAGAGGCTGCAAAATGGTCCTGAGCTATTGGTGCAGGGGGTTGTGTGGGGCAGCTCTCTGGATAAAGACTTAGTTGAAATAATCTCACACGTGGGGCCAGTGAAACACTAATCATTTCTCTAGAAAAACAAATTGAAAGAATTACACTACTGCAGTCTGGTACTTAGCTTTTTTAAGAAGAAAATAGGTAGTTGGAATTTATTGTGTCAGAACAACAGCAAATTTTGTGTAAGCCCACACAACTTCCTGGAGTGTTCTGCTCAGTCTCCCAGGCAAAAGGCAGAATGTCATGTGCATTGATGGAATAAATTATTCCTATGTGGACTTTGAATGTTGAATGGTGAAATAGAGAAGAAAGGAGAGCAAGGAGATGCTGAACCTTTCAAAGATGGAATCTGGATTAAAAGTAATCTTTTCATGATGGTTGGAATTCCTCATTACTAAATTAACTTCAAAAAAATAGTAACATCAGAACCTTTTCTTTAACTAGGTTTATATTTGTCTTGATTCTTCTGAGAACCTTAAAAAGTGCTCTGCCACAGAGAGATCTGCCAGCTGTGACTCAGAGAGCCTTAGTAAAGCCCTGAAGTGGTGCAATAAAATTGTAAAGACACTTCCTCATCTAACAAACTTCAAAAAAGGTACGTTGTGGTTTTTTGCTGTTGTTTCATGTGGATATTCAGAAAGCCTGAGTTTCCTGTTGTGTTTCTATGTATCTTTAAATAAAAGTTTTGTAGAGTAAGAAGTAAGATCACACTATAATTACATAATACACTATTATGTACGTTTTTATTTTTCATTAAATTGAGGCTTTTGTGTCTTTCTCTTCCACTGGAAAATGATGGACAAAAGTCAGATTCCTGATGCCTTTTAAGAGTTATGAACTGACTTTAGATCCCATTTGGCAGTAATAAAACTTTACCCTAAAGGCCCCTGTCACTGAACTGTGACAATTTTGTTAAATATTCAAAGACAAAAGTTATGTACAGAAAATCATGTTATAAATGTTTAGAGGAGCACCACACCTAAGGAGCATCACTTTAATGTCCACAGCTGTTGGGTCTAAACTACAACAAGTATGGCTGTCTAAAACCTGGTAAAGAAAGCAGTTCTCACTCGTACTTGATTCTGTCAACTCATAAAACTCTAGGCGAGGTTTTAGGCATTATCTGCCTCCTGTCTTCCAGACCTGTCTATTTTCACTTGGAGATCAATCTGTTTACTCGCTGGATTGTGCAGATGAGTCCAAGTTGAAAAGCTGGAGCATTAAACTGTTTGGATCACTATCTTTTAACCAAGCAATTTGCTGTTATCTCTCACCATTGCCATGTGAGGTAGAGAAACTTGACTTATATTGCGTAGTACTGATTGGAGTTCAAAGAGAATTAGAGGATGCATGGAACAGAATCGTAGTACAGCTTTGATAAGGAAGAGGAGACTTAATTTTGGTCACAAAGTAAAGTGGATTTTCATGGTCATTTTGTACTGCACTGAGTACTGTGGGGTCTTATGTGATGGTTGTGGTTTTTTCTTTCTTTTACAGAACTGCCTTGCCTTGCAGAGTACGTGGATGGTTTATGGTATAGAGCAAAGCTCCTCTCTATTACACAGCTTGTCCCTGTTCAGATTCTGGTTCAGTTTGTTGACTATGGTACTTACTTAGTTGCCCCAACAAGCAGGTAAATAAGTAAGAAACAACTGCATGCAAAATGTCTGTGTGTATGTATGTATGTATACACTTAAATCTTACAAATAAGTACTTAATAATAAATGTAACATACATATTTATTTATAATTTTTCTAGAACTACATAAACATTTTTCCCATCATTTACTATTGGATTTCAGTTAGACAGAAAGCGCTTTGGCTGGTTAAATAATTTGTGTCTGCAGGGTGTGGGGTTTTTGTGCACCTGCTTCTCTGTTTCAGGTTGTTCTGAGAAGCACATTATTATAATATCAGATTTCTCCATTATCTCCACTTACTTAACCTGTGAGTGGGCTCAGGTTAATCTGCTTCTGCACCTGAGGACCTTACTAAAAACAAGGGCTGAGCCCTCCAGATGTACAAACAAATCCCAATCCTGTGTGACTGTTGTTTACACAGAAGATAGGTGGTGAATAAACTTAGGGATAAGGGAGTATCTGAGTGGGACACACCCTGCTCTGCCTGTGTGGAAAATGGAAGTTCAAATCCCTGTTCTGTGCAGTTCTGAGATGCTCTGGACTGCTTCTGTGCTGACACAGATGTCAGCTGAGCGTCTCAAACATCCCAGGCTTTTAGGGTTCCATAAGCCTGTCTGAATTTCTCATACATATACGTTTATATATATGTGGATAATACATAGTACTACAGTGCATATATAGAACCTGTATATATAGTACATATATACATACACACACACGTACTGCTTAATGACAGTGACTTGCTCTCAAGCTTATTGTGGAATGTACACTTTCTTGCTGAAGATGATGCAGAAGCAGGGATTTGAACAGATTCTGTGCTTTACAGTCTGTTAGGGTCTTGGGAGACTGTCTCTTCTGTTTGAGTTGCATTTCTCTGCTTCCCATTTCCCTTGCTTTTGGGATAGAAAGATAAAGAATGGAGAGATGATAATGTAAACTCCAGGTACCTATTTCCAGTAATGTGTCTAGAGCACATTCAGGTGTGGAGCATTTGGACCACAAAGTTTTGTGGAGCTGCATTGGTGTGATTCACACTTAGATTCCTGTGCTGCAGTCTTTGGCTCTTGAGACTCTTCCCTGAGCAGGGTACTGGGGAGGGGTCTGTGATGCTGGGCTGCTTTTTGACAGCTCCTGTGCTAAGTCCTTCAGAGGGCCTAGCCCTGCCTGAGAATTGTTTGGTCTGATGTTGGCATGTTTCTGTAGAGCAGGGACTGCAGTCCTGGTTCCCTCACCATAAAAGTACTGCATCAGCCACTCAGCCATCCTGATGTCCTTACTGACCGGTGGATTGCTGTGGGTGAGCGCTTCTCATTTTGCTTTCAGATTGCGCCACATACCTTGTCATCTGCTGAAGTATCCAGTTCAAGCAGTACGAGTTCTGTTGGCTGGATTTAGACCTGCTTCAGATGACAAAAACGTGGAAAGAATTCCTTATTCCCCAGAATGGAGCCTGAAAGCGTTGTGGACCATGGTGGACTGTGTTGAAGGAAAGCGTCTCTCTGCTTCCATACTTGTAAGAAATGCTTTTTTGTTTTCCCTGGTTCTTGCTGAGCCTAAAATTCTTACTAGCACTCTAATTTCTAAGTCTGTCTTTTACTGTGAATCCTCATAGTTTAAAATTGAAAACCATTTACCATGAAGGAAAGCTAAGAGAAAATGGTATGGTGTTCTCAAATTCTGCAATCACAAAGTTTCTGAGCGTTCCTGTTATTTTAAAACCAGTTTACTTAAAAACAGAGGTATTCTTTTTATATTCACAGTTCCATTTAGACAGTGAGTACAGCCAGTAAAATATTTCAGTATCTGCTTGAGATATAAATCTGTAACTCTCAACACTGTAAACTTTCAGACTGTTTCACCAGAGGTTACCATTGCTTTGTATGGAGATGACAAAAATCTGGTTCATCTGAAGCTCATAGAAATGGGTCTTGCAGAGTTGGATCAGTGAACATGTAAGTACAGTGACCATGATTTCAGAAGTTCTAGGTGAAGTATAAACTGCCAGTAATGTGGACAACTTAAGTTTATTTCAGAAAAAATCCCTTCTGTCCACACATCCATTCTATTAGTAAAGTATTAAACATAAAACAAAAAGTTGTTAAAAGTTAACTTTATTATATACCATTACTGAAACCCCCAGTTTTAAGAATTTACAGGCACTGAAACAAAGAACACTTGGTGGTATAACATAAAGAGCTTCTGCTGCCAGTAACTGAAAACGGCAATTTGCAGATGTGGCAGAGTGTTCTCTGCCCAAACCATCATAAGTAATTTTTTTTTTTTTGCTTTTAATCTGTGTCAGGTGCTGGTGGTTCTCAATGGTTGCTCAGGCAAACATCTGTGATAACATTCTGGTGTCCACATGTCTAGACAAACATGGAATAGTTTTAATGAAGGGCTTTATACTATGTGTATAAAGCTCTTCATTTGGGTTATGTGTTATCCATGGGGATATGTGTTATCCATGGGGAATACCTGAGACTTAGATTTTCAGATTTCTTGGCCAACCTTGTTATGTCATTTTCCCTTCCCATTTATTTATTCCCATTTCCTTCCCATTTAATAAACACTCTTCTAGCAGATGCGAACAGATGATGTTCCTAACACTTTCTAATATTGGAATAGTGAAACTATGTATCCACATCTCAGTCTTTTCTGGCCTTGGAGCCTTAAGTATTGTTCTGTGATACCCTTCACATAGGAGTAGATGGAACTAATGCAGTGGTGAAGAATTATATCAAGAGCTGATGCGGGGACGCTTGTTCTAGTATCTTGTTAAAAGACTTGGAAGGGAAGAGGATAGTTTTATTATCGTGACATAGCTCTTTCTTGTGTTTCAGGTTTATTTGGTGACAGACATCTCCATCCAGCACCAGATAGGGAGCAAACAGCTGGGGCTGCATTACTGTCTTTGTTCTGGAACATGTTTGATTTGTTGCTGGTTTCTGTTTCCACTTTCAGGTGGTGTTACACCTCTTTCACTTCAGAGTTTGGGAATAAACAGTTTGGTCAGCATGCACCTGAAAGCTTGTTTTCCTTTACTGATGTAGTATGTCAGGTTTCTTCAGATGTCTCTTTATTGTACTAAATCCTTTACCTGTAAAGCTCAGCCCCTCTCAGTCTCTCCAGGGAGAGCTTTGTCTAGATTATCAAGGAAAACACTTGTGTGATGACTGCACAACCTCTCCAGGCAGCCAGTTCCAGGGCTCAGTCACCTGCCCAGTAAAGCAGCCTCCTGCTGTTCAGGGGGAACCTGCTGTGCTTCAGTCTGTGCTCATACACACAGAGCTTTGCACACATCTCTTCTTCAAGCTCCCATGAAAGCAAGAGTCCAAAGCTGACCTCCATGCCCAGGCACAATGGGACAAGCAGTGGAAAGATCCTGTCATACTTCCAGTACATATTCTGGTACTAACCAGACATGTCCTAGGTGCTGTTGCAAATACCCCAGAGATCTCATGCTCATTTTCAAAATGTTTTCATTTAAAGAAGACCAAAACCCCACTGTTTATCATCCGTCTTGAAAGCAACTCAGCCCTGAATTATGTAACAGCCACTGTTAGAGCAGTTTGACCCAAAAGGCCAGGACCTGTTTCTCCACCCAGCCAGGGAACTTCTGGGTGTGAGCGAGCACAGTTCTCATTGCCACCCTCTGAGAAATAAAGGGCATAGACAGGGTAAGGACAGAGCTTGCCTTCACTGAGGAGAAAAAAGGGGAGGGGGCAGAGGAGACAAGGAGAAGAAAGTATCTTCTGCCATGTGAGAGAAGGAAACAAATTTTTCAGCATGCACAAGAATGGAGACTTAAAGCAGCCAGCCCAGCAGCAACCTTTTGATAGTAGGTACTGCAGAACTTTGAAAGACAAGTCAGCTTAAAAATATCTGTTAGGTGGGAAAACTGGATGAGATGACTTTTGTTAATTTTCTGGTGTTCCTGAGTAGCTTGGAGAAAGAACCTGTCCCACAGTTTCACCTGTGTTAGCCCTGTGAGTATAGAAGAGCAGTTTATAGAACAGACACTGCAGTCTACTCCAAGGTAAAAAAGCAAGATGAAGGAAAAAGAATAGCCCAAGACTGCCATTCCTTTGGTCTTTCAAGTCAAGCAGTAAGTAAACAGATGTCCAAAATAAGGTGTGGTCTGCAGTTGTTTTGAGTGTTCACTGATAGCTGATTTAAAAAACACACTTTCAATGCCACATGGCTGAATACCAAATCAGTAAACGGTTTCTTAAATATAGAAATGGGGAATAAAGAATTAGCAAAAGCTCTGATGTAGTAGCACCCACTGAAAAATAAGTTTATTTAGAAAAGATTGTAAATAATATATACACAACAAGCTTTAAGCTTCTTCACTTTTTTACAGAAATCTACATTATTTTTGTTGATGTGCTAACACTTCAGCAGTTTTGACATGGTCTACAACTTAGTGTCCATGATAATATTACCATCCTTGTCCTTTATTCTGACTCTCCCAGAGACATACTTGGTTTCCTGCTGTCCATTCATGTAGACAGTCTTGACAGTCCCATCTGGATATTCCCGTCTCTTAAACTGTGGTGTGTGCAGTTCTCGCTGGCCATTATTGAACTCTATAGTTTTGGTTCCATCTCTGCATTAAAGGGGAAAAAAATCCCAAGGATTATGCATTGGTGTAAGATCAGTCTCAGAACCAGCATTGGATATGTAAGCCTAAATGAAGGAAGACAGTATTTGTGGTGAAATCTTGTTAAATATCTCAGCTGGCTCACACTCAAAAACCTGTTTCTGCAAAACTGGTATGACTTTTTGATACTTGAGAGCCTCCACTGCACTTTATCTGCATCAAATTCATCATTGCTAAAGTCCAAGGGAAGTTTAAAACTTGGTATTTTGAGCACTATCAGTTATCTGCTGTCTCACACCTGCTTCCCACACCAGCCAGCTTCCTAGATATTTTTTTTCTAGAATTATGTACTAATAGAGAAGTCTCTTAGGTTAGAGTATGAGACAATACACTGTCTTTATGCCTCTTCCATGCTACCAAAAAAAAAGGAAAAAAAACCCAAACCCAAAACTCAAGCAGTAACTATGTGTTCACAGTATAGTCCATTGAAATGTAAACCTTCAGATCTAGAAACACACCTGTCACCATATAGGGCCCCTGTCATTGAGCCCCAAGTGCTCCCAGCCCAGGGGACCCCAGAAGGAAAAGCTCACCGCTGCACACGAACAATGGTACCATCAGGAAAGATACTTTCTTCTTGGCCATCTGTAAATAGACTCTTAATTGTCTGATCAGGGAAGGTTATTTCCTTCTTGCCATCAGGATAATGCTTCTCTGAAACGTATTTTGAGACAATATGCTCATTACATAAATACATATCTATATCTGGGCAATAACTCTGACAGGTTGGATGATTTCTTTACCTATTTGTCCATTTGAAAACTGCAAGACCTCTAAGCCATCAGAGTATGTAGTGTGAGTAGTCTTAGCATCAGCATAGTAATAAATCTGCAGACAACAGTTCAGATTTAGTGTAACTAACGAGAAGTTTTAAATGAGTGTACACATGCAGATAAATAAGCATTTATTTAAAAATGCAGATACAGGATACCTACCACTGTTTGATCAGGCATAATCTGTTTGACATCCCCATTGAAGAAGGTTATAGTTATGGTCTTCCCATCAGAGCTCACTTTTTTCCATGTTCCATTTGGGAAAAATATAAGGTGACAGCCATTTTTCAAAACCTTCTCAACCTAATGAAAACATGAGTGAGGTCAGTATTAAGCCCTCACACTCAGATTCTCACTTATCTTTCCCAATGGCTGTCTTCCAGAATCTCCAAGTGCCAAGCTCTCGTTTTACCTTTCCATCACGATAAGCAGTTTCTGTCTGTATCTCTTCACTGCCTGTAAATGCAGGAGCAGATGGTGGTGACACATATGCTTCATTAGGAGAAGTGTCCTGAGATGACAAGCAAAAACTCAAATCAAGCTTTGTCTTTATATATTTTTTTCCTAGGCTGACAGGTATTTTAGGAAACAAGGAGCATCACAGAAGGAAGATGAATATGGGGAGGCATAAACACAATATGGGGTTTAAGCAACTCCAAATATAATTCAAATGGTACAAGAGATGGAGACTGAGCAATCATAAGATATCTGTGGTCAGTTGTAGTCTGGACTAAAGTGGAATTCAGTGATGTGCTGTAACATGGTGCTCAATTTTCTTAAGAAATCCACATCATGGTATGAAACAGTCAAGTTCTCTAAAGCCTAAGTGTAACCTACAGCAATTAATTTAAGAATGAATTAAACTATTTCAAAGAATTTTGCACACTTGCCCTACACGGAGCATACGAACATCCATCCTTCTTTAGCCCTCCCAAAAGGTAAAAAATTCAAAAGAGCAGGAGATTATGACTTTGTATTTTTCCTGAGCCAATGAATAATGCAACTACTAGACAAAGGTAAAACACTCCTCATTGACTGGTACATAGCCATTTCTGTTATGACAATAAAAGCTGAAGATCACAAAAAGATGAGTCAACAGCCTCATCAGTCACCCTCCAGATACTCCTTAACTTTTCTATTTTAGGCTTTTTCTTCTCTGCTTTGAAAATCAAATCAAGACACAGGACTTATTACCATTAAAGTCTGAGAAGAATCTTCTAGTGCTGTCATTGCCTCAGAGTTGTTTCTTTCATTAGCAGGTCCTGATGTAGGTGTTCTAGAAAGTTTTCCTACTGGGATACATGTAATAGTTAAATTTGACGCAGAAATTTAAGTGTGGTTTATGAGTTACAATTATATAGGAGGTCAAGCTGTTCAGGACACCCACATTTCTTAACTGCAGTAGAAACTGAAAGCAGGGTATGTATTAAATGGATAGGCACATGCCCAGAAAAGAATCAATCCCTGACATTGTTTGTCAGGAAGATGCTAGAACTGAAGAATCATTACAATGGACATTTAATGCACTTTCTCTCCTATTTCATCTCTCTAGATTTACAAAGGATTTGCCCCTCCTAGAAATTTAGACAATATTATTAGTGATGCCTTATAATGAACAAAGGAAGATTAATATCAACTTTTAACATGAACTGATCAGCATATTTTTTCCATGTCTCTCCCATCAAATTACCAAAATAAAACTACCTTCAATTCTGGAACATACTCCTGTAACAGATAACATGATGGTTGGATGAGCTGTCAGAGGTGTCAAAGAAGTACCCTGCAGTTACTTTCCATATATGATTATCCCTTAGGAAGGCAAACACTAACTAACTGTGAAGAAGGAACACCTGCCACAGCATTGCCCATATGATTACAGATCCTGCTAACAGAAGTTTCTGAAGAGACGCAGCAGTTCTGATGCTATCAGCACACTCAACTAGACATTAGGAAGAAATTCTTCACTGTCAGGGCAGTGAGGCACTGAACAGGTTGCCCAGAGAAGCTGAGTTTGCTCCTCTCCTGGAATGGTCCAAGGCCAGGTTGGATGGGGCCCTGAGCACCCTGGTCTAGTGGGAGGTGTCCCTGCACATGGCAAGGGGTTGGAACTGGATGATCTTTGAGGTCCCTTCCAACCCAAACCATTTGGTGACTCTGATCTAACCAACATCTGCATCTTGGAGAACACCAGTGATGAATGTCATTTTTGATTACAGAAAGCAGCTTCTGCAGTGCTCCAGACCATCAAGTAAGACCAGAAGCATTTTTCACTCCAAAACTGGAGTGAAATCACAGCTTTCTCCAGAATCCCACCATATGAGGTATGTATCCATATGCTCAAGGCCATGACAGCTCCCACTCTGTCTTCTTTTGAGGTGGTAATACACTCCACAAAGCAAAACTTCAGATTCATTTTATTTTAAAGACTTCAGAGAATTTTCTGCATAGACAAATATTTTTACCTTTTGTTTGTGAATAAGTTTTGCCATTTATCTTGCTGCACTTCTGTGCTGGAAGAAGCGGAGATGCAGTTCGACTTTTTAGGCCTCTGTTTGGTAGACACTAAAAGAAAGGAAGTATTTGTGGTTTATGTTACATGTAATCATAACTGTTCATACAGAGTCAATAAAATTTATAGACCATATGACATGAAATTTACTGCAAGCTTTAAAAGTTTTGAGAATTGATCAGAAGAAGGGCTTGTGTAATATAGCCCAAGGTGTGCTTTGGAGCTCTTCCTCCATCAGCTCCCTCACTATCAACAACTCCAGAATGTTAATTTGATGCAAGCAATCCAGAATAATAGTTATAGTTTCAAAACTTAATATAAATGCTTTAGACAATTGTGAACTCCTTGGTTTGCCTGGTTGATCCCAAAGGGGCAGAGGTTCACAACTTAGACTCCATCAATTATTTTTCTTTCATACTTGCATAATTTTTAATTTCCAAGATGAGTTCCTCAACAAAAGGGATGCTGCACATTGTGAGCATTGACATTTGCAGAGAATATGACATTAACAAAATTCTGTGTCTGTCACCACTAGTGTAGTCCCCACATCAGTAAATTAAAAGTAAACAGCTAAGTTGTAGCTATTAAGAGTCCAAGTTCATAACAGAAATCTCACCAGTATTCACACAAAGGTATTTACATCACCAAGATTAGTAACTTACAGATTCTGCTCTATTTAGACTCATCCCAGGATTTTCTATTTTTTTCTTGCTTCCAGCAGCTTCTACTTTCTTCCAGGCTTCTAGACGAAACTTCTCCATAATTTTGATTTCCTCTTTTAGCTCAAAATTCTCATTTACTAAAGCTTCTATTTGATCTTTCAGGCGTCGATGGGTGGTCGACCATTTTGCCTCTTTTCGTTTTAGATCTTCCTGTAACTCTGCAATCTGCTGTTTTAAAGCCTTAGAAAAATGCATGTTTTTGTTTTTAATATAATAAAATATATTTTAGTTTCTAATAGAAATACAAACATAAGCAAAAAGGCATAAGTGGCAAAAAAGTCAAATCAGCTTAATAGTGCTGGGGTGAAAGGTAAGGAAGAGTTTTCTTTCCTTGAAAGAGTGATTATTGACTTCAAACTACCAACTTTATAAGCTCTACTCCAATCACAGGAATTGTTTTTATTGCTTTCTTGGCATCCTTTACACTTCCTAGATTGGCCAGTACAAATACACTTGAGACAGAAACACAAAATCCTTAATGCTACCCTTGGAGAGCCCTTCAAAAATCTTGGCACAGGAAAACAGAGGGAGGACACAAACACACATGCAAATCTGCCTAGTTTAGCAAATGTCAATTCAGTTTTCTGAAGGGAAATTTGGAAGGAAGGAAGGAAGAGGGAAATCCCTGTGTGATGTTTAATATGGCTTGCTTATGCATCTCATATACCATACATCCTGACAATGAAGGAAGAAACAGATCTTGTTCTTATATCATTGATAACCTAAAGATCTATAAGTGATAATAAAATGTAACTTTGAAAATTGTAGAAGGTTATTACATAGACTGTAAAAGAGCTGTAGACAGAATAAAACCCTTGTGGAGTTCTAGTTTGCACTTTGATCTACTAGCACAAATAAAAACTTCCAACTTAGTATTTCAACTTTGGTAATTTTGTTTCAAAGCTGAAGATCATTCTATCAGTCACCAGCAGTTCTTAGTATGTAAATGTGACAAAAAAAATTTGCTCATGAGGAGTTTTTGCCTTAAAACCAGCAAACAGCATTGTAAAGACTGTAGTTCCCTTCCTCAATCAGAATAATTTAGATTGGAAAAAAAACCTTTAAGATCATGGAGTCTAACTGTTAATCCAGCACTGCCAAGTTCACCACTAACCCACATCTGCTAGCAGTTCCCATCTTGCAATCACTTGTAATCTTTGAACTAAGTTAGAATTTAGTTCTTGACTGCCTTTGAGTGAACTTACATGTTCCTGCATGGACTAGAATAATAATATATTTTTATACCTGAATTTCATCCCGTTCTTTTTTATCTGGAATTGCTCTAGCTTCTGTGGTGTATTTTTCAAAAACTTTACGCTCCTTTTGCAATTTTTTTATTTCCTTTTTTTTATATTCTTCTATTTCAGCCAGTTCTTGGGCTTTCTTCTGTTCAAAGTCTGCAATTTCTTTCCTATAATTATGAAACAAAGTTGTTGTTTTAGCCCAAATTTCCTTTATATCAGGATTTTAGAGAAAGTGAAGACTCAGTGTCTTGTGGTCACAGATTGAAATTCAGCATCCATTACCCCCAGGAAGACTTACTTATAAATGGTATTACTTATTTAAGGAGTAAGAATTGTCACACAGTGGGTGTTTGAAGTCCAACAATATATATTTTTATATCTTCTAGTCACAAACATTATCCTGAATTTAGAAAAGTTTCGGCTAAAATCTTGCTACATTCTTCAAAACATTAGAACACCGTCCCCCAAAAGCACCAGAGAAAAGAATCTGCTTATAGGTGGTCAAAAATTAAACGTTAGCCAAAGACACAATGCTGTTCCCAAACAAAACAAAAGTGGCTGTGGTAGGAACAGATGTGCCCCATTTATGTCATCAGAGGTAATTATTCTCTTCTATATGCCACTTATAAATGTCCCTGTTCAAACTAAAAGGTTCTCAGTGTTTACACACAAATATCAAATCCAAAGCAAAAGCATTAAGACCAGTACTGCAAGGCTAATTCAGGATTGTATTATCCTTCAGAACAAAAGTATACATTCTCCAAAATACACCCTTTAGGGACATCATATTAATTGAGCAGGGGTTCTTAACACTATTAAATTGTGTATAATAATTACAGTTTAACATACCCATAGAGCAACAACTTGTGTCTAGCCCTATCTCCACTGTATCTGAAGCATGTGAATTGTTTACCTGTGCTGTGGGTAACTGGGCATTAGAGGAGTCTGCAACACGCTATGCAATTGAACTCACCAAAAAGTTTCGAGTAAAACTTACCTGATACTTGCCAGGGCGTGCTCTCTTTCTTCACGGAGTTTACTCAGAGTTGTGTTTTCAGCTCGGAATCTCTCAATTTCATTTTCCAACTCAGCAAGTCTCTCTCTCAGTAGCTGGGATGGAACAGTGTTTCCTGTCAAAAGACAGCCACATGCACATTATCCAAATGGCATTCATAAGACTGAAGTGAACAATTATCATACACCAGCTTAAAAATTATTAAAAAAAAAAGAAAAACCAAGTAAATACTATTTTAGAGACAGCAGTAATTTTGCAAAAAAGCTTCTACTATCCAAATAACACATAAGTTTTGTTTTACAATACTCTGCACTATTTACTCAAGTACCTCAAATATGGAGTAGGTCCATCACTTTTGTAGCACTTTTAAGTATGGAATGTATCTTTCATCTTGGTAGAACTAAAGCTGTATTTGGAATTGGAATTTGAAGAGCTTCACATCAAACCAGATAAATAAAATGAAGGTGTAAGGAGTGTATACGGCCTATGTGTAGGTACATACCACATATATGTGCCAGGTGCATGTATACAGTATGATGGTATAAAGTACAACAAACAGGAAAGTCTATAGTTGTAATTTTTTTCAAGTTTTAGTCACTACAAAGTCTGTTCACACCCATCCCGGATGGGGAATATGTTGCAGAGGCTGATAAAAGGGAGGGGTTTTTGTGGGCTTTTTTCCCATCCCAGTTTGCTGTTCTGTCACTACTTCAGAATCCCTGAGGTTTCAGAGTCTGAGTATGCAACAGAATAGACAAAATAGTGATGTTGCTGTGTAGGTGGTTTCCTTGCTCACCCTTAAATACTCTAAAATGCTGTAAAGAAACCTGAACCCCTCTTCCTGCAAACTTTTAGCAACCATCTTTAGACAAGCCTATACAATCAATTCTCCAGAAAACAATAAGCAGAAGTAGCAGCTTTCATATGAATCACAGAATATCCTGAGTTGGAAGGGACCCAAAAGGATCATCACGCCCACCTCCTGGCCTTGCACAGTACATCCCCAAGAGTCACACCATGTACATGAGCGCATTGTCCAAACACTTTTTGAACTCTGGTGTTGTGACCACTTCCCTGGGGAGCCTGTTCCAGTACCCACAGACCAGGACCCCCAGGTCCCTTTGTGTGGCACTGCTCTCCAGCATCTCATTTCCCAGTCTGTCTGTACATCCAGGGTTGCCCCATCCCAGGTGTAGAATCCAGAACTTTCCCATGTTGAATTTCATCTGGTTGGTGATTGCCTAGCCCTCTGATTTGTCCAGGTCTCTCTGCACAGCCTCTCCTCCCCATTTAGTATGGTTGGCAAACTTAGTATTCCTTCCAGTTCTGTGTCCAAGTCATTTATGAAGATGTTGAAGAGCACAGGACAGAGGATGGAGCCCTGTGGAACCCCAGTAGTGACAAGTCACCAGTCGATGTCACCCCATTCCCTGTAACCCTTTGTGCCTGACCTGTGAGCCAGTTGCTCACCCATCACACAATGTGTTTATCCAGCTGAATGCTGGACATTTGGTTCAGAAGGGCACTGACAGATATGAAATCAAAGGCTTTACTGAAATCCAAAAAGATTACATCAACTCGCTTACCATAAAAACCTAAACAAAATCCTAAACATTCACTGGAGCAGAGTCTGAAACCAAAATCACAACTTCAGTGACAAAAGATTTAAATATGAGGCTGTGCCATCATGCTTTCACTGAACAACTCTATTTTTAATGATAGCAGAAATGCAACAGCTGCAACAGGGGATTTTAGAGGCAGTTCTGCACAGACTGTAACCATATAGACAAAATGGAATTTGGGCAAAGCCAAAAAATTAATCCACATTTCCCATATTCCACATGAACTCTGTAGATACTATACTACTCTCAGAAAACCCAGAAAATCTGCCACTCCCCTATATTCCATGAGAGTAAAAAGTTACCCTAGCAGTGAATAGCGTTACCCTACTGTGGTGTAAATCCACTGTGGTGGAAAGGAAGGTACCACTTCATTTTCAGCTTGCTCTTGATATTTTCCTCCATTCAGAAACAGTGATCAAGCAGCTTCAGATCAAGTTGTTTCAATGACCTGAAGCCTCCAGAGGAAAAAAAAAAAAAAAGAACAACCCACCAATTAAATAAATAAAATTTTAAAAATAAGTTTTCACCAATCAGAGTCATACTGCAAGCTGTATAATTGTTAGATCTGGCATCAGACATGCAACCAGAAATGTAGGGGGAGAACAGGGCCATTTCTCGCAGTAGAAGTCTGTACTTAAACCCTCTGGTGTAATTTCAGTTTGGAGTTTAAGCACTAGTAGGGAAGACTTGTACAATACGCCTTCCTCGCCACTTCCTACCAGTTGCTGTTCTCTCACCTCCCAGCTCTGGTTCCACATTTGATTTGGTTTCATGCTCTGGATGGCAGCCTGCCTTCTGCTTTGGCTTCAGTGAAGGAAACAGTTTCATCATCAGGTTTGATACAGGAGGTCCATTTGTATCATTGTCCACTGCAGACTCTTTGGACATTTCATCTCCTTTCTTTGAGGCAACTTTTCTCTTTATTGCTTTGTCTGGGACAGCTGTATCATTCTTAAAAGAAAAGTCCATCTGCAAAAGCGTTTTAGTATATTTTTCAGGTAAATCAATGCTAACATAATTTTCATCAAGATCACTCCATGTTCTTTCATCATCAAACTCAAACTTATTCCTACTTATACAAGACATGCTTCTGTGTTCCTCTGTAGCTTTTCTAACCTTTTGCTTGGACAGTGCACCACAATCTTTGTCTGACAACCCAAGGTCAGCATCTCCACTTTTGCTCTCTTTGCTAATGTCTGTAACAGAACTTCCACAATCAAAAAATTCTGGATCACTTTCTCTCTGGTTCACAAGGGCTGTCTTAGCGTCTTTGCTGTCACGCTTCAATGTGGCCCCAAATTCACTCTCGGAATCTGTAGCAGTATCACTGTTGCACACACTTTTATCTTCATTTACAATCCAGCGATTACTTTTTAAAGCAGGAGCTGCTTTCATGGAAGAAGCTGAGACTATTACACCATCTGTTTTACTCAGTGGATCCTTCATTCTAAAATCTGTTCCTGAATTTAAAGCTGTATGCATAACTGGGCTATCATTTATATTTTCCTGTGCCATGCAGTCTGCCTTTTTATTTCTCTCATTTGTAAGTTCGACAGCCAGCACCTTGACTTGCTGCTGCTTTGCCTTGATAGGAGTAGAAGACATCCTACGGCCTTTTGAAGTTTGCTGGTCTCGTTCCAAGATCCTTTGCACAAATGAGGAATTACTTGAGAAAGATATTTCATCTGCAGCTTGTTCTAGAAACAAAAATTCATCTAATTCTAGATTCTCTTTTTCTTTTTCCTTTTCCCAGTTCTCCAGTTTATTCTGAAATGAAAGTTCAAAAGACAGTTCTGAATCTTTTACAGGGTGACCTATGGGACATTTAGAATTAGAAAAGGCACTGGTCAATTCCTGAGACAACTGAGACTTTTCAGCACCTGGTAATTTGTTTTTGGTTTTGCCAGTGTTAGACTTAGCAAATTCTACTCTGTTCTCTGTATTTTCTATTCTCTTATTAATTTCTGATGGGTAAGAATCTCTCATCTGTCCATCATGATTTTTTCCTGATGGCATTCTTGTTTCTAATGGCAAGATATTTTCTCCATTGTGATTCCTGAGTACCACTGTCTTCTCAATAGGACAACGTTTTACTTTATTGGGGTGATTGATTTTTTTACATGGTGCAAAAGGATTTTCAGAAACCAGTTCTTTGCCAGGAAGCACAGTTTTCTTCTGTATTTGTAATTTGTCCACTTTAATAACATTTCTATCATCTAAAGCCCTTTGTTGAAGTTTTGAGGTGTTTTCTACAAGTTTTGTCATTTTAGACTTGGCATTAGTGAATCTTGTTAAACCTTCCCCTCTTTTCAGGAAGGGTCTCTTGATCGCTGGTTTTTGGACAGCTGATCCATTTGTCTCCTGAAAATGAGTAAAGAAAAGCAAACAATAAAATGTTAAAAAGCTCCTTACACAGTTTGAAGATTTCTTCAAATAAATCCCAGATATCAGTAGAAATTTACATGGTACATTTCTGCTGGATTTCTGAAGACTTAAGCAAGTGAAATATTTGGGGTTTATTATTTTTCAGACTGTGAATGTTGCATTCAGTATTAGCTTTCCTTGCCAGCATCTTCCTTGTACACTTTTAAAGCACCTATCACATCTCGACACAATATATAAAAAAGAATGAAGGTTTTTAAAGTAATTATAAATAACCTGTAACTTCTGGTTTTGCTTCAGACGCTGTTCTTCTAGTTGTATCTGTTCTTCCAAGAATTCTTCAAAAGTTTGTTTCTTCTCATGTATTGCAGCTTTAATAGGTCTAGAGTAATTACAAAAACAACTCTTATAATTCTGTATAAAATTACTATGTTTAACATCACTAGTAGTCAAAGACCAATGGTGTAATTGCATAAAAGCTGACAAATTCTGAGGCGCTTTAGGCATTAAGTTAATCTGAGAAATGCATTTCAACACTACATGTTTATCCAATCCCTGCAATAGTTAATATACATATCTAAAAGACACTGTATGCAGGTTTTGTTGCTTTTTCTTTCACTGCTTTTCTTAATTACCCTTTCCTTCAGACAAATCACCAAACTTCCACTCATAATTTAGTCACAGTGCCAATTCCTACAGTATCACCTTTCCACTCAGGAATGCTACTGAGATAACGTTCCCCGTCTCCCTCTTTGATATTCCTCCTCCTTCACAGGAGTGCTGTGTCTGACTGGCATGGAGTGAGCTTTTTTTATAGCTAACAGTACTGATAACATAATATTTTAGCTATTACTGAACCCTGCTTGTACAGCATCAGGGCTTTCTCTGCTTTTTCATGCTGCTGCCCACCCCAGGAAGCAGACTGGGGGTGGGCAAGATCTACCCCAGGGGAGACATAGCCACATTTCATAGAATCATATAATCACTGAATGGTTTGGGTTGGAAAGGACTTTAAAGATCATCTTGTTCCAGCCTCCAAAAGTGGGCAGCAACACCTTCCACTCGACCAGGTTGCTCAGAGCCCTGTCCAGCCTGGCCTTGGACATTTCAAACAATCATAACTCCCCATAATCAACCAAAAAGTCACAGCCTCACCCTCCCCCTTCACATTACTACTTTCAGAACATAACAGTGGATAGGAGGTTGTAATAAATCAAACTGGGAACAGCAATCATAACTGCTTATATACCCAGCTGTACTGAAAGGTGTTTCTAAGCTGTCATTACCCCAGGCTGCACACACAGCTCTTCATCCAACATTTAATCTTTTACAGCACAAGCAATTCCAAGCAAGAGCCTCTCTTACCACACATCTCCACAGTACCTAGAAAAATCAAATCCTTTGTTAAGAAATTGCACAAATTCAGAGTATCACTCTTTCATTCAGGACTCAGAATTCAACCAAACTTGTGCAATTTGATAAAAAATGCATAATCATAGTCTGAATTACCTTTCCTCTGTATTAGTCAACAATTGATCACCTCCACGGGAATTTTCAGAGACAGCTGCACTTCCCACACCTAAAGGATCGATGTGATTATCTTCACTCTCCATTAATAATCCCATCTTTTTTTCTGGACACCACATGTTTTTTCCTGTGAAAGCAACAGAGTTGTTTTTTTGGTTTTTTTTTTTTTTTTTTTCATCCCAACAACAAATCAGTTTTCAGCAAATACTTTAAAAAGCATTCAGGTCAGATGAAAACCAGAAGTGAGCTTCATGGCCATGTGATCTGAATTCCTACATAAAACAGTTCTAAGATTTCCCCAAATTAATTCTTATTTGAATTTGCACTTTCTTTTTAATGGAATAAGCAATTATGCATTAAAAATTTCCACAGACCTTAAATAATCCATTCTGATTGTTCATCTGCTTTGCTATTGTTAATACATGGCTTCAAAACATAACTAAACAAATGTTGATGTCTGCTGTACTGGTGAGCTCTCTTATCAAGCTTCTTGTTTCCCACATATATATGCATAAATTGAGAAGAATTTGATTTTTGGCTTATGCTGCTTTTAGCCAAACTCGAATGGACAACAACAGGAACATTCTGAGGTCTGTAAGTTGTCAGTAAACAAACCAACATACCAAGTAAACTAAAATCATAAAACCTTCAAAATAAGTAGCAGAAAATTACTCCCAGTGACAAGGAGAAAAAAGCACCACACATCACGTTATCTTTCTGTAAATGACTAAGCAGTAATGTATTTGTCCTCTTTGTTTTTTAAACAATTTGGCCTTTTCAGAGGCACACACAGACCTTGCTTTTCACCGGCAGACACTTCTGAAAGATTGGTCTTCAAAGATGAGGTGCATTCTCTGTTATTCAGCTTTTGTAAAGAACTGTTGTCTTGTGTATGGGAAGAAACAACGAGAGCACGAGCTCTGTCTTCAAAGATATTCTGATACTCAGACAATGGCAACTGAGGTGAAGGTGCTAAGCCTGTGGAATGCCTAGGTCTCTGCTTTTGACTTTCAGCCATTACAGTATAACCTTGAAAGAAGAAGGAACAAAATGGCTGTGTCATTCCATTTATATCACAAAACTACTGCTCCACAGGAGAAAAGAAATGGCACTGAAGGGCAGGATTGATCACCCAGCCTCCATCCTTATGTCACTGACCAAGAATAAGTGATTAGGCAATCTTGATTTTCTTCTCCTACAATAAGCCCTAATTTAATCTTCTCAGGTAGGCAGAGTGAAAGACAATCATTTAAGTCAGGTTGGACTGGCACTGCCAAGAGCATAAAGTACCCCTCCTCAGCTCTTAAAGCTTTTCCCAGGCTAGAGCTGTACCCCTCTCCTTGCACCCAGCAAACAAGACTGGAAAACTGATACAGGTTACAAGTCTCTGTTTTTAAATACAGATCAGCTCTCTATTCTGGTTCAGTTCATCGCCTGAATGTGATATGTGTTAGCAGAAACAAGGAAGGACCACTTCATTTGGCTACACTGAAAACTTAAAGCAATCAAAGGTACTGTGAGAAGCAGCTAATCAGAAAGGAAAATAATTGTTTTACACTTCAATACATGTACTTTGAAGCAAGGGCCACCATCATAGCACATATTGATCAAGCCACAATTACAGCTGGCATTTTATAAAAATAGGACAGTACTCCTTCTTCAGTAGCACTCAACTTTCAGGCACTGAAGCAATGCAGCATTTATCTTTGACTAATCAAGTAATCTGAAGGTGAAGAACCCAGAAGACACTTTCAGATTTTAACTGGAAAATGAGATTAAATTTTTCAGTTTGTACAAAGTACATCATGTGCTTTCTTTCTCCACTTACCAAGAGCTGCTGGCTGGCCAGATACCATGCTAAGTAGCTTCTGCTGCTCTTCCATTAACCTTTGAAGTTGTTCCATCTGTTGTTTCTTTAACTGCTCCTGTTTCTGCTGTTGCAATTCCTTCAGCTTTTCAAATAAATAAACAAATTTATTAGAGGCTAGATTTATTTAGAATGTGCCATAGAATTATTTTGTTATAGATTATCAATTACTTTCTAAGGACACTTAATAATTCCTCTTAAGATACCAATAAATCAGCTAATATTTATTTAGCCACTGATTGTTACTACTGACAATATTTAAAAAGTGGGAAGCATTCTCCTGTCATGTAAAATACAGGAGAAAACTTTTAAAACACCTGGTAATTCGTGGAATTCTACTCTGGAGACACACTCTCCCTCTCTCCACTCCAGTGAACAGACATAGGGATTTATACTGATGTAGCTGCTGGCAGAGTGGACAAAGACTTCTTAGTCCTTAACTGCAAGGCGTACTAAAGTGCTGCTGAAAACTTCCAGTCAACACAATTTGTATCCAGTATTTGGGAAGAGCTTTAAGTGAACAGCCACTTACACTGGATTGACTGACACATTTGCATTAGGAAAAAAAAAAAAAAAAAAACATAAGTAACATAACAGCATTACAGTTCCAGGCCTTTTTTATCCTGATGTCTTGGATACTTTATCACATTCAACACTAACATATCTCCTCATCTAAATAGAACCAGGTATGTCACATCTGCTTTGAGAACTAACAAAAGATGTTGTTATAGATACAAGAACACTCAACTCCACTGTGTTGTGAATACCTGTAGTCAAGCACTACTACGGTAATGACCAGCACCCCATTTCCACAGCCTCAAGTGAAGAAACACTGTAGAACTGTGTGCACCTTTCCAGGAAAAAAGATTTTAAGAACGATTTCATTTTAAACTGGAACTTGTGCCATCTGGAAACAACTGTAGTTACACTCTCAGTAAATGCACGTCATGAGGAGGACACCAACTTTCATGTGAGCATAACTGGAACTTAGCATTTACTCTTTAAGCTTGCTGTGGCCTATACATTCGTTGCAAGGGGTTTGCTTACTTGCAGGCATCACATGCAGGAACAAAACAAATCTTACTGTAAGTATGTCAAGGAATTCTAGGTATATTTATTACCTGTTCAAGCTTTTGTAAGAGTGGATCACTGTGACTGGATTTCTTCTGACCATCCACTTTACCATGGACTAAGTCTGGTTTAGAGCTTTCTATGTTTCCAGCTGCTGCTGGAAAAGGTGTTCCAGTGGTACATTGCTGAAGTGCCAGGGAGCTGGCAGACTCTTCACACAGAGAGTCATCACTTACAGAACAGCTGTCTGAAAGATGCAGCACTTCTTCAGGTAAAGCTGTGATGTCTTCAGGTCCAGGTAACAAATTTTCTTTCTTAAAGTTCAAACCAGCAAAACTAGGACCTAGTAAGACTCCAGCACGGGCACTATTAAGCATCCAGTGTGCACTGAAGTTTTGCTCACCACTCAGATTTTCAACAGTTGGCATCTTGCAAATTATATTCCAATTTCTTTGCTGATCAGCATTAACACAATAATATTATGTTCTGTAGGTTTAAAACAATATAACTTTCAAAGTTCCAGGTAGTTGGTATGGACAGTTATCTATCTACTTCTAGCACCTAGAAATTAGGCAGATAAACAAAATCAGATATTTACAATAACAGATTCCCAGAAAAAGAAAGTTACTCTCTTACAACCAACCTAGTGTATTTATAAAAATAAGTCATAGTCAATAGAAACAATTTGGATAATAAGTAACAAGCACTTTTGGTGCAGAAAATCAACATAATCCAACTCTTAATTGTATTATTTGAGGCAGCCAATATAATCTCAAATACCATAAAACCATATGTAATATTTTCTTCAGTAGTACTGGGAGGGATTCAGAATTTTTTTTAAACACTTGCAACAAAAGAAGTGATTTGATGAGCTGAGAGATGTCCACCACGTGACCTCCATATTAATACAGTTTCAGATATGTCCATCTAAATACAAACACTTTACTGCACATATTTCAATGCAATACTTATCATTTTCATATCTTCCTTAGTTTCTCAAGGAAACGCTGCAACTACGCTGCCTGTTATCTTCCTTCACCCAAAAAGCTTCTTTAAAATCCATCCAAAGGAAAGTTTAAATACAGCAACAAATCCTACAAGTGCCATAAAACATGAATAAATTAATGTAGGAAGGAAGTGATTTCCTCACTTAGGAAGAAAAAGACAAAACTGCTGCTGGTGACAGTGCGGCAACAGGAGCCGGGCTGCTCAGACGTGCTTCCTCAAAGTAATCCCAGGGCAAATAATTCTCTGCCTCTGTGGTGTGTCCGGGGAATACAGAGGAGAAAAGGGGCCAGGGCACCAAGGACAAACAACCACAGCAGCCCACGTTCAAGAGTCCTGCTAATGAGGAAATAACTTCTTAAAGCTTCCTCATTCCCAAGAGATCAGCCCATGCCAGCTCTCACTTGGCTTTCCCGCAGTCGAAATACTTATCCTTCCAACAAGAGTTTGAAACCGCGACTGGGGGAACCATTATAGAAATGTTTTGTATAGAAACGATTGCTTTCTGTTTCCCAGCGAGGTGCAGATTCCCGCAGTGGCAAATTGAAGTCTGCAAGGTCCACGGTCTGTTTTCCCCGTCCCCTTTGGGAGACCCTCTGGACGCCGCCTGCCAGTCTAAACCTCCCCATGAAATTTACAGCAGCAGCACCTTCGTGCCAATCGGAACAGCCGGCAGGGATCAGGCTGATTCGTCCCGCGAAGGGGAGGAGGGACAAAGGGATCCCCATATAGGTCGACAGTGGGGAGATGAGCGCAGCCCCACTCCTCAGCCGAGCCGAAGCGTCGGGCCCAGCGCCCTCCTTCTCTCACTGACGCCGCCCCCACAGAGCACACCCCAAGCGCACCCCCAGCCCCGAAGCACCCGCTTCACGACAGCTCCGACCCGCGGTCCCTCGCATATAGCGAGGCAGCTGCCCCGGCCCCGCTCCTCAGGCCGCCACCTCAACCGCGCCCAGCTCCGACTGCCACAGCCTTCTCCTTCTATTACAAACCTGCCGCCATCGCACAGCCTCCCGGCGCCACAGGCGGGCACCGCCCCGCCGCCCTGCATGCTGGGAGCTGTAGTTCGAGCGCCGCAGGGCCGCCTCGCAGCTGGCCGGATTGGGACTACAGCTCCCAAGAGCCTCCGCGGCGGGAAAGCGGTTGATGGGCACCCACAGCGGCGGCCGTGCCCCGGTTCGTGCCGGGGCTGTCCGGGCGGGAAGCGGCGGCGGGACTCGCTCCGGGTTCGAGGCCGGGGCCCGGCCCCGGGCTGGGGTTGTCCCGGCTCCTGAAGGTGCCCCGCAGCTCGAGGTGCCTCCCGGGTGCTCCCTGTGGTGGCCCTTTGCAGAGGTCTCTTGGGGCAGCGTCGCTCTGCAGCTGGGGCGAGGCTGTAGCTACACACAGCCTTTTAAACTTTAAACAGCAGCGGGACGAAGGAACGCAAAGATAAATGGGCGAAATGCACCTCCAGGCTTTCTGACATTTTGTGCTTTAGGCACGCTCTGTCTAACGGAGCGAAATTAGTGTTTTCCTCTAGGCTCCAGAAAGCGATAGAGCAGCACGCTCCGGTCTTGGGGAGCCTCTCCGGCTGTGTCCTGGTGCAGCAGCTCTTGTGGGCAGGTCCAGCACCGGGCTCTGGGCTGTGTAAACCCCGGGCAGCCCGGGGTGCTTTTAATTTTCGCTGATTCTTTCTGTAGTCCCACAGAGCTCTTTCTGCTATACTGCCACCATTTTTCTGGACTTCGGTTTAGCAAGTTACAATGTCTACGTGATTGTCCTCAGACTCGAATCTTCATTAACATTGATAAGCTAATGTGCTAGAATGTAGAATGATTTGTACTTGTGCCTTTCTAAACCACAGCATCACATTCGGCCCCTTTGACATATTTAGTAGGAAAATACTAGTAGAGGGGTTTGGGGTTTTTTTTCCAGTTTACCTGCACATTTATGGTCTTACAGGACTGCAGATTAATGATGGTCTATTGTTGGATAATGGAAATTTATTTTTGACTCCTCCTATGTGCTAAAAATATAATCTATTACTGACAGCAGTGTTGAAATTGTGGTTTGATCATGAACTACAAGCTTGAGTGCTTGGGTGAAATCCTTTAGAGGCTGTTGGGACCTTAAGGATCTCCACCAATATAAAATTGTAAGAATTAAAACAGGGAAAATGGTCAGCAGTTAGACATTGCACAGCTTCCTTATTAGGTGCTGCAAAAACACAGTATTCCAGTTATTAAAGTTTTTATTACCAGCTAATCAATCCTGAACACACAGATTAAATATAATAGTTTTAATTCAAATACAGAATCTGATTTTGAATTTTGTAAATTTTGCCCTTCAAAATGTTATAAACGCTAATCACTTGTTTCAAAAATTTAGAAAAGTTTAATAAAAATAAAATGGTTATAAAAATAATACAAGTGTAGTAATAAAGGTTACACAATTATAGTTAGGACAATTAATGAGACAATAACAGCAAAGAGTTACAGCCCGGGCTGGGTACCTCTTTGTGGACAAAAGTGAGCCAGGAAAAGGACCCCGTTAAAAGAAAATTTACTCCTTAAGAAGGGTAATCTGTTGCATATACAAAACACTTTATGAATATGCATATATTTTATTTAAAACAAGAAATTCATCTGGTACTTGTCAAGAAATTTTCTGTAATCCCCAGGCGCCTTCCAGTCTAAGTCAGGCTTGAAGAAGTTCGTTTCTGCTGATAAGGAAAACCATAAACTCCTCTCCTCTGGAAAATTTATGGGTTTCTGTAATTGTTATCTCTGTGCGAAGAATTTCTTGATTATCTTCTCCTTTTCTTGAGCTAATTAAAAGAATACCTTACACACATAATTTCTATTTTAACTACTAAAGCTTAATTTCAATTACAAAACTACATTTACTATATTATTAAAATGTTAATACAACATAACTTTCCAACCTAGCATAATACATATAGTAAATATCTGCGTAGAGCCATATAATATGCATTTTTCACAAAAACTAGTACAGCGAAACACTGCTAAAAATTGTGAGAAATTTTATTCTCTAGGGAAATAGGAGAAAAGGGCCTACAATCCAGTGATTGCATTAATTAATAACGAGAGAGATCAGGGAGAATCGCCCTCACTCAAGGGAGAGAAAAGCTGCTGAGTACATGCTTTGAACAGGTTTTAACTCAAATTCTTGATCTCTGTCAGGTATTCCAAAATTCATAGACTTATTGAATGTCCTGAGTTGGAAGGCACCCACAAGGACCGTCAAGTCCAGCTCCTGGCCCTGCACAGTGATTCAAAGGCATCTACTCCTCAGCAGGTACCATAAAGTAAAGCACATTTTACTGGAGCCAAGAGGTCATGCAGGGTTTAGCACCTCCATGTGCACGTCTTACTGGGGTTCATTTTACACAGGCTTTTATACTTCGCAGTTCTGACATCCACCCTTGTTTGATTGCTTATCTAAAAGCTGCAGTTTTAAGGGTTGGAGTCTTATATAACATGTGGTTTATTTATCCTAGGGCTACAAGTACAGTACATAGTTCCTATCTAACATATTCCTCACATTCATCTAACTGCTGTCATGCTTTTCTATAACTGTGTTTATTGATTACCTTCTTCTATTTTCTATCTATGAAAACGAACCCTATGACTTTGCATTTTTCTAAACTTTTGTGACAGCCAACATGCCTTTCCCTTCTTACCATTTTAGCCTGCTAGGGCTAGGCCTCTGCTTGCAAAAGTGGCTACAGTCAGATACAGCAGTTACACTTAAATCTTTTGCTAATTCATATTTATGCTAAAGTGCTTATGTCACTTATATCAGTTGAGGCCTGTGTTTCAACAGAACCATCCCTATGTGCCTGAGCACACTGTCCAAATGTTCCTTGAACTCTGCCAGGCTGGTGCTGTGACCACTTCCCTGGGGAGCTGTTCCAGTGCCCAACCACCCTCTGGGTGAAGAACCTTTTTCTAATGTCCAACCTGAACCTCCCCTCACACAGGTTCAGGCCATTCCCTTGGGTCCTGTCACTGCTCACCGCAGGAAAGAGGTCAGTGCCTGCCCCTCCTCTTCCACTCACAAGGAAGCTGCAGACTGCCATGAGTTCTCTCCTCAGTCTCCTCCTCTCCTGGCTGAACACACCAAGTGACCTCAGCTGCTCCTCATACAGCTTCCCCTCAAGGCCCTTCACCATCCCTGTGGCCCTCCTTTGGATGCTCTCTAATAGTTTATTGTCTTTCTTATATGGTGGCACCCAAAACTGCACATGGGACTCAAGGTGAGGCCACACCAGCTCAAAGCAGAGCTGTACAATCCCCTCCCTCAGCCAGAGAATACTGTGAGAGATAGTTTTGAAAGCTTTACTGAAATCCAGAAAAGTTACATCAGCTGGCTTCCATTGATCAACTAGGTGGGTTACCTTATCATGAAAAGAAATCAAGTTTGCCAAGCAGGACTTTCTCCTCATGAACCCGGCTGTGACTGATGACTGCATTGTCCCATTTTGTGTGTGTGTGTGTGTGAGCAGAGAGTACTTTTATGCAAAAACCACCACTAATGCAAAAACAACCAGGCAAAAACAAGAACCACAATGCACTGAGTATATATTGAGTATATATTGACCTCGTGTGCCCTTTGATGTGTTATCTACCTGGCCTAAATGCACCTACTACCATTAGAGTTGCCAGTTCCATCAGGTGTGTGGTGTATACAGACGTGGATAAAATTGCATCTCATAGTGTTGATTTTCCAGGTTTTAATAAAAACCCCAAATTCAAATGGATTTTGATGCTCTCTCTCCTTGACTAACTACTTATTTTTAGCTAATAATTTATGTTATTCCACAGTAGCTGGCCATCTGATTTCGCTTTTACTGCACTGCAGAAACAATGCATACATGGAAAATCAAATAGGTCAGAAAGTAAGAAAATAAACTTATTCCTTAAATGTAGTGTAGGTAACATGCTTTCAGTCTCAGCCTACACATTACCTCAGGGTAATGTGGTTTTTGGATTTTTTTTTAATCTGAAACCCTATCCTAATCATCTCCTCTCAACTTGGCCCTTGATAAATTAATCAAACCATAATCTCAATTCAGATTTTCAGTGCTGATGTCAGTGCCATTTAAACATTTCCTCTGCATTGTCACTGTCTCTTGATTTATTCTCTCTCTGCACTAAAGCAGAATCTTTCTGCAGGGTGGATGCAAAGGTTTTATTGACCTTGTAAAGGCTTTGGCACAATTTGACCCTTAATTTTAAAGCCAGAAGGACCTACTGGGTAATTAGGTTATTTGGGTATAATCTAAATAAAATTTTCTAATAAATGTTTCTCCATTTGGACATACGTAGGACAGAAAAATGTGAATTAGGAAATGAACACCAGTACTTCAAATAACATCTCCTTTCCCTTTTTTTTCTTTTTTTTTTCTTTTTTTTCCAGTCCTTAGTGTAGATTTATTTATAGAAGGATAGAAACTTAATCAGAATTTGGAGTCTATGTGGAGCTCTCATTAAGATAGAGAAAAGGCATTTTTGTTCCAGAGGGTCTCTTCAAGAGAGAGAGAAGTTTAACATCAGATGTTTTTGCAAAGCACAAGAACTGTGTTCCTTTCACATTGCCTTTGAACAAGAAGTTTCTGATTTCTTCTGCCTCATCCTGCAAGTGCAAGGGGCCAAGTATTCTAGAGTGTCAGCTCTATCCAGTTATCTCACAAATAAAATTACTTGGCCTTAGGTCACTGTGGAAAATTTACATCATCAAGTAGCCTTTTCAGAAATAGAAATAGAAATAGAATAAAAGTCTTTCCCAGTGACACTGATACAAACCCTCTGGATGAGATATCGACACGGTGCACTGGGATCCAAACATTCCTTGGTGAAAAAATTTATGACCTGAATGTTTTGTTTTACAAGCATGTGTTCTCTTCACTCTAGTTACTGTAGCATTAGCAGGGTGTCTGCATTAGCTTGGCTTGGAGCAGTAATGCAGTTTTCAGCCAAATCAAGAGCTGCCTAAGGTTGATTAAGTTCTCAGAGTAGTTTTGAAGCATACCCTCTGAATGCCTTTCAGAGAAAATTAAACTGTGCCCTGTGCTTCAAATAAGCTTAATATGGGCATTGTTTTTGGCTTTGTTCTGTCTGAACCCACCCAGTCATAAGACCAGCTAGCTTGCACTTAAGACTTATTTACCACTGATGGGCTCTGAAACCCTAGAAAGCCCCATGACATGCTGAGGAGCTCATATGCTATATAAAAAGGTCAGTGCTCTGTGCAGTGTGCTCATTTACACAGCGTTTATCATTCTTTTAAAATCAGCTTTTAAAATAACTTTACACTCATAAGTGTCCAGGAAAACAAATACACATTGATATGTTTTAATCACTTAAGCCAAATACTGACATTTTGTTGTCATAAATTCTACTTCTGTTTAAATGAAACTTTCCCAGTCTCTCATGTCTTAGTGTAGTTTGTCACAAATGACATGCAGCCAATTTTCATTCCAGTTGATTTACAGAAGATTTAGATTGACACTGCTGAGAAGAGCAGCACTCCTACTTCCATCTGTCCCCTGCCTTAGCCTCACTCCCACTGCCATAAGTGAATTCTATCGGAAAACTCATCTGGATTAATACTGTCCTCTTGTGTCTAGGGGTTTTGTTGTAGTTGAGGTGTGTGTTGTGTGTTTTCTGCATTGGGTTTAGTCTGGATCAGTTTTCCAACATTTCTTTTTAGATGTTGTGCAGTGGGGTTTTTGTTTGTTTGTTTTTAATATTTTCAGATTATAAATCAGTGAGTGGAAACATGAAATGCAATTTACATTCATGAAAAAGAGTTATTTTATAATGGTTCTGTGTGAAAGGAGAACTGAAGGCAAGGTTGTTCCATTCCAAATTAAGGTAATTCCACATTACTAACAGCATGTATTAGCAGCAAGAGATTAAGAAAAGAGTTCGCACTTAGTTCAAGCCATGATTTTACTGAAAATGTAGGTCATACTAAATTTTCCACACAATTAAACAAAATTAATAATAATGATTAAGATATGTTCCAAGTGGGTTTGAATAGCATGCTGATAAAATGGGATTTGTTTTGGAACTCCCTGGAATTGCAAGAATATGAGAGACTACTTAGGTAGTCATACTTTTATGACATTTAGGTGGATATTGGGAACAGAAGTTTTCTCAGCCAAAAAAAAAGTCTTTTCTCTTTTAACAGGACAGCAATGGTGATCTTTACAAACTGTGTATTCTCTATTAAACTGAAATTCTTGCCAATTCAGGAGAAGAACAAGTTGAAATCATCCATAAAAGAAAACGGTAGTTAATTTTGTGCTGAATAACAAAGTGCCATACTTATTTCTGAGATTTCAGAAGGAAAATACCAAGTGGTGCAAGTGTTGTAGAGTTTTGCCTTCATGTAGGGAATCAAGAACTGTAGAGATTGTATCTTGATTCAATATTTAAATTAAAATATTCCATTTATATTTTTAATGCATGTGACACTGTAGTAGTGAAATGTCATATAAAGAAATGAAGAGCAATATTCTCTCTCCACAAAAGAACCAGGTAGGGTTTTTTCCCCTGGCTAAAATTGCCATGCTGTTCTTCTTCTCTCATTGTTGGAGAGGGGAAACTCTGAATAAAAAAACACATCGCTGAATTGGGTTTTAGTTATGTTATTGTTAATATAAGAATTTGGGGTCTGCAGACTCTTATGTCCATGTACCTGATAATTCTATGAAAGGCCTGGATAGTTTACTAATTGAATCAGTAAAGAACGTAAGCCTAAATGATGTAAGTTAATTCTTGTTACTCTGTGAGGGTCAATATGTAAAAACTGTTAGAATTAATTTTTTCCCAGCAAACAGGTATCTTGTGTTTCAGATTGGGATTGGTAATTACACTTTTGATACTTCTGTACTTCAGCAAATCCATAGATTTATAAAATTGTTTAGGTTGGAAGGGACCTTTGAGCTCATCAAGTCCAGCCATCCTAACTCTGCCAAGTCTTCCACTAAACCACATCCCGAAGTGTTACATCTGCACGTCTTCTAAATACTTCCAGGAACGGTGACTCAACCACTTCCCATGCAGTCTGCTCCAATACTTGCTTCAGAGACTTTTATCTCAAATTTTACTTTAGAGTCATAATGCTAAAACCATGCTGTACATTCCCTAGGGCAGATGACTTTTTTATTTTATAGCAATTTGCACAAATCTTAGGATCCCTTTCATGAGATAAATCAAATCATGTAATGTGGCAGGACATTTTTCTCTCTCTCAGGATTTTTCATAGAGGTGCACAGAGAGAGAGAAAAAGAAAATTATTTCTATTTCTGCTCCTTGTTTTTCTCATGTGGAATACGCTTGGAGAATTGTTTACCTGGGGTGATTGCTTGATTGGATTCTGGTGAGGATTGTTTGAGTCTGGTGGCCAGTCAAATCCACCTGTGTCTGGACTGTCAAGAACAGGGTCACAAGTTGTTGGTAGTTAGATATGATAGTTAGAAAAGTAGGTATGTGGTTTTAGTATCTTCCTTTATATCGTATATTAATGTATTATAGCATAGTTATAATAAATAAATCATTCAGCCTTCTGAAATGGAGTGGGACATCATCATTTCTTCCTATTGGGTTCGCCTGCTTTTTACAGTAATGTGAGAACATAGTCACAGAAGGCAGAGCATGCAGCAGGTTTCAACCATCCTTCAGTCAGCCATTCTCTTGTAATGGAAAAATAGTTTTAATTATAGTCCTTGTTGCATTATCAGGTGACATGTAATTAATGCACAGCTACTGCTGAAGGCCTTTGGATATTACAGCTGTTATTAAGAGCAACTGCCTATGTCCCCTTTTTTTAAGCCTATGGCTCATTTAATCCTGCTTTCCCAAGTACCTCAATTCTTTTACTTTGCTATATAAACGTTGAAGAAGATAATCTTCATTCATATTATTTGAGTTCAAATGAGCTAACAAACAACTATGACTTAAGAACAAGAAGAAAATCACTGTTTAAGGCAAGAATTTTGTTAATCTCTGTTATAACTGAAGGCAAAATTATGTTAAATTTGAAGAACTTTGCCAGTAGAATGTTCCCCAATTCTGGAATGACTTTGCTTAAATCTTACTACATGAAACTCACTTTTGATGCTCTTCCCCAATTTCTATATGGCAGAAGAGTATTCCTTTGACTTTTAGATGTGGAAATAATACATATTTATATGGGTTCTAGTGAGTAAGGAGTACATTAGCAATATTGTATAAATGTACTAAGAAACCATAATGACTACATTGCATAAATCAGCAAAGACATGAGGAAATGCTATTTGTGATAAATGCTTTTTATGACATGCAATTGTTTGGATATTAGCATTCCTGATGTGTTTCAGGTAGGTGAAATTTGGTAAGTATTTGGTAAATAATGTTCAGTCATTGGTAGCTTTTACAAAAACTGAACCATCAAGACATAAAAGATTCTGAATCTCAATGCATCTATCTGTAAGAATACAATAAAACCGTTTTCACTAACTCTTCCCACTTATGATTAATTTACAAGAGAAATAGCATTTGTATTGAAGGAAAAAAAATCTCAGCAAAAAAAATTCACACAATAATCAAGAAGTGGGATACTGTCCAGTTAGATTAACCTTTCATTTTGTCCCAAAGGCATTTGAGAGACAGAGACTAGTCCTTGGATCAATATTGAACTGCAGTAAGGCATTGTTATGCAGCCTCTTATATCAATATTCTACTAGCTGTTGCCTGTAGTTCATGTAAATTAAAGAGCATTTTGCCTTTTTCCACTTGCCTTGAGAGGACAAAATAATAGAATATTCATTACTGTCGTTTCATCTGTAGGTTGCACTTCATAACTAAGACTTCTACTGATTGTTTTAGGATAATGTGGTGCACTTAAACATTTAGTAAGAGATTTATTATCTTCTTTATGTTATCTCATCAATACATTAAAGCTAGCAATGTGAATCAACACAGTGTTGTCTCTTTCAATGCAATTTATATTCCATTTTATTTCAGGGAGGTTATTTTACTGTCTCTAAACTCTGCTTGAGGTACTTTGCATGTAGCCCAGGATGAGGGCAGAATAATATCCAACTGTTAAATACTGTCTTCCTATTCTAGCTGCAATAATATATTTCATGGAGATTGCACTAACAAGAGCTAAAGTTTTATTTAATGGAATTAAATTATCCATTTTCAGTATTTGTTGCTTTGTGCTCTTTCTGCAATTTTGCAATAGCTTTCAGTTTATCAGTCTCTTCATTTAAAGGTGAGCAAAGCAAAAGGTATTTTTCTCCAAGTTAAAAATGCACCTAGATGAGGGAATAGGTGATGAGGCATTATAAAAGATGCTGATGGAGTTCTGTCAAGTTAGATGTCACCAAACTGAAATAGAGTACATAGTTTCCAAAAAGTTGTTATCTAGAAAATTTGACCTGTGTCAGATAACTTTTCCATATTGCTTGTAAATGCTGTGCTACACACCAGTTCTGAACATACTAGATAAATTGACAGGCTGTTTTGCATAACTGGCAAAGTCACAGGTTGTAAGTTTAAAACAAATTAATTTATTGGAATCTTATTAGAGTAGCACTCACGGGGGGAATTCAGTGCTTTCATCAGGAAGACCAGTGGCTCTCTAAATGGTGATAAGAGTTTCCATTGTAATAATTCTGAGGGCATCTTCAGCTGGATCAAAGGAGAGTCAGGGAACTGTTATCATCATCTTCCAGCTGACCCTAACAAGTACTACAGCATATACGTAATAAATTTCTCTTGATTAACTATATGCAAAAATATATCTGATCTGTTGTGCCTACATGCATAGACTGTTCTGTGTACCCTTTCCTTTCCTGCATATGCCAGAACAGTTTCCAGAGATTATTTAAAATTACCAATCCATGTACAGATTAGTCTCCTCCTTTGCCTACAGCAGAAACTACTCAGGGGAGTTCCTTGGACTGCCTGGATTGTCAGAGCAAGAATTAGCCAGCATATCTAGACAGGTAACACCTAACCTAAGCACAGCTGGTCTGCCTAGGGCAGTCTCCAAGGAACTCCCCCTGATCTTCTGTGTCAGTTCCTTCATTTTTAAGCTGGGTAGGAGTTCAGTCAGTCAGGAAATCTGTTACTGTGCTGCAAGTCAATCCATTGCCTCATCTTTGGAGAAACTAGCAGGGAAGTGCTCAGCCTGCTGGGGGGACTGGCAGCAGCTCTGATCGAGCAGTACCCAAATAGGAAGATCAGAGCAGGCAGCCGTCACTGCTGGTGATAGTAGCCACGGTCAGTCTTTTGGCCTCCTCATGGTGGCTCATCTGCAGGTCCAGATCAAACCAGGAACTTGAGTCCATGAGGATCTGGGACAGAACCAGGGAGGTGCAAGACTGTATGCAGACATATTGACAACATAGTTCAGCTGAGAGACCATGGGTAAGAGCCTAAGGTCAAAGGCACATGAGCAAAGGAGAGGCAGGAATTTTCAGTCTTACAGCAATCTTTCAAAGCTCCACAGCTGTGCTGACAAGGCTGGCACTAAGCCCAAACCACCAGGCCCTCTGGAGAGGTGACAGTCAGAACTCTAACAGCTACATCATTCTTGTAAGTGCAGAGCAAACAGAAATTTCCCTCTTTTAATGAAATTATAATATAAATTCCATAGATCCTGCCAGAGGATTTATTTTTGGCAAAGGATATCCAGAAGTCTTGCCTTGCTGACAATCAAATAAAACCATTTCAGCCTACAATTAGGCAATGACACAGAGTCATTGTCATTTTACGTTTACAATGTCATTTACTGTGGATATTCTCAGTTCAGTCAGAGAGAAAAAGAGAAGGTTTTCTAACCAGGTGAGAGCCTGGGAGACTGTTGGGAAAGAATGTAAATAATTCTCTAATCTCTCTTGTTGTTCACATTGTTTATAGATATGTTCTGCCACCGTGTGTCATTCACTGCACACCAATGGTGTGAGTGTTTTTACTCTAAGACCAATGAAATTAATCCGCATGATGTTCTCTATAAATAGAGCGGTGCATTTGAAATAAGGGGGGGTCCATTCTCTAGCCTTTGACTTGGAGTCTTCTCGTTACCGTCCTGCTCTACAACAACAATTTACAGTATGCAAGTAAGATTTTTTTTTCTGTTTGTATATTGACATGCCCCTTGAGTTTCATAAATGCTTATCACAACCCTTTTTTGAGTACTTGTTTGACGCTAACATAATAAAAAGTAATTTGTCGTTTGTTTGCGGATGTTACCAAATTAGTGGTTACCATGTGACATCTGTTTAGCATCTGTTTAACAGATTTCCTACAGGCATAATTACCAGCAGCAGTTGCAGTCCTGCCACAGTGTGTTACAAGAGAAGCAAAGGAAGTACTTCTACATAAATCATCAAATGGTCTCTTTAAATAATTCAAATGCAAGGTTCAAAACAAAGACCTTTTAAAGCTTAAAGAGCTATCCTGAACTCATGATCCATTAGACAGCCTACAGCTCAGCACTGCACAACACAAGTTTTCATCACAGAAAACTTGTTACTTTTGTGTTCTGAACCTCATGAATGGATGTGGGCCATTGGTATAGGATCAGTTTCAATCATTCTTCTGAAGTGCATATCTCAAAAAATAGCTTTTTAATCTTTCATAAACTCTTTATTTAGCCTACACATTAGCAAATGCAAATCTTTCAAATCTTGTAAAAACTGGTCTTCAGGACAGATTGGGAAATGCATTCCCTCTGGAGGGTGTTTATCTTATGGCAAGGATAATAGGCTTTGTAGCCCAGGCAGAGTATGCTGTTTACTGTCCTTTTCCATAACTCAGCCCTGAAAAAATAATCTATTTGTCAAGCTATTGTTAAGCTAGTAAAAATGCTATTTAGTATTCAGTTAAATATTTTTTTAAAGGGGGATGCAATTCAATCTCTAAATGAAGACAAGTCCTGAAAGAGAGTAGAAATAGTTTTTATTCTTAGAGATGTATAGTGAAACAAATACATAAAACTCTTAGGTCAGTGAAAGGTTTGGCTCTATTTTCAAGCCTGTTTTCTGCCTATTTGTAATGAAGTGACTGTTGAGAAGCTTTCTGCAGTAGCAGACACATTCTGTCTTCTTTAAAAGACCTCCTTGGCTGAACTGTAATCCATGAGGAATACCTAGGATGATAAAAGATTTCTGTAAATGTATTAGTGTTTTGGTTTTGGCTCTGGTCAGACAACCTAAGTTAGCTGTTACAAGTAAAATATCAGTCAGTCCAGAAGAAGTTGCTATTCTAACCTGAAAATTAGCTAATAAAAGTTAGCCAAGCAGGCTAACTTGGTTTTTAGTACATATTCCCTAAGAACACATTCTGTCAAGTCACAAGTCTTTTCCAATCCTGCAACATAATTCCACAATCTCCTCCCCTTCCACCTACATCCTGCCCCAAGCAGTCTCATCATGCTGGAGCTGTGGCTTCACCAAATCTATCACGTGTCTCTGCACAAGAATCTGTATTCAAGAGGTTTCAGTGCCAAAGCAGCCTCACAAAAGCACATAATAGTTTTTGTACGATTATAGATATAATGCAGTGGTGACTTCTTTTGCAGGCAATATCTTGACACCTCCCACTCTGCCAGTGTATCAAATCACCTTTAGAAGGTCATGTTTTCCTCTTCTTCTGGAAGAGATTTGATTCATGATTTAGAGATTAAAATTCTACAGCTCCTTATGTATTTCTGGCAATGTCTATTTTTCAAGCACTGCTGAATATTATACCTTCATTTCTGAAATACAAATAGGAGTTCTAATTGTCGCATGCTCATTGACATTTTGTAGTGAAAAGCAGTATTACACTAAAAGTGTTGATGTTTTAATCACAATTTAAATATTGCACAAAAAATATTCATTTCAGGTAGTAATGTTATAGCCTTACACCAATTAAAACAGTAAATCAATTGAAGCTAAATATATCTTTGCTTTGGATTATAAAGCTGCTGTTTATGGATTTGAAGCTTTTATCAATGGAAAACTCATCACTGGAGAGATAAAATATTATTGTACTTTGCCTTTGATGTAGTTCCTTCAATCTCAAGACCCGAAACCATTAAATTAGTAATGAAGATGTACAATGCTAATCTTAGTTTCTTAAATCTCTCACGTCTTTTGTTGTTGCCACTTAGCAGTATTTCACTGTAGTCATTAGTCATGTCATTTAAGAGAATATTGACTAAGTTTTCTGTCTATAGAGATTAAATGACTTATTTTGAAAAAATCTTTCATAGGTTAAAGAAAAGAGTGGTGAATCAAAAGAATAGGTAGTATCAATCAGCTATCAGTCAGGGTGATGGACCTTAGCAAATGGACCAAAATGCACCAGTGTGTTGAATATTGTGGCTTAGTGCCTACCAGAAAATTTACAATTGTCCTGTTACAGACTCCTTGCTGAGTCATGTCTTTATTGGGAATAGAACTTATTTAGACCACACATTTGATACCATTCATCGGGTTTTGCCAGAAATGAAGGAATTATGAAAAGTTTGAGATTTCATATTGTTATTATCAATTCAGTGCTTCATCAAAAACAAATAGTAGTTTCTAGTTTAGCTTTTCGTTTCAGTGCCTCTAAACACTAATTAGATTATTGTTTTGGAAAACATGGGGTTTAGTGAGATCATTAAATCTTGTTTCTGGTTTTTGTTTTGGGGTTTTCTAACAATATTTTTGTAATAAGTGTTGGAAGTTAATCTTCATGTTCTACAGTTGTGATCTAATCACCTATGTCACTGTGCTGAGTTTTCAGAATGGCTGTAGCTCCTTTCATGTGCCAGCTTCTGTGTCACTATGGCAACAGGACAAAGCATTGAATGAAAACATGCAGGTTTGTTAATATACAGTCTTAAAATAACCTCTTGTTAAGAAGCAAAAGTTCCATGCCTGGATGAATATAGTTACACAAGAGACTTAAATAAGCTTATGATTGTTTTCTTTTCAATTTCTCCTCTTTTGTTAGAGGATAATTGTTTGGATTCATTCTTGTCATAAAGCAACTAAACCATAAACTTAGGCTTGATGTGATTGGGAGAAGGCCTTGTAAGTGTCTCTGAGGATGTATTTGCTCCTGTAGGACTTGGAAAGTTGAGTTGTGTTGGCACATCTCCTTTTTGAGTTATCTGCTGTGTCTGTGCTGCTGTTTCTCCTTTGGCCTGCACATATTGACCTCTGTCTGCAAAATGGGAGGTGATTCTACAACATCATGTGATATCTTGGGTCTTTTTTGTATCTTGATTGTATTATTAAACCTATCAAATTGCTTTTTTAATGCTATTGCAGAAGTAAACTAAGAAGCAAGGTCTGCAAATTAAAGCTAAAAAAGATAAAAAAGACACACAGTTTTACCAGTGAGGTTTAGAACAGTTAGCCAGGGAAAATGATGAACTCGCCTTCTCTGAAATCCAGTCTGGCTAGCAGTTATAAAGCTTTGCTTTAGAAAATAAATGTAATGTGTTATAGAGGAGATCATGCCAAATGACCTCTTGATCCTTTCTAGCCTTTTCAGCTATGAATACCCATAATGAATCAATGCAGTTATTCTTTGGGTAGCTTAGGAACAAAAATTTGTCTAACAAGTTTGGTATTCCCCACTTTCATTTAAAGAGTTAAAAAGGAGGAGTGCCATTCCTGTTTTGTTTTTTTTTTTCTTTTCACTTTATTTAGTGGATTTTCCATGGATATGGATATTGACATACCATCCAATATTAAAAACATACATAGCTGTACAGATAAAGGTAAATTAATTTCACTGTAGCAATGTTTCTGCCTTGGAAGTTCTGTTGTATATTTAAAATGGAAGTTTTATCCTAGAAAACACTTGTGTCTCACCTCTTCGGCTTTACTGTTCATTCTGCAAGCAGCTTGGTTCTCTGTTCTCAGCTGAAAATTTCTGTTGTGCTTGAAGCATTTCTGGTTTATCTTCTGATTTAAAAACACACTGGGGAAAGTGAATGATATTTTAAAGAACATAAAATGTAAATGGAAACTGTACCTTGTAGACTTTCTATAACCTCTTTGGGAACAGGCCTTGGGAACTACATCTATTAAATCGACTGTTGTCATTCTCTGTCATTACAAAACAATTAATATTCACTATCTTTTTATTTAATAAATATTTAAGTGGTTTTTTTCCTCTTCTAGAAGACAAACTGCCAGGCTGTAATTAAATTTGTTAATGAGGTTTTGTTCTAAATATCTAGATTTCTCAGGTGTACCTACCTCAAAAGTGGGTAGAGAAGCATCCAACAAAATGAGAGATATAATGCATAACTTGTACTGTTCTTGATGTAATAATGAATATGCTAAAACATCATAAACATGAACAGCTTAGTTTTGATGAGTTTTTCACACTGTGGAAGGGAATGCATTTTGATTTGTTTTCCTAAACTGAGCATTGTCAGAATGCTTAATTAATTTTTTTTCAGTCACAGAGAATCTTTTGCAGTTTTTTTATCCTTTGCCTTATACAAGTAAAACTTTCCAACACAGTGTCCAATAATTTCTGTTAAATCACAGTTTTTTCCCAACTGTTGTGCTGCTGTTTGTACTTCCTAGAAAAGTGACTACAGTGTTTGATACAGATGTTGCATTTGGAGCAGTGTATGTGAACAGACAAGTCACAGCTGAGGCTGGAACTAAGTGGCATCTATGAGTCATGTAATTGCTACACTAATTAAATATAAACAAATTATTAAACCATTACATTTTTAAGACTTCAGTTACAATTTACACACAAATATTTATAGAATCTGTCAGTATTTTATTCTAAGGCATCTGGCCTTCCTAGATTTTGCATTCTGCTGTAGTTGTTGCTGCTGCAGTGATTTTTCTCAAAGGTATCTGAATATTTTTCACTAAAAAGTGAAAAAGACATAGGTGGCACTTCTAGCACTCTGAAGCACCCACAAACAGAATCCAGGAATGGCTGCGTCACAGAAAAGCTCATTATCAGCACTGGAAAATAATTAATAAAAGGTTAGGTAGGAAAGGAGATATCAATTCAACCCCTCTTACTTTCACTCACAGAAACTCCTTGCCTGAGAAATACACTTAAAACTCAAGAGAATATCTTAAAATATGTGATTCCAGGTTATTATTGTCACACACATTTATGAAGTCTCTGACACTTTAGTTATTTTCAGCTCCTTTTTACATTTTTTTTCCTTACATAAGATAAAATATTGCAGAGGTAAAAGGCAAAGCCTTCACATGACTAATCTGTCCATCCACTGTTGAAATTGATTAAAATAAGTAAGATGACAGATAATATTTTCTTTCCAACCATGATGTCTTTTCTTATCATTCCTTTTCATCAGTGTTGCTTAGTTTAAATGTATGAGTTTTGGGATTTCTTTGTGATGACTGCAATAATACAGCAACTCCCTTAAGGAAAGGAGAAAGAAAGTGATTCCTGTTTATGCAAATCTTTCCTTCCCTAGTGGAAACTACTTTCGTTCTTCAGGCATTTCATTGTTCCATTTTTGAAAACCTTTTTTTTTTTATAGCATCTCTGTTCTTAGCAAGGACAGTATGCAATTGTGGTTCACATATTCTTTTTAATTCTAGTACTTCTCAAAAACTGATGGTGGCAGTGATGACTAAAAGATTGTATCTGTGATTTTTTTAAGATTTAGAATCAGTGCTGTTTCTAGAAGAGTAAATTGGATAAGAACATGAAATCACAAAATACCTTTTTCAGTTTTTCATGTGATACCTGGAATATAGGTAAAGGACAGAGAATTTTCATTTTTCATGCATTAGAAGTAAATGACATATATATTTGGTAAAACTCTAAAATATAGCTGTATTCTGCTCTTATTCCAAAATAAGAATAATGAAAATGTTTGGATATACTTGTAATGAAATAATATTTGTCCACTGCCCTGATGATTTTGTTTCTCTTCCTGTAAGCTTGCATGCTGCTGTTTCAACCACAGTTTGAAACAACATTTGAAAAGCAGCTGTTCAATGAAATTATTATTTTAATATATTGCTCAAATTTTATGGCAGGCTCAGCTCTACACCAAGCAAAGCCAATTGCTTCACATGTTTTGGAATTTATTTTTTTTTCAGAGAGACAATGAATACAGTCAAATTTGGCCCAGACTAGTTCCTCTATTTCCTTTTTACCCAAGGGCCAGCTGTTACTTTCTTGTCATGGCTTAATTTTATGCACATTGTTATTATCAAACCAGCAAAACACACTGAACCATGAGCAGGAATGTATGGCAGTTTGTAATACTTCTGTTCTGATATTCCAGTCGTAAATCTTAAGCTTGTGTTTCCATATTGTTGCTCCATGCTTAATATTTTAATGGTCTTAAAATCAGTCTTTACTCATGGATTTCACAGAATTTTCTTTCTTTTCAATGAACATCATACATGATTTGGCACCACTGAAGGGGTTTACTACAGTAAGTAAATCACATTGGTTATATTCTCAAGAATGCTTTTTGTGTGGAATGATTATCATTGCAAGACTCTAACATGCAGCTTTTTCTTTTTCTTTAGGCCAGATTTTAAATTTTTTTCTGTAATTTAGTCTATTTGAAGTAAATTTGCCCTAATAACAAGCACAGTCACATCTGAATATTATGTCCCCCTAAATATATATTTTGGAGTCTCATACTTCTCATTGCTTGCTCATAGCAGAAATTGCTTCCTTCCTTATGGGAATCTGTAATTTATAACTGTAGGTTGCACTTAGACCAAAGAGCATTCAGTGAAAAGGAAAATGCTTTTGCCACCAAAGGATCAGATGTAGACTACTTAGGGCAGGAGGTTTTGGTTAGTGCTGTGTTTCATCTGTGCCAGAAGTAGATTAGAACCTAAGCAAACACAAACTACAAAATTCCCAACAACCCATTACCAAGGTTAGTGTGAAACCCAGGAGCATGTTTGACAAACCACTACTGTGAATTCTCTCCCTAGCAGTGGTTGCCTGGTGAAACAATTAACTGGCATTAGGCAAATGCTGGCTTAAAGGCCTTTGCAGAAAGTACCTTTATTGTTATCAAGAAATCATTTAAACAGTAATGTTGCTTCCCTTTTCTTCTTCCTTGGTTCAAAATGGAAAAGAAAAGCTACTGCCATTGATTGCTACTGTTCTTGTGCTACAGTTCATACAATGCACAAAGGAATTGAAAGGGATAGTTTTCAAAACACTGATGAAGTTAGAAGATTCATCTAATTGAAGGTGCGCTTTTAAAAGACAAAGACTAATATCATCATGGAGATTCAATGGCTATATTAAAGAATATTATAACCAACATATAATAGATTCCTTGTGCCAAAAGGGCAAGATATATACCCCCCATACTTTACTGGGCATGTAGGAAAAGGATACAGAAACAGTCAGGAGAGTGCTGGAAATCTTCCTTCCTCTTTTGAGGAGTTATATTACTCATTCTACATCAGATGATATTTTATACATGCTGGATCATCATAGTATAGAAAATTTTGTCTTTAAAATAATTATCATTAGAAGAAATTATTTTTTTCCTGATCCTTTGGTGGACTTATAAGATTTTTATTATAATGAAACTTCATTTTACTCACTGTAATGTTCATTGGGCTTTTGTGTTGATGAAGAAAGTAATAGAATTGGTGTCTATTTGCTATCAAGCTGAACTTGGGAAAGACTGGGATTCAAGAAGGTAATGGATATCAAGTTTATCTAACATGAAATATCCTTCTGCATAAAATATTCAATGATATAATTCTTTAAGATAATAACAGAGTTAGCTTTTCTTGCAGTTTTACATACAATGTTTAAGTTGAGGACATTTGATCTTATATTGTTGCTAAATAATAACTTTCACAGTCACACATGTTAAGGTATGGAAACAAAGGATCTTACAGTAATTAAGTGGGGTTTTTTACATATATGTCATATTTTACTTGCCTGTAACTGTTTAAAATATCTTAATATTTAATTGTTATGCTAATTTCTGTTTTGTTGCACATTGTAAAGTACTTTTATAATATTTTTGTTTTGATTTCTACTAAAATCTCAGGTACCTAGACGGCACATTAAAGAAAGCATAATGTAGCAATTCAGTGAAGTATGGCAGATGTTTTGGCAGATACAAGAGTGTGATTAACAAGGAACTAATAAATATCTTTATAACATATCAGTGTTCTTAAGTGGGTGGTTTTGCAATTCCTACAGTGTGCCCTGAAATGCAAACAGCAGAATAGGTATTTTTCTACTGCACTGCTTTTCTTCCTGATCATTTTTATTTGTGAATACATAGCTCGGTTTTGTTAGGAGGAAAGTTCTCTCTTTCTTTCCTGTCGTTACTCTGTATTCTGATTTTATGCTGATTAATTAATTTTATTTTATACCAGACCAAACACTGTAGCCTAATAACAAAACCAGACTAACATTTATATTAATTTAAGGGGCTTTTCACAGGTGTTTGAACATGCTACATCTTCTAAATTAAGGAGCTGCACAGAACAATGCTTTGGTACTTTGTGATCTGACGAAATGTAGTTGGAGACAGCACAATGGCTTGCACTGAGGGATCAAGTGGGTATGGAGCATATGCCACACTTGTTTGTCCATCCTTTGAAAATATTCAGAAGCAGGAGATTCAACAGAACCATAGGTAATGCCTGATACTGCCCTTGCAAATGAAGAATGCTCTCCAGCAGTTATACAGAAATAAGAGGCTGCTAAGGAAAGCTGCAGAACCTTTCTCACAGAGGTTTTCCTGAGGATTTAAGCAAACAGGCTAAGGGTGGAGTGGATACACTTGACCATGTAGAGGACCTTGCCAGGAGGGATATCCCAATGTCCTTCTGTTTCTAGGGTGCTCTGAATCCTTGTTCTCAAGATGGAAGACACTGGCTCTTTTTTAGTAAAAATAGAAAGGAAATAGTTGTACTACACTATGAGAAGAGCTAGGATATGGGTTTCTTAAAAAATAGAAAGACTCCTTAATAGAGACAATGATAAACTAGCTTCCAAATCTGCTGTTCAGTATTTGCATGGTCAATTGCTCCATTACTAGAGTTACCTGAGAAAGCTGCATTACTAGAGTTACCTTAGGAAGCTGGCAAAGTACTGGCAAAAAATAGGAAGAATTTTTTTTCTTAAGTACATCTGTCACTCTTGCAGCAATACATACCACATGAGTATGTGTGTTTGGAAGATACACATTCACACTAAAACCCAGGCTTTGTTCAGTGATGTATGTTCCCTAAGGATCTGTTTCTGAGATCCAATATACTAACACTCTGGCTCTAGCAAAAGGCAGTGGAATAAGCATATAGGGCATGATTTATTTGCTTTTTCTTACAAGACTTCTTTTTCCTTCCTCCTACATGTTACATAAAAAAGCTACACTTGCCAAGTTCTTTAACATGCAAAATACTGTGAAATTAAAAACAGTCCTTTTTCCTTAGTAAGAAACCCTATGAATGCCACAGCAGGATCTTGTCCTGAGATGTCCATGTATATCTTTCTTGTGCATTTCTCCAAAACTTCATCCAGCTGAGGGCAAAGAATACCTTTGATCCAACAAGTCCAAGTGGAAGATCCTGCATTTGGATTGGGGCGATCCCAAGCATGGGAGAAGAACTCACTGAGAGCAGCCCTGCTGAGAAGGACTTGGGCGTGCTGGTGGGTGAGAGGCTGGACATGAGCTGTCAATGAACTCTCACTCTCACAGAGAGCCAAACGTGTCCTGGGCTGCATCCACTGGTGGCAGCAGGACCAGGGAGGGGATTCTGCCCCTCTGCTCTGCTCAGCCCCCACCTGCAGGGCTGCATCAGCTCTGGGGTCCCAGCACCGGGAGGACAGGGACCTGCTGGAGCGAGTCCAGAGGAGGGACACCAGGATGCTTAGAGGGAGAACCTCTCTTAAGATAGGCCGAGGGTTGGGTTTGTTCGTAGCACCTTCCAGTACCTAGAGGGGGATTACAAAAAAGAGGAAGAGTGGCGGGCAGATAGCGATAGGGCATGGGGGAGATGCTTTTAAACTACAGAGAAGAGATTTAGATTAGATGTCAGGAAGGAATCCGTCCCCGTGAGGGCGGTGAGGCACTGGCACAGGCTGCCCAGAGAAGCTGTGGCTGCCCCACGGCTGGAAGTGCCCAAGGCCACAGAGAAGCTGTGGCTGCCCCGTGCCCGGGGGTGCCCAAGGCCGGGTCGGCCGTGGCCCTGCGCACGCCGTTCCCGTGGCAGCTGTCGCTGTCCATGGGCGGAGCCGTCGCCATCCACGGCGATGTTGCACCGGGACTGTCCCGCCCAAGCCCCGCCCAGCGGCGGCCGCGCGGAAGGCGCGCGGTCCCGTGCGTCACGGGCTGCGCGCGCGGCCATTGGCTGGGGCGGCCGCTGCCCCGCCCCCCGGGCCCGGCCGCGGATGTCGCAGCGGCTGTGCGCCCTTGTCGTTTGAAACGCGGCCCAAGATGGCGGCGGCGGCCGGGAGCGGGGCCGAGGCGGCGGCGGCGGCCAGGCTGGAGGGGGCAGAGGGAGAGGAGGAGACGGCGGCGGCCGCGGCGGCGGAGGATGAGGAGGACGGGAAAGAAGACGGCGGCAGGGCGGGCCAAGCGACGGGTGCTGCGGCAGCAGCCGGCGGGGAGGCTGGCGGCGGCGAGAGCGAAGAGGACGAGGAGGAGGAGGGGGAGGACGTGTTCGAGGTGGAAAAGATCCTTGACATGAAGAACGAGGGGGTGAGTGCGCGGGTCTCTTCCACCGGGCGGGGAGCGCGTGAGGAGAGTTGTCCCGTTGGAGCTGCAGTGTGAACCGCGCTGTGCAAGGAGGCTTTTGTGCCCTACTCCGGGTTCAGGGTCTTCAGCCAAAGAGAAGTGTTTACGGAGCTGTTCGGTTTTGTCCGCCTTGTTAAACCGCTCTTGGCGCTGAGCTGCGGTACTGTTTAGATGTGAAATGCTTTAGCGCAGAGATGGGCAGGGTTGAATATAGCAGAGAACTTAGAGGTGTTTTCAAGGTGTGTTGCCTAGGTCCACGTTCACAGACAAAACGGAGGAAGACTTCTTAAAATAAGAGCGTCTTCTCCTAATTAAAATAATAAGCTGTAGTGATCTTGCACTGTTTAAACTGAAATACCAGACCTTGATTTGTTTCTTTGAAAGCAACCTAGACTGGTTGAAGTTCTTTAAAAATTTTCTTAAACCTCAAATAGAAAAAATAATTGACACAGGTTTTTTTTTAATAATTTTGTGCCTGAAAGATTTTTATTTTAACTAATTGATGGTTTTTATTTTAGTCTTCAGTCAGGTACATGACATAAGATTCTGTCAATTCCATGTAAAAGCTCAGTCTTTAAACCCTTAGGTTGGAGAGCCTTCAGATCAGCATTTTTTTCAATGTTTGTGATGTTATTAAATTGCACCTTAGCTGAAATATGTTTATGTCTTCAGATTATGTTATGTTTTCAGGGTAATACAGTACTTATAGCTTTGCCCGTATGAAATGTTGGTCAGCATAAGTCAGGCTTGAAAACAAGAGGATTCGTTTTTTTGGGTTTTTTTTTCCTTTTCTTAACCACCCACCCCAAAGGATGGAACTCGAAATCTATAGGTGGTCACGGTAGTGAGACATTAAAGAGTACTGGGATACATCAAGTACCATCTCTTAAAAATGTCATTGGCACGTGCTGGTAACAGGGTGTCTCTTTTCCATCCCACTCCAAGCAGCCTGTTCTGCAGCACGTTCTGAGCTCCGTGTGCCTGAGTTTTCCAGGCTGGGTCAGCGCAGTGAGCTTCAGCGTGTAGATGTACCAGCACATGGTGATTGTGGCTTGGTGGCGTGAGCTCCAAACGCATCAGGTGCCCTCTCAGTTGCTGTGCTGCAGGACCTGTGCTCCTGGGCTCCACAAGTGCAGGGCAAGGCAGGAGCTCATACTCAGGTGTAACTTCCAGAATGGCTGGGAAGAGCCATGTGTCACCACAGAGCAAGTCAGCCGCTGTGCAGCGTGGCATGAGGCAGGTCGGGGTGTTGTGTGTCACAGAACAGAGGTGTGACAGCTGGAGAGCCCTGCACAGAGATGCTCTTCCCACACACAGGACTGGTGTTGCTGGGCCTGGCAGTAGTGGTAGGATGAGAGACAGCACTTCTGGATTGGGATTGGGCTGGGTGGTTAGACCTGTGGATAAATAAAACATTAACATGACCTACTTACAGAGGATAAGCAGTGAAAGTTTGGAAATGTAGTCCCTCAGTGTATCTATAAAGCTTTTCGTACTGCATCTCAGTTATCCTAAAACAACAGGCTCCGGTGCAAATCTGGTGTTCCCCAGTGGAAGTGGGAAGTTTTAACTCTGCTGTTTAATGACATGGTGGTACCCTTTTCCGTACGAGCTGGTTCTAGCTCATCACTAGTTCTCACAGAAACTAGAGCAGTATAAAAATGCCTGGAAGAATTCTGTTTTTGTAAGTGATAACAGAGGGGGAAAAATACCAATACTGTGTGAAAGAGTGTTGATAGGTGAGTGTAAGACCGTGTTTCTTAAGTGTGAGAATCAATCTTCTGCCTTCACTTAAGCTGAATTTTGTAAAACTGTCCTCAGCTGCATTTTTCTGTCACTCTCCATGTATGGAATGTAGTTGTACAGCAGCCAAATGGTTTTGCATTTGACTTTCTTTTATGCAGCTTTCTCAATTAATGAAAAAAGGACTTGTGGCTTATTTAGTACCTGAATTACAAGGATGTTCCTAACTCTGCAGCTAGCAGAAGTCCTGCATCTGAAAGGGAGTAACCTTGTGCCACCAGGTAGGTGAGAGTCCAGCTGGCTCGGATGCAGATTTGCAAGAAAGGAGGAGGGAGTCCCCACAGGCAAGTAAGGTGAACATGAGTCAGCAGTTCTTGCAGCAAAGGAGGCCAGCAGCATCCAAGAGTCTAGCCAGAAGATCAAGAGATGCTTCATTCTCTCCTCTCAGACTGCCGAGAAGCATCCCGAGTACTGTGTGAAGTTCTGAGCTCCCCAGGGCAGAAAGACATGTACATACCAGAGAGAAGGGTAATGAAAACAGTTAGGAAGCCGAGAGCTCAATTTGTTTTGCCATAAGAAGAGAAGAATCAGGAGAGATGAAAAATCAGGGGAAAAAATGAGGGAAATCAAAAAGCGGGGAAAGGATGAGACAGAGGACACAAGCTGGAAGACAGGGAAGCCTGCATAAATGCACTGAATGGGCAGGTATCTGAGCAGTCTGATGTAGGCAGTCCTGCTTTGAGAGGGCATTTCACTTGTTAGTTCTGGAGATCTTTTATAGCCTAACACACTCTGTGACTGTAATGAGGAAGTTACTGGTTGCTTGTTTTGTAAGTAATCCCAATAGAAGAAAGAAAGAGGAGAGGGGAATATGATTTTGGAAACTTAACCCATCTCTCTTGATTTAAGAATTAAGCTAAATTCTAAGAGAAATCTTAAACTAAGGTGTTTGAATATAGGCTATTTATTTATTTAGATGTCTGTGAAGCAAAATATAGAAGATTGTAAATAGAGTTGGTTAGTTGGTTGCTGAAGTTTAGTGGCCTGTATATACACTTGGTCAAAGGTTAATTATGCTCAGGCAAAAATTTAAGCATAGACATTTAACAGTAAGTGCCAAATGGCAATTCTTCTGAAGCTTTCTTTCTCCAGGCTTGGTTAGCACTGTAAGGTCTTCCAGAGCATTATCAGTCCATGCTTGAAAGCGAGAGGTGCTATTTTGCCTCTCCAAAGGTGCTTGCCTAAGTACATTTGCTAAAAAATTAATTTTTTAATGGTAAAGAACTTTGTAATTTGGTAGAAAAAACTAGATATCAAATGTTAGATACTGGAAGTATTTTGGATAAAACTATTCCAACTACAGAAATACTGATGTTTATATACACAAAATTTTATATCCACTGACATCCTCAAGAATTGACTAGCTGATGCAATACTATACTATATTATATTAAATGTTGTGGGTTTTTCTTACAGGGTAAAACTCTCTATAAAGTCCGGTGGAAAGGATACACCTCTGATGATGATACCTGGGAACCAGAGGCTCACTTGGAAGACTGCAAAGAAGTGCTTCTTGAATTCAGAAAAAAGATTGTGGATAATAAGCCTAAACCTGTTAAAAAAGACATACAGGTGTGTTTCAGCTTCCAGTATCTTACACTGGAGACATAATCCCTATCTAGACTACTAATGAGAGGAGGGGAGAAGAGAAGGAAGGCATTTGAAACATGGAATTAAGGAATCTCATCCAAAACATCTTTGTTTCTTGTGAAACTTAATATTGTTGCTGTTCTCTGGTAGGGATTTTTTTTGTTGACAAGTTTGCTTGTAGATTGAATCCATCTAAACATCAATTCTATTTCTAATGGAACTATGTAAGTAATGTACTGTCATTTTTGTTTGTTTTTGACAACATAAATAACCCCCTGTCCTTACCCATATGCATATTGTCTTGTCACTGAAGCTGGGCACAACATTCCAGTCACCCTCCTGCTCTCTGTAGGAGATCAATGAGTTTTGGCAAGAGAGGAATGCAGAAAGATTAGATGCCAGAGGGCAGAATATGGCTTTTTCTTTTCTTTTTTTTTTTAAGGCTCAGTTAGCTTGAAAAAGCACTGTTGATACACTTAACAATCCTTTTTTGAAAACTGGTACCCTGCTTCTGGGAAACATGTAGGTAAATCCTGCAAAATCAAATCAATTGTTTTTGATGTAAAATAGCTCAGATTAAGTTCTGTTCTGGAATGTGGTTGTTGGATGTGTAATTTGTTTACTTGAATTGTTTGTGTATTGATTCTCATCCAATGTAATGTAATTTAGGTAAGTAAGCTTGAATTGTATTGTCACGTTTTGCAGTTTGGCAATGAGGAATGATCTTGGCAGGGATCAAAAATTTAAAGTGCTTAAAAATTTATTTTTCCCAAGCACAACCACTACCATTTTTGTATACTTTGTACCAAAGTGATAGTTTATTGGGGAAGGAAAAGTTGTTAATTTTTTTCTTTACCTTTTAGAAACCACCTCTAAATGATGATATATTTGAAGCAGAGTCTGACAGCGACTGGCAAAGTGAAACAAAAGATGATGTTTCACCAAAGAAGAAAAAGAAGAAGTCAAAAGAGGGAGAGGATAAAAGTCCAGATGACCTGAAGAAGAAAAAATCTAAGTCTGCAAAACTCAAGGAAAAACCGAGAACAGAATGTGAAAATTCCTCAGATACTTTGGTTTTAGATTCAAAGCCAAAAAAAAGGACTTCAGAAACTAAGGAGGATTCAAAGGACCCAAAGAAGCAAAGGAAAGAAGATGCTAAAGAAATCAAGAAAAAGAAAGGAGAAGATTTAAAAATAAAATCTAAAGAAGATTCTAAAGAAAATAAAAAATCACAGAAGGAGAAGCATGGAGACGTTCACTTGGACTCAGAATCAAGCACTGTGGATGATTCAGTTTCTCAAGAAACTGATAATGAAATTTCAAACATAAATTCTGAAGATAAAGATGAAAAACAAAAGGTAATAAGTGGAGAAGAGAGATTGGAACAAGAAATTGATGAAAAAGATGCCATTACTGATAAATATCTTGATGGATCAGCAAGTAATGAAGATGACGTTATTGATAGTAGGGCTAAAAGAAAGAAGAAAAAAATTCCTAAAGCAGAAGACTGTAGAGAAGAAGGTGGAAAAGTAGAAATTCAGGATACTCATTTAGAGAATAAGAGCATTCACAAAAAGCAAACAGGTCAAGAAAAAGTACCAGGAGAGTTGGAGAAAGTGTCACCTGCTCCTTCACCAGTGCAGAAGGGTTTGAAATTGAGCACTGATGAAAGGGTGTGCAAACCCATGGATTCCCCTGGGGAGGTAAGCATGGCTAGGGTGGGGGCTGGGGGTAAAACCAGTCTGTATCTTGGAGATACAGATACATCAAACCATGACTGTTTGTGATGGCAAAGAGAAAAGTACAAACTGGAAATGTACTGAGCTGCATGAACTTAAAGAACCACCCACTGCACAATGTTTAACAGAGACTGGGAAATTTCTGGATTCCGAACACTCTAAAGGGGGAATGCTTTAGGAAAGGAGAGCATAAATGTGAAAGGATGCATTTCTCCCATTTACTATGTTGTCTTAGAATGAAATTTCCAGTTCTTGCAAGGCATGCTGTTGTTTTTAGCTTTGTTCATGCCCACCTTCAAGAGTTTCCTCATTTGACTTTCTTCTACTTGTGTAGTAAGGCAGAACAGCGTTGAGCAACACTTGCTCTCTCAGACACCAGCCATTCCATCAGGGCTTACATGGGGTGGCACCACCTACCTGAGAACTGCAATGCTGAAATCACTTCTAAAGACCAAGTCTCCCAGATAATTGTGTAGCAGGCTTGTCTTTTTAGAATTCCTGGAGTACTTACAGCAAATGCTTAGTTTAATGACATGGTTTCATATTAAATAGAAATAGAAATGCTGTACCTGTTGTAAGAAATGAACTAAGCAAATACCAGGATATTTATTGTTCCTTATTTAATACAGTAATGCTTTAAGAAAAGCAGTATTGTAAAGGCAAAAGAAGAAAATTATGACAAAAATAAATATTTTTTGCAATGTTTCTGGGAATATAATTTCTTTCATCTGCTTCAGCCTGTTCTAATACAGTTTGCAGTTCATAAAACACTGTCTGCTCAGAGCAGCCATGTTCTGATTTAACAGGATTGCAGCCAAAACACATTGATATTTACTGGATATATCCCACTTCTGAAACCATAATTCCATGGTGTAAAGTTTCTTCTGCAAGTTCAGCAGTGGTTCTCTGCTTGTGATTGTTCTGTTTATGGAGTAGGTCACCTTAAATAAGTTGTTCTGGGGATAGAGAATCATGTGGCATAATCCCAGAGTAGAGCTACACAAAAGAGCGTATTTGCAGGATCTTAGTGTTGAAAGTTCTGCAAAACATGGAATTACTCTGAGGCATGGGCCAGTTTCAGAATGCTGTTTAATTAGTTGAAGTGATATGGTCCTTTATTACCCAAATGTTTTGTGTACATTCGAGGCTGTAGTGTTTGTGAGAGAGAGACAAGAATAGGAAAAATCTTTGGAATTTTGTTCTATTTACCAATGGTATAAAAATCCTGTCACCTTGACACCATGAATAAATCAACAGCAGAGGACAGTGGGTTTGCTTGTGGCTCTTCAGCATTCTCAGTGAGTTGTTTCTATGTTTCTCTCATGGTCGTGCTCCAAGGAAGGTCATGCTCCGAGGTACCAGCAACGTATGGAAGGCGTTCTGCTCTTTGCTTCTTTTGAGTGCAGAAGGCTTAAACAGTGTTTTTTGTAACTGGCTAGTTATTCTCTAGAACAGCTGTGGACTTACATGGGTGGCTTTGGTGGAGAGTTCTGCAGGGTTTTTTGTTTGGTTTTTTTTTTTTTTTTTTTTTTTGTTCACTAAATTGTTGGCCCAAACAGATGATACCTTTCAAAGAAAGTCATAAGGTATATTTCAGGTACCTGTCTTTCCTGTGTAACTCTGCTTACGGAACACCAATCATGTCAATTTATAACACAGTGTTTTCTGTTTAGGGTCAGTTTGCATGCTGAACCATTCCTTCCATTTCATTTGCCTCCAAAAATAAATGGGTATGTTCTGCATCAGATCAGCATTAGAAATCTGGAATAGAATTCAGGGTTACTGATTTTAACAGCCCCACTGTAGCAAATATCTGGTAGTCTCTAGTAAGTTATGGATTTCCTCTTAAATACCCAGCATCTGGCAGGATGAAGAGCTGCCTGTGTTAGTTAGCATTAATCACGTCAGTGATCAAAAGCCAAGGTTTGTGGAGGGAAGGGGGGTGAAGAGGAAAGCAATTAAATGTCTCAGCTCTGCTAGTACATAATGATACACCAAATTAATTTGGTTTAATTAAGGTTTTTGCTGTGTCACATGGTAGCATATATTTAAAATTTTGTGAGGACTTCTTTTGGGGCAGTTTTTCAGAAAGATAGTGCTACTCCCTGTGCCAGGTTAGTGTCAAAGACTGATATAAAGCCATGCCAAGGAGCCTTGTCCAACCTACTCTGCAGTGAATTTGCTGAGTGGAGAGAGAAGATTACAGGAGGAGAAAGGCAAACTTTGGTAGAGAAAGCTGAATTCCATTTTGGCAAATTCGATTATATATCTACATCTACAATAAATGATATTAGATACTGTTGAGCTTGGACTTCAGCAGGGATATCATGAGTTTGGGTGGATTTTGCTGAGTGTCAGTTTTTCACAAGTAACTGTTGCCATAATGTTCTGTCTGTGTAAATTGCAAGGCTTGGAACCTTTTGTGTCCAACTGTCAAGTTTTCTCGGATGAGGTTCAACTCAGTGATATCATAATGCTTTGAATATGGTGCTACAAAATTGTTAAATACTCTGAAATAATTACATTCTATTCAGGTGTACTATTTGGAACAAACAAAAAGTTCCTAATTTTGAATTTCCTTCAAAATGCTGGTTTTGTCATATCTGCAGCTCTTCCATGAAGCAACTTGAATGGCTGGGATGCAGTAAAAATATGAATTGAAATTACTATGTTCAGGAAATAATACCTCTGCTGTTAGGAAAGAAGCCTTCACAGACTTAACTCCTGACTCACCTGTTTAATTGTTAGGAATGTCTACAAGTCTACAATTAATACTGCTGAAACCCGTTGTATACAGGTTTCAGTAGTATTAATTGTAAATATGCTTTATTGTTGGAGTGGTGAAAGGAGTTTATTTTCTGTTTTTCTTCTACCACTAAAATTTGATCTTTGTTTTCAATTTTAGGAAAAAGAAGTAAAGAAAACTGAAATTAAAGAAAAATCTCAAAAAAAGGAGCCTGAAAAAGAAGAAAAAAACAGAAAAGAACAGAAGGTCCTAAAAAGTAAGTGCTAACTTCTTGAAACAGAGAAGGAATGACCCTTCAGGGCATTCTCTTCTTATTTCTACAAGGGCAGATATTGTATAGTTTTGTAACACACGTGTGCACACACACCCCAAAAATAAGGAATTCTGGTTTTATTTTAGGAAGCAAAAGTCTCGTGTTTAGTGGCTTTGTTAATACATGCTTCATGAGAGTGTTAATATATGCTTCATGTATGAAGCACAGAAGTATTTAGAAGTCTCTGACATTTTTGTAGACAAGTCAAGATTTTGCCCTATTTAATATTGACAACTGTGCTTCTCTGGCATGTAATAGTAACTTTTTTTTTTTAGAGGAATTAATCCAAATATTGACTATTTTCAGAAGTGTTCTGATGACATTATGCATATATACTTTTTAAAGTTAGAAAAATTAGTAGGGCTTCCCATCAGACAAACATCTTGCCTCCTACTTTAGCCACAGAAACAGGTTGTGTTATACAACCCTGGATGATTAAATACACAGCAAAAAATGTCTAGGTTCTGTTTCTGTTCCTTATAGTATAATCGATTATTAGTGTTACTGCTCTTCATCTTGGAACAACTCTGGATTACTTTTTTCAGGATAAATTCCTTCGCTAGAGAAACACCTTTTTCTGAAAGTAGCATAGATGCTTACAGTGCTTAAATAGTAAGAAGCAGAGTGATTAATGATTATTTCTGTGCAGCATTTGTCCTTTGGTCATCGCAGATACTGAACCGTACTTCAGAAGTAGTAATTTATGCACAATTCTAAACTGCATTTCTTAAAAGGAAGATGGTACCATGTTGAAAGCAGTCAGAACTCAAACTTGGCAGGATAGGTGAAGGTGGACTAACTCTCCCTGACTTTGGTCTTACGTTAAGCTTGATCCTGTGCTCAAATACCTTACAGAAAGAGAACAAATCTTTTCTAAATTGATGCTGGTCATTTACTTAAATTTTGTTACATAACAGTATTTAGTGGCTCAAGTAGTCACTCTTGGTAACTGTCTTAATATTCTAGGCTTTAAGGTCATCAAAAGTGCATTTGAGTTTAATGTAGCTTCAGAAGAAAAAAAAAGTGAATATTATGAGACTAACTGCAAAAGAGAAGAATCTCTGCTAGAATAGAAATTCAGAGAAGAATTAAAAGAGCGAGGTGTACAAGGAAAAGAGAAATATAAGAGATGAAGGAAACACATGGACTTGCATTGCTGCAGAATGTGACTGAGAAGTACTGGATGTGTGTCAAATGGAGAACACTGGTAGTTGAGATTTTCTCCATTCCTACTTGCATTTCTAGTGCTCCAGTTCTTGTCTCTGCAGGGGGCTGAAATGAGGTTTTCTTTTGAAACTCACTGATACCTTTTCAGTGTGTTTCCAGTGCTTCTGCTACTACAGTGATGGAGTGTTCACCTTCCCATAATCACTTTAGCCTTATTTATTACAACAAATTAGCAGTTTCTTTCAAGTAAAAGCTTTTAATGTTTGTAATGTAGCCTTTGCTGCTGAGAACCATTCCATGCTGACTGCCAGGGTTTACTTGAATGAAAAGTAGCAGTAGTCATTTGTTAAGCTGCTGATCACTGAAGCAAGGGCAAGCATTCATTAGCTTGAAAATTTACAATTTGTTACTTATTTTACTTTTTTTTTCCTTCCACAAAATTAAATACATGATAGATGGCAAGCAGCAAGTCCTGAGTTTGGGTATGGACATGCAGTTAGAATGGCTGACACTAGAAGATTTCCAGAAGCATCTTGATGGAGAAGATGAGAATCATGTATCAACAGAACCAATATCAAGTGGTGAGTATTTTTCTGGCAAGAAGGGGTATTTCTTAGCTGACATTTCAAAGGGAAATATCCTATAACAACATTGAATTTATTTTCTAGCTCTCCTGAGAGATGCTGTTAAAAGTGGAGACTACATGACAGTGAAAATGGCGCTTTCTTCAAATGAGGAATATAATTTGGATCAAGAGGTAATTTTTGTGCAGTAGAAGTACTGGAAGACAGTAGGAGGGAAGAAAATAAATTGATTTGTTTGAAAAGCTTTCCCCTCTTATGTTGTAGCAGATTGCCATCTCACCTAAGTAAAAAAGCACAAGGTATCAAAAAGGACTACAAACTTGGAAGTTTCAGTATTTGTTATCGATTTCTTCCAAGAAAAAATGAAGTTTGATAGAATCATCCCAGTAGCTTTCCAACCTACTTGCCCAGTGTATTTAACTGACTAAATGTGGAACTTTGCATGTTATTAGGAACAATAACCATCAGTACAAGTGGCTAAACTGTGTAAAACATTGTACATGGGAAACAAAACTCTGAAAAGCCCCAAAAACCTGCAAGTTTTTTGACGCAGTGGGACCACTTCACTTCATAATTAGTATTCTGACAGTTTGTCATCAGCTGTGTTCTTATTTGGTTTACTTTCAAGGATCTGTTTTCCTCTTGAATAGGACTGTAGTTCCATTTTTGAGTTTTAAAACCTCCAATACTGGTATTTTTACTGGCGATCTTTTGTAGTTGTGTTCTGTAGCATTTTGAGAACTCCACATTATGCTAAGACTTCTCAGGTGTCGTAATGAACTCCTGAGGTCAGCATGTGTTCTGTGAGTTGTAGGGTCTGGTGAAAAATGTAGGAATGAGTGAGGAGGCTGGCTGGTCACGAAGTGTCTTTGTACTTACATTCTGATAAAATCAAAAAGCAATGTTGTGGGAGCAGCTGACTTGAGCCATAGTGGTTTTTCTCCATGGGTGCTGAAAAGTCTTGCTGTCTTCCCACCCTCAAATACCTTACAGCCTTTCTTCCTGGTTCATTCTGGTTTTCATGCTTCTTGTTCTGATCCTCAGAATGTTACGGATTTTGCAGATTATGGAGCTCAGAGTATGAGACCTGCGGACCAGAGAAGTGGGAGGTGATAGTTTGCTGGTATCTAGCAGCCATGTATGTGTGAATTCTTCTGCCAGGGAGGGAAATCTTTGTGAAACATGTTGATGTACTTGAAATTTTTGTCTTGCAGCTTTGATTTATCTTGAAGTATTTCTTTTTTATTTGTTATTATTTTTTGTAATGACAATGATTTTTTTTTTCCAGGACCCAAGTGGAATGACCCTGGTAATGCTTGCTGCTGCTGGAGGGCATGATGACCTTCTGCGGGTGCTAATCAGGAAAGGAGCTAAAGTTAATGGTAGACAGAAAAATGGAACAACTGCATTGATACATGCAGCTGAAAAGGTTGGCTTGGTTGTTGTTCTGTTTGTGGTTCTGGGCTTTTATGTGTTAAAGGTGGTACACAGTTTTTTACCTTTGGATGGTGCCTAAAAAGCCGTTAGCAAGATACAGCAGGGTGTCTAATAATAATTTCAGCAGCTGTGGTTATTGTAGTATAAACCCTGCCCTGAGCAGAGAATATCATAGGAGGAAAAGTGGAGGCAGAGGGTATCTCTGAATGTTTTTGTCTGAGAGCTGAAGTTCTTGTAGTAGAATTGCTTTTTATGATATCTGGCTACACAGGATCCAAACTGGAAACACTTAGAAAATCTCTGATTAAACAGGATTTGGTATTTTAATGCAATTGGGCAATGGACACAGTGGCAAGCTCTTCCCAAGCTAAGACCAGCTAAAGCAGTAAGTTAGAGCAAGTCAGGGTTTCATGGGTGCACTCTTCTGTTCAGGTGGGTCCATATGCCTTCCCATGTACAATAGATAGAAAGCCAGCGGGGAGCCTCATTCCAGTTTGGTGGCAGATGCAAATACACTGCTTCCTTCCTGTGATGTTTATTATTGCAGGATTTAGGAAAAAAAGTAAGAATTGTAAATAATTAGGGCTATGCACTTGCCTAAGTCTGAAATACTCTTTATTAGCCGTGGGAGAGAACAATATTAATTGTGCCATGACTCATGTGTTGAATTCTATGGATGAATTTTAAGTAAATAACATTTTATATTCTGAAACAAAACCAGAGTATTTTTTACTTACTTGTGTTATGGGTTTGGTTTGTTTTTTTCCCCAGAATTTTCTAACAACAGTAGCTATTCTTCTGGAAGCTGGAGCATATGTGAACATGCAGCAGAGTAGTGGTGAGACTGCCTTAATGAAGGTAAATTCTGTGTTTGTCCTTACATGGTTCAATAGGAATACTTTTGTCAAACTAGTAAAACATAAAAACGTATTCATAGAATTCATTTCAGGAACACATCCCATATTTGAAATAAAAATAGCATTCGTAGTTACTCTAAGCAGAGTTCTGATCCATTTCTTTAATGTACTGTAATACCTAAACAAGAAACACTGATGTCTTCAGACGCAGTGCTAAATGTGGGCCATCATCTTCTTCTGTTATTTGGCTCAAAGAAATGCAGATGTGGTCTTCCAGCTGAGATAATCAGATTGTCAGCAGGAAGAGAAAAATTCCAGAAAGAAAAATCTTTCACTTAGGTGTTGCTGTGATTGGCCCTTGCTGTTTTATTGCAGGCCAGAAATAAAATAGCAGATTTACAGTCTGATTCCCAGTGCCTGTTCTGCCCCATTACTCCCCCAGTCACAAAGGAAATCCTGATTTTTTAAATTTTTTTTTGTAATGCTAATTAAAAATTCGAATACTCTTAAAATTCTAATACTGTTAAAACAGTCTGTGCTTTTAATATTTTTTTCTTTATGTGGATGAATTTCACCAAAGTTCCCCTTGGGATGAAGTTGCTGTATTTATGTGTAGGCTGTTTGTATAGTTTGCCAAAGAGGTTACAGAAGCTTTCCTGCCCAGACAATGTGGTATTGTTTCTGTTCTGCCCTCTGTGAGGTTTACCAAGTGGGGATTTAGCATTTTCTCTGAAGACAACAACTCATTTGTGGTTTCCTCAGTCTCTTCAGTCCAAAATCTCTTCATAATTTGGCTTCTTCCATGGACCTCAGTCTTGACCTTCTTTAAAGTTTTTATTAGTCTTTGATGCACAACTATACAAACCAATTAGCAGCCTACAGTGACTTATTCTGGGTGTTTGTTTCGCGATGCAGATACAAAGAATAGGATCTTAATTTCCAGTAACTTACTGGGACAAAGCTAGCCCTCTGTGGATAACCTACCTATCAATGTGTTTATCAAGTCACTCTTATTTAACCTTAGGAGTTTGATCATACTTTTTCTAGGAGACAAAAAAGATCTCAGCACTCAATTCCTTTATGTCAGGTGGTGTGAGATTTTTCTGGTCTTTCTGGTTTGAGGAAGGCAGGTGGGTTGTTCTGTTTATGGCAGATGATGGATTGAAGGGACAGATAAAAGTTCAGAGCAGAGAGAAATTTCAGAAGCTGTCTTCTGAAAGGTCTTAGAGTGATAAAAATGTTGTATCTCTTGTGTCTTTTCCGAATTTATCTGAGTGAAGTGTTTGAAAGCAAGTGACCAAGAACATGGGTTTGCTTTCTTAAAAGTAAAACTTTTTTTAGATTTTCCTGTGCTTTTGTAAAGTTTATGGTTGATGTGCCCTGAAATTCTTGCTGTAACAGTGAACAGCCTTGAACGTCTATGCAGAGGATAACAGTGGCTTTCTGACATAGCTATGTACCAGTCTGAGATAAATTCTGTAAATTTACTGCATACCCAAAGTACCATTTTAAACTGAGATGCACAGAAAAACAGGCACTTGGAAATATTACTTCTATAATTTCTAAATAGTTCTACGAAAACATATTTACTCAGGTAAACAATTGCAAGAAAATTTACAGTTACTGAACTCCAGCAGATCAGATGTTTCCACAGAACTTCTGGGATTTGTTTTCTCTATTTTTTTTCCTAATTATATCTGCTTGGTAATCCTGACTGTTGCTTCTCCAGTAGGACTGGGTCTGTAGTATTGCCCGGATAAAGATAAAATATTTATGGAGTGTGTTCCTGAGTTTCAAGCTGTGTTACCATTCACAGAGCAAATAATTAAAGTTCTGAATTGTAACTAATTTTGGATTTTAATTCACTTCTGCACCTCTGTTTACTCTCATGTATGCTCTGTTCTGATGGGTTTGTCATTGTTTTCTGTCCTTCTATCTTCTCCCTTCCCACCCAGGCTTGTAAAAGAGGGAATTCTGATATAGTGCGGCTCATGATTGAAAACGGAGCCGACTGCAACATTTTGTCCAAGCATCAGAACAGTGCCATGCATTTTGCTAAACAGTGCAATAACCTACTGGTGTATGAGCAGCTCAGGAGCCACTTGGATACGTGAGTAAAATGTACTTTGAAGTTTGTTCTGCTGAAGTTTGCAGTGCTAGGCATGGCATAATTCTGGTTGAAGTCAAGGAAGATGTCAGGAAAGAAAACAGATCTGATTTAGGCAGAAAGCTAACTAATAAATCACGTGAAATCAAAATCATGTGAGCTGGTAGAATTGGCTCAAACACTGAGTAAAAGCATGGAAAGGAGGAAAAGGTAATTCCTAGAAGAGAAAGATTCCTTTAACTTAAGATTCAGCAATCATGAAAACTTAGAAGTGTAAAAGCACTGGACCATTGAATGTAAGCTCTTAGTAGGGCATGCCAAATAAAATACCTTGCTAGAAAGCATAGGAAAAAATCAAACAAAACACCAAGCAGAAACGCTATGAAAAGTCTGTGCAGGTGGTTGTGGTGTTGTTGGACCTTTAAACGTCAGCTATGAGCTGAAAGTGCCAGGCATAAAGCTTTCATGCCAATAGATGATGGAAATCATCATCATTATCATGCAGCAGAATGACTGAAGAGCAGTGCAGTGTATGTGACATGTAAAGTGTTGATGTCATATGGTCATGTAAAAATATACTGAGCTAAACTGAAACAAACATACAGAGAAGGAGCAAGCTCTTAAAATATCCATGAGGAATAATGTAGTTAATGTATATGGGCAGAAAATTATAACCAGCAATCTCTAAACCTGGGGAAGACTCAGGAAGGGTCTTAGAGCTTCTGCAGCAGGTGAGATTTTGCCATGAATCCATAGTTAGTGCTGGAAGAACACTGTCTCAGTGCAAGGTTTTTTTCTTGTTTCATGATTATGTAATCTTAGTGATTCATCTATGTAATCTAAGACAACCTGTCAAGTAGTTTGTAATCCAAACTTACTCTCTTCCAGTGTATAGAAAGCCTTGGCTGGTTTTTGCCTCATAGCTCTTGTGTTTCCTATCAGCTGACTTCTTAAGTCTGTCTTTACAGAATCTGCCTTGTAATGGTCAATGTGTATCAATCAAAAAACACCTGAAGTGACAAGGTAAAGGGAATGGAGTCAGGTTGTTTTTAGTGGTTCCGACTGACTGGACAAGGGGCAATGGACACAAACTGGAACACAGGAGGCTACCTCTAAGCATCAGGAAATGCATTTTTCCTTTTGAGGGTCATGCAGCACTGGCACAGACTGCTCAGAGAGGTTGGTCAGGTCTTTGGAAACTTTCTAAAGATATCTGGACACTGTGAGGTTTCTCTTAGCCCACCTGTCAAGCCTGTTGAAGTCTCTTGTGGATGACAGAAATACACCAGAGGCTATCAGCCACTCCTCCCAGTTTAGTCTCATCTGCCAAAGTGCTGAGGGATTGCTGCACCACCTGCCGGGTCATTAATGAAGCTGTTGAACAGGACCAGACCCAGTACTGATCTTAGGGTGCACCAGCAGTGATTGGTTTCCAACTAGATTTTGTGCTACTGATTTTTGCTGAGGGAACATGTTTGGATCCAGTTTCATACCAGGAGGAAAGTATTGTGATGTCACTTTTTTGTGCCCTGTAAAGTTTGTGAGATACTGTAGATCACCGTATCAAACTTCTGTCCTGAGCAGATGAACACTATAAGGAATATTTTTCTCTTGCAGAATGCTAAAAGGAAAAGAAAAGTGCTAAAAGCATAAAAGCTAATAATTATTTTTCAGAAATTAGAAACCTGTTAAAATGAGCAGGGGCAGCTGAAGTGGGTGAATGGAGTATGCTGATTCTTGCCTAGGGAAGCAAATCATGACTTGTTAGTTAAGATTTTGAAGGCAACAGCAAGCATGCAGGATAGATAAGTGATCTGGTATCTGCTGTTCAATGTAGTGAGTCACTCATTTGCTATTTGATGCCTTTCCAGTTTGTTTCCTATTTGACACCTGCCACCTTCAGTTTTGGCTAATCTAAATAATGAGTTTTGGAAGATCTTGACCATGTTATGTTGCCAGTGAAGTTGCAGTTGAAATTAAATATTGATGATTGCAAAGTGGTGCCTAGGGATATCACTGTGCTGATGTGTACTCTACAGGGAGTATCACAGCTCTTGCTAATTCGGGAAGCTTTTAGACTCACTACCTGAAAATACCAGTTCAGTGCTTTTTGTCAGTCAGAAAGGAGGACAATATAGTAGTAGTGAGGCTGAAAATAAAATTATTAAAATGTCAAAATGTGAATTCAGGAAACAACAGAAAATAACCCCAAGCCATGAGACAGGTTCTGCAGGCCATCCTACTAAATGATCTAGTGATAGGTTTGAAGTGGAAGAATATTTTTGCACAGCAAAACTGAATCATGGATGTCATTGTTGCAGAATGCTGTGGTCACAAATACATGGGATTTTAGAAGGGATTAAGTAGATCTAAGGAAATGGGATTTGGCTGCAGTTTCTGGTTTTGGATGGCTCTTAATCAGATTGCTAGAAAATAGGACAGTGTATAAAAAAAGAACGACTGTTTAATTTCTCATATTTAATATGGCTTTGTCAAGCATCTGGAAAATAGGCTACATGGGCTTTGCTTAGGCAGGGCAGTTCTTGTGGTTTCTTTCCAGTGAAACATTGAAGTTTCAGATTCTGCAGATGATAGTCTCAGTTAGCAGGGTGGGGAAGTGTGTTCTGAATAATAACTGAAAAAGCCATAAAGGTGCCAGAGGCGGGACCTCTGCTGTGCTAATGTGGTCTCTCTTTGAAGGCCAGGCTGCCACTCCACCTGCCTCCCTAACCCTCCAAAAAAAGCAAACAAAACCCCCACTCTGCCTGCCTTTTAGTGGTAGAATGGCTACTTCTGCACTGTTTTATTCACAGAGTTTAACTAGGAACTGCATTTTTCTAGTAGTATTGCCAGTAATACAGGGATGTACTTTTTATTTTTACTTGCAGGCAGATTGATAATTAAGTCAGGCTGGGAAAGTGGGGATGTCTGTTTAGCCACCAAGTATATATTGATGTTTCTGGGATATCTTTCTGTATATAAAGACTTCAAAATATGTGGCTAGTAAGATCCTTTTTTTTAAACTACTGCAGTGCATTTGTATTAACGTTTTCCTTTTTTGGACCCAGTAGTTGAATTTCATTAACAGATTGCTGATGAAATATTTTATTAACAAAGTATTGAGACCTGTGGTTCATCTATGCATAAATGCTAGTGAGGAAGGCATTCACTCCTGAAAATTAGGAATCTAAAAAGGTGATCTGGAATCCTTTTTTTTGCATGTGTGTGTGTGTCAGCTCTCACCAAGTTGTGTCTGGTAAAATAATACACTGTGTGAAGCACAGGCCTCACGTGTTTGGTCTTTCAGGCTCTTAAGAGTAGCAGAAGATACCATCAGGAATTATTTTGAAACTCGCCTTGCTTTGCTGGAGCCAGTGTTCCCAATTGCGTGTCATCGTCTCTGCGAAGGACCAGACTTTTCTTTGGATTTTAACTATAAACCTCCACAAAATGTGCCAGAAGGTAGGGAGGGGTTTGTTGTTGTGGTGGGGCCATTGTTTAAAAAAGATAGAACAATATGTGTAAAGCATGTCTTAAATTATCTCCTATGCAAAATAATTTTTGTATGATTTTGCAGTACATCACATTAAGAACGCTCTGATTGTGGAACATGGGGAGAGCAATTATACTTTGATGTATTATGGGTAGGATTTGTGTATTTTTTTTTTTAAGACTTTTAATTGCCTCGTACAGAGTGTCAACTTCTTTCTGGTCATGGGTTACATTAGCTCAGTGACAGGCATTGTAGGAAAGGAGTGGTTTACCTTTACCTTAGAATTAATGATTCAGGAAAATCTAGGCTTACTAGATTACTAGAGAAGATCTTGTAGTGGATCCTTTTGTTTTCATGAACAGTAGGTCACGTGCTGAAGGCTTGGAATGTAGTCCCAGCAGTGCCCTGAGACAAATGCAGTCTAGAAATCCTAGGAAAAGGAAGTAGTTACAGTCAACTTTGTTTTGCCCACAAACCCTTTGAAAAAGCTGGGAATCAAATTCCCAAGGTATTTGGGAATGTTTCGTTATTCCTCCAGGAATTCAAATGCTATTCTCTGCTGCTTGGCTTAGCTAAGTCATTTTTGATGATTATATCAGGGAAATATCTATTGATACTGATTTTTCTTAAAGTGATAAATCAGTGTGACTATTAGAATCCACTTAAACTGAGATTGAAAGTGGGTATGTCTGCTCAGTTTTCTGGTTGTTCAGTTGTTATATAATTCTTCCAGTTCTTATTATAGATATCCTATATTTTAGAATTAAGAAACTTAATGCAAGTTTATGTATTAAAATGAAGCATTTGTGGGTAGTTGAAGTTGCTGCTTATTGAATTTCAGTGCAGTTCATAAAGATCTATGATGTCTGTTCCCTTGACTAGACACAAACCACACTAAATTCCGTAACACTCTTTGGGTAAACCTGAAACCACAGAAGTGAACTGTGCTAAGGATTGCTGTTGCCATTTTGCATTCCTTTCTAATAGACACATAACATTATTTTTGCTGTGAAAAGTCCTTAACTTGGTGACCAAGCCAGTTGTTTTCTGGGTCCACTGGCTTGGGAAATGGGATTTTTGCATGTTGGGTTGTTAATTTATATATACACCATATAATGGTTTTTTATTTATATGTATTTGCACCTGTCTTCAAAGGTCCAATGTATACAGTTCTAGATGATGGATCTAATTTCAAATTCGTGTAACAGAATTGCCTTCCCTTTCAGGATCTGGAATTCTTCTCTTTGTTTTCCATGCAAATTTCATTGGTAAAGAAGTTGTTGCTCGGCTCTGTGGACCATGCAGTGTACAAGCTGTGGTTTTAAACGACAAATTCCAGCTTCCCATATTTTTGGTAAATCTTTTCATATAACTGATTGACTGTAAAACTACTTCATAAAGTCTTTATAGAGCAGCCTGGCAAATCTCAGTGCCGTAATTTGAATTTACAGTATTGTGATGAAGCATACTTTTTATCATGATGATGTTTTTCTAAAATGGAACTTTGGATATGGAGAGAACTATAAACTTTTCTTGTACTAGGTTCCATAAAAATTTATGACTTAAAAGTTCAGGACATAGTGCTGGACAACCTGATTCTAGGTGGCCCTGCTTGAGCAGGGGGTTGGATTAGATGGCCTGGAGAGGTCTTCTCTAGCTTCCAACCTTCTGTGATTCTGGAACTGAGGCTTCTTCTCTAATTGACCAAGCCTCTCACATTTTTGACACAAGTAAGTTCTTAAATATTTTCTTAACAACCTGCCTCAAAGTTCTAATAATTAATTTCTAGTTTGTTTTTTTAATCTATTAAATGAATCACTGCACAATTTTGAAGTCTTCTTGTTTTCCCAGTCATTGCATCAAAGGTTCTTTCAAACAAACAATGTTCTTTCAAAAAAAGCATATTGAAAATCTGGTATTGTTAGTCCTCTTACACAGCTCTTTCAGCCATAACCTACCATTAACTTTGTCCAATTTCTTTTTCCTTGTAGGATAGTCACTTTATTTATTCCTTCAGCCCTACTGCAGGCCTTAACAAGCTTTTCATACGGTTGGCAGAAGTTCCTACTGCCAAGGTACAGAATGTTCTCAAAATTAAATGTGTGTGTTCATTTGTTGTACTCTTCCATAGTCTGAATGCTTCTAGCTGTATGTTGCAAATGTAAAACTTAGCAATCTTCCTCTGTCTCCACATCCCAGTTTCCATCAGTTACAGTTACATCCTGTGACATTGCCAGAACTTGGGAACATTGTCATGTGCTAGTTCTGTTACAATTAAACATTTTTATGTTGTGGTCAGAATAATTAATACACTAGGATAAACTAGTTCCACCTAAAAATCTTCGCCATGTAGATTGTGAATTTGATGACTGAAAGATACATGGAGTGGCCACCATTTTTTTGCATACAGATGTTTTTGCTTGTGTGTTGGAAATATTTACTGGAGTATGCACTCTGCTTTTAAATAGTCTGTTGCATTTTACAGGTGGTTTGTGCAATATTCCCCACTACATGTTGCAAGATGAATCTGGTTCTGGTAGCATTTATTTTATCCTAGAAACACATAACAGTGTATTTTCCAGATCTTCAGATTTAAAAGTTGCATTGAAGTTATACTCTTAAATGTTTTATTGCACTTTCTTTTAATTTCTTTTTTTTTTTTTTTTAAGTGGAAAAAGGTGTATTCATATGGTAGTGTATGTTTGTCTGGTTCAGATTTGGGCCTAACTTGTTCAAACACCACCTCATGCTGCAGTATTGTACTGGAGTCCTTTAACAAGCCATCCATATTTCAGTAGGGCTATTATAAACTGTTTTTATTAGGGACTTTGTAATTCCTCTTTTTTCCTTTCTTAGTCAGTAGCAATTGTGTGCCTTTTCTTGTGCCATTCCTACATTAGAGCACTTAACACAGTGATCACCTGTGGCCAGCGTTAATATGGAAACCTTTGTTTTCTTTCACAGGTAAAGCTGCTCATAGGAGCTTACAGAGTGCAGCTGCAGTGACCTCTGAGCATGCCAAGTGGACTGACACTTTTTTGGATATACTTCTGATTCCTCTGTTCAGAGACTGACAAAGCAGTTTGGAACTTTTTGGCACCACATTCTGAAGACTCAGTTCCCAGCTCGCCGCTTGTTGGCAGTCACAGGAAGTGTGTGTTGGAGAGCAGTTGAATACACTGCATTGGTGGGACGGGGTTGTCAGCTTTTTTTTACTTTGTACAGATGTAGATGTAAGTATTTGTGCCAATACATATAACTCTGTTTTTCTTTAACTTGTGGAGTCCAGACTGCATATTTCAGCTTTTCCACAATGTGGAATGGTTCATATAAGAACTATTTAAGGTAATTACATGAAATGTCTTTTTTAAAGATCTTCATTTGTAAACTAAAGTTTTCTACTTACTCTTAACAGTGAAATGCAGAACTGCCATCTTATTGGAGCCATGGGCAGAAATTACACTTTAAAATGATTGCATTAGGTTTAACTTTTAAGTTGCTGAGGCCTGTGTTCTGGTTTAAAACTGCTCCTGTTCCTGTCTCTCAATGAGACACCAGTTATACTTGGAGTGACTCCCTTTAAACTAACAGAGTCCAGTCTGCAGGCGTGAACAAAGACATCTGAACAGGTTCAATTCACAGAAGGGTCGCAGTCAGGTTCCCAGTTAAATCTCTGCTTAAACCTGCTTTGGTATTAGAGAAGCAACTGGTAGTTTTGCAGACATCAGTTTTGCAGACATCTTAACTTTTGAGGTCTTAGGTGACATCTGGAAAAACAAACGCAAGCTGAAAATAGCAAACCAGAAAACTTGTAGCTACCTTCAGTGTCCAGGCAGTACTTTTTGTAGACAAGAAGATATATAGAGCATTTCAGATGTCTCAGCCTGACAGATGACAGAACACGTGTTGTCCTTTACTTCAGAAATTCAGTTCCTCAGTGCAAAAAGCTGCTATCTTTTTCTTTTATTATTATTATATTCTTATTTTATTTAAATGACCCATTTTATCAGATGACAGCAGTTTTGTAATGGTTCTGTGCTGTAAAATATAAATTTAATACTTCTGCATGGAGTATAGAATATTTTTCTTTGTAAATTAACCAACATCTTGAAAGGTAGGAAAAACCAAACCAGATCGTGCCTTTGCTGTTCTAGTTGTCCTGTGTAGTTTACATGCCACTATGTGCCTATATTATTAGCAAAACAATTGTCCATAAATTCTTGATGATTTTGACTGCCCACCATCAAAATGGTGCAGCTGTATGAAGTATCCTTTTAAGAACTGTGATTTTTGAATATAAAGTCTAGTTAACCGTTTTTTAATTTTCGGTTCTTGAAGTTTTAAATCTTTCATATTTAATATTTAAGCAATGCCAAATGAGTAACAAAGGACACAATTTTTGTGGAATGTCACATTAAGCTATATAAAACTAGAACAGCAGCATGACATAGAAATACTCATTTCTGTTTTGATTTGGAATAGTTGCTTATGTTTTTGCACAGTATTGATGAAATCTTAACAAATATGGGTTTTGAACAGACTTTTTACCTCCACCTCTCTGAAATATGTTAGATACCTCACTTTACTAAGTGTGAACACCTGAGTTGCATGAAAAGCACTGGCTGAGAATCAGGTATGTTACTGCCAACACCTGGGACTTTGTGTAGCTGAAATTTTAGTCACTGTGCATAACCCTGGATGATGCATAAGGAAAGGGGACACTTGTGTTTCCTTATGCTGGAGTGCCAGATTTCATCTACGTGGCTGCCCCTTGCAGTCACTCCGGCGCAGGACGTGTGACAGCACAGAGTGTGTGGGACAAGATCTGTACAGCACCTGCCAGTGGGAAATACTGGAGCTGCTCCAGGTGGGGATAAAAGGTGTTTTGAACAAATGTCCAGATGATAGAGATGTTATTTAGATACTGTTGTACAGTCTAACCTAAAAATGTCTAGTAATGCTCCAAGAGTTGATAGAGCAAGTAGTTTGTCAAAGGCTGTTGAGCTGGGGGGTTGTTTTTTATCTTGAGGCACTTGGGAGAGAGGGAGGAGTTCTACAGAACATGGGAATGAAATCTGGGTTACTTTATGCTTTTATTAAGGATGGATATTTTGCAGCCATCTTTTGCTTTTAGTTGGCAGTATAAATTCAGAATCCCTATGGAAGATGCATAAGTGTATGAAAAGCTGTTTGAAGCTGGGGTTTGTCCGTTTTTATTGTATGGGTTTTGTCCAATTGCTGAAAAAGTTTTTGGTGGACAAAGGATGAAGAGAAAGTAGCTACAATAAAAATCAACTATTTAGGCACTGTGGAGAAATACCTGTGAAGTACTTGCTCAGTTTCTTCTTGCTGCCATCAGCAAGGGCTGCAGCTGCAGTTCCCATGAACTGCAGTGGTAGCAGATGCTTCTGAAGGTTCAGGGTTCTGCTCCAGCACCGGTCCTGCTGTTGCTGGCTTCTTTCACAGGAGCTGAAGGTTGTCGGGTGATGCAGCTGACCACGTCACAGGTCTTCTGTGCTTTCTGCACCCATTTGCAAAAACAAGATGCGTTTTGATCAGTCTGAATTTAAGAATGCTGTTCCAATATGGGGAAGAGACAGTGCAGCATTCTGCTGCTGTCTTAGCCAGCCAGGGCTGCTCCAAGTGTACAGAAGCTGTCCCAAACTGTTCTGCTTGTCTGTCCCTGCTGTAGTTCTGTTACCACCATGTGCCTTTCCATACGGCACTGGAAAGCAGCTGCTGTAGCATATCTTTCCTTAGGTTAGTTTCTCAAAGTGATGACTGCCCAGGATCATGGGAGCAGTGATGACCCTGCAGGATCCATTCCTGTAGCAGTGTGTTTAGTTTAGCTGGAGGCCATAATGGAGCCTTGTCTTTTAAGAAGGCAAGAGAACTATAAAAGGCCATGTGTTTCTAAGCTACTGCGACATGGGCATGTAGTTCAAGCCCATCACGGAATCCTGACACTTCAAACTTCCTGGTTTTCTGTGTCCCATGTAAATAAGGAAAATATTTTTCACCTTCTGAACATGTCTTAAAATGTTTGAGTGAGGGACAACAATAAGTTTGGAAAAAACTACCTGAAAAAGACACCACACACTACAAATTAGAGCAGAACTGAGGCAGCAGGAAAAAATTAAGCTTTAAGGGTCTCTCAAATCTCAGATATCCCAAATACAGCAGCCAGCAGGAAGAGAGCAGGCAGAAGATGGTTCTTTTTGATTTCAGGTCACCTGTTTTTCCACAGCAAAGTCTCACCTATCATGAATCTTTTTCCAGGATGTCTGTAATACTTCCTACATTATATAAAGTGTGAGGAACTCTGATCAGTTCCTGGTGGCACTGGTGCAGCTATAGCAGAGTGGTCAGACCTTCCCATTGTCTACCTCCGCTGCTGTGCCTCTTGCTCTTAAGGGAAGGTACAGCTCTACTGCTGAGACACCCAAACCATGTGTATGGGAACTGAAGACATTGTCACATACCCAGGGAGATGAGGGCCTGTTCTGAAACACTGCAACTGTGTGGGCAAGGGCCAGCAAAGCTTGAGGGAACAGGATTACCCATGTGGTGACATCTCAATCTGTAGCACAGACTCCCTCCCACTTCCTGATGAGGAGTCTTGCACCCTGGAGCTGTTACTCTTGTATGGACTTCCCCTAGCCAAGAACAGAGATGAATATGGGAAGAAAGCCCTGTTAGGCCTGTTACAGCAGCTGCATGTCTTACACTGAACACAGCCCTCCAGTGGGGGAGGGGGTAAGGTGCTGTCCCAGCCCCTCCCCCCTATAAAGGTTGTGTTGCATTTTTTCTCAAAAAGACTTTACGAGGTTGCGTGAGACAACCCGTATGGAAAAGTTTGCACAGGAGATTTAAAGGCTTTGGACATTCCCTCACCTTTATAGATTTGTCAGCTCTGCTGTGTCAGTATCAGAGTAGTTCTTTCACTGAATAGCAGGGTTAAGATACCTAAACCCACAAGTGAACCTCCAGACCACGTCCCCTGCATCCACCCTTCCTGAAACCAATTGATTACCAGGAAGTCCCCAATGGTTCCACAGTGCAGGGAGTCCAGGTAAGTACAGCCACACAGTGCTGCCTTGCACTGTTTTTATTAGTGGTATGGTGCAACACTTCCATGCACTGAAACAATGGTACAAAACTGCCACCGTACTGTGCACCACTGCCATGAGCCTGGCTCCACCTTCTCTATGCACTTCTCTTACACAGCAGGATTATCAGGATCTCTTAACCACCTCAATCTCCTGTTCCAGCTGGAAAAACCCCTGTTGCCTGGCCCCATGGCTCCTGTGCTCCTTAGCCTTCTGATGGCCCAATGGCTTCCATGGGATTCGTCCCCACATCTCCTTGTCTTCAAGAGCCCATTACTGGGCACAGTGTTTCAGCTAGAGACTCAGAAGTGCTAAACAGAGAGATTGCTCTTCTGGCCCCTGCTCAGCCATGATCTTCTCATGGAGCCCCCACCATGGGGGTGGACACCTTCATCTTCACTTGTCCCTCAGGACCCCAGATCAACTTCCACAAAGCTGCTTTGCCACCAGTCTCTGCCCAGGATCTACAACTGCATCAGCTTAGTTCATTTCCCACTGCAGGATTTAACTGCGTGAGGTTCCTGTCAAGCCTTCAATTCATGTCCACTGCATTACTGATTTCAGGAAAAAAAAAAAACATCCTGTTACTCATTTAATGTGAAACAATTTTACAATAGCTATATAGAAATTTTTTAAAAACCCTTGTAGTATGTTACAGGCCAATGTTCAAATCACATCACATAAAATTAATTTTTCATTTTTCATGTTTTCTCATCTTTTTATTGAGCTACATTAAGACAGCGGGCATTTGTAGCATAACTTCCTACTCAACAGCAAAGACAGCTTACTGCAGCTGTAATCTCACTCATGATTAATATTTCCTTCCTGTTCTTTTCAGCTGTCACTGGCTCATAGCATTTTTCTCTAGGTAATTAATAGTTTTGTAGTCTTCTAAACTACCGCAGCATAAACACAATCCACATTACTGCTTTTTCTTTAAACCCTACCACTTTCCTATTTTTTGTCATAGATTGTAGGGCTTAAAAATATTTTCTTAATTTTAAAAGGCTTTTTTAAAGTCCAACAGCAATCATTTAAACCAAGGAGCAGTCAATATATCATTTACTCTTATTAATCTTGTAAAATGTACAAACTTTAATGATTTTAGTGACACCCACTTCCCGTAACACTGCTACTTCTAGGATGAAAATCTGCTTCGAGTGTAGTCTAGATAAAAAGGGCATCAGTACCTCAGTTACACATCAAAGTAGGCCAACATCAGCTTTATTATGAAATGCTGGACTGGCACCACCTTCTGTGCCAAAGGCTGAAGACAGTAACATCAAAAAAGCTGTAACTTGTCTCCTCATGTAGGAAGAGGACTTGGAGCTCACAAGCAGATGTATTCACATTCTTCTCATGTCTTTTCCAAGTTGAGGTATTGGTGGGGGACACACCACCTCCTGGCTGGATTATTTTTTATCATTTCAAACAGCCCTTTTCCCTCAGGTCTCACAGATCTGGCCTGTCTGCAAGCAGAGAGAAAACAGCTTAACTGAGAATAATCAGTTTGTCCTCCTCCTACCTTCAACCAGGTGTGAGAGATGTAGTTGCTGTTTTATTAAATAACAGCATTATTGTTTGCCCAAGAGCACAGAGAGGTAAAAGGAAAAAAAATAACAGATTAAGCACAAAAATAGTACTAACAAACTGAAAACTGAGTGCAAAATTTACCATTACAGGAGTTCTAACAAGTGACAACATGATTATATTCTCACCTGGATGGTCCTTGTAACTCCAGGGTGCAGAGCAGCATTTTGCACATCATCACAACGTAACAGCCTCAGTTCTGAGGGTGGGCAGCCACTAGCAGCTTCCATTGAAACCTAATGCATTCAGGGGAGAGGAACATTTCCAAGAAGTAAGTATGATTCAGGCTGAGGAATTAAAAGACACTTGAGTGATAACTTCCTTGCAAGTGTGCTTTTGTCATCAAAGTAGAGCACTTAAGAAGACTCAAATGGCAAATAACAGAGCAACACATCAGCAAATACAGCTGGATCAAGAGCTGAGAAATGCCAGCAATTTTTCAGACAGCTCTGCCCCTGCCGAGGCACCTGGAGCTCCTTCTGTTCAGGAATCCCAGGAGCAGGCAGCCTGGCACAATACTTAGCACAATTTCATTAGGCCATTACACTTTGTCAGCCAGGTTCACTCTGCACTCTGAGGTCCAAACACACATGAGGAATGGGGGAAGAGGAAGAAAGGTACATTTACCATTTCAGCGAGACAAGGAGTTGTTATTTAGCCAGTAAAAGGAACACTTGTATCTCCAAGGAACCTTGACCATCCTTTTTTCCCTTCACAGGAAGGAAACTGTAAGCTGACAGAAAAATTCTGAGATGCCTGGGAAATCTGCCAAACACTGTGGTTCCCAAATGGCTCTCATGCACAGCAGCACTCTCATATGTAGTGACAAGCAAGACTGAATTCCAATGGCTACATGGTCAAGACAAAATGTCCTCTAGATTTAAAAAAATTGACTCAAACTCTGAAAAAAATAGGCATTTTCTGTTTTACTACTGCTTTTCTGAGAAAGAGCTTTAGCTGCTTGTCTTTTTTAGATTTTGTGAGTAAATGGTTGTAGCTTGCTTACTTCAGTAGTCTGGTTGATATTGCAAATTATTGTGTGACAATTTTTATACTGTGATTTTACTACAACGGGAAAATAATGTGACTCCTTAGTAAAGGGCAAAAGCAGAACCACAAAAAGAGGTGTGCAACAACTTTCCCACCTCGTCAGTGCTCCTCTGAGTACCAAAAGCATGACAGGGTCCAGGTTACGGAACACAAACTGGACAAGTCACAAGTGCTGAGCTTGATAAGATGCTCCCATGAGTGCTGCAGGAGCTGGCTGCTGGCCTTGCAAGGCCACACTGCATTGCTGACAGAGTACGGCAACTGGGAGAGATGTGCAAGGACCAGGGGAAAGCAGAAGTCATTCCGGTCTTCAAGAAGGGCAGGAAAGAGGATGTGGGGAAGTACAAGCCCTCAGAAGGTGATGGAACAGCTACTCCAAAAACCATTTCCAGACCAAGAAGGTAAGTGGCAGCAGTCAGCATGTATTTACAACGAGGTCATTTGCAAATTCTTAAGGCTCCCAACTGGAGAGCCTCTCTGGTGAGGTGACCAGTTCAGTAGACATGAGGAGAGCAGTGGATATTGTCTGCCTTGGCTTAGGAAATCTTTTGACACTGCCATAGTATTTCCAGTTATCCTTTTGATCCTGTCATGATACTGACAGACTTCTGATAGTTTCACTAAGTGGACCATGAGGTGGACTAAAAACTGTCTGAAGAGACGGGCTTAGAAGGTTATTGGTGGCATGAAGTCCTCTTGGATGTGAGTGACTAGCAGAGTATCCCTGTACTGAGGCCAGTCCTTTTCAGGATGTTAATTTCTGCCCTGGTTGATGGAACAACATGTCCTCAGCAAGTCTGCAGGTGACACAAAGCTGAGAGGAGTGGCTGCTAAGGCCATAGGGACATGCCACCATCCAGTGATCCCTCGACAGGCTGGAGAAATGGGCTTACACATTCTCATGAAATTCAACAGAAGGAAATGCCAAATCCTGCACCTGGGGAGAAATAATCCCAGACACCAGGACAGGCTGGAGGCCAGCTGGCTGGAGTGCCCCTTTGCAGGTAAGGACATGGTGGCCCTGGTGAACACCAAGTCCAAGAACCACCCTGAGCAAAGAGCGCAACGTGGCCACAAAGGCATCCAAATGGCATCCTGCTTTACAAAGAAAGTTGCCAGCAAATGGAGAAAGATCATCATCTGGTGTGAACCCCTGCCATGGACAGGGACACCTTTTACACGTGATTACAAAACAGGTAAATTGTTCTGGTCCTTTATATTTCCAGTTCTCTTATTTATTGTTAACACTACTACAGAGACAGCTCTGAGTCCTTTTGCTAAGCTAAACACACACAGAAAAATTAACACAAGTTTCTCTTGCTTTACCAGTAGAACTTAACACATCTTGGTCAAATCCCACCAGTGTTTAAATTTACTTTTACTTTATAAAAATAACTGGGATTTTAGAATTTTGGAACTACCAGAACTATTGAACTCAGCTGCATAGAACTCCCCTTAAAACCTTGCTATCTGTCAGCCCCCCCTTAAGATGCTGTCCACTACGGGCAGATGGCACTATGCACCTGCGTGCACACAAATAAAACTCTGCCCCAGGCTTCCCAGAGTGCATGGACACTGCCTTCTAAACCAGAGCACTCTGATTAATGCCAAAGACTGTTCAGAATCAGTAACTACTGTGCTGGTTGTACAAACAATCAGGAGTCTGAGTGCAATGCATCAGAAACATCCAGCAGCTCAGACATGGCACCATATTAATGTGGCACTATGGGGTTTGGATGGCTGGCCAGAGCTTGAGCTGACTGCTAGAGGCTGTGTGCATATGTTTGAAGTCCTTTAAAAACATAACACATGGGCAGGAATTATGCCAGGAATTACATTATCTGAAATCAAGTATTAATTGAAGTGTAGAGGCACAACTACATCAAATCACAAATCTGAATAAATAGTGGGGTACTGGTTTCAGTAACTGCTGGATAAAGTCATATACCTTAATATACGCACCTTGTACTAAAACCTGGTTTAGGATTCCCTTTTGTCTGCATAAGATAGCAGAAGGATTCTGCACAAGCCAGTCTTCATCTGCATTTTCAAGATTTTAATAGTGACCTAAAAAAATAAAGAGACAGTAAATAACTGACATTCCAAGCAAAAGGGAAAACACAGTAGTTTCTCTTTTCAAAAACCCATTATATATGGAGTAATAAACCATAATAAAACTTTCCATTACTAGGAAAAAACCCATTTATTCTCTACCCATTCTTACCACTTAGTTGTTTCTCCACAGATTTTATTTAAATTTTTACTACCTCAGCAGTTAAGCAACAGCTGTTCCAAGAACATTAAAAAGTTCCTAGATTTTCATATTTCTGCTTGGAGTAGATTAACTGCAGTTCTTCTCCAAAGAGCCCCAAGTCATTTCTCTTTGGAAGTTTTCTAAAACGTACGTATTTCATGTGACAGAAGACATTCTAGACATTCTAAGCCTGCCAAGGCACATGGCAAAAATGGCATTTCATCCTTCTAATATTAGTGCCATTAAAATGATCGGGATCCCTGCACACAACACTGAGTCATTAGTGACACTTGAGAACTAACATCTCTCACTGCAGTCTCTTCCTCTTTCTGCACTGTGTTGTTGTACAGATATTATTAATTAGGGGCAAAGTTATCTATCAAAATAATATGCCTGAACTGAGCTGGAATAAAAAAACATCTCACAACAGAACTGCATAAAAGTATCATTAAATACAGTTTAATACTGCAAGCATTAGAAATTGATGCAAAAGTTTAGGACTTCCGTAATTTTACATCTTCTGCAATCAATTGGCTTGTATTTGCAATAAGTGGTATCCATCTTGCACAGTGTCTTCTCATAGGGTATACATGCAAAACAACTATCCAAAGTGTTTAAAATTCAACAGCTCCATGCCCCAGCCATTCAGGCTTCAAAACAGCTCTCACCTGTAGACACATTCCCTCCTCCCAGAATTAAAATCACCTCTTCTCCATAAATGCCTCAGGCTTAAAGTAAGATATGAGCACTGGGATGTTTGAGAGGCTTAGCATAATCCCTTACTCAGGCACAGAACCATGCTGCAGAGCCTGAGAACCCTAATGAAATGTTGACAGAGAAGACTGCCTGGAAAGGTCCTCATTACAACAGCACAAAGTGAAAAACTCCCCATACTCTCAAGACTTGTTAAAATTATTTTCCAACATCTTGAGGTCCGGTTTTGATGATCATAAAACTTAGCACACCCTGCAAAGTATTTATTACAGCAAGAATTCCTTTGGAAAGCCACATGCAGGTTGCACCTTTCAGGCTAGCTTCACTTTAGGAGCAGTCCCAAAAAGCAACTCAAGAAGTGACAGACGTATAAATTACAACACACAACCACATACGTTTACAAAAAAGGTAACATTTACCTTATCAGACACAGCTGAAAACAGGCTGAGACTTGCAGCTCAGAATAAATACCATTTTAAAGTTGGCATAATTTAATGGCTGAGCCCTATTAAATAAATTCTCCCATTTGGTTCCTTTTTATCTCCCCTCCCACACCATGGTGAAGCTTGCTATCTATCAGATTTCAAAAGTTCAGTTATCTATTGTGTACCAGACATTCAGCAAGAGAGATACTTTCTTCCTTAAGCACAAATGAGAGAGCACAGCCCACTAACCCTTTCTAACTAGAGCTGTAACTTTGCAAGTGTTGATACTACAATCATTTAGTGAGTCAAATGCAGTAATAGCTGGAGTGATGAACTGCCAGTCATAGGGAGCTGGCTGGAACTGTCATCTGGACAAGTGTTAGCGTCCTGAGACATTACCTCTAGGTATGTACCCATCTAACAGGAAGGCTAAAATTACACACTGCAGAGTTTTCAGTCTGTATTTTATTATGAACAAAACCCAATAATTACTTTATCACTTTCCCCCCCCCCATCAAGAAAGCTATAGCACCAAGGCCTAATACAGTCTCTCCAGTTTCTGTAACTGACAATGAATATTACTTCCTCTTTCCTGGCCACCCAGATTTACTGAAGAGAAAGCAGTGAGCCATATTCTTGGCAAACAGTAGATACTAGTGACAAAGTTGTAGCCAAATAAATATCATCTATTTTTGATGGCAGGCTCTAGAACCACCCAGTAAGACTGCTGGGAGTGTTAAAATGTTTATAGTTTTTACTAGGAATGTGCCTCTGCATGATTTATTCACAATTTTCCCTCTTCTAAGATGATTCCAACTTCTCTACCCTATATAAACCTATAAAAACTCTACTGTTTATGATTAGCAGTAATTACTTTGTTAGAGCTGAATGCATTCAAGCAGCCAGTGATGAAAAAAGTAATTTCTAAGAGTGAGCTGGAACACAAGAGAAAGTTGTTTTCAAAGTAAGAGACTGAATTTTCATTCATATGATAAAGCTCTTCTTTAAATTAAAGCTCAAAGTGGGCATGGTAAACAAAATGAATCTGAACTTGTCTAAAAGACTAACAGCATGATAAATATGCCTGTTCTGGAGGAGAGAGGCATCACACACAAACTGAGTGATACTGTGCATATATTGTGCCATTATGATGGAAAATTGAAAAGTAACTCCTAAGTGCACCTATCTCAAGTAATGTATACTCAGCTTAGCAGGGTATCTCCAGCAGAGACAGGCTGTGCAGGACAAGCTCCAGGATGCCAGTGCTAATTCAGAGCAGGAACAGCTGTGACACTACAACACCAAAGGACACGGCACATTTACCTTGCACACGGATGCGTGGCAGCTTCACTGGCTTGACTGACAGAACAGGTTTGGTGGTTTGATTAAGGGGTTTTTGGTTTTCATTTTTCTAATTAATAGGATTTTTGGTGGCTACTGTAAAAAATAGCTTCCCCCCTAAGTTTCCCCCTTTATTTTAGGTCTACTTTAAAAATTACCTAGCAACACACAACAGCAGCACAGGTAAAATTTGACTTCCACTGAAGTGACCATATGGCTTTTTGCACCAGCAGGCACAGGTATGATTTTGAGAGTAGCAGAACCACTATCCAGCACACAGAAAGAAGAACTCCAATGGCGAGCTGTTCTCAGGAAAACACACAATCCCTTGTGGCCACTTATTTGGGGTTTCCAAAGGGAACCCGAGATGATCCGCAGAGCTGTGTTCGTGTTTGCATTTGTTCAGGCTTACCTATCAAAAGGTAACAGATAACAATGTTGGCTGCTGACATACTAACAGAAGATATAGTGCTAGACATTCTTAAATGGTCAGGCAATCTTATCCTCCCCATTCTTCTCTTAGTTTTAACTTTAGTCTGGCCAAACCTGCTCATCTTAATTATGAGTAATCCCTGCTGAGGACAATAAAAACATCAGAGATTAAATCACTTGTTACCTGGCATCACTGTACAGCTGCCAGGGATTATAGGAGACAAACTGCCAACACAATTTTTCCCAATCTTGTGCTTGTCAAATTCTCTTAATAAGTGCATACACTTGCAGAGAAGTAGAAGCAAGCATGCATTTAAGGGGAAAAAATTACCAAATTAGAGCTCAAAAGAAGAATTAAGTTTCTAGAAACAAAAGGGAAAATACTACTTGAGCTACGCCAACAAGGCATTCAATTTCCTTTATAAGATCATTAAAAAAATTTTACATCCATTTCACAACTTTCAAGTTACAAGGTGTAGGGTACCTGAAGTTAGCATCTTACACAGAATGAGGAATGCAAATGCAGTAATATTCCTCTTCTGGGATCAGATTTCAAAAAAGAACAAATGGTGGCAGTTACTAGTGGCCAGGCAATGAACACATGCCAGTGACAATCTGCGATCAAGGGACATTTGTTTCTGTTTTGCTTGGATTGCAGATCTTCACCATACAGAAATTAGATGATTTCTTCAGTATTTAGGGAATGATGAGCATGTCTGAAAGTATTTAAACAGAAGACACAAAAGTTTTCATCTGTACAACTTCGGCAAGGTCTGATTTCAAAGATACTAAAATTTGTAAGCACTTTGTAAAATTAATAAAAATTGTTCATTGGCAAGTCATTACATTCCTAGATGCAAGACACAATAGCATCAAAGTGGGTTTTTTTAGATATATATATATATACACGTACATTATATTTTTTGCAAAATTTTGTGCATTGTGAGACAATAGTCCAAGTCATTACGATAATCTGTACGAAACAACAACTAAATCCTGCATTTTTTTAAATACAGCCCCCTCCCCTCTATGACACTCCCATTTCAAGTTGAGGAACCTGCAGCACCAGAATAGATGTCTCATCAGTGATTTTCATAATTACCCACTTAAAAAATGTTGTCATTGAAGCAGCAGAACTATCTTTCAATGTTCAGATTTTTACTTTCAGTGACTGTGTTCATGCTGAGCAACTTGGAAAAAATGTCCAAGTAATGGTGTTATTTTCTCCATTCAGAACTCATGTGACAGGTTACAAAGAAGTGAAGTTCTGAGCATTTTTTGATACTTTATCATGAACAGCTAAAAAGTACAAACTGTTGAAGAAGAGAATAACCTTTAACCCTCATCATCTCTTTCACCTAGAAATGATGTATAGATGTGACTTCACAAAGAAAACTTAAGAAACCTGACAGATGAAAAGCATCTGAAAATGCTGCACTTAGCAGTGGAAGCTACAGTTAAAATTTCATGAGATAGTTCTGCCAGGTCCTGGAAACTCTGAGGTCACCTATCACAGACACAGATTTAGAAAAGTCTGCTGTAAACCAGATATCGTTAAACCAGCACACCTAGCACAAAGTAGGATCCGTACAGCTCTACTACTTTAACAGAAGTCAGGATACCATTGTGCTACACACAATGCAAACAAATATACTCTTATACAAGGAGTTAAGAGAACCAGTACGATTTTTAGGGATCTTTAAATAGGCATACTTCTATTAAGACTCATTTTTTATTTCAAAAAAAAAATATGAAATTGTTTTAAAGTAGCAAAAATGTGCATATGCAAAGCCGGAGACAGTTTTCTCATAGCTTAGTTTTAGGAATGCAGAAAATCAGCATAAGCTTTGTATTACAGAAAAGTTCTTATATATAATAGTGATGACCTCACTAGTTTGAGGACATTTTGTATCTTCCAAAATCTAAGAGGGAATATAGTTTCACTCAAAACTTCCTATCCTGTGCATAGTCCAATTTTCTCTAATTAAAAAAAAAAAAACAACAAACCAAGTATTCCTAAGGAATTGTGAAACTCACTAAAACACAGCTTCTGAAATGTTTGCAATTCTGCTTTACAGAACTTCACACAATGCTCCCCATTCCCTCCTGTAAGGTTCCTTACCTGTCATTTTTGCAGCAGGTGCCAAGTTAGGCCAGTGTCCTAACCTCCTCTTCCAAAATAAAGACAGCAGAACTGATTATCTTTGTGGGGCTAAAATCTCTGAAGCAGTAAGACTGTGCTGGGGGAAGGGCAGGGCAAGATGTGGTCACACAGTCTTCATTAACAACAACTCATTCACTCCAAGAGCTTTCATCTTTGATATGCTTCGTTTGAAAATGTAAAATTTAACAATACTACCCAGTACATACATCTACATTGAAGTGAAACCTAGTAAGGAAGGACTCAAATACCTAAGCATGTAATAGGGTTTAACTGTTAATTAATTCATGCAAAGTTTAATAAATTCAAAGTTTTGCTGAGATGACAGAATCATGGACAAGTTAATGTCAGAAGGGATCTCTAGAGATCATCTGGTCCAACTCCTCAGCTCAAGCAGGGCCACCTAGAACCAGTGCCCAGGACCACATCCAGAGGGCTTGTGGTATCACCAAGAATGGAGACTCCACAACTTCTCTGGGCAGCCTGTGCCAGTGCTTGGTCACCCCTCACAGTAAAAATGTTTCCTGATGCTCAGAAGTAACCCCCTGTGTTTCTGTGTGTACCCGTTACCTCTGGTCCTGTCAAAATATTTGTGAGTCTTTGTGCAATCAAGTAATTTCCTTCCTGTGCTAACTCTACTGGGTGACAACTTCCATCTCAGATTACTCTATAACAAATGCAGAATACCAGCTTCCAGCTTCCACCATAATAAAATCATATTTGGTAGAAAACAGAAAATCTTACATTAGATTTGAAATACATCGGAAATGGAATCTGTATTTCAAGACAGACAACAAACAGCATTATAAACTGCAGGGTATCCTGCAAATGTTCTACCTCTTATTGGTATACTGACATAGACTTACCTGTTTGTGAAAAAACCCACAAAGTAATGTTGAATAAAGGAACTATTTCTCTATTTGCTGCTCTTGTACTGTCTGGCAAGCTGGGACTCAAACTCAGCTCTTTGTCCTTTCCTTGCACAACTGGACATATTGCTGATGCCACACTATCAGGATTTATTTCAGCTTTATAGCACCATAGAATGCTGTAAATTTTATGTACAGCATTCCTAATTTTAGTAGAAGTCACTACTATCTGCAAGATAATGCTATTCTTCCTACCCAAAGTGAAATAGCTTTCTAAGTTAATATCAAACATTTTAAAAAAGCTTTGAGCTCAGCTGTCATATGTAGAACAAAGTGAATGCCTACTAACATGTGGCAAAGAGGACTGAAAAGCACTGTTACTAGAAATAATTTCAAGTCTGAATAACAGATCAGGCATGTTAGTGAGTGTTAGGAATAGTATTAACCATTCCACCATACCCCCCATAAAGTCACTCCAGTTGGTTACCATTTTCTTCAATTGAGAGCAAAGTAAAGGCCTCAATTATGACACTCCTTTGAACAGGACTAGGCCAAGAGCACAGTGTGAGAAGTGAGGAACTCCCTTTTGATATCATCTTGTATACAAAGGCAGTAAGTAACTTGGCATCATATTCAAAACTAAATATTTTCAATCAAATAGACAGATTGTTGGTACTGTTTTTCATTATAGATCATTCAGATTTCAAGATGACAGCTTGCACTATAATTCTCACATTAAAAATACTGATTTATAAACAAGCTATCAAAATTATCTCAGGTGCCAAGTTTGTAAATATCAACACATTAATGAGAAAATGGTTACACACACAGAGACTAAAACATAAAAGCTCTTCAGTTACCTGATTGTGACTTTTGATGTACACAAGTAAAAAAACAGCCATTCTAATATACTACAAACATTACTTGCAACGTCTTGAAAAAGAAACTCCACTTAAACAAGCAGCAACTTCTCCAAAGAAGTCTGCATTTCAAACTGAAGTTCTATATCTTGATGCATCCATTTCTTTAAACGATTAACAGAACATGTACTTGTTACCAGATTCTTTTTCACTGCTTTTTACAGACCACCTTCAGAGCAGTTTGCTCTCCTATTCTGCTCAATCTTGTTCTGGTCTTCTCATAACTTTACTTCCATCTTATTTAACAACTTACACACTTACTTTTTGGACTCTGCAATATCTTGCATCTCATCAGCACCTGACTGATGAGTATGCCCTGACAGGGTATATTTATGTTCAAAGTTTGAAGGACTCTAGTTTACATCATGCTGTGAAAGCTAAAATAAATGCAAATGTCCAAACAGTTTAAAGATGAACCTCAGAAAACAGAGGTAGAACAAAATCCAAGTACCTTTATTACAAATTTAGGGAATCAGAACCATCCAAGAGACAAATTTTCTGTAACACACCTGGAATTATTAAAGGAATTTGTCTCATTGACAGTACAAATGTAATTTGGTATTTTCTTACAAATATATATAAGTTTATATTTTCTTAAGTCTCTACTCAAACTTGCTCAGATCAGTACCTCATTGAGAACACAACTTTCATTAGTGAAAAATAATATTTGGAAGTGCACTGTAATGACCGAACAGGTATAAACTCAGCCAACTGCAGCTGATAGGAGCAAATGCTGATTTAAGCACCCCATGACGGCACCACTCTCAACCCACAACTGCAGTGACTGTCACTACCCAAGAGAATTTGCTAAGCAGAAAAGATGACTTTGAAAAGCATCTGTGCAACCATAAATGAATTTCATTAACTGAGGCACATGAAGCAACTTCTGAAACAACCAAAGGCACTACCATATTCCAAGTCCTGGGAAGGCTGTGACAATCATGCAGCTGTACATATACCAGCTCATCAGACAAACTTACCTAAGATGCTGACTCTTCAACCATTCAAATTCATCACTGTGGCAAGATAACTATGTTCATCATAAACTTAAAATCCTGATAATCCTATTTTTGGTTTGTCACAATCAAGGCAAAAATTACATTTTCCTGCCATAACAGCAGGACCAGATTTGGCATCCCCTTTGTCTAAGCAGGAGCGCTCTAAACTCGTGACAGAAGTCACCTACTGGAAGCACTGGTACTTAAGTTACACATATTTGAACTTCAGTCCTTTCCCAGGAAATTTTGTCCTGTATATTTAGCCTTTCCCTGCATCTCATTAATTTCACCTCTATTCCTTTAAGGTTACGTAGTCAAAAAGTAAAGATACGAGAAAATACACCTAACTTCCCAATAACATTACTCATCTTAATAAAACACAGGCTTTCAGAATTACTTGTTCCATTAAAGCATGTATTTTATTTGAATGTTTACACTGAACTAGTTTTGTTTATAGCAGAACTGTGAAACAACATTTAAGAATTTTAGATGAAGTTTATAAAGAGTCGTATTTGGGGAGTTTAATTCTATGGTAGTTCCCAAATTATTAAAAGCTGGAAAGTGAAAGATGAGATAAAGCCACATTTTCCTGCTTTTCCACAATAGTATCTCCCTCATCTGTAAATCCATGAAGAGCACTTATCTACTTTTACTTTTCTGTATTAGTATTTGCACACATCTGTGAGTTCAGGAAGGGTAACGATCTATTACGTTCTCATGTACGCTCTATCACTTCATTATTGCTTAACTACACAAAGGAGAAACGATCAAATTAAATTAAACCAGAACAAAAGTTTTTACCCCTCTTAGAAACAGACATAAATCCTTTTTAAAGGCAAAACAGGTTAAGAATACATACATGATATACACTAACAAAACACATATGAAGAGGTATGTAACAACTTATCAAATCATAGAAATAACTGGTTTTTACTGTGCATCTGACATCTTTCCATTGCTTTAAACCATTTCCATCAAGTTTAGTGTTAGAACCCCCAAATAAAGTTTCATACAGCTCATATCTTCCACATCATAAGGAAAACATAAAGCCTTTTACAACAAAAGAAAACCTAGAGTATAGAAAAGGAAACAAAACGCTAAAATGAATTGATTAGGATAACCAGAGCAGGCCAGTAACAAGCATCAAATATGAATGATTTGGCCCAATCCTACAGTCAAGTATGTCTCCTTACATCCTCACGTCACTTCTAAAACTTGGCAGAAGCTTGCACAATTTTCAATATAATTGCAGTGTAAGGTTCGAGTTAAGACATCAAGTCTTCAGTGTCAAATCAGTAAATGATTTAGAGCTCAAGTAAGACCTCCAGTAAAGTAATTTTCACACATTCTTTAAAGATACATTTGGCTTCCTTCACACTGAACAGTTTTAAATATGCAAGACAATTTTAAAAAAACCTGTAGATTTTTAAGCAATCATATAAGAAAATTCTGCAATACAGAAGACCTCAAAACCAAGCAACATAGAATAATCAATCCTTCACCCTCCTCCATATATCTAGATGAACACTTTCAAACCTGTGAGTATTTCTGTGATTATCACAACAATAAGGCAGAAATGCAAGTGCAGCAGCACAGTTCTGGGCACTGAGTTTTAAGACATCGTTATGTTCAATATGTATCAGCTTTTATCCAACCAGGCTTTATCCAACAACAACGTATCATCAGTTGCTACCAACAACTGAATTACCCTATTTCCAATATTTATACTACATGCCATGATCTCCAGTAAAGTAAATGTGCCTGAACTAACCAATTCTATTTTTATAATGTAGCAATGAACTAATACTTATAATTGATGAAATACAATTGATGATATATCTTTTTAAATAGTTGTAACAAATGGGCCCCATGTAAAGAGTAAAAAATGCATGCCCAGGAACATAATGCAACTGAAAACAAGAGTATGATTTCTCCACAAATCTGTGCTTCCTCCACCTCCACTGCACCCCCAGGGGACTGGCTAATTCAGTATTTAAAAACAATGAAACTCAAATTATTTTTCTTTGTTTAATACAACTTGGGGAGTTAAAGAGTACTATTCAGAACAAGCATCGAGACATTTGTGTTTAATTTACTGTCTTGTAAACATGCTTAGGATTAAAACCAGACAGAAATTAAACGTTTTGTTTTTAACCTTGAATAATGATCCTTAAGTGTGCTGTAAGCAGGAAAAAGTCTGGAATAATCATGTAGAAAGTATACCAAGTGATTTTATTCTCCTGAGTCAGCTGTCATTTTAAAAACACTAAGAAGCATCCAGGACTTCTATTTACTTTCCTAATAACTACTTTTTCCTTACTTGCTACTTTTTCCCCACATAAAGTAGAAAAAGTATATTTTGCTCAGAAAATCCAGAGTAAACACAAGACAGAAAACAAGCTTATCAATGAAAAACCCTGCTAAACAAGTTACATAATACTAAACAAATGCTCTGGTACCCCCATCTACAGACAGTTGTATTCATCAGTGTGAATAATATATGAAACTACACAAGTGTGATGCAAGAAAAATGTCAAACATGCATTAAGTGGTATTACAAAAACTACACAAAGTATAACATGGCAATAATAAACTGACACATAGCCTAAAATAATTTCAGAAGTACAGCCATCCCTGCTGCCAAGTTGACCATTTTCACTTTTAAACCAGCATTTCAATAGATGACAATTCTTCCATACATTTTCTTTCAAAACTCTTGAACATTCAGTTTTTGAATTGCAGTAATTGCACTCTTCATACACTAAGGCAAAAACTTTATTTGTATGATTTGGCACAGCTCTGGTTCTGAAAATGTCAGATGTGGAACTGGTACTGGTACAATGTTGTAAGTTCTAGAAACACAATGTTCCACACTGAAACAAAACTGAAGGTGAACTACTGTTTCATTATTACCGGTGTGTCTTCTGGGAAAAGCTTTTTATTTGAAGTTGATTAAAACTGCAGCTGTGGCTTACCTTTCACATGCTCTCTCCCTTAAAAGCAGAACATAATATATGGAACAACAGAGTGCTATCATGTCAAAGAATGAAGAATGTTAGCATTTTAAAAGACAGTATTTCCCATCTTTGTAATGGCAGTTTATATATTTTCTTCCAACAAAAAGTACATGTGAATAGTCTTGCTTCTTTTTAAAGCAACTGTGTGTATCATCTCTCCTGGAGAAATCACGAAGAACACTATTTTCCTTTTTTTTACTGGCTTGAATGTAACCTTCTTGGTAACTGCAGAAAGTGAACAGACAGATCAAGCTCACATAAAATTGGCTCAACATTTTAGTGGACATTTTTTTCTTCACTGCTTGAAATACTCGCCCTCTTGGCCCAACTATCACCAAGAATGTAAACCATAACCATGTTATTGAGACATCTAAAGCACTCAACACGCTTCTTACCCATTTGTTCTAGGCTATGTATTTCTTCCAAAGTCACTTAATGAGAACACTTATTAAACTACCTTCTGTGTCTGCAGATTACCCTATGTATGCACAGCTATGAAGAGTCTTGTTCTACTGCCCCTTCTTGCTTTTCCTTCCACACTGAAATGAGCAGAATCGATAATTCTCACAGAGTCTCCTTTACCTGCCTTTACCTGGGTCTCCTGCTCACTGCCTGGGGACACAGAGGAAGCAGGACCAAGCAGCAAGGAGGGCAAAAGGCTATTCATATCTGCAGTAAGGCATGTACTAGATTATTTTAAATATGCACACAAATATTTCAAATTCCCGTTAGCATACAAATATTTAAAACATTTGTAAGCAGCCTGGAAGATCAATTCAGCTAGCAGTTCAAAGACTGCATTCTACAGTACTGCAATAGCTGGCTTATGCAGTGTTTTTTATGTCATTTTACACTATATACAAATATTGGAAACTTAGTAACAATAAATAAATTTAGTAGAATAAATCCTTTTATAACAAATAATGAACAGTAATTGAATTTTTTTTTTAAAAAGCAACACTTTAAAATGACCAGAACATCAAGAGCTAACAGATGCAAAAAGAATTACAGTAAACCCTTTTAGTTTTTACATATTTTTAGATTTATTTCCGCTTCCACCTTGCTTAAGTATATCTTTTTATTTAAAGTGGGAAAACACATTTTCCTTGGGGTTGGGTTGTACACTGAAGTATTTAGGGTTTGGGGATTTCTTTGGGAGAGGTGTTTTGTTGAGGATTTTTTTCTTTCTTTCTTTAACTGATAATAAAACAAGTTTCCCTGTCACACACAAATAAAAAATTATTACAGTGAATTAAGGCAAAAAATTAATGAAAATACCTTAATCCCATCCCAGTACTACTAACAGATATGTACGATTTCATTTTCCTTTACCATGGTCTTCTGTTTGGTGCTTCTCTGTCTATGATGCACTCAGGTTTAAGACTGGATTCTCATTGGTTTGATGAGAGGCTAGCAACCTTAAAATCATCTGTTATATACTTACATGGTGTGTGTACGCTGTATACAGTTGCTGTATTCAGCCACAAAATGAAGTCCTACACATCAACTTCAAAAAAAAAAACACACAGAAGAGATATATCCAACTGCAGTGATCCCACCCTTACAACCCAAGAATTTCAAAATATTTTTAGAACATTAATTCATTTCAGTTTTTCTGCTATTCCTTGGCCATCTGCACAAAACTAAATTCAGTTCAAAAACTCCAAGATATGAATGTAACTGGTATTTCCACCTCTTCTATTAAAAATTAGTTGGTTTGTGGTTTTCATGTAGAACAAGACTTTACGATATATTTATTTTAATATAAAATTAATTAAACCACACTTTTCTCACTTTTATTACATTACTTTATTCCCCCTCTCCCATATTTTTGTTCAATTTACATACAGGACACTCCACACTTATTCCTGTTCAAGGATCTATGCAGTTTTTACTTAAAGTCAAGAACAGTATCTTTATTCTCACTGCAATTCTTTCAAGTCAAGCACTTAATGTCCCGCATACAATTAGCATGTAAATTCAACCAAATTATACTTTACTCTACAGAAATTGAGACATAAAAGCACACTAGTAAATCTAGGAACAATGGAAGCTCTAGACAAATCAGTTACCTAAACAAATGGAGAAACCTTATCCACATGTGTATGTAATAACACAGTCCAATCCTTTTGGATCTCATACCTGTTATTATAAGCATTTTATTCTCCACTCAAGCAACCACATATAAATCACTTGGCTTTTTACCCACATTTACAAAGTTGCTTTTTTTCTTTCAATGTGATTTGTGTATATAATAAGCATTACATTAGAGAAGAGGGTCTTTTTAATAGTTTTACCTGTAAGTATGCTGTGCTTATCTCTGAATGATTTTTTGAATAGCTCCTTTAATTAAGAAAAAAGGGCTGCTGTTCCAAACAGAAGAAATTTCTCGCACTGCTTTTAAAAGTAAGGCTAAGATCATTAATAAGGATGCCTCCAAATTTCAGTTACATCAACTTTCATAGCATCTTAAGGAAGTTCAAGATGGAAAAGACCTATTAAAATCTATCCCACTGAAAATGAACACATTGAGGGCTTGTTTCCATGCATTTAAAAACACAAAAAGTACTGTTTTCATGAAAATTTCATATCCAGTTTATTTATTCTACAACTAACATTTTAGAGAATTTTATAACTAGCTTCAGTATTTCATGGATTACTGTGAAAATGCACCTGAAATGCCTATAGCTATGATTTTTAAAATACTTTATGGGAAGGCACCCAAAATTATCAACAAAACACACTAAACTGATGAGATTGCTAAAACTACTTTACAGTATATCTAGAAATGTAACAAAAGGTAACATAAAAACAATCCAGTGGGGAAAAATATACTTTGGTACCTAAAAATAGGTATTCCAAATTTTTAGTCAATCCTTTTATTGTTACTAAGTTCTTACATTTCAGTAAGTGAATTTTTAAGAAAGCAAATGCTTTCAGGTTACTACAGTTCAATATTTGCCACCAAACTAGCACTGAGTAGCCAATAATCTGAAGTACTGGATTTGCATTTCTCATAGGCCACACCCATTCCCTCCTTACCACTGATGAGTCAGAAAGTTTGGACTGATATTCCCTCATGCTAGGAGTGAGTTAACAGCCCATGGAAAGCACCAAACTCCAAGATGAGCATCTTAATAACAGCACAGTGCTGTTATTTATATTAATATTTATTATTATTGTGTTATTATGTTAATAATTTGAGGGCTCCTGAGAAGACAATTAGATTGCATTGGAAGTATGCGCTCTCTGAAGTCCCCCATTCCTGCCCACAAGCACATGCTAACATAAGATGCTGCATGCAGACTCTAAAACTGCCCGTGGATATGCAACACTTCAAATCTTGGGAATGGGATTTAGAACCTCTTCACATCTGTGGTCCAACATAAACTGGCTCTAGTTGCTACCCTGCCTTCCGTGCTATTTTAGTAGTTCAATTACACTTTAATTTGACTTAAGAAGGGAAAAATCATGATTCAACTTCTTATAAAAATAGATAAATTAAGAAGTATGCAAAAAAATTTGTTTCTGCAACATACTTAAGTAAAATGAACTTCATGCCACCAGAGCACATCAGTTAATTGCTGAACATCTCACCTCCAAGCATATTTTCTCCCTCCAAAAAGGCCTATAGGGTTTTGGTTTTCATTTGAGAATCTACCTTTAGATTGGTTATTTCAGCATTTTTGAGCCAAGTTATCTCAAGGTAGATTGCAACTGTTTAACAAGATACAGTTCATAAATGTCACTGTGTTTGTGTTTAGTACCTTTCAAAGTATTTGTAATTACATATTATTCTATATCTGAAATCAAGAGAGGGAAGGAGGGAAATGAATTTGGTGAATGTGGCAGCATACTTTATATCAGAATGCTCCTCAAAGAATGCATACTATAAAATCCTACCAGCTTATGCTTAAAATTAAATTAAGTATTTAGTTCATACTGTCTTCTTGCCATCTCTTCTAAATTTTGTTCTATTAAGAATCTCCAGCTTATTATATCTTTATGTAAAACTGCATTAAAAAACGTGGACAATAAATAAAACAACTGCATGCCAGGAATTTTCTTTCTAGGTAATCCATAGTAGTTCACAATTTTCTTAGGAAATAAATACAGTAAAGTATATTAGGATTGCCACGAAGTTTCCCAAGGTATCAATATGCATTACCTAATGAGCACATTGGTCAGAATTAAATGGAATCGTAAAGCTTTGTTATCCTTAAGTACCAAAATGGTATCTCACAGGAAAATTAGGCCTTTTAGGAATATGAAAATTCAGGAATAATGTAAAAGCTCAGTAAGTACATTACAAAAGTAAGTGCACTGTAGTTGGTAGACTGACATACATTCCAAGCCTACTTGTTTCAGCATAGCATATAGCAGAGTGTCAGGACTTCACTGTGCTTTCCAGTCAAACAGTGCAAATGTAGTTAAAAATTTGAGTACATGTGTACACAGTAAAAATGATAAACTGCTTCACCAGATGAGAATCAAGGAAAATTAATCACTTTAGCAGAAGTGCAGAACCTTCAGGCAAAAACACTGGTTGGCCACATCTACACATTTTTAAGAAAAAATCTGGGACAATTCCTTTTTTAACAAAATTAGGTGTTTATTGTATAGCTAGATCAGTTACTACCACATTTGGCAAATTGAGAAGCACTGCCTGTAGAGTTGAGCCAAGTAGCCCAAAGAAAACTTTTAAGAGCTGAACTTAGCAGCATGTCATCAGCTTCAAAAGGCATTCTTCATTAACTCCTTACAATCTACCCAAAAATACATTTCAGTATTTATTTGTTAGGACTTGTTCACGGACATTTAAAAATAGATTAAATTATTTTCTGCAGTAAGGACAGCTGACAAATCCACTGCTACCATGCAGCAGAGCCATCCAAGTCAGAGGATTACAGGAAGGGCAGGTCACAACTGTGGAATGACAATCACTAATGTTAAATAAAATCTACAATAACTTTCAAATACATGCATACCTCCACTTGCTACCAAAAATACAGTGAAAAAAACATGCACTTAAAATAGCATGAAGCTGGCATGGAAAGTATGAACGACTTCTGTAGATTCAGTATATGTAAAGTTCTTCTGAAACATACTCAGATACCACAGAGAGGAGGGTTTACATAGTTAAACAAATATACAGGAGCTGGCTAAAAGGCCTGAACAACACAGCCTATTCCTTTGAAGAAAATGGACCCATCTTTTGAATCTAGTTTAATTTGTATTTAAAACATGTTCCCTGCACAGCTTTACAGTTGAGAACTACCAGTTCACACCAATACTACCTCAATCCCCTAAAAAAAGTCATGTACAAGGGCAGAAAATGTAAAAAAAAAAGTAACCTCATATTTGGACACCTTACAAGATACCAACGTAAACTGCATTTTCATCTGTATAAAGGACACTAGAGCAGAAAGCTTAACTAGTTGCCATATGCAAGCACTAGTTTATAGCAGTGAAAAAACAGTAATTTTCCTAAATCTTGAGGTTTAGGACAAGTGTGTAAAGGAAAACCATCTGCCGTTTGGTTGAATTTTACTTTAAGAATGAGTGCTATAATGTGATACATATACCAAGTGGAAAGAGTATTCCAGACTAAAGGTAACTCAGTATTGTATTACAAAGTGTGGCATGTAGTAAGTCAAGCAAAAAATGGCAACATTAAAGACAATCTAAAGGAAAATGATTAGCAGGTAGAGATGTGAGAGAAGCGAGGACCTACATACTTAGATACACTAAGGTAACTCCTGAATTGTAGGAAATCAGTATCTTAAGCCATGTAACACGGACAATTTAAGTAACAGTGTATTTCCAAAATGCCAGCAATATTGCAAGTTTCTTGTTAACCATTTGCTCAAAATTCAATCCACCAAGCCAATCACTGCCACATTAACAAGTAACACACAAGCCCTCTCTGATGCTTGCATCCCATGCTGAGCTATGTATATACCATCTGGATGTTATTAGGGCACCAGGTTATTTCAAATCAGTTTTTAACCAATATAGCATCACAATTCATGCAGATAAAATTTAGTTATGTCTACTTCTGAAAATGTATGTGAACTGATAAAAAAGAACAGCACTATTTTACAACTATTTTGCACAGGAAAAAGAGTAATAGTAACCAACCAATATCCCTACTTATTTGCCATTACAGGAATAGAACCAATAGGTCTTTTCCATCATCTTCCAAGACTGACAAAACCATAATAAGCTTCCTAATACCTTTACTGCCAGTTTTATCTTAGAACTCAATCAGCAAATCTACCCTGAGTTGTGCTGTAAATGGGCATTTTCCAAATTCCTTGTTCTGTAAAACCTTTCTGAAGAATAGTCATGTGCAATCCTTCTAAATGTTTATCACTCAACTATAAGTGAACACCTATTTTCGCTGGAAAACATGTATTTGCTTCCTAATTAAACAGTTACTCATTGATAACAGACATGTTTTTATTCAAACCAACCACTAAGGAAATTGTATACTTATTAATAATGATATGCAAACACAGAGGAAAGCTTTTGACCAGTGTGCAGAAATGTCTCCTTCCTTGCAATGGGAGATACTTTAACCATCAGCAGAAAACACAGATGTCACAACCAATTTTCTCCTCTATAAATATGGTTTAGGTAAATTCACTCATACTGTTATGAATATAGCATACATAGAGATTCCTTTCCAAAGTTTTTTTTTTCCCTCCCCAAGTTAAATTTTCTAATAATTTTTCTGACAGATAACCTCAGTTGATAAGCCTACTGTGACTAAGATTGCAATGGTGGATTGAGATGCAAGGACACAATATCTTGGAGAACACTTTGTATAAAATTTTACGCTCTTTGAAAGTCAAAACAAAAGCAGTTGTGTTTTAAGCTTTTCATAGTATGTACTGCACCACGCAGTTCAGCTAAACACTATTAAGAATGGAATCTTCTTGACACATAGTAGAAACTAGGTAAAAATGAAAATGATGCCACTTATAATTAAGCATAAAATTATTCTTACTCAGTATTAGTAATAACATTCCCAAAATCCTTTCATGATTTTTATTGTATTCAGATAACTGCACGTTATACAGCATAGTCACACATTGCATTTTGCTAGTCACAAACACATTGCCTTACATAAAGATCCGCATCATTTCTGCTCTATACTACAAAGCCTATGACTGAATACAAAAAAAGTTTTACAAAAGAAACTGTTTAAAGACTACAATAACAATAGAACCGTTTCCAGATAACAGCTAAAATTGTAAAGGCATATCACTGTATAATTTTACTGGAATTTCTAAAACAGTAAGGAATGAATCAAGATTTAGTATCTGCGACGCTTGTTAGGTCCTTCAAAGTTGCCCCCTGGGTTTCCTCTACCAAAGCCACCAGGTCCACCACTCACGGCACCTACACCACTCATTGGCGGCTGAGGAGTTTCAGAGCCCGTTCTACTAACCAGAGGTGAACCCATCTGGGATGGGCCTCCTTGAGGGAATCTCTCATTATGCTACCACAAGTCCATTTGGAACATGCCAAATGTGAGTTACAACAAAAACCACAAGTGATGTTGTCATGGAGTTCAGCAGATAGTCCAGCAGAATCAGGATCACACATAGAAGGAAGAAAGGAGCAATTCAATTAGTTATTATGGAAAAAGAGCTGGAAATTAAAGAGTGCTAATGTTATGCTCCAACTTTGTAAAATAAATTAAAAATCAAAAACAATACTTAAGACCGACTCTGATGCTGAATGTAACTTCATCCTTACAGGCTCATCTGAAGCAATATATATTCCTATGTAACAGAGGAGACAGCAAACAGTTTTATATCTGAGCCCTACTGTGCCTTACATACCAACTACAAAGCTTCTCCCATAAATAAATTAGAGAAACATTGTCAAACTAGGAGCGGAGGAAATCAGCTTTTGTATTTCTAGAAACTGCATTTATTCTTTTAATAGCCTTAAGACTTCTATACCCGCATACCTATGGATATTTCAAGTCCACACTACCTGCAGTTAGCTTTTTGTATGATTTAGGAGATCTTTAGTTAAGGCTTTTAAAATTCTGAAATTCTGTCCAAACAAAACTGCATTAGTGAGAAAATGCATAATTTTGGACTATTCTTAGTTTATACAAAACTCCATATGTAACTAAGGCTCATTCTCAAATATCAGTATGAGACAAAAATCCAATTAATAGTCCATATTTACTTTCCTTAGCTCTATGCTTAATATTAACAAGGGTATATATCCTTATACAGATTTATTTGCTTTGTTTCTAAGCAAAAAAAATCCATCTGAGCACTTACAGTCCAGTATTTATGTAAGTGTTTAAAAACAGAACCCCACATGGAGAAATTTAAACTCAACATAAACCATTAAAAGCATAGATACATGGTACAATCAGATGTGGAAATAACTCATCATTCACCAGTTAAGGACAGTCATGCTTTCAGAAGAAACTCCTTCTGTACATAGATCTACATCAAATCCCTAGGTATTCAGAATTCAATAAGGACACTTAAGATCAGCACTTTATTTATATGCCTGAATCAGAAAAGAATTCTTCTGAAAGCTTAACTCCAGTAACAGTAGTAGAGCTCAGCAGCTCTGGAGTCTGCTAATTCATATATAAATATATATATATATATATGTATAAATAACTAAAACCCCAGCATTTTTATCTTTTATATAGATAAAATTACATGCAACCTAGATCATGGCTGTACATATGTGCATTATTTCAAGTGTAACATTGTATAAGAGAAAGGTTACTTCAAGAGCTGCATAAAAATCTACTACTGAGCTAAAGCACCTTTAAATCTGTAGCACTGGGTAAAAACTGTTTTAAATTTATCTTAATTCATGCCAGCTTGTTAGCAATGGATATGAACTTCAGCAAGTAAGTCATCACATACTCCTCACCCCTTTTACCATTTGACTTTTGGACAAAAAGTCAAGTCCTCTTTCCAATAAGGACCCTCTTTCCAGCTAACAAGAAAACTGCTGTAATTAACTACCTACACTAGTTAAGTGGGGGAAGCTACCTTTAAAATGTTATGTTCAAAGACAATCCAGGTTTCAAAAGACTGCAGTGAAACAAAAGGGAGATTGCTACAACTTTTCCTTCAAGACTTCAGAAAAACATCCAATTAAAAACATTAAATTTGTAATTTATAAAGAATACTCTTCGTTTCCCTCAGTGGAAAATAACTGTTACAGTGTTCTAGTATATAGCCTTCAAAGGATCTTTAAAGTGTCTTTCTAACAACAGCAACAATACAATAAGGCTATGCCTTTCTGTAGGGTCCAGACCTCCCAAGTTAAAAACCTTCAAAGACCAAAACAAAGAGAAAACTAAAATCTAATTTATCCTTCAGAAGCATGCATTGGAAAATGAAAGGAAAAAGATTTTTTTTTAAACATGCATTTTGAAGTGTCAGTATATTTCCTACAATTCCATACCTGGAATGACTTTTTGTAGAAAAACAACAGTTTAAGTTAGATACTGCGATTTATGATACCACGTTCTTTTCCACACACCTCTTTTTCAGTGTCTATATAATCACAAGAGAAGGTTCTCAAGGCGACCAGTAACACAGTGGTCTCCAGCAAAAATTTCCAAATCCTGTATTTTATAAATAGCATCCTCCCCACTTTGTGAGAAATGACACAACTGATAAAAAGAGTTGGCTCCTATGATGTGAAATAAGACCTCTCCTTTTTATCTGGTAAAGACCAGACCCACAGTGTATTTTGTGCAAAATTGAAATCTCCTTTTCTTCTATGGAACAAAGGATTTTGTTCTAACTTCATTATACAGATGGCTCAATCACACACAGATACTGTTGAGAAGGTGTATCTAAAAAAACACAGCTACAAAATGCTTCTGTGTTCCAATAAAACTGTCACAGAATAACTGTTTAAACTATATATTCCTTTATATCACACCACCACTAATCTAGTAACAGAACGGTACTGAAAAAATATGTAAAAGTCAGATTTCAAATTATACAGTTGTTTCTCTACATAAGACATTACAGCTAGGAAAAGTGACTGGCTATAAGAATAAAGCAAGAATGGCTAATGCTTTAACTGCATCCCAATGGCCTATTTGCTCTTGATTAAAAATCCCAGACATAAAAGACATTCCCTATGACCTGTGGCAATTGGACAATGTTACTTTTCCTGTATTGATATAATAGTTATCAATAGCTGTTGGCTAGTGATTTTCTCAGTGGTACTATTACTGTCAATCTCATGCGTTTAACAGTGTTAGAAAAGAAATACAAAGAACACTAAAGTTGCTTTTAAAAATTAAATAGTTTACACAAAGATATCTTCACACTTTGCATCTTCCAACATTTAACTGTTCACCAAAAACCCCAACAAGCTAATTCACAGAATTTAGTTTTACTAAAGAAAAGACCAGCAAAAGTCTAGATTTACAGATTTTCATTCCTAAGGGAAGTAGGATTTTCATAGTAATATCAAAAAAATATTTCTCTTTTGGGTTGTAAATTATTTGCATGAAAAGGTTTGTTTTATCAATTACTTTTAACAGATCCAAAACATGGAACACATTCTTACTCAGCGTGAAAATACCTTTGGTAAGAAAAATGGGCCATGAGACATGACAGCTATTCAAAGGAATTAAATTTGTGATACATTACCACTGTTCCATTATCTGGCATCATTGGTGTTCCCATATTTGCAGCTCCTTCTGGTCCCATGGAAGGACCAGGACCCATTGCAGGGCCAGGTAAAGTTCCTCTGTTGTTCATATTCATACCCATCATTGGAGGAGGGCCTTGGTTACCAGCAGGTGCTGGGCTAAACGCATCTATGTAAAACAATCTATACTTAGAGCTGTCCTATCTTAATCTTACAAGAACACACAAACAATTTACAATATTTAAAAAGCCAAATGTACAAGATTTCAAATACTTGAAAAAAAATTCTTTGAGACTGTACATTTATCTCAATCATCTGCTTTTAAACAGATTTTAAATAATCTCTATTATTCTGCATTACATAATTTGCCTCATGTATTTGAAAATCCCAATCTTTACAGCTAAATATAGCTGTACAGTTTCTGTGCAGGAACCAAAACGTTCATATTGCATCTATATGGCGTATGCACACCACAAATTTGCAAAAATCTCAAGTGATTTTACAGATATTGGCAGCTATAAGGCAACTTAGCTCTTTAGGGATCTTAACAGATGAAATGTACATTTGCAAGAAGTCTTCTACCAGTAGTATGTTAATTGATATAGTGTACAGTAGATTAGTCTACGGTCTAACAGCAACAGCAGAGATGGTACTCAACTTCACAATAAATTATTTGCAATATAGAATAAATAAAATCTTGCAGTTACTTGTAATTTCTTACAGTATAAGTACCAGAAAACTAAGTAGTTTTGTAAGAACTAGAAATGACAGAACAATCTCCTCCAAATGTCTGAATCAGAGGTAAAAGAAAATCTTGAAAACATATTCTGAGGAGATAATTTAGCTGTAATATTACACTAAGAAGCATCACTCTGCCAATACTCAATAACGTACTGAACACATAGGTAAAAATGCCCTCATAGTAGTTTCGTGTGTTGCTTTGAGAAAAGAGTCTGATTATCTACCCCACAACTTACTACTATGAAATATCAACTTCAAGGCTGGTGGTGATGCATTCCTCCCATTCCCCACAAAAATCTTAAAAACTCTTTAGCCCAAAGTATGCATCCAAAATTTGATAATGTAAGAAAGCATACCTTTGTCATTTAGTGTACACTTTAAAGTATATACTTTCATAATATAAAGAAATCTGATATGTTGCTAGACTAATAAGCCTGTTGTTTATATTTTAAAGATAAAACCTCTCACTTCTCACCACAACTGCATTTTTTTAATAAATACACATCATTCAAAGAAGGTCTCTTCGCACAGATACAGTACTGTGACTATCTGCAGGCATGCACAATTACACTTCAATTATTTGCCTTGAGAACACCACGTCACAGCAGCCAGTGAAACCATGGCATTCATTATATTGTTGCTAAAATTGAAGACCTGGTTTTGATCATATAGACATTAGGCCAATTACAAACTCCTTAGCAAAAACAATGCATGCTACATAGTAGCACATGAGAAGTGCTAAACAGGTTTACTACAAGTGACAGAAATTCTGTAATTTTGAGAAGAAGTAGTCTTTGAGCTTAGTAACGAAGTAACTCCTAGACCTCTCCCTATAACATTAAGTCAAAGCAAAGGTACACTCATGTTGGATGCTTCTTACCTATCCATACACATGGTCAGTTCATGTGCCAGGTAGAAGACTGGGCTACAATTCAAGAAAATTACAGTAGTATATGCTCTAAAATGTTTTTTTACTGTCACCCATTCAGTTAGATACAGGAGGAACAGAAGTCTTAAGCTGCCAATATAAGGAGAAACCTTTATTCTCAGAGTCTAGAGGCACTCTGCAGGACTATCATGATGGTAACAGCAATTAGTGCATGTAGTAGTGTCATTAACTAAATGCTTAATTACTTGCCATTGGTTTGCTTATCAGCCTAATTAAACTGAGCCAGGAACTCACTGGCTTACAGGTACTGTCACTTATCTGTCAACTGCCACGAAGTTCTCACACTCCATATCATACAGATGTACCCAGGGTGGCAGATAGCAACTCATACTATCAAACCTCTAGAATTCTGATCCTGTTTCAGGCAGAGTCATATCTGAAAGGAGCAAAACTACAGAGTATAATGCAAGGAGAGAGTGGGGTCCTGCATACTTTCAGCAAGAGGCCACTACAGTAGATTAGCTGTAACTCAGAGGTCCTCCAAAATCCTCCTATCTCCAAAGCAGACCCTAAGTGCTAACCACTTGATTTTTTTTCTTTTTGGTGGGACACTGACGTGAGGAGTTAATTTACAGGACCATGTTCAGCAACAGATGGAAAGAAGTCATTAGTGTTCAAGCTACAATGCAGACACTAAAAAAAGTCCTTTTCTGCAAACTGAAGGGCTGAAAAAGTCCACTCTAAATGTCTGAAACACACCAACAAGAAAGTCAATAATCTCCATCAATGCAGCGACAGTGCCCCAAAAAAACCCCTTTTTTTTCCATATTTAAGCTTATAATCTGCACTTAGCACTAAAGATCCAATTAAATGCTCTAATGGGGTATGCATACTTCTCTCAGAACTTGTCCAAGAAAGCTGTAAAAATGAGCAGTTCTGCACATGTCAGCACTTATTAAATCTGTCACAGAGATACTCTGCTTTCTAAGAAAATTATCATTCAGGTATTTCAGTTACTCTGTCCCACATTATAAAAAGTCACAAATGGCACAGATAAAGGTAAGTTAAAAATAAAGTTACAATTTCCACAGAAATTTTAAGAAAGGATGCTTCTGTCAACAACTAAAGTTCTACTATTTAAAGGTCTACTGTAAGGTTTTGGGGTCAATTATTTTGGTTGTACTAATGGAGTTAATACGCTGGAAAAAAATCAAAATCTCTATCCTGAGTGAATGTAAAATCCAGCTTCTGCAGAAATAAATGCTACACTTATTTGCTATGGATATTTTAAAGTAGCAGTTCAGTGTTACTGTAACTTTTTTTTGGGATGACACAATTTATTTCTAAAAGTATTAAGTTTAAAATCAAGTTGTAACATAAAACTTAGAAAGAAAGACCAATAACACCAATGTTAAGAACTGCAGTAAATAAACCTTTTAAATCTCCATGTAGAAAGTGTATTCTGTGGATCTGGAAAACTGACACTGTATCAATATTTACAAAGTCTTCTAATTAAATGAAATTTTCAAGTATGATGCAATCATATGCAAAAAGACAACTATGAAATAAGGAAATTAAGCCTCAATTTATGCTTCAGTTTAACATTTGCAGATAATTTCACTGTGTCCTTGTTCAGAATTATTTGTAAATAATTTTCATCATCCCTGAAAGCACAAGCCTATTTCTACTTTTCAGCTATAAATGTGTCTCAATAAATGCAAGGAAATTGTGAATAATGTGTTTCAAAATCTGAAGCAGATTTCTTACTCTATAAATTCACATTACTCAAAAGGTCAAGTGAAATTACTGAGTTTTGTATGCACTTTCAATATTAAAATATATGGGAAAATAGTTTTATTACTTTTCTTTTAATTACCACCTTAATTTATTTTAAACTACAATTAGGAAGCTTCCAATAGATTAACAGTTCACACATTTTAGTTAGATTTGGTGGTTTTGAAGAAATATTTTAAGTTTCAGTCTTGTTTAAAAGCAGATATTCTGAGTAAGTAAGATTCCAAACTGTTTCAATTTGCATACATGGAGCAAGCACTAATTATTATACTTTTCTATTACACAGTACTAGTTTATAGTAGTAGATTACACAGTAACAGACTCGGAGGAAATTGGTAGAACACCAAGCACATTATTCATTTACCACACCAAGTACATGAAGAAGAACGTGACAATTTTAACATCATTTCACTGCATGCAATTGCAGTAATAATTTCTTCAAATAGGTAGTCCCTCCAAAATAATGCCAAATACTTTTTTAACATAAAATTCTTCTTTTGTAGCAGATAACTCCCAGAGCATCACTTGTCCCTGATTTTTGTTTCTCTTAACTTGCACATCATTTTTTTGCCATGTATAGTCAAAGCAATAAAATAAAAATACAGGGTGGGGGAAAGCTGCTTGAAAGCAAGATATATGTTGGGGGTTTTTTATTTCCTAATATTGCTTACTCCTTTTTTACCAGTTGTCACTATTTAATAGTGCTTGAGTAATATGTACAGTCCCAAAGAAAAAAAAAATTACATTAGAGAAGCCTTTTTCCTTCAGATCCCTACCTCCCATGTTTATTGCTCCACGAGGACCCATATCACCCATTCTCATTTCCTGTTCTCTCTGAAAGTAAACATAGTTTTCATGGTCAACCTATCATTCTTAGAACTTAAAACATTCCTATTTACTCCATGAAAATAAAAATGTTAAAGTTTCAAAAGTTTCCATTGATTAAAAACAGTGCAAGGAAAGACATTAAGTACACTCCTGGTTTTTAGAGCATCAAAGGGATTATTAATAAGTTCAATGTAACAATGCTGTACATTTTTGCATAATAAGGATTAAATATCCCAAGTTTCATTTATCAGCAGTCTAAAGCTCCCAAATAGTTATGTGATCAGCCACATATGAATTAATCCTTACAGAGTTCTTTTAATTAATAAATACGTTTCTATTTTACCTGTAAACAAACAGGTCTTATTACAATACTTGGCTAAAGGCCAAGTGGTTCAATAACACTCAACCTGATTTCCTGACTCAAAAACACTTGTGTTGATTGAAAACCAAGCTCTGATGTATTATATTACAGTATATAAATTCAGCCTACCAATTCATCATTGTTCAAATAGTTTTGACTTAACTTGGTGGAGGTATGTTTTTTTAATGAATTATACTTTGCTACTGATGTTAGTTCAGATACTGAACATCCTTTTAAAACCAGCATAAAACTGTAGTGTCACCAGAAACTGTAATGTGCATTTACACTAAACAGACAACACATCAAATTGATCCAGATTCAACTGATGGTCAGTCACCCAACAGCAAAAGATTTCTTACATTACTAAACAAGAATCCCGGCCTGCTGTGAAACAATACTCAAAGGATACCCCAGAGAGGCAAAAAAACATCACTTATGGGAAAACAAAATACTCTATAAGAGACAATTCCAAGGGATTTTTGGATTACTGTTTATGTTAAAAAGATTAAATAGAAACAGATTCACAGTTCAAAACAAAACCTAATGAAATTTATAAAAAAATTCTCCTTAATTTTCTACACAAATATTAACAAGTATTCTCTTGAGAAAACAAACACACATGTGCTAAAAATAAGAAAATTCAAAAATTTACCTCACTGAGAAAAACCATTCCACTTATGATTTAAGGGCCTACTTTCAGATGCACATTGAAAAGAAATCCACATAGTAGCCAGCTAAATCAGTCTATAAGCAACATGTAAACAATAATAAATCAAAATACATTCATCTCATTTGTACAGGTTCACAAAAGTCTGGTTTGGTCAATCATATTTGGGATGTACATATTTGTACAGGTTCACAAAAGTCTGGTTTGGTCAATCATATGTGGGATGCCAAATATAAGTCTTTTATCTTCAGCCACTTGAAGCAGCAGACACCACTATTTGACAGAACAGAACGAACAGTTTTACCAAAATATCCTACTATTGGAAATTGCCATGAGATATATGATAAAGAGCTCTCAAGTCAACAACTTTGTAATAACTCATATTAACCTAGAAAAACTACTTAACATAAGAAGAGTGCACACTGTTTTCAAAAGAATATGGCTTAATGTGGAGCAGAAAAATAAGGTCTGGTAACTAAAAGACACAGGCAGGTTTTAAAGTTCAGCTAAAAAGGCCATTGATAGAACACTAAGGAGGATCTCTTCTTCTGACCTAGAACCCACATTAAAAATTTATTAGAGAACATGCAGCTACTCTGACAGGCCTTTCACAGTAACATCAATTGACATTTTCAGTAGAATCAGCAGCCCCACGGGGATCAACCATACCCATAAACTTGACATGAGTTAGTCACAAATCTGCATACAACCATGTTGATTATTAGTTTGCTTGTACACCTCAGTCTTGACATCAGGAAGCAGAAGGGAAAGTGGTATATAATCCCTAATGTCAGTCCCTAGCCCAGAAGGATAGGGAAACACTGTGGCTGTCAGTTTACATTAGTCAGATCTGCGCACAGGTGCATGCCTATAGGCTTTGTGTGAAAAGCGGACACGCCAAGAAGAGTTGTGAGAAACTTTTTCATTGCAAAGCAAAGCACCAGACTTGACAGTAGGCACAAACCTTCCGTGATTCCTCTCGGGTTCAACTGCAAGTTGGTTGGTATTTGTTTTTTTAATGTGACAAGTGCCATAAGGCAAGGCTAAGTACTATACTGGCTAGGTAAGGATGTTAAGTACAGAGCTGTAAAGCTGCACTAGTTAATAGAACTTAACTTGTTTTCTTTGTAAAGGACAGAAGCATATGCAAGCTCTGACGCAGACTTCTTTAAAAAACACACTAGTCTTCCTCCTAGCAATCAACCATTTTTTCCCTGTTTTGAAATGCTACCAGTCTTCAGTTAACTGAAGTACAGCAAAGATGGGTAGAACCTACTTTTGTTTAGTCTAGTTTAACATTTGTAAGAAAAAACATTAAGTAATTATTTGCCATTTTTTAGCTTTAATTCAGTGTTGAATTATTACAGTATAAAAAACATTTCAGGTTTAGAATCAAAACCCATAAATGTGCCTTAAGGTCTCTGCTGCCTATTACTTTATCAACACATCTGCAAGATTAAGATGCTGCTGCTGCTTACAATTATTCCTACTGTTGCATGTACAAAACATATCACGTTCCCTTGACTTTTCAGCACAGGAAAAGTCTTCCGTACTCTTAACACAGAATTAGCAACTTTACACTTCCTGTCAGAGAAAATACTCAATTTCAAACATTAACCTGCAGTATATATCATATATGTCATTAGATGTTTGATGTATTCAAAAATTCTATCTGGAGGAGCCCTGGGTGGTAACAAAAATTCAATCCTGTCACACGCAAATCAGGTCTTAGACAGCTCTTTACTATATGAGCATACACGTTACTACAGGTAAGCTAGATCAACTAGTCCATGGGTTTTGCCCAAAACACAACAGAAAGGAATACCAACAGGCAGTTTGACACAATAGCTGAACCACTGCTGGTTGGTAATTCCAGCCCAGCTGAGTTCATTTTCAGATACTCAAGCCTTTTGCAGAGCTTAACAATGATAGTGTTACCTTCTCAAAGCTTCTTTTCCTCACTATATGACTTCCTATTCTTCTGTTCAGTAGCAGCCTGCTTCAGCCCCTTCCCCAAAGCCACCCGTAACTACCCACAACAGGGAGTTAAAACTGAGCAGCACAAGAACAGGGCTAAACTTTTAAGAGAGAAATATGTAGCATGATTAGGAAGTCTGAAGTCACCCATACCTGGGAAAACGATCTTAACAGGAAGAGAACAAGAAAAATGGATTATATGCTATTACAGGGAGAAAAGAAAGCCGTAAGACAAAGAATGTGCAGGAAAGCATAAGTTAAACTTTGTGAAAATCATAAAATAACATTATCAAAAAGACAAAGTCAGCAAACAAAAAATGTCCGATTGTAAAATCACTGTTTACCCAACTCAAACCTTTCCAAATTATTTGTTGCCAGGATTCTTGTAAAATACTTCAGAACTCACTAAAGCAGACAACCTTCAAAAAGGTCCAACGCATCTGAGTAATCTTTTAGAAAAATTGCTACAATGGCAACTATAGGATTATACTTACTAATTACAGACAGAAGCATTAAATTTGTATTTCTCACAATGCCAACTAATTTTAATGTCAAATGTAAAAAGTAGATCTACACCAAAATAATGAATACACTCAGTTTTCAAAATATGTACTTAACATTTAATATAGTATAGATTCTCCCCTTTTTACCAAGTACTTGAAAGCAGTTTTCCAAAATATTTGAGGTGTATCATGTGCTATGTTCTTACACCTCTTAACACCACTGATACAGTAGTCTAAATATACAGAGAACAGCCAAGATGATTCTTCTGAGTTTGTTAAATATATTACACTATTTTTAAATGTTCTACAAAACCATGAAACGAAATCGTTTGAAAAACACCTAAGAATTGATACAGGTCACACTGCAAGTAAAAATACAAATTGTCATAAACCTGACTTTTTCTAACTGACAAACCAATGCTACTTTTTTCCTTAAAACTAGCCCTTGCAATTACAGCAACCGAGCAAAAATTAATCTTGTCTCCAAGCGATGCAATATTCACAGTAACAAAACTGTTAAAAATTATGGTATGAACAAAATATGGCATGGAAAATTTTAGAACAGCAAAAAAGCAAGACATCTCAGAAACGTTATGACAGCAGACCATACTGTTTTCAATGGTTTGTCGCCAGAATAACATGCAGCTATTTACTTACCTTTCATAGTATAGTAACCACAATGATGCCAAGGCATGGCATCCAAAAAATGCCTTAGCAAGAAAAGAACACTTTCCCCATAAACTTGAAAATTAATAGTTTAATTAGCACTTTATCTAGGTTGTGTATGTAGAGCAAAATGTAACTGACAGTGCTGCTGATTCTTACTTTTTTTCATTAACATGAAAACTGAATTTTTTTCTCTAACAGACTGTATATTTGTCAAAACAGGTATGACATTTCTGTACCTCTTATGAGAATTCATTACTCCCTTCTACTGTGGTTTATTTAATTAAGTTCCTTCTAGAAAAGAAAAATTATTTCCAAAGACCTCTTAATGAGGCATAAGGCCCTTAAACCTCACTTAAATTTTAACTTAGTGAAAGACATCTATATTTTAATGACATAAACCATACAAGTCATTAAAGCTGCTAGTTAGCAGAACTAGCAGTTAGTTAGAACTAGAATCTGGGGGATACTTTTGATTATGCATTATTTGTTTTTTCCTCAGAATAGTCCACTCTTTCACTCCAATGACAAGTGCACTGGAAGTTAAGTGGCAGTAAGAAGTTAAAGTAATGAAAGGTTTCTCTTCCCCTTCTTGTCACCCTTCCCTGTTTGGTTTGTTCCTCAATTAAGACCTCTATGTAAAATCCAAAAGTTACAATATCCCCACACAGTTCATATACAATAGCAGTAAGTAAATTCACATGAAAAATATTGATCTTTTAAAATCCAAGATTTTTATGTGCTCTTGAGCACTGAAGTCTAAATTCAGAGCTGATCCCTACTCTGAGCTGAGCATCACACTATATTGATTCCAAAAATGTCTTCCAGCCTAAACTACTCAAAATTCTAGGAAATGAGTGACAGCGCTCACTCAGGAGTCTAAAAAAATATAAACTCTCTTACCTCACACAAATCTACACAAATACATTAAACTAGATAACAACTATAGTAAACGTAGCTATAAAACATATAGCATGCAGTAAACTATAGAGTCCTGCTTCTAAATAGCAATCCCAATGAAAAGAATTTTCTTTAGGTTTAATAGCTGTCTTCAGGACTGAATCTTTGAAAAAATATACTAAGAAGGCTATTAAGTTCCAACACTAAAAACCCTCAACATTAAGAAAGTATCACATAAGTAAAATCAGTAATAAATGTTGCATGAAATACAATCAGATAGACATATTCCAGTAAATGCTACAAATTGGAAAAATGCTCCTAATGGTAGCAAAAACTACAATTACAGAAAAAATTATTACTATTCCAGCATATTTCTTAAGTATTCCTGTCATTTCAGTAAGATTGAAAAGGAAGTATTAATTTTATTTGAAGAGGGGAATTTCTTTCAAAACTAACAGCAAAAGAATAGGGATGTATTTGTGAAAAACCTCTATGCACTACATCTTTGTTCTGTTCTTTTAGTTCTGAGAACAGAAAGTCTTCAACTCCTGTGGGATCCCATTTTCCTTCTGCATCAGTCACTAAGGATAGTCCTCGACAGCTAAAGCCCACAGACAAAATCCACCCAATTAAAACTCCTCAAAAGTATTTACCAATGTAAATTGAAGTTATTATTTAAAAATACTTTTACAGTAAACTGTTAAACCACTGTGAACCTCCCAGAATGTTTTGGTTTTATCATTCTCTTACAGCTGGATGCAAAACCCAACCTGAACCAAAGTTAGCTCCCTTTCAATGCATCAATCCTCACATGATGTTTAAGTCAGGTCTAAACTGACAGTTTAGGAAAAGAAAGCAGTTTAATTGCACTAACATAACTCTCAATAATTGCAAGACCTTTAGGGGATACATCACTAACCAGCAACATTTAATAGTCCTAAAGATTAAAGAAAAGGTTAATTCTAAAGGTTAAAGACAATACTATTTAATACACACCAAAGTAACAGCTTTGTTTTACACAAGAACTCATACTTTCAGAATATATTACAGCTCAAAATTCAAATTACAATCTAACTTGTTAACAAGAAAGAAAATAGTCTAAAAGAAGCTAAGATATACCATGGAACCTATTCTGTTGATTATAGAACTTGGTTCCATATTGCAATTTATATCTTTTCTGCTTCATTATTTTGACCTGTAGTTACTTGCTCCTTCACTGAATTTTAATAGTGCATTTAAGCCACTGCATTAATATAATTTGTGAGCTTTGCTCCCACCTCCCTTATTTCCATTTGTTAAAATACAGTAAAACATTGTATATACAAGATCTATAAAACTGACAAAAACTTTATTTCATTTTCTCATAACCTGAGATAAAAGTTATTCATCATCCAAAAAAAAGGTACACAGGAAGCAAAATCAGGCTCTAAACAACCTGCATATATATACAGCAGCTAGGAACGAAATCAAAATATTTTAATTCTGTGTTTTCAATCATCATTACATCATCTGTTCAGGTAAAGAAAAATCCTACCATATCCCTTCACTGTATATGAAGCACTCTCTGAGGATGTAACTGCAAAGAAGGATACTTTTCCAAATGCCTTTGTTGTGGATGATTTGAGAGAAAACAAGCACAGAGGTATTCTGGCAAATTTAACAACTAAGACTCACAAGAGAGGTAAAAACCTGCTTCTCAAATATTTTAAGCTCAAATTCAGAAATCATTTTCACAAGACAAGGGTGCTTAGAGAAGATAACCACCTTCAAAAGATTTGGAAATCCTGTGAAAAATGAGATCCCATAATATCAATTCCCTTAATAGCAACTTTTTCAATTCTGCCAATTAATCTGGTTCTGCTGTAGTTGGGAGCCACCTTAGATTCATGGAACCAAAATATTAAAAAAATTCTCCCATTTCTGTTAGCTTCCTTTTTTCATTAACAGTTGAAAAATTAAAAATATAAATTAAATACAGATCAACAGTTGAACATTATACAAATATTTTTTCAAAGGCAGTTTAGTGTTTACTTACCCACTAAAGTACTTTTTAGAAGAAATATACAGCATATCACCAAGTTTACGACTGAGACATGTAACAATTACACTACATTCACAATATATTCATATTGTCGGAGGCACATTAGAGAATTTCATCTTAGAATTATTCTGGTTTTATATGAGCTGAAGAAATGTCAAAAGAGTGGGTAAGTACCAAAACAGACAACCTGGCAGGCTGCAAATGATTTAAGATGCACTCCACTATTTACCATGGTGGGGGTGGACTTGAAGGGCTGCTTAACTGGTAACAAAAACTGGGCTAACTCTACCCTCATGCAGAAATGCACTAAAATACTAAACTGAAAATCAGGTGTTATGGAACAATGCTGCATTTTAGATTTCCCAAATTGTTATGTTTTCCTTGTACAAACCCCAAATGTATACAAGTATTTAAAAGAGTGAACACTGGATGGAGTCAAAAAAAGAGTTTTCCCCAAATGCAAGATTCAATGATAAGATGTAGTGAAAGTCATCAAAGTTTACTTAGAAGAGAAATTAATCCCTTTATGTTTAAGTGAAAATACTTCTTAGTTGAAGTGTCAACTATAAGACTGCAAAATCAACTTAAAAGCACCACTAATTATAGCCACAGTGCACTAAATATGACCCTTTGCCAGACTTCTCTATTACAAATTTTTCCTCACCAAGTAGATATTATATATGCCAAATAAATTATGACATAAAAGCCAGTCCAACTGTAGTTGTTAACTCATAATTAATTTGAGCTACAAAGTAAATAGAATATGGGAGAATACTTGTTAAAAGGAAGCTGAAAGCCAAAGTCTTTCAATCCTACCCAGAGGTCCTGTAGGAGAAACTTCTAGCACCCATACAGTATCTTTTATAGATGTTATGGATGGTGCTTACAACCAGAATAGTTCAATGTCTAAGATTTCTCCAATTAACTTATGGCCTGTCCACACATACAGCACACTAAAACATAAGAAAATATAAACAGAGAAACATCAGTGAAACTTTCTGCAGGAAGCCAAGCTCCACAGTTGTTTTACACAACTTGTAGGCCATTTCCTGTAAAACTGGAGCAACATGAGGCAGACTCAAATGAGGAAGATGCTTGTCATTTGAACAAAGTCCTGACTGATGAAAATACATTCTACCAGAAAATTCAAGTATTTCCACCAAAAATGTAAAAAAACTGGTCATCTGAATAAATCCAAACAGACTGAGAAACATTGCTTTCTAGCTAAATACCCTAATCCAAGTTCACACACTCTTAAACTACACTGTCTGGTTTCATCAAAACCATCCAACAAAAACTACTTTTTTATTTATATACAATAGACCCAAAGGTCAGAATTATGACAGGGACCCAGAGGAGACCACCCAATCAATAGGGACAACATGAATAGCTGGTTCTTACCTAAACTCAGAAGCTCCCCTATAGTTAAAATGAATGTTTAATAATTCAGAAATGGTGGGGGAAACAAACAGGAAGACTCTAAGTAACATTTCAAAAGTATTATAAAACCCAGAAGCATGCAGGAAGATAAAGCCTGAAGAACCTAATTTCAACATCATATTGCCTTTTTCTTAGAACCGACAACTACTAGCTATCCTGTCACAAGCTGATAACCCAAACTACATTTGGGACCTGTAGTAAAAGCTTCATGTCATGTACAGAACAAAACTAATACAAACACTCTTTCATCCTACACAGTTCTAAGCCTAAACTAACGAGCCACTAGCCACTGCAGGAAATCATAACAGTGACAAATGTTTTAGTAGGGCCTGTGACAGGACACGGGGCGATAGTTTTAAACTAATAGTGGGTATTCCAGTTAGGTGAAAGGAAGACATTCTTTACAGTGATGGCAAAGAAATACTGGAAAAAGTTGCCCAGACAGGTGGTGGATGCCCCATCCCTGGAAACATTAAGGACTGGATGAGGCTCTGAGCAACCTAAAGTAGCTTAAGATGCCCTGCTCATTGCAGGAGGCAATAAACTAGATGGACTTTAATGGCCCCTTCCAAACCAAACCATGCTATGATTTTAAGATTATGTTCAGGCTGAAACATCTTTGAATAGCAAACCACAGATATATTTAATTGACTCTTTAGGCTTCAGTTTCTACTGGACTCCCCATCTGAACAGCTACAAAACTCATCTGAAACATACAAAACATCTGAACAGCTCTACTGAAACTCATCTTCTTACCAAAACATACTATTTATTAAAAGTGCTAATTAATTAGAAAGTAATACCCAATCTTTGCTCAATTAAAGTGTACTTGATGGAAGACAATTATCAGATTTAAACTCCATTTTCCTCATGGAAGATTTAATAACCCAAAACAAGCACTACCTCCAGTAATAAGAAAAAATTACTTTGACAAGGAGGTTTGTGAAATATTCACAAGAAAAATAATAAATATTTTAATTTTAAAAGTAACATCTTGGTATCAATAGATAGGCAACAGCACTATGTTAATTTACATTTATTTCTATCCGTTTACTGCATTATCACTATTAACATTTTCTGCTCTGTGAGAGCTACTGTAGCAAAATGCTAGAGGCTAATCAAAAGGTCACATTTAAGAAGAAAAACTACTTGGAAGGCACTGGCTTGAGAGACAGAAACCAGGTCACTAAACAGGCTTGCTTCACACTATGCAACAGACCCATTAAGAGATTTCCTCACATGCAAAAATACTATTTCTACAGAAATCTCACTTATTGCTTCTTGGGTGTTTTATTCTTTCCTTAAACACAAATCCCTTGAGAAAAGACAGGCTATTCTAAGCAGAGGAACTTATTTTGGTTGCAAGTCTCAGTGCCACCAAGCAAGATTTCAGGATTTAGAGAGGTGGATGAGTCCAAAATAGGTACCAAGCAGACAACTGAAACTGAAAGTTAGTTTCTTCTTAGTCTGGGTAAATACGTGTACAAACTCCAAGTCAAACTTAACTCCAGTAGCTGAGGAAGAAAAAATGAAAATTATTAAGGCAAACATTAATTTTAGTTTCTTCAAATATATACAGCATTTATCTAACACATAATAAAGAATTTTTTTAAGTTATATATATAATTTCTAAATAGTCTTGCTTGTCAGAATATGAAAAACTGAAGAACTCTATTTGAGTAATTTAAGTTGAATAAGAAGATTTCATTCAAATTGTGAGCAGCAACAATTTTCAGAAATAATAGTAAAATATAGAATATAGACATATAAAATCTGTTCTTGATTAGATTTTTTTCATTTTTATCCATAAAACAGCAAAAGTTAAGTACGTAAATGGAGTATTCTATAAACAAGCACAGATGCATTTGAGGTCCTTCTATCATTAATTAAATAAAAATGGCATCTGCTGCAGCTGAGGCGGACAACAACTAATGTCATTTTACCATTACATAAGCAGCATCTGGGAAGTGTTATTTTAGCTTCTTGATCATCTTTACTACGAGAAAGTAAGGTTATAAACAAAACCAGATAATCTAAAGAATATGGACAGAAAATTCTCTATCAATCACTCTAGAAAAGAACAAATTTGGGAAGCTTAAAAGCAGTACCACAACACCTAAATTCATATTGGAGATTACCGCACATTTGACAGCACACTGAAGTATGAAAATTACTTGTGAACAGTCACTTGTTCTATTTGCGAGTTCACATAAAGTACATTAGTATTTTCCAAAGCACTTTGTGCAAATGTTAGAAGATGACTGCAACAGAGCAAAAGATTAGTCTCCTAAATATAATACAAAAATATCACATTGCTTAAATAGTCACAGTTCACACATACAGAAATATAGTTATAAATTAAATATATGATTGTAACAATTACTTTCTGTTACTGAAAAATTACTTTAAGTAGCATCCTTGGCATACATAAAAACATGACCTAGAAAATCAATTATGAACCATCCTAAAATAGTCATGAAATACTTACAACCAAAAGAACTTATTCCACAAACACCTTCATTTAATGTATATAAGCATATACATGTTACATATGTTACAAAAAAGAGAAACCGAAGATCTGCATTAATTTTCATGCAATGTCTTTTCATACTAAAAGCGGATATGACAGTTAAATAGTTTTTTTCTACCTGACATTGTACTTAAAAGCTGAAAATAATTTATTTAGTTGCTGAAAATAATAAAAATTGAATAATTTAAGGCTTGTTAAAGAAGTACTATTCTTGCCCAAAGCAACAAATTTAGTATCTGAAACACCAAGGAATAGAAGAAATGCATGATTTAAGAATCTGTCTACTCATGAATATCACTTATGAAAAAATAAACATAATTTAGTGCTACTACCAAAACTAGGACTGCCCACAAAAACACAAACTGTGTATTTATAGAACACTTGCTCAAAGACCTATCCTATGTTGATTTATGCATAGGAAGAAACTTGATCACTTTAGTAAAACCACTGCCAAGAAAAGCAGGCATATTCTGTCAGGTTGGTGTGTTTATGATTTGTCATTTTCCAAGCCAGTTTTACCTTAAAAAGCCTTTAAGGCGTCACACATGAACTATGTATGCCAGACTGCCTTCCAATTGATCTCGTCCAATCATGCTCTACAGAAGAGCTTTTATAAAGCAGCATGAAACTGAGATTTTTTTTTCATACGAACTCACACAACTTCACCACCGTTAGCTTCATTAAGTATACAAGGCTGTCAGGAAAAAATAACCAACATTAATTGTTAGAAAACTTACCAAATTTGAAAAGATTCTTAGAAATGTTTCATTAATTTATTATTAGGCATCGTCTTAGTTTAGTTTTGAGTTAGGTAAGAAACAATTTACCATTCAGTAAAAATTCTAACTGCTTACATTACTGGAGCTTTTGAGCACAATGCTATGAGAAGATAGGATAAAAATACAGTTCTATAAACTTAAACACGCAAGAAGCGCAAAAATCTAGTCCTGAATTACTGAAGTTCAAGGAAATCTAACTGACAGCCTTGTTTAAAATATGCCTAATGCTTAACTTGCAAGTGAACTTAGAAGTGAGGGATAAGACATGCCTCAATAGGGCTCCAAACAGTAAGAAATGGAAAACTACATTTATAAACTGCTTCAAAGGACCAAACTCTTAGAACAAAAACTATGTTGTGATGGCATTCCTGAAGCTATAAACGTCATTGCTGTTTTGCAATGTGCTTTTTTACTTTCTTGTTCTCAGCTTTTGATCCAAGTCCACTACAACCCCTGCTGTTGAAGCATCTCCACTGCTTTAGCAGCTGACACTTTATGCTGATAATTACTCAACATACTTGAGAGCAGTGCTTCTGTAAAAAAAAAAAACTAAAGGAAAGCAAAACAACATCTAGAAATAATTCCTGAAAAGTCTATGAGATTCAAAAGAAAAGTATTTAATATACGAAGTCTTACATGAAAAAAACCAGCAAGCATTCAGAAATTGAAACTGATGAATTCTCAGGAAACAGCCCCTTACACATTCAAAAAGGGGTTTTCCTTGGAGGGAAGTGGACAAGGATGTCCAAAAATTTCAATTCCCTCTTTAAACTACCAGTAAGAAGAGAGTAAGTTTAAGACTGGTAATGCAGCTATTGTTTCACTAAGTACAATACCCACCCAACACTATTTCACAGTGTTACTACGGAAGTAAATCTGTCCACACAAAACTAGGACTACAACTCCTACATATTTTTGGTCTCTGTTTTAGACACATAGAAACTATTTTAATATAGTAAACTCAAAACACTAAGTTGCTGACACAAATAAAAGCAGGTATTGGAATAGGAATTATTTTGCAGAACACCTCTGATTGAGATTCAACAATGCAAATCAAAGCCATCCATAACTGGATAATAACCACTGCATGTTTGAGTAATTAGTGTATTACTGGCACGCAGAAGTATTTTCTATTTTAAAAGTATTTCTGCTGTTGCAAAATAAATCACCATCATCAAGTTCCTCTTTCAGCTAGAAGAATGTATGCAAAATAAAAATTAGCAAAATACTACTGGGAAATTAGTTTCCCAATTAAGCTACTGTGAAATCAGAATACATATAAATTATTGAGCTATAACAGCACATTTCAACTAACTGACTTTTAGAAAGGAAGGGCAAAACCCTAAACAATATGAAAGCGTTTATTCATAATTTATCTCATAGAGATCACACAACCAGATTAATAAATTGTTTAGGCATCATCAGGCTGCCCATTAGATTAACAATCAATGCAATCAAATTTCTAATGTTCACCATCACCAGCAACAATAATGCTTCAGGAAAACAACTCCTCTCACAAAGTATTTTTATCATCTGTAACAAAATCAAGTAACTGCTAGCTGCATTAAACGTGATTACAAGATATTTTACAGAAGTAGTTATATGTTTTAAAAATCCCAAGTTTAATGAGTTAGGGAAAAGATACAGACAGAAACTTTCAATAGGAAAGCCTAATACTGCAGCCTTACATGAGAGGGTCCAGTTGTGGTTGCTATTGCACTTACCATTTATCTTCCTGTTTTAGACTGACCAGTAAAAAGTGATAGGGTATAAGTGAAGGAAGCTTACTTTTCAAAGCTTTTAAGAAACAAAAACAATGATTAGAAACAATTATTATTGTCCTTCTAAATACATTTTTGGCAGAAGACTTTAATATATTGTAAGCATAATGCCAGAAGACTTTATCAAGACTTGATATGGTAAAAAAGTATCCAACAGTATCAAAAAATGCAATTCTCACCAAGAGTCATCTTTCAACCTCTGAAAATAGAGAGTAACTCTCAGTATATGTACAGTGCTAATCTGAGAGTAGAAGTAAGTGCAAGATGGAATCTGTTCGCAGTAAATGAGTATTAGTAAGAACAAATAAAAACTAATTAGTTGTACAATAAATTCTAAGGTGAAATCAGATTTCATGTGTCATTTTGCAATCTCCAGAAAAGCCTTACAGTTTTTCTCTGCTGCAAAATGCAAAGGCTTTTAAAATTCCCATTCACACTATATAACTACAGTTCTTAAAACAAGCATCTATAGAATGATAGGCAGGCTTAGTCACACAGCTGCCCTGATTAGAAACTGTTGCTAAAGAAAGTAAACACATCACTTGCCATTTTGCTTCAATTTTTCCTCTTTGCAGGTTTAAAGAGCATTAGAAGTAAAATCTAAGTCAAGACATAACCAGAATACTAAAGACTAGTCTTGAGCCTACATATTTTCATGTATCATTGTATATGCCACTTCAATTTCATATGATGCTTAAAAAACAACACCTGTACTATATATAGTCCTTTATATATAAGTTAAAACGTTTTTGGTAGGGCTGTTACTGCAAAACTACATCTATACATTCTTGCAGTGCATTAATTAGGTCCAGATGAACACAATTTCAGTAATGCATCAGAGTGGGAGAGCTACACTCTCCCAAAGCAGTCTTCCACCTTTCACCTCCAAAAAAATTTGATGTATAAAAGTCATAAAAATTATGCATAGTGACTGAAATGCTTTCCATTTGAACCACTATTCTTCCCTTCCCATCCTACTTTTTTGCCAAGTCCAGCACAACAACTTTAACATTTTCTATTCATATAGGGTTTGGAATTTTAAAATGTAGATAAGCAACAAGAATGGACAAACTGCGGTAAGCAATTTAAGCACAGAAACTAAATACTCTTACCTCAAAGACAGATGTAAGAATAAACCAGTAAAGGCTGTGGTGGCCAACATTATCTAGTTTTCCCCACTCCAAGCTGCAGAACACAGGCCACAACTTCCTAATGGCAATGGAATCTGAGAGAGCTACTGCCATCCCAGGGCTTTGGGTTGGCTCCCCAGCCTGCTATTACTGCAGCTCTGCAGCAAGAAGCAGGGGTCTCACAGAGGAGCCAGAAGATTTTGTCAAGCAGCTTTCAGGGTCAGAAAGTCAGGCAACCCCAAAAGATGCTACATTAAGTGGTATGAAATTTCATATTTGGCACTACAGAAGTCATCACTAAGTGCTATTTCTAAATTATATGAGATGACTGTTACATGTTATTTCCCCAATTATGTTTAATAATATTTGGAACTCACTAAAGGACAGTATGATTTCTGAATTCTTGGTTTTCATTTCCCCGAAGAAAAGATGTGCTGAAAGCAGTTTTCTTTTAGAGTGAGAACATATGGAAATAAATTGCCATCTGCTTTTGGATGTAAATCCCTCAAAACACAGTGAGCAAAAACAAATTATATCTCTTAATAAAATCAAAGGAACTATTTTGCTTCCTCCCCATCTTTACTAAAAACACTAAGGGGCAGACGAGGGGAAAAATGTCCTGCTGAGAACAGAAAATCATTTATTTTCTAACATCTCTCAGGATGTCTCAGAACATCCATAATAAATTCTTTGCAACCCTACAGAAAATTCCATGGTATAGAATGTAAACCAGGTTTTCCTTTCACAGGAATAGCTGAGAAACAAGCAGTTCATTTCTGATTGATGTGTGAAGTTGCACCTGTGAAGGGGAGCAAAATCCCCTCCTGCACACTACAGTTGTGTTAATAGTGTAAAAGAGCATTGTGTGAATTGCTTATTCATTATTTACTCACTAGGAATAGCTGCACTAGTAAAAGGTATCTTACTCAAGAGAAAATAAAGCATTTGCAACATAGTTTGCATTCACTGAACTGATCTGGTCAGTAGAAAAAAAGTCATACCCTTAGACCAAAAAAATTTAGAATATGACCCCTCTGATAGCACCATTTTGTTAGTCCTGCAGGATGAGTCTTTAGAGGCAGAGCATACATAATTTACTAATATAAATAATGTACAGATTATAGTGAGGACAAATTTTCCCTCACCTTTATAATCTTTCATTCTCCTTTAGTAATGATTTGGATGTTCTCCTCATCTACTTTTATACAGGGTCAAAAGGGAGAGTAATTTTAGGCTCCATGTGAAATCAATATTGCCCTTTTTGTTTCTGAAAACCTTCTTAGTAAGTTAAGCATAAACCAAAACCAGTAATTCAAACAAGCTTAGCAGCATGAACTGGTTTAAAATTTAAACCTTCAGGCAGAGTAGGGCACACCAGGATGGGTGATTCTAATCACCTCTCACTTAGAAAAACTATTTTACTGAAACATTTTAATTCCCAAGTAAAAAAAATTATTATCTAAACACCTTCAATTAACAGAAGTGTTACATCACCAGCTTGTAGGAAAAATAGGAGTGATGTCATCATACAAAAGAATAACTACACTACTGAGTATGTAGCAATTCACTCAGGGGAACAATGAAAATACTGAAATGAAAATAGCCAACACAAAGATGGCAGTTCAATAACTAGTATAAAAATAATGTAATGAAAAAATTCTTTTGCAATTTGGACTTTCACCATAGAACTGTACTTACATTGTCCATGAAATTTGGCTTAAATCCTCCCTCCTGCTGCCGTCGTAATTCCTCCTGTTCCCTCTGGCGCAGCATTTCTTCTTCACGACGTCTGTGCTCTTCTTCATGTCTAGGATATTTTTCAAAATTACATCAGCTAAGTCTCTTGACCTGTTCAGGCTTGCACTCAGCCACAAAGGTAAGATCAATCATATAAACAAAACTGGCCATGATTTATTTTTTACATAGTGCAAGGCACTAATCTGCTCAACTTCATGAGTTTGAGTACTTTTGAAGTTTTGGTTTGTTTTTCTTTTACTAGAATACAAGTAATTTCAAAACTGATACAATTCTATACCTACTTTTCCAGCTATATATCAGTAAACAGGTTAACATATCCCAGTTTTTAAGAAGCCACTATGGATTAAAACATTTCAACAGTGCCAAAAGACACAATTTTTAATTCTGAGATGTGTTTGTGCTGTTCCTTTTATCTTACTGACATTTATTGTGATATTTAACATAAAGTATAAATCAGTATGATGAGACTATGTCTATTTTCTTAAACTTTACAAGAGGCATTAAAACAATTATTTGCATGAATCAAATCCTAAAAGAAAAATTGTTTTCAACATACTAGAATATCAAATAAAAAAACTTACAAAATCCCATGTCAGACTATAAGATTGCAATGCTATGATTCTACATGCCGATCATCTGCCCCATAAAATTTAGAAGCATGTTTCTGTCTATTACAACAATGCTTCGGTCATGTTAAAACAAATATGAAACAAAAAAATAGGCTAAGACAATTCTGTACTACTTAGAAATCTTAGAAATTTACAACAAAATTAGCAGACCTGAAATAAGTGAAAAAAATCAAGCAACACTCAAAACCAATCTTTTATATTGCATTATATTATCAGAAACATCACACATCTTGCTTTTGAGAAGCAAGATTAGCTAACACATCTAAATTCATGCAGGCCTACAGTGGCCACACCTCTGTACAGTAGAAGACAAAATACCTCAATTGTATCTGTTTGCGTTTTTGAAGTTCTTGGTTTCGAAGTTCTTCCAAGCGCCTCAATTCTTCCTGACGACGCATGAGATCTAGTAGGATTAAAAGTGCGTTTAAATATAAAAGCTGCCAATCAATCATGTAGCAACACAAAAATTGTTATTACTGTCTGATTACAGTTCTAACATTCAAGTTTTTAAAGCAAATTTTCAATGCATTTAACTCATCTGTTTCCATAAAGCTAAGTCTAGTACTTGAATAAAACACCGGATCCATGGCTTACAAACATAGAAAGGTACAAAATGGGCAAAGCCTCCAAAGCAGGTTATGGAAACAGAAGATTCAAGCTCTCAAAGCAATGGGAAAAAACTCTCTCAATCCCTTAAATCATATCCTGGTTTTACATCTAGGATACGGCATCAATTTTCTCACAACGCTGTACACTGCTGAAATCACACTACTAAGAAAACCACTACAATATTTTTGTATTTCTTTTTATATGTTTATTTTTGTATTTCTTTTTATATAGGACTTTTATGCTCTCCACTACCTGCTGCAGACCCCTACATGGCACACATCAGAGAAAGAGAAGTCATATGAACTTCAGGTGTATGAAGTCTGAATTTCCATGAAGATCTGTCATAACTGCTTACTGCAACTTGCAAATGTCTTTTAACCTCACAAAAAAGGTACAGCCATAGCCTCCTATGAAGCACTTAAAATGCCCTTAAAAAGCAGGGCATAACTCGCAGTAATTACTTTTGCTGACCAGTCACATTATTGATTTCTGCCTGGAAATTTATGCTTTCTTCAATGAATAATAATTTTGCCATTTGTTAGAAAGCAGGTTTTTTTATTGTTTAACTACATAGGACATTGGCAACATGATACTATTTATAGAAACCACAATCAACATTTTCCCATACCATCCATTAAATGCCTTTTATGCTTTAGTTCAACTGTTCTGCACATTTTCTCTATGCATTTCTCCACTATACTAATTAAAATATCTTTTTAGTTATGCAAATCAGTTTCCTCAAACTTGTACACAACACTGTCCACTGTGGGATAAGATGTTTCCTTTTCAGTTCTTTGTTCTTCCAAATTTATACAGCATTTCCCTATTTCTTGTGCACACAGGACCAGGATTTCCTAATTTCTCTCTACTGCTACCATTTTCTGTCCTTTGTTCTTAAGGTGTAGCACTCTACTTTTCTCATTGTTCTCCTAATTTTTGTCCATAGCATAGTTTATTGCCTTTCTGGAAATTGTTAGTATGTTCAAAGTACAACATAGCAAATTATGATTCAGTATCATTTGACAACTGCCATATCTTGGCAGAAAGCCTTACTAAACCAGATGAAAACACAGATATAGAGGTTCAAACTCTACACAAGGGCCATTCATATTAAAAGACCTGTAATGATGGTAATTCTTGATTGACAGGCCCTTTCTCTGAACAGAAAAAATCTGCACTAAAGCAGCTGTGGGGAAAAAAGAAAACAAACAGAAAGCATTATTAATAGCCTCTGCACTTTCTTGTGCTTATAAAAGGGCAAGGGCTTTGTTTTACCTTCAATCTCCTACATAGCAGACATCAGAAGGTGAAGGTGTTCTCTCACCTCAGAAGTTAATCCTACAAGCTGGAATACCAACTCCACAAAGACTTTTAAGCAGTTTTAGCTGCTGATTTTTCATGTTCTAAAGGTGAAAAATAAATGCCAAGCTTCCATATAAGTGATACAAAATTAACCTTCTGTTTAAATTCAGTCACGTTTTCCAGTATTTTCAAAATCTATTTAACCATCATTATGAGAGAATATTTACAAATGTTTGATGCATACCACCAGTACATACATCAGAAATACCATGCAATTTACTTACACATGGAAACATGTATTCTGCTTTACAAATTACTTCTGACTCAGTCTGTCAAAATATGACACTTCGAAGTGAAAAATTACACATACCAAAAGAATTAAATCTACCTTCAGAATTAATATCACAGCACAAAACCCTGAGTACTCAAATCAACATGCTCTAGATTTCCAGTTCTACTAGCTCTCATGGAGCACTTTTAACACAACCTTCACCTGCTAGAGCATATGGACTAGTAAGTTCATCCTTCATCCTGTCTTCTTAACTCCTATACAACTAAAACATGACATTTAACATTTTATTTCGTATTTCATAATGACTTCAATACATCTTGAAATTTTACTTCATGCACCAGGGATACAAAAGTATTAATTCTAGGTTCTGGTGCCTTAGAAACTTCATTGCATCTTTCTACACAATCCTGTGATACAATTAATATAATCAATATTCTTGGCATGGCATGAACTTAGACCCACACTGTTCAGAGCAACAAGAGGAAGTTAATCTTTGAAACAAAATACAAGTGAAATTATCACCTTATTTTCATGCATAGTGAAGCTGAAGAATTGAGAAGATTTAAACAGAAGGAATACTTACTAATCTCTAGAGCTCTGAAAATCAAGTGTTGGCAGGTAACTAACAATCTAACTGTTTTAAGAAAATTCTGAGTTACCTGGTACCAAAGAGGTACTCTGCTAACCAAACAGTGAGGGGCAAAAGCCCTCCTCACACACTAAAAGAAACATATTTTATCACTAGAATAGTAGCACCACATGCTTTCATGGTTTAGTGGCTCTCTAATGGCAGGAATAATTCTCTCTTTTTTCATATAAAACTGGCATTAAACAAATATTCAAAAAGCAGAATATCTTTTCCTTCATGTTGTCCTTAAAAAACCCCTACTATCCAAAAACACTCTGAATTTGGTGTTTTCCATTAAGTGCTTTTCTATCTTAAAGAAGAGGCCACTGTAATCTTGTCTCAGTTTAACACATAATTAAGACATGAATTTAAGAGAAAGTAATCTCTAATCTTGCCCTCAAGTACAGAAAACAGGAGAATAAATTCAAAGGAAATGAAAGAGCATGAGTTCTGGAACAGGACTATTAGCATTGTTAAATATTAACAATTAGATAAGTCAACAGTTCAACAGTAGATTTAGCCAACCTGTAACTTAAGCACTGAACCATCTTTACAAGTCTCAGTCACGCATACACACAAAATTACAATGTGCGCCTAACTGCAGAGGGAGGGCTGTACTGTGTATTGTCAGCAGCATTCTTGGATCACATTAACGTGCACATTCCTCACCTCCAATATACACCTGTGCTTACAATGAAACTTAATGCTTCAACTGTTTTTCTTGGAAAATTAACCAAGAAACAGTTGTCATTTCAGGTGCTGCAGCAACTATTTGGCATTTCAAAGCAGTTTTCTATGCTATTACACTCTACCTTATAAAAACAGTGTGGCTCCACACTGGGAGCACATGTGCCTATTCAGGGAAAACAGGCTGAGTAAACTTTTTACTAAAGATATATTTAGGAAGTGAAGTAAACAGAATTAAACAATCACGTCTGTATCAGAGTCTTAATTAATTTCTGCAAATCATCAAGAAATATGTGCTCAGAGAAGTATTCCTTCCTTTTTCTCAGTTAAATGCACTTAATTAAATGGTGACCAGCAAAATGTCCAAGTATACAGCTCACAATGCTATACAAAAAAAAAAAAAAATTGTGACAAAACAATTCAATACTGGTAGATGATCTGGTTTTACCTTGCCTCATCAGCATTAGCTGATGCTCGTGTCTAGCTGCTTCCATTTCTGCCTCAAGTTTCTCTTTGGCTTCTCTAATGTTCCTATCAACCTGTTCACGCTGCTGCTTTTCCATCTCATCAAGAGCTTTCCACCGTGAAGCATACTCAAACTCAAATGTTCCAGGCTGAGCAAAGCGTGGAGGCTGTTCTCTTTCCCTAATAAAAATTTTGCAGTAAAAATGTACAGAAGGACACGTTTAGATCAACAGCTGTAACGGCCAGAGAACATACACACAATCACTTCAAGTGTAGATCTAGCTTTTTATCAACCTGTCAGATGACTACATTCTAAACCAGACAAAGCTTAAATCAGAATCCACGATAAATAAAAAGACAATTTCCCAAAAACTGCCCAAATAAAGATTCAATTTATTTAATTTTAAGATGAAAATTTGTATTGACACCAATACAAAATACTAAGGTGCATCACGAGATTAACAGTGTTCAGCCTTCTAAATCAAGCAGTCAATTCACTAAACAAGTTATTTAAATAAGTGTCAATGCCTACTAGACAGCCCAGAATATTAGCCAGAATCTGTAACCATTAAAATGAGCCTACGTTTCCCATTCTAACACTAATATTGTACCTAACAGTTACAAATTGTTAAGTAGTATTCTACAGTCTTATAAAAATAAACATTTTAGATTCAAGCAACATGAATGGCAAATTACAATATAAAAAATTAGTATTTTCAGATTAGGGACTTCTATCTCATGATTCACTTTCTCACGTCATGCTCAAAGTTTTACCTCAACAGTGGAAGTTGCAAAGATTTACGCGCCAGGGAGGCTGCAAACAGTTAAGGGGCTATTCAGAGAACATAAAGATCTGTGGGTATTCAAAATCTCTATAGGATTAGACCACACCCCTAATCCATAAATTACTATAGTTTGCTGGCAACAAGCTCCTACTGACTGCAGTGTAGGCCAAGAATCTCTCTACTGCACTAAATGCACAGAATTGTTAGACTAACAAGCCAAGTCTGAATTTTACCATGATTAGGAAATTTGGGAAGGTCCTATTTAATCCTTTGACACAAAAAGCACTACTTCCTGCTACACAAACTCAAAATAAAAATCAGTGTATATTTACAAAGATAACTAAGTACGTAAACAATGTTTTATTAAAAAAGGCTAACCACAACTTACTTGTGGTACTGTTGTGTTTTTTGCATTAGCTTCTCAGGGAGTCCATCCTCATCATCAAATTGCTCCATTGGTTCTACAACAACAGGTCGAGGTGTTCTGGAAAACATTTTCAATTTAATAACTGAATCATTAAAGAAGCAGTTACAACTTATTTTAGCATTTTGAAGAAACACTCCAAAAAGCTAACATGTAATTCCTGTGTCTTGTTTTAAATCAGAGAATTCCAATGAATCCCAATCTTAAGAACTACCTTGAGAAAATAATTGGTTTTATGCCCAAATCCAGCTACTCTGCCTAGAAACCACAACTTACTTGACACAGTTCTGCTTGCTTTTTTAAAATACCAAAACCATCTACCAATAATTATAAAATATCTAGGAACTACCTTTCTGTTTTCATCAGAGGCACCACAGAGGCCATGATCGTACTGGGAAAGCAACAAACCCAAAAGAGAGCAGCACAACCTATTCATATTTCTACTGACTTCTACAACTTAGTTCTGCAAGTTACTCTACAACTGAAAACAGCTTGATAATTTGGTATTAATATTACAGCGATAATTAGAAAAACATTTCTGTTTAAGCTACTTAAAATCCATTATTTGAACAACCACATACTCAAAAATCAGAATCCTAATTCAAAAGCTGAAAACAGCTTCCTTGATATGTAGTAACCAGAGGCAAGTATGAGCCAAAGAGAGCAGTGTAAAAACTCTGAATTGCGTAAAAAGCTCTTTGCATCAGTCTTGGGAGCAGAGTTTACAAAACACAGAGTGCTAGAGACATTATTTTCAAAACACCAGCACTCGTTTATTGTGTTCCATGCCTTTATTTCACTTTGCAGATCTTCCCCTACTGCCCCAGTCTCGCATCAGGGGAAAAAAAAAAAAAAAAAAACAAAAAAACAACCAAAACCAAACCAAACCGATGACCCCCAATATATTTTACTCTGTGCACCAAGTTCACACTGAAAAGATTAAGTCCAGAATCAAAGGCCACAACTCAGCAACTGCTTTTTCTGATGCCATCTGCATGGCAATTGCTGACAGTTCTGCTATTTAAATGCAACTGAACCGTGGTGCTAACAAGTTACGATGTAAAACAACAATGTTAAAACACTAATGTTTTGAATGTCTAGTTTTGATACCTTTAAAAACAGGAACTGGAAGATGTTCTGATTAGGCTAAGAGTTTTCAGTTAAAAGGTAAAATTTTAGACTCTGAAGCAAAACATCAAGGTAGATGGCAGCAGATTCATGCTAATTATCTGTGCATTAGGGAACACGTCACCTAAGCAAGTAAGCGATCAAGTGCTTTTTATTCACTCAGGCCATGGTTAGATGGTCATTTCAATACAACTGATCCATCCAGCTGGCAAAACAAGAATACCCTCCCCTCATATCCCAGCTTCTTTTTCCCTGCCACATCTCTCATGCCAAGAATAGCACTAATGTAACACTGAACTACATTACTTCCCTTGTTTGGCTCACCAGGCTTCCATTCTGTTACTAATGCCAAGAAAACCCAGGGAATAACAACAAATTGCTGGCACCTCCTAAAAACAGTAAAGATGTATTCAGATTAAATTTACTATGTAACCATCAAATCAGTTCAGTAGCACACAGGATTTGGAGTTCCAGACCCCTTACTCATGTGCCAACTCCTCCTGGCAATATTTTCTCCTGCATTATTCTCTGCTGGACCTGACATTAGCAAGCACCTTCCTGAGCTTGAACAGACTGCAATGGCCCTCCATAGAAATGAATGCTTTTCTGTTGTTTTAGCAAGCACAAGTGGCTCATGGAAGTGTCATGAAGTTCAAGAATAGCACAGCCAGAGCAGGAAAAGAACTGTGAAACCACAGCCTTATTTTCCCAATGAGAATCACAGAAATAAAAAGAAATCATAAATATGTATCATTTCACACCGTTTTTAAGAAAGCATTTAAAAATGTCACATGTGACTGTGTAAAGTACATCAATTAACAACTCTCTCTGGCAAGTACAGAAATAGGAGATGCAAGAGAAGCGCTGCTATTTGCAAGCTTGCTTATCCTTGAAATACATTGTTTTCCAAACATCAAGAGTATAAACCTCTTCAGAATCTCAGTCTTCATTTTAAAACAGTGAGACAATCCTGGCCTTACAAGCCACAGATAATTTTTGGGATATAAACACTTTCTTTAGTCTACAGAAATATCAGCAATGCAACGCACTGATTTGTTAAGAAACAAAGGAATATTATTTTGTTACTTTGTTACTGGGATCAGGAAGAGTGCAATCAATGAAAATAAAGTCTCAACAGAAAATGCCTTATTATATAGAGAAGGAAAAGTAATATTGCATATGAACAAGAAAAAAATCCAGAATTTTGCTCTCAGACTCTCATATGGTAATAAGAAATCTTATAAACAGTAAGCAGAGAAAGACGGTTTTCTTTTTTAAAAAAAATCAAGAGTATTTGCAGTATTCATGCAAACCACTTAAATTTCTAACCTTATGGCTTTCAGAATTTGAAAACAAAAGAAGAACTAGGGAATACCATGAATGAAATTTTTGCTCACATCTGGAAGATATACTCACAAAATCAAACAAAAACCTGTGAACTTACGTTGTAAGCAAGAATGCCCCATCACTGCATCTTTCTAGAGCTTTCCGTGCTGGAGGTTTTGCTGCAAACTCTACAAAACCCTTCCCTGTAGCTCTGCCGCGATCATCTACTACGACAACCGCTCTTTCCACAGGCCCGAATTGCGAGAATGCTTGTTCCAGCAGCTCATTGGAAACCACAGGCGACAGATTCTTCACTGTTAAGGCAGCTCCATGGGTAGCAAATCGAATCCGAAGCGGTCTGCTCTTCAAAATAGTACCATCAAGTTCTGCCTTTGCTATTTCAGCCAGAGTCCTAGATTCCTTTATAAAGATATAAAATATTTTATATCTTTTATTTTCTAAGACAGTAAGTATCACTTTTGTGTGCCCTCCCCAAAAAGTAGAAAAGTTATTTTCCTTCACTTGAGCACACTGGCACCAGGATCATTCAACTTGTTTCCCCCCAATCAAAAAAACAAAACAAACCAACAACAACAAAAAAACCCAACAAGCTAACCAACAAGGCCTCTGTCCTCTAATTGAAAAAAAAAAAAAGCATTTATTATCCCTTATGGTTTATTCCAAAACCAACACAGGAGTAAATTTTTTTGTTGCACATTAGAGGATTTAACGAATTCTCATTATGATGCTGCTGCTCTATAAAGGTTTTGAGTAGAGCTGGAAAGTTGATGCTTTTCACGTTTACCTACTCAAATGTTTATATTCGGCATCGATAGCTCACAGCAGCAGGAAACGATATTCAAACATTACACTACAGGATCTAAGGTATTTTGGGTTGGGGTTTTGTTTTGCTTTCAAATAAGTGAAAATATCGCACTTGCTCTCAATGGATGTCCAGCTCAACATTCATCAACAAATTATGAAATTACCTGCTTTGCTCATCTAGTCATTTGTCTCACATTAATGGGCTTTCTGCACCCACATCCATGAGACAGTGTAAATCAACAACTACCTTTTTTCTCACTTCAAAAATATTCACCACGTTTGATACCTGCAATCCCTGACATTTAAGGAAATTCTTTATATATTTCTTCACAGTTCAACTGGCTAGGCAAGCTGTTAAAATATATATATAGCTATTCCCTAAACGTAATGAAAAAGGGAAGTTCACATAAAAACTTTAATTTCTATAACACAAAAATGAGTAACGAGATGTAAGTATATCTCACTTCCTCCATAAAAATGCTATTTCAGGCCGGGGAATTCTCAGGGTAAAAGATGCATGGCAGAATGCCACAAGTATTTTAAGACGACAACCAAAGAGAAAAAAACCCTAACCAGTAAAATATATGGAAAAATCATTACTAGATACCTAAAGCGCTCTAAAGCTAGTCCCAGAATGATAAAAATCCGTGCATTTTAAACAGAGCAATCGTGAAAACTAATCTCGCATACTAAATTACCATTTAAATACAGTATCATAAACTTTTCGAATTATTCGGGTTTTTGCATGCTTAACTCAAGCGTGTTTAATCAAAGACTGTATTACCCTAAAAATCTAGTCTTATCTGTGCACAAGTAATTTAAACAACCCGCGGTCCGCAACCTTTTCAACTCCGTGATTTTATGTTCCGTGTTCACGATGTGCGAGCAGATGTATTTCGAAACAATCCTGCCCATTCTTTAAAATTAACTGCATTAAGTGCCATGGGGCGAAGCGGGGACCGAAACGCCAGGGGCTGGGAGGACTACTCTGAATGCAGAGGTCTGGCTTGGATGTGTAGAGGCGAACACGGGAGGGGAAAGAGGGAAGAAGAGGCGGGAGAGACCAGTGCTAGCAGAGAGGAGGAAGAGAGGCAGATGGTGCCTTTTTTTCCACCCGCCGAAACGGAGTGGAAGGGGGCGGGGGGCAAAGGGACCGAAGTCTCCCGCTTTGAGACAGCCCCAGGGAGACGGGGCAGCCCCAGGGGCCCGCCCGGATCCTCACCAGGCGGATGAAGCCGAAGCCACGGTCCCGATTGATGAAGACCTCGCTGGGCTCCCCGTAGCGCTCGAAAAGGCGCTTGAAATCCTCCTCGGTGATATCAGTAGGCAGATTCCCCACGAAGAGCCGGCAACGCTGCGTGTAGCTCTTCTCGCCAGGTTTGAGAAAGCTCTTGATATCGATGGTGAACCCAACCTCTTGCTCCTCATCTCTGCCACCTTCTTTGCTCGGCACCAGAGCCATGGCCGCCGCCGCCGCCGCCTCATTCTCCGCTTCTAGGCCGCGCAATCCTTTCAGGTTGCCGCCGCCGCCGCCCCCCACCATGCCCAGCGGCACCGCTGGGGAGCTGTTTTCGATCCGCACTTGCTTCAAGTTCCTATTCGCGGCCATATCCGCTCCTTCCTCGCGGGTTCTCCCTCGGGGGACGCGGAACCCTGCTCGGCAGCCGTGCCTCCGACCCTCAGCCAATTCAAAATGGCGCCGCCGCCAACCCCGGCGAGTCGTGCCGTCCCCGCGGGAAGCCCCGCCCCGGCCCCGCTCCCCCTCACGGCCGCGCCGCCGCCGCCGCTCCCGCTCCGCTCCGGCGCCCGGCCGCACCTGGCCCGGGCCCGCGGAGATCCGTCATTCCCCCCCTAGAGACAGATGCGCGTCCGCGGCTGCCCTGCCGCGTTGTGTTGGAGCAGTGGTGTTCTCAGCCCGTGCCCAGGCAGAGGAGCCCCTCGCTGGGGTCTCTCCCAGGGAAAGGCAGCTGGGCGGGACGCCCTGGGGGAGTCTGGTCGCTGCGAGAGAGGGAGGCAGGCGTGACACAAGAGACGCTGAGGGGGCGGCGGCGGGGACAGCCGGGGGAGTCACAAAACCACTGAATCAGTCAGGTTGGAAAACACCTCTTGAGGTCATCGAATCCAACCTGTGGCTGAACGCCGCCGTGTCAACCAGACCACGGCACCGAGTGCCACGTCGTCTTTCCTTAAACACCTCCAGGGAAAGTAATTCCGCCACCACGCTGGGCAGCCCATTCGAATGTCTAATTACCCTTTCTGTGATGAGATTTTTCCTGATGTCCAACCTAAAGCTGCCCTGATGCATCTCGAGGCTATGTCCTCTTGTCCTATGACCTGTTGCCTGGGAGAAGAGGCCAACTCCAACCTGGCTGCACCCTCCTTTCAGGCAGCTGTAGAGAGTGATGAGGTCCCCCTGAGCCTCCTTTTCTCCATGATGAACACCCCCAGCTCCCTCAGCTGCTCCTCACTGGACTTGTGCTCCAGACTTTTCTCCACTTCCACTGCCCTTCTCTGGACTTGTTCCAGCTTATCAGCGTCATTCCTGAATTGCAAGGCCCAAAACTTGACACAGCACTCGAGGTGCCACCTCACGAGTGCCCAGTACAGGGGGACGGTCACTGCCCTGCTCCTGCTGGCCACACCAGTGCTGATCCAGGCCAGGAAGGGCAGTCCGGGCACTCCTGTGCAGCATAGGAGGACCTTCGAACAGACAGGGCACAAAAAGCATTCACTGAGGCTGATATGGGAGACAAATCTGAGTGAAGAGAGGCCTTGTTACGCTGCTTCCAGGACAACTTCTTACAGAGCAACAGCTTTCGTTATAAAGGCGGTGACTTTCTTCTGAGAGGTGTGAAGTCAAATATTTCCTTCCTCGGGCACACCTTCTTGTAGCAAAGACGGTGGATGTCCCTCATCTGCAGCACCAGACTGTGGTTTGCTCTCCTGCCAGATTTGTAGCTGCTTGGCTTGGTTCATGTGCTTCGACCAGTAGTACAACTGGAACATGGTTTCTCAGAATTATTTATTTCATTCATTTAAGTCCGGACCATCTTATGAGGTCAGTAGTTACTTCAGCTAGTGTGTGGCATACACTGTTGTTTGGAAAAAGCAATATCAAACATGATATTCAAAAACAAATTAATTCTACAACAGGCGTGAATGTGTTGCTTGGGGGTTACTTTGTCTATTGCAGAATATTTTAAGTTCCTCTGTCTTGTTGTACCACTTGAGGTACAACAAAGATCTCTCCCTTTCTTCCTATCTCTGAGATTGTTCAAGGACCTTGAGAAGACACAAGTTCCCAGCTTTATCAGTCCACCCCTTTCTGAAGCAGACTTGTGGGTGTAGGGCATCAAGCTAAATGCAGATTTTAACCTCTGAAATTCAGAAAATACAGATGATAGAGGAAGGATATCTACTCATAGAAAAGGCAGGAAGTCAGGCAGTGTAGGTACATCATGGAGGCATTAGAGTAGCAGTATGGGATCCCTAAAGCCTAATCACCTTGACTGTCCAAAGCTAAATCATTTGAAGTATATTTAGGATTCAATAACAAGTGTTAGGACATAAGTGTTTAAAAAAGGAACCAACTTACACCAAACCAATAACTTTATAAATAAAGCATGAAAAAGGAGTGAAATATATGTTAGAAATGATGTGACTATACACTGTAGATGTGTACTCATCAGTAGATGGGAAAAAGGAGATGCAAGGTAGTCTGGATGTTAAGTTTTTACCAATGTGGTGTAATAAAATTGTCATGGTTTTCAAACAGAGATTTTCAAATCAGGTTAGTAGTGAAAGCTGAAACCATATAAATTGCAACCACAATTTCCTGTGTACCATAAAATTGTCAATAGGAAGAGAAAGGAGTGTTTACAAATTCTGTACTATTCTTACTTTTCCTTAACTATAGCAATATCTCAATAAAAATATATATACCTCAGTAAAATAGAGCAACAAAATTCCACCTTCCAGATACAAGGAAATATATCTGAAAAAAAAATATATGTACTTAATGTGCTCATGGATACATACATTATCTTGATTAGTCACATTCACAGTATAACCATAATGCTTGCACTTGTTTTAGCTTTTTTGAGAAGGAGCCATTTGCATATGCCCTATGGTCAAGCATTTAATGGTAACATACAAAAAGAACCTTATACCTGCTGTGTTCAGTCACTTCCTCACCTTCATTTACACATCACTTCACAATAATTAACTCATTCATCAGAAGAGCCCCAGACAGTTTATCTCCCCAGCTGCCTAGAGTCTTGGTGGCTTGGTGACTTCTACACCTTGCTACTGACAGCAGTTAACTAAAAAATATTTTGAAAGGAGAAAAAAAGGGTCTCTTAATGTTCTTGGCACAATGTTTTCCTTTAGCTATAAACATCCACTGAAATCTTTGTGGCTTACTAAATCAAATTCATATCATTGAAAGAGGTATCCTAGGCTGTTCCAGCCACTCTCCCTTAGTCTGGTATTGTTATATTTAATATTTAGAATGTAGTTGAACTACATGAAAGTGAATTCAGAAGAGTGGGGGAGAAAGAGTTATAATCACATGGTAATTGACATTCATTCTTGTCATTCTTGAGGGGTTTTATGGAAGCCTGAATTTACTCAACTTGGCATTCAAAATGCCACAACAGACAGCCCTGATTTTGACTAACAAAATTTATTTTGACTTGGAATTTATTTTAAGAGCTTAAAACAGTCATGACTTCACTTAATGAAAGGAAATGAAATCTTAAGATTTCAACGAAAATAATTTTGCAAAGATTTGGCCCATTTCACTGCACTTCCTTTCTTTCCATTCCATTCAATTATTTTTACCTAATTTCAGAATTTTTGTTTTTTTCAATTTCATTTCATGTCATTTTATTTTCTTTCCTGTCTTTTCATTTCCCTTCATTCCTTGATTTCTCATTTAATTTCTTTTCATGAAATGAAAATCCTTCATTTCATGAAAGGAAATGAAATCTCAAGATTTCAAGCAATACCATTTCATGAAGTTTTGGCTCATTCACTGCACTTCATTGTATTTTATTTAATTGTTTTCATTTCATTTCAGAATTTTCTTCTTTTTTCACACAAACCTTTTAACAAGCTTGGGGCTGCAGCTGAGGTGCCCATCACCATGCATGGCCCTAAACTGAAAGGTGTTGAGGCAGAAATGTTGTGGCTCTGCCATGATCCTCTTGGCATGTGTTTTACCATCCCCAGTGTTCCTGGAGCTGGAGGCTCTTTTCCTCTCTCAACCCTAAATGTAAGCCTGATGGCTCAGGCTGGAGCTGAGATTCCCATCACCATGGGTGGTCCAGATTGGAAAGATGAAAGAGCAGCAATGGTGGGGCCAGTGCTGGAACAGGCTTGGCAGGACTTCTCCAGCCCCAGTGTTCCTGAAGCTGTAGGCTCTTTTACCCTCTCAACCCTAACCCTAACAGCAGCCCTAACCCTAATGGCAACTTGGCACTGTGGCAGAGGTCCTCATCTCCACAGGTGGCACAGACTAAAAAGTGTTGCGTCAGCAATGTTGCCACCCTGCCCTGAAGCCCTTGCACTGCCTTTTTGAGTGTCTCTGTGCCAGGAGCTGTAGGCTCTGCAGCTCTCTGAACCCTAACCTGAGCCTAGCTTGTCGCTGCTGCTGAGATCCATAGACCGTGGCTGGCCTGGATTCAGAAAGTGAAAAGAGAGCCATCTTGGTACCCTGATGTGATGAAAATCCTTCATTTCATGAAAAGAAATCTCAAGATTTCAATGACAACTTATTTTGTGAAGTTTCAGCTCATTCCTGTCATTCCAATTCCATTTAATTGTTTTCACTTCATTTAGGAATTTTAGGGTTTTGCAATTTCATTTAATGTCATTATATTTTTTCCTTTCCTGTCTTTTAATTTCATTTGATTTAATTTCATTTCTGTCTTTACAGGTACTGCCAGACTCTCTTTTCTTACTCAGGTATTGTTTTGGATTATCATCTCACAGATGGTTTTGTATTTAAATTTACTACCATAAGTACAATATACTGCATATGTGTGAGTATCTATAGTACAATCACTATTGAGAGGAACGTTTATTAGCAAAAAAAAAAAAAAAAAAAAAAAAAAAGGGGGGGGAGCAGAATTGTGAAAATCAGCAGTATTTTTCATTTTGTCTGCTACAGAGACAGGTTATGTTTGGTGTATGCTGAAGTGCTCATGCTATCAAGAGATTTGGCTGTATTCCCAAAACACACATCATCCAGCCATGTGCCATATTAGACAGTCAGAAGGAACTGTCCTAGCATTTCATTTTCTGTGTCATAGCATCACTTTCTTACCAAATATCAGCATCCTGCTGAATACCAGGAATGGATCAGACCTCTAAAAGGAAGCCACGAGAGCTTTTTATGCTGCAAACTTGAAAACGCTACACATCTTGATCTGCAAATAAAAATCTGACACTACTTCAATGTGACTGCTCAGATGCCAGCACTCCAGTGATGACAATGGTAATAGTGCTGAAACTGACTTCTCAAAAGGCAACTGTAGCTTAGTGCTCAAAACATCTCTGGACTCTCAGCTTTATTTCCTTTTACTTCCTAAAATCTGCATTGAGTCACAGAACCAGTACTTGTAATTCAAGCTGCAGTGGTAGGCCATGAAAGAATGTATTAGGGAGCTCTAGAACTGAGAGGCAAATTAGGGCATGGAACAGGATGCTCCGTTGGAGAGGAGAAAGGAAACAAGGGAAAACACAAAATTCTGCACTGAAAAAAGTGGGGAATCAGGCAGATAGGTTGACAGCCTGTGGCTGGGATGCTACTTAGAATTGCAAGGCCAGGGAACTGAAGCAAATCTCTGTGCATGACCTGACACAGGTGGGACCTTAATCTCTTGCCATTAGAGACAGCGTTTGCCTTCAGTATTCCTCATGGCGATCGATATCTGGGCAAATTAACTTTAGGCAGGTATTGGTGTCCACTACTGAGCTTTTCTTACCAAGTCCAGTTGGCTAGGAATATTAAAAACTGTCATAGCCAGCAAGCCCGATGGGGTAAATATAGGGAGTGGAGGAGGAGGGGCTTAATGCAATCTGAAATAGCGATACATTCTTTGCGATTGCCTGGGGATGACCTCAGGACGCCACTAATGGAGTACGAGGAGAGGTTACGGGATCATGTCGTTGCAGTGCCATCTGGTGACAAGTACTGGAATTATCACTTTAATGGAATACAAGTGGAAATAACATGACAGACCTACAATAATACCATCTCTGTGGTCCCATATGGACAGCACGAGTTGCATTTTCTATTTTTAAACTTGATGGGAAGGCTGTCTTTTTCTCTTTTCTTTTCTTAACACTAGCAGAATTCAGCAACATTCTTTCATTGTTTTTACATGGATTGAAATGCACATGAACACATTTATAAAATCTGTACAACCTAACCTAATATGGTTAGTAGTCACCTAAATTCATGCCAAATCAATAGCTATTTTAATGTGAATAAAGACCTGTATTTTGGAATTATCAACGTTTGAATAGTCACTATTATTCTTTGAAACAACATTAGTCTCAAGGAAACAAGGACTGAAAATATATGAAAATATATGTGTTTGTGAAGGTCCTTGTCAGATGGACATATAGGCTCAACAAATGTTACCTGAGTTGTCCAAAGCTACTTTCTCCACTAATATAATCAATGCATACAATGCACTCCTTTTTGAATATTTTCCAGCATATTGTCTTTACTTCTTCTGTAGATGAGTGATAGTAAAGTACTAAGGCAAGCAGGAAGTTAGAGATTTAAGGAAGCATTTCCCAAATATATTCAGCCCTTAATTTATATCTAAATAATCATTTGGTATCCTGTCAGCACATCAGGCACTAGGGCTTCACTTGGGGATCCATTAGAATATGGTAGATGGCCAGTGGTTGGGGGTTTTGTTCTCTTTTATTCCAAATCATCTCTCTTACAATCTGTAACAAAATGTATTTCTTGCATTTGATTATTTGTATCCTCTGCAATTGAGCTAATATATTTGGTTAATTTTCTTGCATTCTTCTTATTTGTTCACTTTTTTTTTTGGTTTTCCTTTCAAATTGGGGCATAAGGATATTTCTCTGTGAATTGATTTACTCTTCCATAGTGCCACTGGGACTGAAAATGTTCTGTAATCTGAACAGTGACTGTAATCTGGAAAAGTATAAAACATTTCTCTATGGTCTTTACTTTTGCTTTCCAGTTCCAGGATTGAAATTTGTATTTGTCAAGGGAAAAAATTTAAACTGAATTAGGAATTTGTGAATTCAATTTTCTGGAGTTTATCTAATACTTTTACCTAAACCTCTTCGATTTCACTTGTATCTGTCAATCACTCTTACAGCTAGAGAAGAAATAGTATTTATAATCTTTGAGCATTTTTTACAGGTCAAAATATTTTACCATCCTGAAAACTCAAAAAACTTGAAAATTTTACCTAGCAAAAAATTAGGAAATAATGAAAAAAAAAAATTGGAATATCGTTTTGACACTTTTTTGTATAGTTAACTTTGATTTTTTTTTAAGGTGGAATGTGGTTTGTCTGTAGTGTAGCACACAGAAATTCAGGAACTGCCATATTAGAGAAACCTCAAGGCCTGTCTTATTAATCATACTATTTTTGACAGTTAATGCCAAATGTTTAAGGGAAAAGTGTTGACCTGTCTAGGAAGTAAATGTAGGAAGCAGATGCACAGTTTCACTGTTTAAAAAAAAATCAACAAAAGTAATGCAAGATATATAATCTCTAAATTGATAAATTAAAATAGATACCAGAAAATTAAGTCCAACTTCACATTATGTAACAAGGCATTTAGCTGGTTTTAACTTGCTAATAGTTGCTATTCAGTATTCGTAAATTCAGGTGCATGCATAAAATTATACCACACATAGATCAGATTTTAAACATTTTTACATTTTTTTTCTCCCCAAAGCTCTGGGAATCTAATTTTTGTGAGTGTGGCCATGCCCAGCAGCTCCACTTATGCTGCTCTGTAGAGTCTCTGCTCCATTCTTTCACCTGACATTTCTTACTGTCAGTGTCTTGTTTCTTACTGCAGCATTTTTTTGACATATTACTCTGCTGCTTTTACAGCCACATGTAAATGGGATGGGGGAACTAATCCAACTGAAAAAATAAAGGGTGAGGGAGAAGAGGAGCAAGTGAAAAGTTGTTTAAGCAAGCATTGGCAGTTAATAAGTGTGGTATTACCATTCCAGCCTCATCTCAAAGAGCACCTGACAGAGGCTTCCTGTTACCTGTTAGGAAAGAAGCACTCCTTAAAGTACTAGCTCCTTTCATGTCTGGAATTTGGAGGTATCCACCTTCATGAGCATGACAAATTGTCTGTCCCTGTAAAAACCTCACCTAAGGCATTTCAGAAGATACTGCTACAGCTTAAAGTTTTTCTATCCCTATGCCAGCCATCTTCCAGGCAAGTATTGCCAGCTATCTAGTACACTGTTCATTAAAGTGGACTTGAGCTGAAATTGTAGGTTGGAGTAAATGAGACCTGACCATGTATTTCTTGCTCCCAGCTCATCTTTGGATTAAGGTAAAATTACCTTGTCTAGGGAATAGCTCAGCTACCAAGCAGGTAGTTGATGAATGCAACACACTGAATCATGATAGTAAAATTAACAATAAAATTTGAGCAAAAAACTTTAGACTCACTTTTTTGTCCAAAGTTGTAGTCCAAAGTTGTATGGTATAGTCCATTTTATCTCTTTTCAAACCAGAATAAAGAAAGCCACAGCTCCCCAGTTAATCTCTCAAGCAAGAGAGATTAGCAAATGCAAGGTCACTTTAGCTCATTCAGCAAACAAATACAGAAAACTGCTGTACATGCCTGAAGGTCAGGCAGCCTTGCAGTAATAGCAGTCATCTCAGAGAAAATCTCTTGCAATTAAAAACAACCCTCCTGCAGCCAGCCAGCTTCTATTCCTGTTGGAATCCCATTTAAGCCTAGTAGCAGGGAACTGCTCCCTTGAGTGCTTCCTGGCACCGCTGACTGAGTAGTTACAGACTGGAATAAGGTGCTCCCACAGGTCCTGGTGGTGCTTCCCACACTGTGTGACAGTTCCTGCAAGCCATTGGTTAAATCTGTAGCATAGCAAGATTACTTTGTTGCCCAGCAATAAAGAAATCTGTTAGAAATTGTACTCTCCCATAGAGAAATTTAAGACAACCATACATCTTACCAGCTTCTAGATGAGACACATATATGAGATCCTTTTTGGTTTGGGTTGTGGTGGTTTGTTTTTGTTTGTTGTTGGGGTTTTTTTGGTTTTTTTCCTGGTATATTTTTTCCTAATATTAATAACTGTAAAGGGAAATGAAGAAGGGTTTCTCTTTGAATGTCAGACCAAAGGCAGACACTTGATGTGAGCACATTTAACACATCATTCTGTGATGCAGTGCAATTTATTTAAGTCAGTATTTTTCAAAGCAGGTGACAAAAGCTAGAGGCTAAAATGAGTAGAAGCCTTAAGTACTTACTACACATTTCCTATGGCAGAAGTGTGAGCAGGACAAATCCCCAAAGCAAGTGATGTTCATTAGATGTTCCAGTTCTGAGAAAAACTGGGACACTATGGTAATTTTTTTTATAAGGCAAAAGACCAAATGTACTGCTTGTAGGAACAGGACTAGAAAGTCAAACCCAACCCAACCTTAAAGCCAGATACCCATACAACAACTCTGCAAATCTGCTCACATGATCACCTGGCGTTCACAGAGGCATCCTGCATGCAACCTAATTTGCCATGTACAATGTACAAAGCAGACCACGAGCAAACCCAGCAGCCTACAATGTTTGCACAGTGGGATCCACATGCCTGAGCCTAGCTAGGCTAGGGATGAATGCCTCTGTTAGTACATATGGGAAATGGCTGACATTTGAAAAAACTATGATGATGCAGAAGCACCTGGAATCCAGGGTCCTGGAATGTCCTAAGTCCTGTGTCCAGTTCCTCTGGACATAATCAAACCTGGAACTATAAGGTCACAAAAGCTCACTAATTCAACTTTTTGCAGATGAAATTTGTGGATACTCAGTGGAGAACTGCAACCAGAATACTTGAGATACTTTTTCTCAAACTAGCCCAATCATGACACACTATGCTGAGTGTGATGAATGTGGAACACAGTGAGGAGAGCATCCTCAGACATGTGCACACACTTTCTAAGACACATCAGGTTTCAGTGAAGCCCTAAAATAGAGAGGCCAGTCTGGGGAAGAGAGAATAGACTGGCTGGAGTCCAACTGTGAAGGGATCTCTGAGCCTGTGTATAGAAAATAGGCCTGGTGAGAGAAGTTTGCTCATAATATCTCAATAGCCTGATTACTTTTGCCTGAGCTCTCTGTGTCAAAAAATGTATTCTTTCTCAGTATTTCTCATGTCTCTAATTTTTTTTTTTTTTTAATCACTTCCTCAGGTTTATTTTTACTTTTACTTTCTCATTTAACCAAGTGGGATCTTTATATGATTTGGTCCTGAACTAGGCCACCTAAACTTGTCTGGTGGCCACACTTACACAAGGTACTACCCATGCTTTTCAGTGGAATGTAAATGGTTTTGCACTGGAAAGAATTTGAGCACAGGTAAAATTGGCCATACAGACAGCTGCAAGACTGAGTATCAAAAGTTGAGACCTGGAGTGCTGTTAATCAGTTTTGGGCCATCAAGGTATATTGTTTCAGGGACTAAACTGATTAGCTTTGATTAGCTTTGGTTTGGTAAGCAATTGACTGACTAGAGAATAGATTTTCTGTTTTCAATTAAGAACAGAAAAAGAACAATGAAAATTATGTTTAAATTAAGATAAGATAATGCAAAGGAGATTTTCTGCTATAGTAAGAGAAAAGACCTGATATTAGGGACACACAATTAAGCATTTGGTGAGTGCAACCATCACTTTATTACACTGAAGAATAGCAACCTTTCCAAGCTGCATTGTCATACGGGTAATGTAGGGAAGCTAGGGATACAGATCAACAATAGGAACAAAAAGCAAAATAACTGGAGAATGGTGACATCCAGCTCACCCATCAAGACAAATAAGGCCAAGTCTAGAATACAGATCATAGAAAAACAAATGCAACATAATCTGTGAGGAACTAGGATGTGCCAACCTGCAGAGCAAGTGCACTGGCAAGATGAAAGCCTTCATTCAACAGCAGGGCAATATCACCATCACTTCTTCATGCTTCTGTTGTTTGTGGGACATGCCTGAGACAGAGTGCTTGGATGATGGGGAGATGGCTGGTCAAAATACCAAAATACACTGAGGGCTAAAGTTATTATCTCTGGCATGTGTTGTACACTAGTATCCTCCACACCATTCACTTCAGTGTATGTTCTCATGAAAGAGAGAAGGATGAACAGTGTTAAAAGGAAAAAATGCTTCCATCAGCACAAAAAATTGGCTGTATTTGAATGAGCAGCAGATTGAGCTGGGAGAAGGAGCTGGGCTACACAAACAGAAAGAGATCTAGCTGCACTTGCAGTAAGTGGCCAGGTTGAAGTGGAAATTCCTTTTCTGTGTGAAAAACACACACTTTTTGTTATGTATATGGCAAGTCTCTAATTTATTCTACATCCCTATAGCCTCACATATAATTGCATCTCTCTTATCCTAATCTCAAATCTTTTAGCAAATATGCTTCCATAGGTTGCCTTTTAAAATGCTTATTTAGCACCAATAGTCAAACTCCTTGCTTAATTACTTTATTTTCCACTGTAACTGGAGGCTTAGCAGAGGCATAAGTACATAAAGTCACCTGTGAGGAACTTATTGAATAACTGATCCCTTCCATAATGCCAGCATATCCTGTTCTTCCTGAGAGTCCAGGCTGATTTGTTTTGATCTGCCGTTTCCCAGGTCCCCGCTGTTTTTGCCAATGAACTGAGCTCACCACCCTGCCACAGGGGCAGGCCCAGCCCACCCAAGGGCCACAAAACTGTCAAAATAGAGTCCTGGGGGCAACAGTAGCTTCATTCCCTTCGAGAACTATGGGAGTTTGCGTTACTTTTAAGGAGAGTGCTGGTGCACTGTGGCTTTGCCCTCTGCAGAGGGCGTGTCTTCGCCTCTGGGAGTACTGGGAAATGGTCACTGATGGAGCACAGCCCCGTATGTGATGCTGGAAGAATGCAGTGCTGGAGGTCCCAGTGGTTTTCAACAGTGCCTGAGTCTGAATGATCCACCTCCTTTCCATATTACAAAAAAAGTTAGGAGTCTAAGGCTACACATTGTATACATAACTTTCAACACAATCAGTTTTAACTTATCGGCTAGTAATTTATTTACACTATCGTGTAACTGATTTGTACTCAATAAGATAATATATTCAGAAGTATATTATCTTTTTGATATATATAGTAAAGAGGTTCAGTCTACATTGATCCATCTGTTCACACCTGGAAATGTCAGGGCTGAGAACGGTCTCCTAAGACAGAATCCCTTCTGCCAACAGGACTGAGCATCGCTTACCTGAATGGCAGCTTGGCCAGGATTCCCCCAAAACACTCATCCAACGGGCAATGCATTTGAAAGACAATAATGTCATTTTACTCATTCTTTTTCAATTTATTCTTTCTTCCAGGTCACATTCACCATATCTTCAATAGAGGTGTTGTAGTCATCCTTGCCCATCCTTGTTGCCTTGTGATAACTGGTATCTCAGTAGCTGTATGTTGCTCTGAAAAATTAGTGGTGGACATGGCATTCTGGCATTCTAGATTCTGGCTAGAAACTGATACTGTTTAGTAAGATAGCAGTTGTCAGAATGTAGGCTGAAAAATGCTGGGTATAATTTAAAACTTTTTTGCCAGATTTCACAGTTTATACTTAGCAAAAACTGTTTCTTGCCAAGTGAACTTTCAGAAGACCATACTGTGCAAAATGGATGAAAAATGCACATAAATCTGTGAACATAGACTGCAGTCCATCCAGAGAGTGTGAATGTTTTACCTAGAGAACAGTTGCCTGTGAGAAGAACTGTATTTACTGTTATAAAACATTCTTTGTGTATTTCAGAATCACTCGAGGGAAACCTATCCCAGCTTCTTCAGATGCAAATAATTTTGAAAGTGTGATAAAAGTTTTGGTTAATCAAGAAATATATACTCCATATTCTTGTATGAATATGCTACTTCTTCCAACATATGTTTGAGGATCAGAGGAATAAATAGAACAGAGAGGAAAACAGCACATTGTAGAAGTGTGGGAAAAGCTTATACAAAGAAATGCAGGAAGGCCATCAAAGACAACTCTTATTCTTTCTCTAAACTTGTGGAAAGCAATAGAAACTTGCTCTCTAGGGTAGCTTAAATGAATGGTGAATGGCATAAAGAGATCAAGCTTGAATGAAGTCTCAGTGAAAAAATGCCTTCAAAAATTACAGAGGCCTTCTGGATATGCAAAGTTATTTGATGTAGAATGACAGGAATTACAGTAAAAAGTGGTTTGGAGATCCTCACTAGACAGTCAGCTACTTGTGCTGCACAGTGAAATAATGATGAAGGAAGAACATTCATCAGCCTGTTTTTTCTTGGAGGCTGGAGCTGCTGCTGCTGCTTTTATAGGAGTATGTGTCCTGCCTTTGCATTTGTCCCAGTTCAGCAGGTTTAAAGATCTGTGTGGAACTGGTCAAAAGCTATCTATCTACTTACAAAGACACTGTGGTAGATGTACCTAGTATCCCAAATAGCAGGTGTTCTAGACAATGTATTTTTTAAAGTTACACATTCCTTCATAGCTACACAATTACAAATCCATTTCTACTCACCTTCCAGATACTGACTGGGAGTAACTGTAAAGAAAAAAGTAACTGTGGTCACTTACTTGATTGTTAAGTGGCAAAATATTGCATCTTCATTTACTCAGCTGAAGCTGGGGCATGTCTTCTAATATTGTGATTATTTCACTAGAATACACTGGTTTTTACTGTAGTTAAATATGCAATCTAATTGGTTCAATCTCCTACTGTTGTATAACTGTTTTCAGAACAATTAAGTTTTTATAGAAATTCCCTGTATTTTTTATTTTAGTTAATTTGTTTGACTCAAAAAGTTGGGCAGACTAGTTCTAATTCCAGGTGATGGAGAAAAAACCTTAATGTTGTGCAGAACTGACAAATGGTTTAAAATTGCTTCAACACAAAATATTCAATTTATATAGCCACAATAATGTGATAGCCAAATACCTTCTGTATCTAGATCCACTAGTTAAGAAGGATCTATTTCTATCTTATCTTCTACCCTTAAAAGTCCTGGGAAAAATAATGAAAGGGATACCTGGTTCCAAATTTGTACATAGTGGATCACCTTTCAGTTCAGATTTAATATATATCAAGCATGAACAAAGCACTGCATTTCCATCACACTACCATAGCACTTGATACAGCCTCTTTTATAATGCTTTATTTTTTCATACTGTCTATTGGAGGCCAAAGTATGCTTGATTCAGCAAGAAGTCAAAAGTAGCTTGATAATTCCTGATCCAGTCTCAAATCCTCTAGGACAGAGTCCACCTTCATCTTTTTTACACACACTTGAAGTTTTGGAGTAGGTTTGTGTGAGCTCAGGACTTTGCATTACCTGGCTTCAATGTTTATGATCCAATACTGTGGTCCTCAAAGTGGAGAATCACAGCAAGGTACCAGGAGAATGACAAAGGGTGTGTTAATGCCAAAGATGCATCACCTCCTGTCTAGGGAGAATGGGGAGAAGAGAGCAAGGTTGTCTGAAGATAACTAAAGATTAATTACCTTGATAAAAATTACACCCCTGAGAGGAACCAACCTTGACCTGCTATTATCAGATTGCCTCTAGGTAGTGAACAGCTGGAGCATGTGCAGAAATGCATTGGTCAAGGTGACCAATGAACAAGTTTTGTGCAACTTTTTCTTTGCGTCACTTGTATAAAAGCCTGCAAACACTCCAAAGAGAGGTGCTAACTTCAGGAAGCCTAGCACCACTTCTCGTGCAGAATGTCTTTAAAGGTCAGAAGTTGGGTCTGGGCTCTCTGCATCCATTGACAATCAAGCAGAGGAATCATGTCTTCAGAAATCACGTAATGCATTTAATTTGCACGGTTTGGTTGGGTTTGGTTTTAATTAGAGCATCTGAGTAACAATTCCAGCTACACTATATAAAGACAGAGAAAGATTAAAGAAACCAGAATGTTTCTCAGCTAGTGCACTGAGAAAATTACTTAAATAGGGACAGTTTCAAGTAAATTTTCCTTCTCATAATAGAACATGGTACATGGAAAGTTCATTATGTAATCTTAGGGTGCAAGAGAAGTTTTTGGTGTGTGGTAATTGATTGTTATTTGCATTATAGCTCCTTAAAAACTGTTGGTTTTCTAATGGAAATATAAATTAGTATCTTCTATCCATATTTATTTTTCTAAATGCAAAGTTTGATTTTTGGTAAGAGTAATTAGGAGCTGCCTGTAAGTTCATTAGGAACTATCAGGTGTCACGTTTGAAAATCAGTTGATTATTCAATGTTTATCTTAGAATTTCATTCTTAGCTTAACAACATGAGAGAAAATCTACCTGATCTGAATAAAGCATTTCAGAGTTTTTCTGGTAGCTAACTTTATCTAGGGTAGGATTAAAGCATAGATATTATATCCTAGGGACTGCTGTATACCTCCTGCAAAAATGTTCTTAAAAAAACCTCGGACTTGTATTTAAAACTTAAAAAGCAAATGTCCAGTCATGTGGCTCTGAAGGAAATACTGCAATCATAAATTAGGTGTGACTGACTGAGGGTGTATAATCTCTAAGCCTAAGAAATGTGAGCTGGGAGCGGAAACAACCACTTAGTGAAAGAACTATGTGAACAAAAGAATTCACAGATGACTTCTTCCAGACTAAAGCACATGAACAGCTTGGCTATAGAGGAGTGCTATCTATGCATATCTCTTCCTGCTCCTGCTTCTGCTCCGAAGGGAAATGGGGATTCCTGTAGTTAGTTCTTTGTTTGAGTGGAGTCATCCCCTGAGGTGTGTCTGGGAGTAGATAACAGAGGGTGCTCAGGCACGTGTGAGATTCTTGGGCTTGACCTGTTGAGGCCAGCAGTTAGACTTCAATGATCCTTGTGTGTCCCTTCCAATTCAGGATATTCGGATAATTCTGTGATACTGTTCTTGTCAGGATAGTGGAGAAGGCCGCTCCTGCCACCACTACTCCATCAGAGAGTCCACAGCAAAGCTGGAATCCCCTGTCATGATATACCTGAGTTCTTCAAGGGCTGGGAGATGATGTTGCACACATTTATGGATGGTGCACTGGGATTAGTCAGACAGGTCTTTTAAACTGAGAACTTGCTGATCCCCACTATAGCATTGGAAGGATTAGGGAATCCTCTGAATTTTTGCAGGATAAAAATTTACAGGATGGTGAGGATATCGTAAAATAAACAGAACCCCTGACAGTTCATGCTTAGTATAAGCAGTCATGAATCTTAAGTCTTCACCTGATGTCTAGAAGATGAACACCCCCTTTTCTCACTTCTCCACTCAAATACAACGCTGTCTAAAGACCTTTAAATCCTATCACATGATTCAAGTGACAATAAAATTGGAGTGAGAGATTGTATTATTTTTCAGGGAACTAGAATGGTGTAAAAATCTAGATAATGAAGTAAGCAAAGACTTATCTTCACTATGAGCTGCATATGGTAGAGGGACATCTTATGCTGAAGATCTCTGGACAAAGAATAAAGGAAATATGGGTGTTACCACTGTGGGAACCTATCACAGACCAGCAAACCAAAAGATGTAACTAATTGTGGTCATGTAGACAAGTGGTTAAGAGCGACTATTAGATAATAATGTAGATTATTAATTAGGCTTGTTATTTGTTGGGAAAATAACACAATGGGACACAGACTGTCCAGTCTGTGAAAAATTTTTCATGCAGCAGGAGAAAGCACCTTGAAGGAATCTTCTAAATGATACTTTTAACCAACTGAGGAACTGTTTGAAAATGTGAAGTTAGGGGGACACCTAGGAAGGAGGCAATTGAAAATAGGAATTCCAGATTTTTTGGAAGTTAAAGCAGTCAGAAACTGGGGGCAAGATACTTCAATAATGTATGTACAGAAATGTGAACTGTTTTGTTGTGTAGGAGAGACAGTAAATGTAAAAAGAGATCAACCTGGTTAAACAATGAGATCTTAAACAACAAGGAAACACGGAGAAAGTGCAAAATAGGTCAAATTATCAAAGAATGAATATGTATCTATATATCTATATCTATCTATCTATCTATCTATCTATATAGATAGATAGATAGATATAGATATATAGATAGATATATATAGATATATAAAGGCACAAAAATCAGAAAGGCCAAGACCCACAAAAAATATTTAAATACATTAGCAATACGATGCTAAGAAAATAATTAGCCCACTGATCAATACACAAGGAAGTTAACAGACCTGATAATTTTATGCCTTTTCTTTTGCATCAGCTTTTACCATCAAGGTCAGTTACAATCAGATGCTAGCACAAGACCCATAGCTAAAGGATTAAGTATTCAGCCAAGAATAAGCATGAGCAGACTAGAAAATACTTTGAAATGTGAACTCTTAAACTGTCTGAACCTAAGAAACCTCTGTCTAGGATATGAGTGAAGTAGTTAGTAGCTAGCTTTGACAAATTCTAAAAAGTATTAAGAGATTAGAAAAGGGAAAGCATTTAAAATGGGGAAAGATAAATCACAAAATGATAAACCAATCATTCTTTTCCTGTAAAAATGCTGGAAGAAACGACTTGTGAGAATCAGAAAGAACAAAAGTTATAGCCAGCATAAAACAAATCATAGCAAGCTAGTTTAATTGTTTTCCAGCATCAGACTAATTGGTTTTACAGATGAAGAAGTGGTTGATGTTTTGTATACTGACTTAAGTAGTGGGTTTGATATTCCCGTATGTGAAAGACTAATAAATAACCTGGAGAAAGATGCCCTGGATGAAATTACTGTAATGCAAAACTGTACTAATAGAGATTTTATTGACTGTTCGGACAGCATATTAACTGGAGTCCTGCAAGGTCAGGGTTCAGTATGCTTCCCTATTTCAAAAGGTATTTGAGTAATTAAATAGAAATTCAACTTTGCACAAAAATGGGAGAGATTTTAGCTGTGTTTAGTCAGAATTAGCATTCAAAAAATTAAATCAGAGAAATCATCTGAAGGGAAAAAAAAAACAGGGAAAAGATGCTACCTTCAGGCAAAAATAATCAAATATAGGATGGAGAACAATAAAGTGCTTAGGTGACTGTTCTGCAAAGAAGGATGTGGGACTCCTGGTGTATTGCAAACATACAGTGGTGTTACAAACACCCCAGCAATAGTGGACTGGATGCACAGTAATACAAACTACTTGACACAGGAAATAGTCACATATATATGGCTCTGAAGACTCATCTAATGCAATGTCATGTACAATTTAAAGCTCTGAACAAAGTCATGTATCAACTAGCACCAGTGCAGAGAAAACCAAAAGAATGACAAGAGTTGTAGAAAGTAAGGACTGAAAGAAATTAGGTATATAGTCTGTTTATATTTGTTCTGAAAAAGCAATAAATATTCAAATTGGATGTTAGAAAAAACTTTTGAATATTGCAGGTGTTAAAGTGTCAGAGTAAAACTCATGAGTCTGTAGAGGTTGTTTAAAACCAAGCTAACTAAAATTTTAAAGAGCAATTTGGGGATGATAAAGATAGAGTTCATTTTGCTTTGGGCCAAAGCAATGGGCTACATGACGTTGAGAGATCTCTTTCAGCCTTAGGATTCCATGTCTTCTTCACAACCTAATTAGTTCTATGAGATTTCAGCTTAGTGAAGCAGAGGATGGGATCACTCTCTGTCCTAATTACTCCACCTTTCCAAATGCTTCCATAATATCCTTTGGGTTTTTGTTTTGTTTTGTTTTGTTTTGGTTGTTTTTGTGGGTTTTGTTGTTGTCGTTGTTTTGGTTTTTTTGTTGTTGTTGTTGTTTTGGGTTTTTTTGTTTTGTTTTTTTGTAACATGAAAGCTCTGATGTTTTTAGCTGTAACTATTCAGTCATAATATTTATTTTCAGTGTCCTTCTGCACATAAAGGATTAGAACATCCCTGTGAGGTCTTAAATTAAGTCCTACAAAGGGTAGTGCCAGAGTGCCTTTCTACAGACAGAAGATTATTGTGCTGCTAACTAGCTTGAGCTAGCTAGCTTAATACCGTGCAGGAATGGAGCACAGATTGCTTTCTCAAACAGCTGAATGAATCGTTTCACTAACCCATTCATGGCAGAAGGGTAGGAGGCTGATGTGTCACTTTGATACCATTTCCTCAAAAAGCAGCTGGAACTATTCATCTGTGAACTGAGCCACTGTAACTTATTGTCTGTTCAGGGAATTCCTCTTTGTGGGCCTTATTACTTTCACAAGTTACAGTTCATTGCATAGAATACTTAAAGTTTATTTTAGACCTTTTGCACCTAAAGACACAGCACAGTAGTTGAAATTGAATTAATTATTCATTCTCTGATCAGTATCTGGAAAGTGCCAGAATATTTGTCTGAAGTTCCAAACAGATCTGGTATGGCACATTGTCATATGCTGACCCCTTCTGATCACTCAGTGTGCACAGACTGCTGCAGAGTAATTACCCATTCCCAAAGGTGCCAGACAGTTCTTGCTGATGTCATTCTCCTTGACTTTATAATTTCTATTTGCAGAAGATAATACACTACTTCTGTAACGACTGTCATTTTTACTACTCACAGTGGAAAGTTTGCTAGGAATAACTGTTTTGGTACTTTACACTATCTTTTGTATATTCTAAACTGTAATCTTAAGCAAATAAAGATGGAGTAATTTGTTCACTTCCACTTAAGCAAGTCATTTTTCTCAAGCCGCCACGATTACGCTTTTGATTTCATGTTGCATCTCTTTGTTTCCACAGGATTCACAGGATTCCGTTTGTGCCATACACAACAGATGAGCCACTTCTAGTTGTGTATCTTGATAATTTCACCTACCATCACTGATAAAAATGTGAGAAGTCTGCTGGTCATTACTTTTTATCTCTCTATCATCAAATCTTTAAAAACATTTTTTTCTCTGGTGGGACATTGCCATTCAGGTATCCCTTTTTTCAATTACAAAGAAGTGTGGAACCCTGTTGAACCCCTCCCAAGCTGCTCACCCACTCTCACATTCGCACCCCTGCTGAGGTGATGTCACCCTGATTTCTTAGGATTTTCTAAAGCCTTCTGAATTTACATTATTGTAGAGAACTTTCTCACCCAACTTTCTGTAAACAACCTATTGTTTTGCATTCTTTCATAGAGGCAAAGAAATTTGATAGACTGGTAGTTTGTCCAGTGTCATTGGAGAGGTGGCACGTTCACCTTCCAATCCACTAGCACTTTTTGAGAACTATAAATGATTGGAGTCAGAAAAAATAAATTAGTCTCTTCATGGTGACCAAAGCTGTGGTGCGTCGTTTTTCCTTGTGTCCTCTGGTGACAAGGTGCACTCTTTCTGTCACGTGGTGGATAAAAGAGCCCATCTGCAGCTGTCGATCAACAAAGGAGCTGTCTCCAACACTGGAAATTAAAATTTGTAGATGTTACCTCTGGTGAAGCAAGTTTCTTTCCATACCCATACTGGTGACACTTTTCCAGTTCTCAGAACATCTTATCCATGTACATATGGACTTGTTCTACACAGATAAAGAGTTAAAATATGAAAGCGTTCAATATCATCCTAAGATATTTAAAAATATGAAAGCGTTCAATATCATCCTAAGATATTTAAAAATATGAAAGCGTTCAATATCATCCTAAGATATTTAAAAATATGACTTTTCTTGTCTCTAGAGGAGGATGACAAGTTATGTGCAAATATGTACTATGATATTAAAGGATCATTTCAGATTATAAAAATGTAATGACAACTGAAAATTTTGGTCTGTTGAGATCAACTCACTTCTCTGTTGTTTAACATTTCATTTGAATGCAGCTGTTCTGACCCAGTGTTAGGCAATGGAGCTGCTCCAATGACTAAAATTGCCAGAAACAAACTTTAGCAGATGAGACTATATAGTCAAAATGTCTAAAAGCAGCTTCTCATTATGGAATTAACCTTTTAAGTGGTATTCACAGAATCACAAAATAGGTAAGGTTGAAAGGGACCGCAGTGGGTCATCTGATGCAAACTCTGTGCTCAGGCAAGGTCATCCTAGATCACATAGCACAGGGTTGTTCTTGAATATCTGCAGTGAGGGAGACTCCACAACCACTCTGGGCAATCTGTTCCAGGGCTTGGCCACCTGCACAAAATGTAGGTGAACTGTAAAAAAGTTCTTCCTCATATTCAAGTGGAAATATTGCCACAAGTCCACAGTAGAATTTCTACTTTGTTTGGTTTTAAACTCTTTACTCCGTTCCCTCTAAAACGATGCTCAGCTGCAAAGTACATCGTGGAGCTGAGAGGTGCTGTTGCTCACTTGTGCCACTGAGAAATCCAAGTAACATTGTAGTGCTACGGCTCACATCCTTTTGTGTCCTCCAGTCAGATTGCTCTGGGAGTTACTTCCTGGGCTAACAGCTCTGTAGCTAACCACATCAAGTCCTGACAAGTGGACAAGTTAGAAGCTGATCCCAGAGCTTTGTCTCTGTTTTTGCAGGAGATCCACCCCATACATTTAATGAGCACTGTAATTCTTTGCTGCTCTCTGCATTTAAGTTGTAATCATGCTCATGGCTTTTGTTCTTGAGCACTTACTGGTATTCTGGAAATCTGCTTTCTGCTCCGGTATTGTTTCCCTGTCACTCCGTTAGTGGCACTTGTTTTTGACCAATTCATGCCAGTCCTCTGCATGCACTAGAACTTCCTTTGGTTCTTTTTAGCTTTGTTAGTGGATATGCACTTGACTGACTACTTAATGTGTTAAATCCTTTGACAGTTCTGTCTTCCTGGGTTCAGTGTCTTCTTTTCTTTACTTACAGTGAAAGTGAAAACCTGTGGGTTTTTCTGTGGCCTGTTTGCATGTTCTGAAATAGTAGGTAGAAATATTTTCAAATATATATATATATATATATATATATATATATATATATATATATATATGATTTTAAGTGTTTTAATTTAAAAATTCTGCTTTCAGTATCCATTGACTTTGGCCAGACTCATCTTGGAATAAAGCTTGTCAACAGCTAGTAAGGAAAAGACATTGAGTATTTTAGGGAAAGAAGGTTAATCTCAAGACAGTATTATTAACCTTGCATATAAAATGAATACTGTCCAAGCACTTAACTTTTATGTTTCTTTCTCTATAATGCAAAATACACTGGATTAACAATATTCCATTCCTGCATTTAAAAATCCTGTGCTATGCAGAAAATTTCATAGTGATCTTTTCAAAAAGGTTAGCTAATTCCCTTTTTCCTCTGGAGTATTTTTGTAAATTATGAACATGGTTGAATATTTCACAACCATTATTATCAAATAGTATGTAATTCCTTCATTTTATTGCAAAGAGTAATCATGGTTCCCTGGGCCACTGCTAAACATACAAGAAAACTGATACCTCAGCTGGTATATAAGTGGGAATATTCAGTACATCAGCTTCTAAGTGACAATTGGAAAGTGAAAACACTAAAACAGGAAAATGCTGTAGTTTCTCTCTATTTTTTTACATGAATCACATGTAGTTTGAAATTTAAAAGTCATCAGTGCCTGAGAAACACCTGCATTAGAGTTTTTAGAACTGAAGGAATTGGGAGGGGTAGGAATTCTGTGAAGCTTCTGAACCCACCTCTGAATCAGTGAAAGAAAGAAAATTAAACCACTTTGAAATTCCATTCCATACAGCAAGAAATGTTTATTACAAAAGTGCACATCTTACATTAAACAAATAAAGGTTTTGACATTAATTTCTGTTATACAAATTCCTGTTTACCTCTTTACTTCTAGCTCTAGTAAAATAGTTTCATTTTAATTCTGAAAGCATCACATTGGATTTATACGTTTACTGTGATTATGATATTCACAGCAGTGACAGACTCGATACAGAACTGCAGTGAAATCTTAATGCATCCTTTAATCCACACAAAAATGTCTGAATCAGATTATTTTGTCTAGCAAATATAGACATTGACCACAATGTAATTAATAATTTAAAATATCTATCTGAACTTGCATCTAGGTAACTGTAAAGTAAGTTAAGCCCTTTGCTGTTTGGTGTTGGAGGAAAATTAGAATTAAGAAATGCAACCCAATTAAGGAGAAATAACTGGTCAACAGTTATTCACTGATCTTTATAAGTAAATCACAAGTTTTTTTTCTGCTATCTTTCTCTTAGAATTTAATCATGCTTGTAAAGCTCTCCAAAACTAGCAATTGCTACAAACAACAAAACCAGCAACACAAAGCCGCTTAGAGGAAAATACAACACCTCTGTTTAGACAGTGGGTTTCCCAATAACTTTGGGTGTTGATTTGTTTCCTCCTGAAGAAAAACAGGTAACACTGTCAGTTATTTCTTGACACAATCCCACTTATTTCCAAAGAAATAAAAATATACATATTCTGAGGAATATACAAAAAAAGTAAACAGTAACATGATACTCATCAGTCTTCCTCTGAAGAACTGATTAGACCTCATGTATTTTAAGTGTCACAGGACATTTTTTCCATTTGACTTCTTAATTCTTAATTCTTGCTAAACTGCCTGGGCCCTATTATTGAAAAAATAAAAAGGATATCCAGGTTGGCTTTACTGACAGAAGGACAGGAAGGGCTGTTGTCTCTCCTCTGCTGATTGATTCCAGAATAGACTTTTGGGTGCCTGAACAACATAGAATGAAATACTTTCTCAGAATTATTTCCCATGTGAGTTATAGTACAAGTTTTAGGGGAAAAAAATTATTAAAACATTTGTAGTGATGAAGAATCCATATCAAGGCTTGATAAGTAGTTCCAGTGCAGCCTGTGTCTTTTTTGTTGTTGTTGTTCTATCTGACCTCCACCTTTAAACAAGGAGCAGGGTGCTCTGGTTCTACCAAACATAAGTTTCCCATGGGAGAAATGTTAAGTAAAGTTAGGATTCATACAAAGCTAGAATCACCTGAGCTTCTCAGTACAATGGTGTCTGTCACTACAGATTGGCTTCATGACATCCAAAAGTTGGGTGTTTACAATTAGTAAACCAACTACCCTAAACAGTCAGTGGTCACTTCAGTACTAGTCCACAACTTTGGCAAATACAGATGTAATATAACTTCCCTACAACCTCTTAATATGTTATTCTTTATACATTTAAGGATTATAATGGCCCTCTTGCCTACAAAACTGTACTGAAGAATCATATTTCACTGTGACCCAGTTAACACTGGCCAGAACAGAGCACCTGGACTCTAAAGATGGTGAAATTTCTTCCCAGCTGATGAGTTTGCATGTAGAAATATTCAAATGTCTGTTTGTTCCTTGCACTCTCTTACTAAATGATTGTATAATTTTGAGAGTGACATGTACTTACAGAATAGCAGCATTAACAAAGAGGCTTATAGTCAAAACCAAGGAAGACCTCCAATTGCATTTTATAAATGTCTTACTGGATCACATGTGCTGCTTCTGTATACAGTGGAAAGTGACTTCTCATCTCATATTTGGGTCCCCACAAAAGTTAAAGCAAGAGTTTCTGTAAATTATGCCATCATAAATTTTGCTGCTATTATCAGTAGCCCATCAGGTACAGAGCAAGAAAATCCTGAAACTCATTTCTTTCCCATTCCCAGATTGTATGAAACACATGATTACATTAATTTCTGATTCCCTAGTCATCTCCTGATGAATAGCTCTTCATAATGGGGATTTTCCACTAATTATCTCCAGCCATTTTACATTGTGTGTGCTGAAGAGTGTCTTTGTAGAACAGTTTTCAGCCCAGGATCTTTCTTCATAGGTGTGTTCACAGTTTTACTTGTTCCACACTTTTACTTCTGTTTTACCAATATAATTAGAGAGTGAGCATCATACTCAAGTTTTGCAATCAGTAAAATGTATCTGTTGCCACTTTTCCACTACATTAGAGATCTCTACACTGCAGAGAGTTAAAATCTGTGGCATTTGACATTGTTATACAGGGATTTCTCAGAAACGATATTTTGAGTTCAAATGAAACTTTCTCCTGTAGGTTACATGGTTTTAAGCTTCCTCTTTTATATACTACATCAAAGTTCTACCTCCTCCTGAGCCTGAGGAAAGACTGTCTCACAGTGCCAATATCTTCTCTCTGGTGTCCAGTGATAGAAATGAAGGGAACAGCATGAAGCTGTGTCAGGGGAGGTTTGAGTTGGACATTAGGAAAACGTTCTTCACCCAGAGGATGGCTGGGCAGTGGAACAGGCTCCCCAGGGAAGTGGTCACAGCACCAAGCCCAACACAGTTCAAGAATTGTTTGAATAATGCTCCCAGGCACATGGTGTGATCATTGAGGTTGTCCTGTGCACAGTTTTTGCAGTAAGTATATGAAATTTGGCAGAAAATAAACCCCCTTGCATTCTGACTAGTCCTTAGACATCAGAAAGGCTTGGTGTGGCTGAGCTTAATTTCTGATTTATGACCAATTAGAGTGTGGTTTTAATATGTAAATAAGGGGTTAAAGAAGGTCTCTGGTTACCTTTAGTCAAACTGAGTTTGCAGTTTGACTGAAGGTACAAACAAAATTTATTTAGTTGAAACATAGGCAGCACAGAAGTGTGGTACTTCAGCGTGCTCCTCCACACGGGTGAGGCAGCAGTGGTGGCCATCTGACCTTCACCAGGTCTTTACTCCCATCATTGTCTCCTCAGAGGAACAGATCTAAACCAAGGCTTGTTGTGCACAGTGAAGGGGCAGTGAGGCTGAGGGCTGGCACAGAGACATGGGTGCTTCTGCACTTCACTGATACAACACTGGGCTCTGGGGTCTCTGCTTCAGCCTGGGCAACATTCAGTTGTTAAGCCTTGCTCAAGCCCAGGCACAAAATGAGGAAGTGGCCTAGCTTGTGGTTTCGCTGAATCAGCCTCATCAATTCTCCACTGTCTCACAGCATCTCTCTATTTTGATATAACCAGCTAGTCAGTCCATTTTCCACAATGGCCAGAAGTTGGACTCAATGATTCTTCTGGGTCCCTTCCAACTCAAGATATTCTATTATTCTCTTCTATGATTCTATGATTCCTTGTCTATAAATTAAATGGTATCTAATTGAGTAGAAAAACAAGCCACTTACCTCAGTGGGTAAACTGTTCTGCTGGAGAACAGTGACTTTGGACTGGGTATGTTGTTTTGATAATATGATCAAGGTTAGGCATCTTGAAATCTCAAATCTTTAAAATATGACATAATGTTAACCAAAAGCCATGGGGTAGAGCTCAGAGAAAACCACAAAAATGTCCTGTTTGTTCCAAAAGAAACCTTGAAACCAATGTATTTAACAACTATGATCCACGGTAATATATGCAATCTGTTTCCTACCTCTCTCCCTCCTGATTTCTATTCACTGACCTATATTTGCAAAAGTGGCAAGATGGAGGCTGAGAGAATATTTGGGACGTATCACTATACTGCTGTCTTCTGCTGTTCTCTAGATGTCCACCACTGGCCACTGTGACAGATGGGATCTTGGGCTAAACAAACCTTTGGTTTGACTGCTTTTATGTTTTTATGTTCCTGTAAATTTGAAAATTCTCTGTTTGCACAAGTTAGCTTGTAATTGATAAATTCTTGATTACATACACACTGACATGCTCCAGCAGTTTGAGGTCCAAACTCTGACATTATTCCTGAATAGCTTGCTACAATGCCAAGAACTGAGAGTAAGGAAGTAGTGCTGGAATATATAAATGTGAGAAGATATGCTCAAAGGGACTGAATGATTACTGACATAAGGAAAGAATGGGAGCTGGAACAACACTTCAAAGCAATAGGGGACTAGGATATAAGCCTCAAATGTGCCAGGATGTGCATCTCCAAACTGGAAGTTAAGATGTGAGAAAATGGAAGCCTGAGACATAGGCTGCAGGGCAGGTAGTGGTGCAGAAGAAAAGGGAATGTATAGTCCTTTTGAACATAGCTCAGGGTCCAGGATTCCTGAGTTAGCTGGTAAAGAGACTACCTAACATTTTAGCCAAATGATCAAGCTACACAGAATTCAGGGATTATATTTTTCTCCTGCTTTCATTTGCTATTGGCTTATGTCACCAGAATTTGTTCTATAGACTTGTGAGTTTTGAACTTTTTGTATGAGCCCCAGGGATATAAATTTGCTTTAACACGACAGAATTTCTGATGGTTGTTTTTCTAGATTAGTTAACTCCTAAAAGTAATTTTGGAAGTTTTAAGAATACAGACATTAAAACATACAAAAAATAGAGAGCACTCGAACTCAGGTTACTTGTGAAAACTTAATTCAAACTCCTGGAAGATACAGTCTTTTATCTGTGAGAGATGACATGTTTGAACCACAGGCCATTCCTTACTTATTTCAGAACACAAGCTATCTAGTGTTCAGAGTAGGGAGAAGACATGAAGTAGCCTGCTGATTGTATAACTCTTTGTATTTACCTTTTCTAGTACAAAAGGTACACAGTACAGTGACTGAGGTACCTGGTTTCATGAACAAAAAGTGTGTTCATTGGACAGAAGAATGTCTCCTGAACAACTGGATTATCTCCTTGTCTTGTTTCAATGGATCCTGTGTGAGGCTGAATCTCATTTAATTCAGTTTTGGGACAGGTGATGATAAATAGGTATTTTTCACTTTCTGGGCACCCAGCCTCATGCTGTGAAGACTTCTCAACTGCAAACAAAGTTGATGTCAGATGGATTGCCAAATAAAGTGTAGAAATAAATGCTATATCATTGAAAAATGTAATCATCCAAAACAGGCAGCCAAATAACACATATTTTTGACATTAACTGTACGCTCTGTGTATAACATGGGGATAAATGCATTAAAGTTTGTGAAGCTGTCATTTGCTAGTGATAAATGTCAAAAGAACCGTTGAATCACAAAATATCCTGAGTTGGGAGAGTTCCATGAGGATCATAAAGTTCAACTCCTGACTGCACACAGGAAAACTTAAATCATATATATGAGAGTTTTGTTCAAACCCTTCTTGAACACCTACAGGTTTGGAGCACTTCCTTGGAGAGCTTGACCACCCTCTCAGTGAAGAAAATTTTAGTATCCAATCTGAATTTATTCCAATGCAGCTTGAAGGTGGGATCACAGGGTGAGGATTTTTGAGTCGGAATCACCATAAGCTGATAAAGTTGGACAAGGAGCTGCCTGTTGAGCTGAACATAGGCAGTAGGACACAATGATTGGAGACAGCAGCTCCAGAGAGCAGAGAGTATGGAAGGCAGTTCTTGAAAGCCATGTCACAAATTCATTGTGATTTTTACAGCTGGCCTTTTAGAATTGAAGTTAAATGGGGATGTAGCGAATATTGCACTTCCTAATCTGCAGGCATTAAACTTTGCAAAGTTTCTATTACTTCAATTACTTTTTCATGTATAGCACACTTATTTACAATGAGCCAGAATGGTTTAGAACTAAATGAAGAAAAGTTTGTGAAAGAAATTATAGTTTTAGAGTAAGAGCAAGAGAATGAATGGAAGGTACCTTAAGAGCCACTAGAAAGCTAAAAGGAAATGATGGACTTTTGAAAGATCACAAAAATAAAAAGAGCACAACAGATTCAGCTCTGGGGTGATGATGCACTTGTGAGAGATCTGAAATTGAGGATAAAGCACTGTTAGTTTTTATGTGAAAAAGAGGCTGCACCATGATGACGGATGTTTAAAGAGCAAGAATTCTGGGTTTTGGGTCACAAGTCAAAGTCCAAGTCTGTAGTCTTTTTAAAGGAAGAAATGGTTGAGTCAGTCAGGAGTCTTATGAGAGTGTCATCACAAAATCTTCTCTTTGTAGGAAGGAAGGCTGGAGTTTTTCCACTTGCAAGGCTCTGTGCAGGACATATTCTGAGTCTCGTGTCAAGGAAGGGACCCTGCTGTTTAGAATATTCACCCATCCACCTTACAGTTTAACAAAGCCATTGTGGAAAGATGCTCTAGTAAATGCCCTGACTGTGTCCTGCTCTAACTAATTTTTCCAAATGGCCTTTTAGAATATAAAAGAGCAGCGCGTTAATCCAACCTGATGGTCCTGTTGACTATGGCACAGTCCTCATCCAACGGGAAAGGACAAGTTGCCTAAAAAAGCAACATTGTTCATTGCTCAGACAGTAAATGAAACAGAAGAAAAATAGCTTTGCTTTGAAAATAAGAAAGTTCACCAAAAAATTACTGGTTTTTCCAGGTTTTGTCTATGAAGCAGATGTCAAAATATTGCCAAAGTATCGTCACACTGATTTGCAGTAAGATAATCTTCTTATGATTTTTTAATAATTTGATTTTAAAATTAAATTTATTACAAGAAATATATTAAAGAATGCTTTTAAAACAAACCAAATTTAGGCATTATGAAATAAAATTCACTTGAGAATTTAATATTTTTCAAGTTTGTTTTTTTCTCTCAGACAGCTCTAAACAAAGCTAATAACCAATTAAAAACTACATTGTGCATCTTACTGAGATAAAGCAGAAGCTAGATCATCAGGCAAAAACTACTCATTCCATTATATATATGTAGCATCACTTCCATTTCTGCAGGCTAGTAGTGCTGTTTCAAAAATGGGATATACATTATTCCCCTGTGCTTTTCACTGCACCCCCTTATCAGGCACTATCACTCATCTGATTGCACATGCAGAAAGATCAACATGTTGGTCCAACTGAAAATTGGCCAATTGTCATCTGCAAGAATGCTCATGTCACCATAGAAAGGTGACATAAATTTATAGCTAGTCACTGAGAAGAGGATAGGACTGCTACTTTTGGCAGCAGCTTTATCATGCCTGTGGTGAAACCATGGAGCCTGATCTTATTCAAGTTCTTCAATAAGAGAAATACCATGAAAAAAAAAAAAAAAAGGAATATAATCAGCCAGATTTAATGGAAAGAAACATAGCTGAAGGTACACAGAAGCTCTTTCATTTAGTGCTGTTCTTACACACTGTGGCAAGCACATTTCTCTCTCTCTCAGGATTTTTATAAAGGTGCACAGAGAGAAGTGAAAGAGAAAACAATTTCTATTTCTGCTCCATGTTTTTCTCTTGTAGAATGTGTTTGGAGAATTGTTTACCTAGAGCAAATGCCTGGCTGGATCACGGTGGATTGTTTGGGCCTGATGGCCAATGAGATCCACCTGTGTCTGGACTCTGGAGAACAGGGTCACGAGTTGTGAGGGGAGTTAGATAAGATAGAGAAAGTAGCATGTAGTTTTTAGTATCCTCTTTTATATAGTATATTAATGTATCATAGCATAATTATAATAAAGAATTCATTCAACCTTCTGAAATAAGTCAGACATCATCATTCTTCCCATTGGGTTCGCCGACATCTACAACAACACACCCCACAGAGGAGATCTTCAACCTCTTAAGTAGAAAGATCTTGTTTAGGAAACTAGAAAAATCCAGTACTTGATTAATACTTGTGATAAAGTAGTTTTTGAGATCCACAAGTGAAAATCTAGAAAGAAATAGGATTTAGAAAGGATAGGGAATTTTCTGTATATATAGGAATACATACACAGATGCTGCTCCAAAGATAGGTTATGGTAAGATGAGAAGCTAGGTTCATGCAACAACTCCCTCCTGCTGAAATGGAGTCATTCTCTCCTCCTTCAGGCTGCACACTCTTCTGTGCTCTCTTTGTGGGGGCTTTGGTACCTGGTTGACATATAAGTCACTTCAACACACCAAGGTGGTAAGAAGCTATTCACCTTTTTTTTTACTTAATTGATTCAGTAGGTTGGAGAACAAATGTTATTAATGGTGGCAGTGCCCCAAAAATAGCTGAATATCATAGCTGACAGCTTTTCTCAGCAAAATGTCACTAAACCAACATGAAATCATGCTATTTTAGACTTAGACAGGACAGTATAGGAAAACTGGCTGTAGAAAATGATCCTAAAAGTTGATGTTGTGTAAATTGTATGGAAAGAAGACAAAAGCAGGTCTATATCTAAAGCCCTTGATTTCAAAAGGCAAATTTTGGTAAACTATGACCTAGTTAATCAAGTCAAGTGAATGGAGCAGCTCAGAAGTTTGAAATGAAAATTATTTGCCCTTTCTTAAAGGGGCAGGTGCTAAGACAGTTCATAAAAAGGATCATTAAGTAGAGTACTTTTGGGGAAAGAGGAACTGAGTACCAGAAGAGTTTTGCTACACATTGAGAATCCCTGAGATAAGGTCATATTTTCCAGAGCAGAATGAAGGAAATGGCAGCAGGTAGTATCAAACAGGAGAGTACCAAAATAGTGTCTTCTAGTAGATTTCTTTGGGAATTATTCTTGGGATTGATCTTATTGTTTGGCAAAGAAGAGAAAATGAGTTTATTGCAGTGGCTGGTTTCACAAAACTAGGCAGCATCATCAACAGAGCTGCAGTGGTATGTCATATGGAAAAACAATGAATGACCTTGATGACTGAACTCATGGAAACAAACTGCTATAATACAAAATGCAAGGTCATGCACCTGGAGGCTAGCAAAAATTTTGCTGTTAATGGAAAACTTTCCCAGTAACTGAGTAGTAGAAAAGAACATAGGTATCAGTAGGTAGTTACCTAATGTACTTATGCAAAAAGGCAACTACACACCCAAGACTAATATTTCATGGAGATATGGAAATATTGATCTACTGAACAATGTAGTAATTTAGCCTAAAATGGATTGTTATGAGAATTTGAACTGATATTCAGACAGATGAGTTCAGACTGGGATGGGTAGTAATAAAGCCTAGTAGAATGAACATTGGACTGAAGATCTGTTGAGCAAGAAGAGACTAAAAAATCTGTATTTAGTCTAGCAAAAGGAAGGCTGAGAGGGAATATCATGGCTGTCTATAAATATATTAGGACTAAACACCAGGGAAGGAGAAGAACTATTTAAGCCAAAGGATGAATACTGGCACAAAAACAAATGGATTCTTGAATAAATTTAGTCTGAAAATTAGAAGAAAGTTTCTAACCACCAAAACAGTGAAGTTCTGGAACAGATTTGTCACATAAGTAGGGGGTAAACATATCAGATGGGGCTACTATTAAGATGGGGCTTGAAAAGTTTCTGCAAGGGATTATATGACACAGTTTCCTCTAATAGCAAGATAGTGGACTCAGTGACCTAAGCAGTCTCTTTCAGTATTAAGATCCTGCCTTCTGTTTTGTAATACCATTTCTCCATTAAGACAAGAGATCAATCCAACTAAAACCCTCAAATGTTTAAAAATTAATAAAAATTACTTTGCAAGTAAAGATTATGTTAATTATTGTAAACCCCCTTAAAATTGTTACAGAAGAACAGTTGGTAGGTATTACAATCTTATTCTTTCAGCATGGGAATGTCTTCTGTGGGGAAGTTGCCCAGATCAGATCATAAATTGTTATTTACTGCTCCAAAACTTAAATATGGGATGCAGCATAAAGGTAATTTGAAGACATATTATATTATGCAATGAATGATAATCTTATAGGATAGGACATATTGTGTCCTTATTCAACCATTGGAAAGATCACTTTTGGTTAATTAAACTGCAAATTACACAATCTGCCTATAGACACGTAGTGATTTATTTATAAATATTACAAAATGCATATATAGTCCAACAACCATAATGGAAACCACAGGTAATGTTCTGTACAAAGCATTTTTTTGTAATTAAAAAAAAATCTATGGGTTCTGTTATGTAAAAACACACAGATATGATATAATGGAATCATAGATTGATTTGGGTTGGGAGGGGACCTTGAAGACCATCTGGTTCCAACCCCTGTGGCATGGGCAGGAACACCTTCCATTAGACCAGGTTGCTCAAAGCTCCATTGAACCTGGCCTTGAACATGGCTGAAGATGGGGCATCCACAGCTTCTCAGGGCAACCTGTTCCAGAGCCTCAGAATCCTCATAGTGAAGGGTTTTTTCCTAAGTATCTTTTCATTAAGTGCTTTAGTCTACAAAGAATAGCTGCTATGCCTGATGAAACTCAAAAATCAGAACACCGATAGAGGAAGCAAAACCAAAATGATGAAGCTGTTACTGATCATAGTTGTTTTAAGATTCTGCTTTCTTTTGTTTTGATTTTGTGTTTTTAATTTCTCTTCCATCCACTACTATTTCTTGAAGTTGTATTGACCAAACACTAGTAGACCACAATTCAATTATGCCATGACTATGAGAACACATGTTCCATCAATGAGATTAAAGACAGAAAAGTAAGAGAAATATTGGAAGAAATGGTAGGAGAAAAAAGAAAAGTTGTTCTAAGCCTGGAACAAATGCCACTATATCATAGATAAATAACGCTGACAGCAGGAGGTAGCTTTAAACTATGTTCATCTTGTTATTACAATACAATATGCATCACTTGAAGGTTGCTTTGGTAAGTGCTTTTAAGATTTCTGCTCAAACATAAATTTTCCAAAATGTATCAGATTACTCCTTCTCAGTTCAAATACAGTCGACTGGTTTTTGAGAAAATAGTCCCCCATGACAGCCAGAAGGGTGTCACTCTTCTTATAAGGTGATAAACAAACTATTGGCTCAGCTTTGTTGAATTTATCTACTCCCAGTCAATACATTTGACATTTTCTAGTAAGGTTACTGACATCAGGCCTGTCCATGAAAGAAGTGGTGTGAAGCCTATAAATACATACGCTTCAATTCTCTGGTGCTCATGAAGAGATTTTGCTGCTTAGCGTTTGAGCTAATGCTAACTCTTTCAAACCATAAAAAGAATTACTCTATATGAATTATTCTTAAAAGTAATCTGAATTATACATGGTTCTATAGAGGAAGAGGAATTTACATGGTTGCCTGAACTTTTTGTCCCTTTTCCTGATGTCAGTTGAAAAAATGAAAGAAAAATTACGGTGTATTTAATTATTTTTGGCTATATTTCAACATATGAATTTAAAACTAAGGTTACATGTCTATAGGGGGACAACAGTTCTCTGGAATTATAAACTTTATTATACAAAAACATTTCATATAGTTCCAAAAGTGCAAGCAAAACCATTAAATTTTGTTTGAGCTGTATAATCTAAAACATTAATGAAAATGTCCTATTGCTACGTAACAGTCCTAGACAACACTGTTGGTAATGTCTCTTGCTATGGCAGTGGTAAGATGCAAAGTATTCTCCAGTTACTTTTAGTACTCCAGAATACTAAGAGTGATAGGTTTTTCTTAATGTGTTCTTAATTAGAAAAACACTTGTTTTCTACCATCCATTGCTAGTGCTTCAGTCCTCATGAATTTCTTTCTGAACTCCATGAGAACTTAAATGCTTAAGGATAAGCACTGTTGTAGAACAAAATCATGTTCATGAGACATATGACTAGGAATACTGGCAAATATGTAATATGGAAGCCAACTTAAAACAGCTTTAAAAAAATTCAACCAATCTAAATGATATTCCAGGCTAATGATGAAGATGGTCAGGAGCTAGCTGACTGGATGGAGTGAATGGGGTTCAATGTTGAAATTTCAACAGCTTTCTGGTTACATAATTAGTTTGGTAGTGTGATACTGCAGATCAAATATATATCAATTTATAGGGCAACTTTGATACCTTCAAAATGGGTGATGATGCATGCAAACGTGGCACTTTCCTCCTTGGCAATGGTTGAATTAGAGCTGTTCTGCCGTCAGCTCACATAATTTTTTGCAGGCATGAGCAAGCTGCTGCCAGCCCTGAGGGAACTCTGTCCCTCCACACCAAATAGCCCTTCCAAGCTTCATCTGATGAGCAGTATGTCTTGGAAAAAAAAAGCCCCAAAACCAACAAAACGAAACCCACATTAATTCCACTCAACAACATAGAGTAACAGTGCTGGATAAGCTTTTGGCTTGAGTTGTTGATTTGAGCCAGTGTCTCTGGGTGGCATCATTAGGAAGAAACTAGATGTATTGTTGTGACAATGGATGGTAGAAAATTTCTCGTCTCTCCCACACACGAAAATTATTAGCCAAACACATCAAAGGTGGTGGAGAGAGGAGACATCCCTCCAATGACTCCTGCGCCGCCCGTGAGGAAGGCTGTCCCTCAGGCTGATCCCGCGGGTGGTTCCAGTTCCCGACTGGAAATGGCGCCAGCCGGTGAAACCCAGCGCCTTGCGCACACAAGAGCCTCTCTCTCCCGGGGGGATGCTGCTGCGCGTGGTTGACACGGATTGATCCCGGCTAGAGGAGGCAGGGCGGGTATTGCGCTCTCTCTCTCCTTCTTCTGGGCAGAGGAGGATGGGTAGATGGAGCAGAGCGGGACCAGCGCGCCAGACGGGAGGCTGCACTGCCCCGGTCCTCGAAGGAGCGGGCGCTGGTGCCACGGCCAGCGCGGGGGAAGGAGCCGCGCAAGGGAAGCGCGCATCCTCCATTTTGGCGAAGGGCGGGCGGAGAGTTGGCTCCCGGCGCCTGGCCGGAGCAATCGTCCCCACCCCGCGGCACTGCCGGGGACACCCGGCTTCTTTTCCCGTGGGGAAGCCGGACGGAGGCTGTTCAAATGGACGCCCCGCTGCGCCTCACGTTGGTTCAAACTGGTACCAAGCTCCCCGCAGCGGCTTCCGACAAAATGGAGGACGCCACCACTATTACCACCACCAACACCACCACCACCACCACCATCTCCTCCAGGAGCCATGTCGGCGGCTGATATGGCGCCCTCCCCCGCGGCAGGCGGGGGCAGCAAGGCGTCCTCGGCTGAGGAGGCGCTGCTCGGCGGGGCAGGCTGTGGGGACGCAGATCAGGCGCCCTCCCTTGGAGACGTGAACTCTCCCTTTTCCCTCTGGGAACGCTTCCATTACCCATGCTCTGTCCACTATGGGAATGACCCCAGGTTCAAAATCCTGGTGAGGGGAAGGAAGGAGCGGAGTGGAGCCCTTCGGAGAAGCACTGCCAGCCCCTATGGCTCGGCGGCGGGGGACGGAGCGGGAGAAGCGAGCCCGCGCCCCACGGCCGGAGCGGCGGCGCCCGCAGGGAGCGAGCGCACGGCCGGGACGGCTAACGCACCCTGCCCGCGGCCGGCAGGGCGCAGCCGGCTCAGCGGCACCGAGAACTTCTGCAAGTTGCCGCTGTCAAAGAGCGGCGCGGGAAGCGCCAGCGCAACCCTTGGGCACGGGTAACGAGCCGGTCGGTGAGCAGCGATCCGGGTTCCTTAAACCTGATGGATCAAAGTGGGAAGAACCCCAAGCATGGCCAGGAGGAAGATTGGCAGTTTATAGGGTCAACTGGCTGCGGGCGGCTCTGATGGATGGGCGGCGCACCCACTCCGCTAGCCCAGCGCCAGAGCCCGCCCTCTGGGAAAGCCAATGCCGGGGCAGGGAGGCGGATCTCCCCGAGCTCCCTTGGCCCGGTTCCTCCTCCCCTTCGCCAGCAGCTGCGCTTCGCCCGGGACTGGACCGAGTTAGAGTTGAGGCGCCGGAGGAGTAGCGCAGAGTGCGTGCGTCCCCCGCGGGGGGGTTCGTGCCCGCAGGCGGTGGGGAGCCGGGTAAGGCGCGGGCGCGGGGCGTTGCGCCTCACCGGGGCGGGCTGGCGGGGGGCTGGCGGCGCTTAGCTGCCCTCAGGGCGGGGATGGGAGAGCAACCGCCGTGCCTCCCAGCTACCCGGCCGAAGTACCCCGCGGTGTCGCTGCCGCGCCGCCGCCTCTGGCGGCGGGGGTGCGGGCGGCACCGGGGGCAGTCCCACGCATAACCATCGCGCCACGGCGGGGGGCGGTGGGGAAAAAAGGGGGGCGCCCGGGGGCAGCCTCGAAGAGGGGGGGGGCAGGGGTATTTGGGGGAAGGGCCGGGTCTGCTCTAGCGCCTCCTATTTTAACTCTCTCCCTCCCTTCCCCGCCGGGCCCTCGGCTGTTGTTCTGCCCCTGTGCCTCCCCCCACCCACCGCCCTCGCAGCCCCCCCGCGGGTACCTCCCTCCCCTCCCCTCCTCTGCCCGGCGCTCCGCGGCTCCCCTCCCGTATTGTTCGGCTGGGTCCCTCTAATGGCGGACAGGAGGCGGTAGTGCTGCTGGCCGACTGCAGGGGGGCAAACCCGAGACCAGGGGCAACTGCCGCGCGAGCGGGCGGGGGGCGCGGGCGCTCGCCCGGCGCCGGGGCCGTGCCGCTGAGGGCCCCGCGGCCCCTCCGGGCGCCGGTTCAGGGCGTATAGGGCAAGTTCGCAGGTAACACTCGCTGCTCCCTGCCGTGGGTGCCACCGCTGCCTCTGTACCCCACCCTCGCGGTAGGAGCCCCACGGTGTGGTGGCGCCCGGGGAAGTCTCCTTGTCCCTCCTTCCTTCAGCGGGGACAAGCTGCGTGGGTGTGCCATGAGGTGTACCCCACCGCCCCCGGCGAGAGCAGTGGGTTTATTTGTTTATTTGTTTATTTATTTATTTATTTGAAAGATTGGGATTAAAGGGAAGTGGTGAGTGATGCAGGCAGTACCTGCCCTGGCCAGGCGATGGAAACGCTCCTTGGGGGCACTGCCTGATCCTCGCTGCCCCGTGTTAACCCCACGTCTTTCCCTTAGGCTCCAGCCCAGTTTGGTGCAGCCTTGGCAGCGACCAACAAGGAGAGGGAGCTCCATTGTGAGTGCTATTTGTGTATCTGTTTCTGCCTTTGCTAGACCTGCTTACAGCGGGCTTGAACCATTCCCCCCGCCCCGTATTCTCCGGGGACAGGGGTAGAATGAGGTCCCTCTAGGGCTGGGTGGGGAAATTCCTGGGTTCAGTAGCCGCTGCCCTGGGGCAAAGCCCCAGTAATGGCTGTGAGGCGGCTCCTCCTCGGAGTGGGCGCTGCTGCTGCAGACATCGCTCCTGCAATACCAACTCCGGCAGGCAGACGACGGGCTGCTGCCGCTGCTCACGTTACCCGGCTCGGGAGGGAGGAGGAGGAGGGCATATTTCGGGTGCCCTCTAGAGTTCTGGAGCGTGTGTGAAAATCCGTGACAAGACACCTTCAGCCATCTTGAATTTTTCTCCCCCCCTCCATTGCTCGAATCACGTGTCCCGCGTATCATCTCGAAGCTAAGAAGAGGCATGGGAGGTTTAAAATCACCCAGCAGTTTGTAGTGGAGAAGCGCGCTCCGTCGTCTTTTTGTGCATTCACACTGGTTCTCTACACCCACAGATTTGTTGGGGTGATCTTGTTGGCTTCCTTGGCTGGGCTTCTGAGCCATCCGCTTTGTCCCTTCCCCAGGAAGCTGGAGGACACTGGTGAAACCCACAGGTTCCCAACAGCGAGCATTTTTGGTGTTTTGTCTGTGTGGGATTTTGAGAGCAGATTTTGATCTCTGTTGGGTGTTAGGTTGGCTAAGGAGAGGCTTGTTGCCAATCCCTGTGGGTAGGACTGGGAGGTCACTTGACTCTGGTTTCTGCCCTTGTTAATGTTGGGGCTGTTTTTTAGCTGCATGGGGCATTCCGAAATCGCCAAGTAGCGTAGCGAAGGAGCGAGTGAGGCTGCGAGCGCACGGGAGAGGCTCGGGAGCTGCCGCGCTGGGCCCGGGCGCGGTGCGCGGGCTGCGCCGCCAGAGGCGCCGGCGGGCAGCGCGGCGGCTCCGCTGGGAGCGTGCAGCCCGAGAACAAAACAAAAAGGCAGCGCCTCTCTTGCTTTCTGGGTCCCTCCCTTGGTTACAGCACGGATTCAGGTATTGCGCTCTTCCCCACCACTTGTATCTAGAATTTTTTCCCCCCTGCTCTGTTTCTGTCCCTTGCTGTTTTACGTGGTAAATTTTCCAGATTCGCAGAGCTTGCAACTTTTTTTTGTCACTTTTTGGTGGCTTACATGTACAAAGAATAAGTGCTTCGCTGCAGAGCCTCACTGCTTAGGATGAAGACATCAGATCTGTATTCGTTCTGCACGTCTAAAATTACAAGCTGCATCAAAGACTTGTAAGAGTTTACATGGCACGTTATCGTTAATAAAGTCGTCTGTTCCAACCCTTGACTTGCTACAGCAGTTTAAAATTTTTAATAGTAATTTTTTAACTCTTACCATGTCTTGGATGTAAGGCTACCATCTAATTTTATTTCTGATTCATTTGTTATGCATTCCAGTCTAATAGCTGTTCTGTTTTTTCTGATTATCCTTCATGTCAAAAGTTACTTCAAGGAAATACCAAGGCAAATGATGCTTTGGAAGAAGGGGGACAGTTGTGTACTGGAGCTGGTTTGACAGAAATTATTGCAGCTTTGTGTGGCTGCTTATGAAAAGATGAGAATACTACCAAGAACAGCTGTATAGCTAAGAGAAGCCTTTCAGTAAATGACTTGCACAAAAGCATCCTGGTAGCTGGCACATTGTCCTCCTCCAGCTGTGATGATGGTGGTGCAGCCTTCTTGTGGCATGTGATAGGACCATGCTGTTCTGGGTGTTTGGTGCTTAGTGCTGCAAGGTCATCTCTAGGAACCAAACTCATCAGCTATGTTATTTGGTGGTTAAACTAAGTAATGTGTTTGAATAGAAGTCTGTCTTAATTAGAGCAATAAATTCACTTTATTATCTACTAAATTGGCTTTATATTGTTGTTATTAATCCTCTTTGACCTCAAATATATGATTGCATTCTACTGTTGCTTGCTCTGTAATAACATGCTAATAGGGATTTGCTTCAGCAAGAATGCCAAAGTGGCAGTGAAAAAATGAAAGCAAGTTTCTTTGTCTTTTATAGAGCTTGTTCAAGTATGTACAGAGGGATATGGTACAAAGCTGGTACAGTCTCTTTCAGATTTTTGCTAGGGTTGTTTGGTTTGGGTTTTGGTTTTTTTGGTCCTGCAGAATCATGAATTGTCCTGTGTTTGAGAAATTTTCATTTTGGTTTTGAGGACTAAGTACAGAGTTGCTGAAGTTCTGTCACATTGTTTGAGTTTGCATTTAATTGATGTACCCTGCAATAAAAGCAGTATGGGGAGTTCTGTTAAGAACTTGTATCAAGAATTGTTTCTAATGGAAAATTCACTGTTCATGGAGAACTATTTATTTTTCCATCACAATTAACAATTAACTCAACCAATTTATGGAAAGGGATTGGAATTTGAAGTTCACAAGAGTTCAGAAGACTGCTCAGGTGTCCAGTGTGCGAAGTTTGAGGTAATACTTGCCTCATGAGGGTCTTAAAAGCCCCCTGTGTTGCATTGGAGTTTTGTATCCACTGAAATTGTGTTCAGCTCCACAGCTGGAAGTGTTTTCTTTTCAACTTCTTCTTAACTATGTTTCAGTGATTTAATCTTAGTAGTTGAAGGCTCTTTGTGGCTAACTGGGTTGCTTGCTTACACATTAAAGTTCAGACGAAGCTTAGCTTGTATTCCATATTTATAGCTTGCCCTATGTGCTGCTGGCATTACATGCCAACTTGATGTATGAACAATTTACTCAATTTAGATGGTACTATTTACATTCTTTATTTTATACCAAGATTTGCAAGTTTGTCAGATAGCGTTTTTTACTTCTAAGAGAAATTTTTGGTAGAAGGAAGAAGTTTGAGACTTCTGGAATGCAGTTGCATGTTATGGCTTCTTCAGTTAGGACTTTCACTATATTGACTTTGATAGCATAGTTTTACAGCTGGATTCCAGACCCTCCTGTTTGTTGCCCATTCTGTGTGTATTGGTGTAAATGCACTTTATTGGGACTATTCATCCTGCCACCTGTTTTGGGAGAGAAGTGCTGATTCATGTGTGACTGTTCTCAGGCGTTTCTGTGGTTTCTAATGCACAAACAAGCTTTGCATCTTTGCTGTCATGTGAATCTCCATCCCTTACCCCCTACTCAGATGGTTAAGTAGCATTCATTGCTGCTGTGGTTGGCTGGATTGAATACAATCCAGTGTGTGCCTGTTGGCCCAAGAAGGCCGATGGCATCCTGGCCTGGATCAGCACTGGTGTGGCCAGCAGGAGCAGGACAGTGACCGTGCCCCTGTACTCAGCACTGGTGAGGCCACAGCTCCAATCCTGTGTGCAGTTCTGGGCCCCTCACTGCAAGAAAGACATTGAGGGGCTGGAGCGTGTCCAGAGAAGGGCAGCGGAGCTGGGGAAGGGTCTGGAGCACAAGTCCTGTGAGGAGCAGCTGAGGGAGCTGGGGGTGTTCAGCCTGGAGAAAAGGAGGCTCAGGGGGACCTCATCACTCTCTACAGCTGCCTGAAAGGAGGGTGTAGCTGGATAGGAGTTGGCCTCTTCTCCCAGGTTACAAGTGACAGGACAGGATGGCCTCAAGTCACACCAAGGGAGGTTTAGATTGGATTATTTTGGAAAATTTTTTCACTGGAAAGGTTGTCAAGCATAGAAACATTCCTAGGAAAGTGGTGGAATTGCCATTCCTGAAAGTAATTGGAAGATGTGTAGGTGTGAAAAGTAGGGACATCATTTAGTAGTGAACATGGTGATGTCAGTTTAATGGTTGGACTTGATCTTAAGGGTGTTCTCCAACCTAAATGGTTCTATGATTTCAATGCCACTTATTTATACTTAAATGATTTTGAGAATTGAAAGCTTCTTTTTCATGAACTTCTAGAAGTTATGAATTTCATATGTATTCTGTGAAACTCAATGCCACTAGAGTTCAATAAGACACACACACAAAGAGTTTGATTATATGTGCGTGTGTATGTATGAGAACATCAGCGGTTGCAGATCAGTGATTGTCGTTTATGGACAGGGTCCACTGAGGGTTTCTTGTCCCTTCATCTGAAGTATCTCTTGGACACAACATGTCAATGATGAAAGTTGTTTTCTTGCTCTGGATTGCTATCAGAAGAAAATTATTTCAATCAATGGTTATAATAGATATTTTTATTAATCCAACATAAGTAAAATCTACAGAGATTGTTAATTTTTGTGTTCAAGTGACAGTTTTAGTGACAAGATTGCTAACAACATATTTTTCAAATTGCTCTCGATTCAGAGAGCATTTGTACTTGGTAAATTTGTCTTCATGCTTAAATACTTAATTTTTGTCCATGTTTCCTAAATATTTTGGGATTAGCTTTACAATAACTTCTTTCTCTGCCCCTTTCTCATAATCATCTATTAAAAGAATAATCTTGTAGGGATAGCAGGGACTCATCACAGAGGTGGGCTGCAGAAGCAAGTGTTCAGTGATCTTACTCAGGTGATGTCAGTGCTCTAGCCAGCCATACTGAGTGTCAGTAGCACAAGAAGATTTTGTTTGGGTTTTTTAAATTTGTCTGAGATGGGACTACTTAATGGTGTTGCCTGTTGTGCAAAACTATGTGTTTGGGTCTCTAAAAAATACAATTTGCAATATGTTACTTCTTTAATTAAAAGGTTTATGAACTTTATTGTACAGGTTCTTTAACCCTTACAAGACTATCAGAATCCTTCAGTTAGTATCATTATAGCTTCCAAAGGCTGTAATACTGACAATTTGTGTACCTAGTGCTGTACAAAAGTCTGTTCAGGCATAGTCCCTGTTCATCAGTTTTACCCCCAGCACATGCTAAGCAGAATGTCATCTCAGTTCTACCTTTCCCCCATGGAATAGTTTGTACAGTAGCCATATATACTTGGGCACTGATGGGGACAGCAGCTGCTTCGATATTTGAACCAGAGCTACTGATGTAACTTATGCTGGACTACATCATTAGGTGAAATCAGTGGCATTATTTGTGTTTGTGTTGGTTTTTACATTTAGTTTCCTCTAATCTTTTGCTGTGAAAGATGGTATTGAAGAAGATAGAAAATCATGCACATAGAATTGTATGGGTTATGGCAAATTTTACTAGTTGAGGGCTGCTTGCAACTCACAGTCAGTCCAAGAAGCATGGACATCTTTGTTTTCCTCCTGCAGGCTTTTGTTGAAAGTGTACTGGTATCTTACTTTTCTTTAGGCTCTTCTGTGCAATGCAGCCATACTGAATGTTAAAAAAAGTTAATTCATTTGAGTTAACTCATAATGCAACTGTGCTTTTTTTTTTTTCTTTTTGTTTTCCTCTCTCCTTGAAAGTAACCTCAATGAAAACCTTACTTCTTGAAGTTCCTTTTCCTTAGATCTGTGTTAGATCTTTCCAGCTTGATATTTACTCCTAGTACTACATCAGATTTCTCTAAAAGTCATTTTGTTCGTCTCATTCATAAACTCGGCTGTCATGCCTGTATGGATGACCTTCAAGTCTCTCTTTTCCAGACTTGCTGCCCTCTAAACTAGCTAAATCTCTGTGTGTGCTTTTGACTTCTCTTTGTGGATGTGTGACCTTTAGCTGAGGCTACTATTGCAAAGGAAAAATCTCTGTGCTGTTGCTTGTAGACAGCAGTGTCATGACATCTTTGATTCAAGCCTATAATCTAGCCCTGGTTTTAGACATAGCGCACACTCTTCTAACAAAGACTGTAGATTTCTCCCACATATTAAGTGGTGTTTTAACTGTTAATCACCAATTAGGTGTTTGTTATTTAGTTGTGTTAGAAAATCACAAGAGTACGAGATCATACCTTTGATCTGTGTATCATGTGGTAACAATTTTTCTGAACAGATGTGATAAGAATGATCCTACTCTGTTGATGGGGACCTAGAATCCTATACCAGAATGCTTTCCTGGACTTCTCTTCTGACTGTCCGATCTTTTTGCCTTTTGCATTTTATGGCGATAAAACCAACAGGTTTTGCTTACCTTTAATCTAATGTTGGGATCTAACTGTGGAGGGTACTATCTGGTTTTTGTTGTTAATGAGATTGTAAGTGCTGTTTAGGAAGTGACATCATGGGCAGTTAAACAATTTCATTCATTCTCCTGTGATGCTCCTCATGCTTGTAGAAGTGGTGCGTGTGCGCTCTTACAAGCAAGCCAGTTGCAACCTGTTAATGCAAAAGAACCTGATTTTAGGAAATAAAACCTAGTGAAAACAAACCCCAACCACAACCTTTCCTGTCACCCTGGGACTCAAACACACCTTCCTTAGCAAAAGAACTATTTGTAATCATTGTTTATGGTGGTGCTGTTTCCTTGTATTCTCATTTTTGTCTCTCTCCATCTGTTGCCCCTTATGTTTAGATTGTTTGCTCTTTGAACAATTTCACTCTGTGTTTGCACAGTGGCTAGCATGATGTGGTCTACAGCTTTGGCTCCTGAGAGTCTGTGATAACAGTTGTGATCTATGGGTGTGGTATTGGTGTCTTTTTTTTCCCTTTGTGTGTGTGTGTGTGGAAAAGGGAAGAAGACCTAGTGTTCTGTTATACCTGAGATAATTTCGTTTTGTTTGAACAACAATTGATTGTTAATATGCCAATCTGTAAATGTTTAACAGTTCTTATTAAGCTGGCAGAATTTACCAGACATCTTTTGAGCTTATAACTAGTGTTTGCACATATGCACGTTTGGGATTTTGTTTATTATAAAAATTATTAGTAGTAGCAGTAGTTTTTCTTGTAAGGGTGGTTATGTTTTTTTGAAAAAAAAAAAGTTAATTCAGGAAATTATGTTTTGTTCTGGTTGGTGATGCCTCATTAAGGAAGCCAAGTAGTATCTAGAGAGGCCAGGTAAGAAGTACTTTTTATCCATGTAATAGAAAAAGAATTCACAATTTAGAAATTAAGGAAAATGTAGAGGACAACAAAGGTGATTTGTTTTTTATCAGAAGCAAAATTTGGATATTTGCCATCGTCACAGTGTTTGACCATCATTATTTATACTTCTATCCAAAGAATTAACAAAGAGAAATACTGAGATGGTCTGACTGATATTGTGTATAGTACAGTAATGATCTGAACTAAATTCAGCTTTTTTTTAGTAATTTAAAAGAACCATAAAGTTTGGAGAAGATACACAAGAATTACTTACGAAGGAGTGGAAAACATGCTTTCTATTAACAGACTTCAGTAACTCAGTCTATTCCTCAAATAAAAGAGAATAGATTAGGGTATGACTTAATCCTAATCTAGGAGAGACTGAGCACCCAATACCATGTTAGATAATTGGGTGTGCTTCCCTTTCCAGCTGCAGTGTTAAAGGCTGAATTTCTTAGTGACAGTTATTGCCTAAGCAGTACAAAATCAAACAAGAAACAGTGTGTAGCCTTTCAGCAGGTGCAAGAACTAGAAGATGAAGTATCTTATTGAGGCATCACTTTCTTGTTTTTAGGCAAAAGTTTATAGAGGATTTGAAAAGCTCCCTGCTGGGAAAGTTTTTTTTTTTTAAGGCTCAGACTATGATTCCAGTTGCATATGTGGATTCAAAAGACAAAATATTGGCTTAAAACAAATACTACTTCGTATACTTTTCATGGGTTTAAATTTAATGTATATATCCTTGGTTGTATGACCATTTAAACCAAAATAACTTAGGTTTGTCATTGTCCTTTCCTGTTTGTATCAACATCAGCCTTTTCTGGCTTTTTTTATTGTTTTATGTTTTTAATTTTGGGAGTCAATTTAGGTCCATGAATCATCACAATTAAATTTGGGGGTGAGCAGCTATGTAGGTATAGAGTATTTGCTCTTGTTTTTTTGTGTTTTTGCTTTCTACCATCTTAGCTCCCATGATGGGCTGGCTGTTAGAATCCTTAAACAGCTAGGGAGAAAGGTGAAAGGAGTAGGAATTCAAAACCACAGTGGTCCTGTCCAGGACTGGATGTGGTTTGTAGTTGTGGAACTGTGGCCCTAACAAATACAATATGCATCTTATTTAAAAATAAGACTACCTTTTACATTTTAAAGCAGTTGGATAACCTGGAGTCTTGATTGCATAAAGTAAGTGCAGCAGCCAGTGCAGCTGTGGAAACCTATCATACTTGCCTTGCTGACCAGATCTATTCTTGCCTTGGATTTCATTTCCCTTCAACTTTACCTCATATAGAACATGAACGATTTTGTGGCTGGTTTTTTCATTTGATTTTCTCACACTTCTTTTTCTATCACATTTTGTTTATGGTGATAAGTTTTTTCTTTCCTTTGTTGCACTGTAGCTTCATTGTCTGTTTACTTGGTCTTAGTCTGCATGGGTTTCCCTCCTCCATATAGCATAATATTTACTTAACTCTTTTAAATTCAGTTTTCTTTGTTCTGAATTACTTGATGCATTGAATACTAATCACTGCAAGTAAATGGTGTTGAAGAAGCTTGTCCATACCAGGCCCAAAATACTAGGTTGTTAGCCAATACTTGATTATTTCTCAGGGATGAAAAATCTGGTTGAGGCTGTTAGCTGATGTTAGTTATGCTAAAGGCAAATAAAATGGTCTCTCTGCAAACTCGTTCATTTATGGACTTTGGCATGACAGTTTTTCCTCTTTCTAAGCATATGCAAAAATAAAGTATTTTAGAAGCATTAGTCAAAAAGATTTGTGCAGTCCGGCACTGAGAAGTGGTGTGCCATTAGGCATGGTAGATACCAGTTACCTATACAGAGCTACTTGTTCATGGGTTATACGTATATGAGTGTAGATTAAATGCTAGTTTAAAATAAAAATTTTAAAATCCCAACCAATTAAGAAAAAGCACTAATGAAGAATAATGTTAGAAGTCCATATTGTTAGTTAAAAAGTGTCTTCATTTCCAGAATGTGTGGGAATAGTATAATCTGGGCACTTACAGGATAGAAGACAGCTTTGGCTAGTCCTGGTGGGCAGCAAGTTAAACATGAATAGTGCACCCTAGCAGGATGAATGTAAGCAGCATACTGGACTGAAGGAGCAGGGTGGTAGCCAGCAGTTTAAAGAAAGTGATTGTTCTGCACTGTCTTATACTGGGAGAACACATCTACAGTGTTTAGTCTGGTTTTGGTTAGACTCTGTCCTAATGAAGATGTGGATATTCTAGAGTAAGCCCAGTGTAAGACCAGAGTGATTGAACACATAACAAAGAAGGAAAAGCTGAGAAAGAGGAGTGTGTTCAGTCTAAAGAGAAGGCCGAAGGGACAGTTTACTGCTGTGTTCATCTCATTAGTGGGAAAACAGAAGACAAAGCCAAGCTCTTCTCTTGAGATACCTTTTGGTAGAATGGCAGGTAATAGGCATAAGTAGCAACAGGGGTAACAGTTGTGAATAGCTAAGATAATCAAACATCAGAAGATTCTTGCTCTTGAGATTTCTGTTCTTTCCGGTCTCTAGTTGCTTGTTCACATTTGCTTGGTTTATATATGATTGGCTATACATCCAATTTTTTGTAATTTTACAAATTTGAAAGATTGTGTACTATTCGTGTATACCAGATTTTTTTAAATGCTAGCAAAAGCTAGGGACTTCATAAACTCTCAGTTAATCTTCACTGCTCCATATGGAACAAGAGTAAGGCATGTTTTTGAAATGTGTGCTGTGACCCTCTGACACCAGTGGCCTGTGTTCTATTGCCCAGGCCTGACATCTAAATAAATGTACTGTTTCTGTGTCTGTTTCTGATCTAGTCATTCAGTATTTGTTTTTCCTATTAAGTGTTGCATTTTTTAAAGTTAAGATCCATCAAATGACAACTTGATTCTTGCCATGCTGTATTAATGCCAATTTCTATTTATTTTTCAGGATTTTGCATGTCATTTTCCTGTTTTCAAATCTCTGGCATAGTGTTTCTCTACTGTTTCTGTATTCCCTTTCCACTTAGCCATCTTTCAAGTCTGTTGCTGTGGCCTAGTGTTGCCTATTTTCTAGAAATAGACAAGTGTTTGGCTATAAGTAATAGAAAAGCATTTATTGTGGGTCCTTTGTTTTTCTGTCTTGTTTCATCTTTCTATTCCATTTATAATAAAGGACATCCTTAAGGAGCATCTTGCTGCTTGAGTAGTAGATAAAATTTACTGTCTACCACATTACACATAATGGCTTTTAAGGCTAGAAACGGTGCTGTGTTCTTGCTGATCAGTGTGTTTCCAAGATTAAACAGCCATGAAATACATAGAAAGTGTGCTGATAAGGAGGAGAGACATGTCAGCGTGGCTGCCCTAAAACAGTGTTGGTCAACTGTATGATTTTGATTTACCATGAATTCTTATGCCAGGTGCTGCTTATTCTTTGATGAATAGTCTTGAGAATTACTGGTACTTGTTTTGGATACCCCTTCACAGAACTAAGTTTGAGTTGACTCTATATTTTGATTCTGTTTGTGCACACAAGGAAGCATTTCTTTGCTTTCATTGAGTAGGAAGACTCAAGAAAGAGCCTGTGTTGAGCAAAATTGTTCAGGTATGCCTGGAAGCATCAGTTGGAAAATAGATGTCAGCATTCACAGGTAACAGTAGTGGCTGCAGTTCAGTTAAAATGCTCAGAAGATATCAAAGTTTGCATGCTTTTGGTAAGATTTAGCTGTGTGTAAATAGTTATTCTTGTGAATAAAACTAAAATTTATTGACTTGCTTCACAATATTTCACTAAGTAGATCTTGCCCTTTTACTGTTCTTCGTTACTGTCTCTGCTGGATTACAGGTCTTTTCATATGCTTTTTTGTTGAATTCTCTGAAATCTGCATGACAAACACACTTTTAGTAAGCTAATTTCTTCAATCCATACAATTTCTTTCAAAACCAGAGGAAATAATTAAATTTGAAGCAGCTCCAAACCTACTGGAAAACAAATTCTGAAGCAATGTCTCAAAACTGAAGTAATGAGATATACCGGGCTTTTGTAATGATGGTACTTATATAAACAGGTAAATTACATTTGTGAACCTAAACTTAGTATCCTGTTCCTGAAAGCTTTTACCCATGTTCTGAAACACCAGCAATATAAATACATTGATGGGTTTGTGTTAAATATTACTCAGACTCTTTAATTAGCTTGTATAGTAATTTAAGACCCTTGTTTTACTTTGGTGTTGTGAATACTTGCATTTGAGGTTAGCCCAAAATATGCAAGTATTCCTGTTGAACTCATTACCATGATTTGTGTGTGAAACTGGCTGATGAAATAGTTGAGTCATTGTGGCATTAATGTAATATCTGAGGCTTGCTTAAAGCCTTGCTTGCTTCAGATACACAACTCAGTGTGGCCAGTGGATATACATGTTGTAAAATTCAGCCTGTCGCTGCTTGCTGTGTTGTCAGTGGGCACATGCATGTTGGATTGTTTTAAGTAGTAGTTGCTGTCAGGGTAGAGCATTTCTGTCTGTGGCCATCAGCTTGTCATTACTATCCTGTCTGCTGAAATGATCTTTGTGCTGAAGTTCAGAGCTGTGGCACCAACCTTGATATGTTCAGGCACAGGTGTAGTGTTCTTGCACAGAAATTGTTCGTTTGGGGAACTGATTTGGCTGGAAAGGATTCCAGCAGGAAAGTCTCTTTTGTCTGGTTATATGTGTGGTTGCAGAAACAGCTGTGCCACATGATAGCATAGCAGTGAGGCTGTGGACCTAGTGACTAGGTGGACCTTCAGAAGTGTTAAAACTTTTGTTAGAGATGTAACAGTAAATCAGAGCTACCAGGTATCCAGGGCATATCTGAACATAAAAAGCTAAAGCTGATGGCTGAATACCCCTCAGGAAGGCTATACAGAGGAAAAAAAACCACAAACCAAAACAGTTATGTGGTTGCCTGTGGTAAGAGTTTTATATCTGGTGACTCAGAATGGCCCTGCAACTGCTTTGTATCTAACTTGGAGTTATATTAACATAGGTAGGAGTCTCTCCATACACAGAATATATCATTTACTATGCCCAAATTGAGACTGTAGTAGTAGCATGCAGATTCAGCTTAAAGATGGATTAAATTACAATCTTTTAAAAATCCTGGGTTACTTGTGTTTTTCTTGCAGTTTTCACTTCTTTTATGTGGATATAGTTGAGTTACTAGTTTACTTTAATTGCACTGAAAAAGTGCTACTTTTAGGTGATTTTAATTTGAGTGATTTAGTTTGTTTTTGGGGTGAACTGTGGCATACATTCAGCCAGCCACTGGGTTGATGGTTCATACCCCGAGAAAGCTGTGGTACATGGATTGCATCTACCTGTGTAGGGAATGAGTTTTCCTGAGCTGTAGCAAGACATTAAGCTAGAGAGCTTCTTGATAGCTGCTTTGCAGATAGTCTGTACTGAGCTTGTGATCATCAGACATAAGGAAAGTCAAGTGATAAGTGATTTTCTGTAATAAGGAGAGGAACTTCAGAAAGCAGCTGAATTAAGGAATTAATTGATATTACGGTCAAATGAATGTCAGGGTCAGGAAGTGGCCATTAGAACTGGATAGCCTCACAGAACATCAGGACATGTTCAGTAAGTCTCTAGCCCTTATACCAAAATGTTGACATGCATCCCTCAGCTGAAGTCAGCTTCAGAGCCATAGGCTGAAATTTAGATTTTTTGGGTAAATGGGTAGAGTTTCCGTGAGGCTAGTGATGCTTCTTTTGTATGTAAGAAGATTATTGTTACTCTCCTAAGTTAGGGTAATTGCTGTGCCAGGCAAATAGACAATTTAGTCACTTGTTTGCAGCAGGGATGTCTAGGAATGGAAGTTTTTCAGTTAAAGCTTGATTTTTCTGCAGGTGTATTCTGGTTATCAGCTGGCTGGCCAAGAACCACTTGTTTCCTTTGAACCACTGTGTTGAAGTCATCAATGCATTTATTCCGTGTTTGCCCAATCCCTGTTTGAACTGGTTGGCATTTCTAACCTCTGTAGCCTTCTACAGCAGTGACTCTCCCAATTAAGAAAATGTTTTCATGCACAATAGATTATTAAGGCTTCTTAATTATTAAATTTGTCACCTTTTTGTTCTTGCAAAACACTGGGCAACTCTTACCATCTGTATTTTTTTATTCTTTCAGATTTAGGATCTTCTTGACTTGTTTTTGTTTCAAAGAGAAGTGTTTTCCATGAGTATGAATTGTTCATGTAACTCATCTGTTTTTCCCTTTCTCTGAAAAGTGAGTGATCTGAACATCTCATGATAAGCAAGATGCTGGTGAAGTATGTTTTTTTTCATAGTAACAAATGTGCTTTGTTTTATTTGGCTCTTTTTTTTTTCCTCTTTGGTTGTTGATGATTGAGTAGCTTTGATTTGAATGAGCGAGAGGGTTGCAACTGGGATCATAAATTATGTGTATTCTTCCCCCCACTCCCCGTTCATTACCTTGGATTTATCTCTAGTGTTTTTCCTGCCACACTGCTTTACAATCGGTTTATGTTTTCAGCTGCTGTGAATAAGTTTATATGATTAGGAAGCACTCATTTTAGGAGTCACTGTCTCTTTGGCTGACTTCATATATGTTGATCTGTGTCATTTTATTTTGGAACCCCTGGGGTCACTTGTCTTTATTGTGGTAACAGCAAACAACACATGATATTTTTCTCTGTAAATAATTACAAATCCCCCAGAGAACATATTCTCAAAATCTTTGTTATAGATAATTTCCACAGCAGTCTTCACTTAGTACAGTGTTTGAATGCCTTTTGGAAGACTTTAGTGTTTAATCACAGTTGGTCTAAAAGTATATGAACCTTTCAAATTATTTTGGCAGTAGTCCTGTGAGACATTACCTTTTCATTGTAAAATTTTTGTTGCTCCCCTCCCGTATGTTTTTTTGATGTATTTATTCAGCTGTAGTTTCTTTCAGTTTATTTAGTGGTAGAGATAGGACTGTAGTCTGAATAATTGTTCTTGCCTGCTGCTTAAGTTATTGGTTGCAGATTCTGAAATAAAAAAAAAAATTGCTGACTGCCTTTAGAAATCTTAAGTGACTTCCACAAGGCCCTAGTGATTTGTTCTAAAATCCTCGTGTTAGCACTTTAATGCAACATTTTTCCTCTGACCTGACCTGTAGAAAGAGAGCTTAGATATGATCTTCCCTGATCTTTTCCTTACTGAACATCAGTGCAAAGAACTTATTCTGTGTTTTCTGGTTCAGGCTTCACGGATGCTCTTTTACTTCAGGAAAATTTTACTGTTTGTAAAATTGACAAGAATTGGGATTTTAGACAGTTGCCCTGACATAGGGCAGTAGCCTGTTTCTATCCAAAAGGTCTATGAAATGTATATAAAATATCCCCCCAGTATGATTCCAGCACTTCTGTAGGTCAGAGGCTTCTTGATAGTAGTCTCTGTTGGGGTTTTGGAATCTTTTTGGGCTGGTTGTATGCATAATGTAGTGAGTTTTATAGATGGCTTTCATGCTTTCAAGCTTTTTCTTCTAGCTGATCCATTTCTTTTCCTCCCACTGAGGTTGTTCTTTCTGAAGCTATATGTTAAAGTAATGAGGTTTTTTGTATTTTTATTTTTTTATTCCCCTGGGAATTTAAATACACTTTTCTGGAGTGCTGTCTGGATAATTACACCTTGAACTATGTTGCGTGGCTCGGAGTTCTCTAGGTGGTTGAAGTTGGCTGTGTTACAAAAATTTTTCCCATCGTTCAGTGGTGGGCTGATTTTACTTCCCCCCCTCCCCCAGTTTGCACAACAGTAGTTAAAAGTAGTTAAAACAGTAGTTAAACAGTAGTTAAGTAGTTATGGTGAGTAGTTATCTCACCATAGTGAGATAATGGGAATGAGACTATTTTGCAGTCTCTTGCTCATTATCTCACCTATGTTGTCACTGGTTGAGTGGAAGTGGTTGGTAGTATACCATTAATGGGCTGCTTCTTCTGCTTCGGATGTGGAATTTCAAAGTAGCTCAGTACCTCTTGAGGTAAATAATTTAGTTATGATACTGTGCTTTCCTAGCAGAAAGTAATATTCTTTTTGCTGAGGTAAATAAGTCCTTTTCTTTTTGTTCCGATATTTGTGTCTTAGGATACTGTCTCCTAAATTTTGTCTGTTTACGTTTGAAGATGTCTCAGTTATGCATTATTTCCAAAGTAGTCTTTAAAGTTTTTCCTTTTTGTGTTTGGGCTTATAGCACTGATAGGGAAACATCTGTACATGATGGTCCTACTTTGGATGTCTGTTTCCAATGTCCCGTTTTGGTGGAACTGCAATTTTAGCCAGATTTTAGTGACTCCTTTAGATTTTTGTGTTTTTGCTCCAAGTGTACATAACTGTGACTTGGATCTTCTGTCACCTTCATTCCACATGTTATTAATGGCACTTGGTAAAGGCATTTAAATTCCAGTTTCTGCTTTTGTTAAAGCAAAGTTGATTTTTTTTGAGGTACTGATACACCTCATCTAGGTTTCTGCAATTCATGATAACTTTAACTCTCTTATCAGTGGACTTGACCCTACAAGTATTACTTAGCTGTCTTAAGAGCTGTAGTAGTTGTCATCATTCTTAAAAAGTGCCTGCATTTTGTCTCTTATTTCTTCCAGCAATTAAACCTTGAACAAAGCAATGGGATCGTAATTTATTTCAGTGTGAAGTCTTTTAACCAGGTAAGTGATGTAGCTTAAATTAAGAGGGACACACAAGGCCTGGTTCAGGAAGGGCTGTTGAATATTTGTAATGCTTCTGTTTCTGTCCAGATGTGATTTTGGTGTCTATGTACCACCACAAAGCCATGTGCTTGTTCTTCAGCAGTATTGAACTGCATTTTCTGCAAACTAGGTCTCACTATATTGTGGGTTGTTTTCTTGTTGGTTGGTTGGGATTTTTTGTTTGAGGTATTTGTTGGGTTTTTTTATTATTATTTGGTTTTGTTGTTGTTGAGTTGGGTGTTTGTTTTGTTAGTTGATTGGGGTTTTTTTCTGTTTCAGTTTAGTTTTTTCCCCCCCAAATGTCAGCAGTTCATCCAGTGATCAGTCTAATCAATCTCACAGATTTCTAACAATTGTATTTCTATTGTAAAGCATCTTTTGCTGTTGCCAGTTTTGAGGTGTGAGTTCTTTTCTAGTTTCCCATTCTAAATGTTTTGTTTTGTTTTTTCCTGCTAAGTCACTTTTTTGGGTAGCTTTTTGTTTAGAAATACTGACTGTGACATTGCCTATGTGGTTTTTATGATTCTCCTTGTTGTTCCTACTTTTAGAAAACAAGCTATCTCATTTTGCACATTTTATGGGTAATTTTGTTGAGAGGTAGGAGCTATTTGCAGGGAGCTATATGCAGATTTTGCTTATGACTTTGCACTAGTAGTTAAACACAAATTTTTACTTTTTTAATATTTAACAGTACAGCTCATTAAAACCTAAGAGCTTTGTGGAAAAAGTAAATAGATTTAGGCAAGAAGATACATGTTTTGAGTCTTGATTTTGCTACATATTATGTGCATGTACTGTAATACGGCCCAAGTCTGTCTTTCTGCTAAGGATTTGTGAAAATAGAAATCATAAAGTTTTGAGTCAGGCCTGGGGTGTAGTCCTGGCGTAGTCCCATTTTTTCTCTGCTCACATCTGTTCAAGTATATTTAAACTTTATTAAGAGCTTTATGTGCTTGTGATGCTTTTGTCCTTGTAGAGAAAGAAAATATATAGAATAAACCTGTGAAATTAAAAAAATTAAATAAACTTAATTATTTTCAGCAAAATCTGAGATGCAGAAAAATCTTAAGTTATTCAGCCCTAGAGGAAAAAGTAAAAGTGAAAGAGAATATTGGATTAAATTAACCTTCAGTGTAACTGTCTGATTTCCAGGGGCGTACATGCCAACTGCACTGTTAATACAATTTTTTTTGGGTAAGAAACCTTTTATCATTCCAATTCAGTGTTCCCTTTATTATGGTTCAAATACTATTACATAATGGCATATGTCTGTAAGGCTAACATAGGAAGGAGCTAAAAGGTGGTCACCTGCCTCTCTTCTAGGATTAATCTGGTTCACAGCTTTACTGTTTGGTCCTTGTCCTGCCCTCGCTACTACTGCTCTGTTAATGGTCAGCAGGGCTTGAATAATGTATATGTGTAGAAGAATATTTGAGCTGTATTCCTCTGTGCAGCTTTACTGTCTGGGGGTTTTAAGGGATGCCCTCAAACAGTAGATAACTACATAAGTTAATGCTCTCTTTTGAAAATGCTGCCAAGTCTGGAAAACCTAATGACTGTTATAAAGCCTGAAGAATAAATAGATGCTTGAACTTTGAACATTTTCAGTCTCTTGTGAGTGATCACATGTGTTAATACAGGCTATGGATGCCTGAATCTGTGCTAAGTATCACTGCAGTGTATATATACAAGCTGAAAAATATTAGCAGTGTAAGGTTTATATTGCATTGTAGGCCTGATTTTATGTCCTGTAGTTTTCCTTTTATATTTTAATTTTAGCATAGTGTATTCTGCTATAGGCAGCAAGGAGGTTGACCCGATAAAAATGAAGGAAATGTAGCTGCTAAGATTTTTTTTCCTCAATTGCTTAGTTTAATCGAATCATTTATTTCCTTAGTATTCTATTACAGATATATTTCTTAATTCTAATGTTTGATTATTCAATTGCAATTCTATATATCTGTGTCTTACCAAACATGGCATATTTTTCACCTCTATAAAGCCTTCTGGGAATGTGATGTGATAGAGTAGATGATCTCAAACAGTACTGCCTCTGCTTAATTCACAGCAGGGATTGAATGGACTCACATTCTCTCTTACTGTAGGATCATAGTGCTGAAAGTCAGGTTTGAACTTAAACGGTAAATATAGAAGAAATTTGGTTTGAGGAACATAGCTGGCAGATGATGATTGAGATGAGGAAATCGTTTTGAGTAGCTAATATTTGTTTTAACCCTGTTTCAGACCACAGTATTTTTGTGAAAGGCAGCAAGTTGGTACAAGAGCAGTTTCCCCACAGGAAAGAAAATAAAAGTGCTTGGAACAACTTATTAAGGTAAACAGATTGCAGTGGATTTCTGGATGGGTAAGTATAGATGAGCAGGATATTTCTACTTCTTGTAATTATCTTCCTGTACAAAGGTTTTATAAAAAAGCACAGATAGCCACTTCTAACCTTCCACACAAACTCAGTGGTGTCACGCACCAGCGTATACTCCAAGACATACCCAAATTATAATTATGTGTGTATTTTTCTTGTAGTATTATATCAAGATCAGTTTAATTTACTGATCTTTAGTATGGATGTTTTTTAGCGCCATCTTGGGTCTTTTAGCTTTGATCATATCCAGGTTGACTTTTGTAAGTTTTAATTCATGGTTGAATTGACAGTTATGAAGAACAGATTCCTCAAACTGAACAATTACTAAAAGCAAACAGATCTCCCCAGGCAAAGTAGCTATGGGGAAGTAGCCTGAATAAACACTGCTTGCTCTTAAAAGAAATTAGACAAAGTCACTGAAAGTTGCAGGAGCATGAGGTAGTTACTCAGGACTTCAAATGAGCTTGCCAGTCTGTAGTGGCTGCAAATGAGAGGTTGCTGTCCACTTTCTGCTGCTCAATAATGCATCTATTCCTGTCATATGCAAGGGTTTCCTATATATCTCTTCCTTACTTCTTTGTTCCAGTCGTCTTGTGGCTATCTAAGGAGCTTCGGCAGCGTGGGGTTGGGGGAAAATCAGTTGAATTTCAAAGCTGTTAACATTCCTAATAGGGCCAAAATTTAATAGGAATTCAGTTTTTCTTTTTGTGTGCCTAACTCTTGATCTTGCTTTGCAGTCTAGCAAAAGCAGTGTTAGAAGATAATTGCTTGCATATGTGGGGTGGGAAAGGGACTGAGAGATCAGGATCATGTAATAAATAGCACTGAAAATTATGTTTCCTGTGTGTAAATGTATTGATAAAATATTGTGATGTGTAGTGATTGCATATTTTTTGCTAGTATAGGATTAGAAAGTAAATGGATATTAAGACATTCAAAAAAAGCATGGAAAAACTTAATTTTCCTTCCTGTTATCTCAGGAAGAAAATAAAATCTGGAACTATTAATTCAGTAGTTATTTTTAAGACCTGTTACTGGCAAGTAGTGTCTTACTCTGAAGTTGGATGTGTTCCTTTCTTGCTTTGTTTTTCTTCAAACAGCAGATCTGGAATGGACACGAGTCCTCTGGGAGGATTAGACTTGTCTGAAAATACTCCTAGTCTGCTAGGGAATACCACCATGGCAGCAGGTCTTGCCAATGTAGGAAATACATTTGGAGGGCCACCAAGTTCTTTAGTTTCTAGACCTAATAAATTCCAAAACTCGCCTATAGAAGATGATGATGATGTAGTTTTTATCGAACCTATACAACCTCCGCAAAATTCTGCATCACTGGTAGCAGACCAAAGGAACGCTGCATTTACATCATCTAAAAATGAAGAACTTAAAGGAAATGATTGCAAAATGCTTCCTTCTCCAAAAGACTTACATTCTCGAAAGGGGAGTATAAGTGAAACTATTATTATTGATGATGAAGAAGACATTGAAACAAATCAAGGACAAGAGAAGAATGCTTCCAGTTTTAATGAACGAAGACTTCCAGAGTGTAAAAATAGAACCAACGAAATGGAATTCTCACCTTCCGGTTTTTCAAGAAGTAAGGTAAATTCAGGAATAGGTAATAGTGGTATTACCACAGAACCAGACTCAGAAATTCAGATTGCTAATGTTACTACATTAGAAACAGATGCTATGAGCTCTGTCAGTGTTGGTCATTTAGAAAATGATGGTGACGGGCATGACATGAACCTAATTATTACACGTGTAACGTCACTGCAGAATGCCAGCTTGGGAGATGTATCTAACGGACTGCAGTCAGATAATTTTGGTGTTAATTTGCAAACATACACCCCATCTTTGACTTCACAGACCAAGACTGGTGTAGGACCTTTCAATCCTGGTAGAATGAATGTGGCTGGAGATGTATTTCAAAATGGAGAATCTGTGACTCATCATAATCCTGGTAAGTTGCAATTTTGAATTTTTCCTTAAAGGCTAGAAATAAATTGTGAAATAAGTTGATTGAAGTATTTTTGGCAGTGGCACTGCTAGTCTTTTAGCATAATATGTATGAGAGATCTTGATTCCCTTCATGCCCATCACTACCTTATTTGTGACTGGAATAAAATATGATCAGTGGCATAATACATTAGAAAACATATCTTCACCAAAAGCATTATTAAGTATTGGAACAGGCTGCCCAAGAAAGTGATCTTCAACCCTGGAGATACTTAAAAAGGATGTAGATGTGGCACTCAGGGACGTGGTTTGGTGGGAGTGCTGGGTTAATGGTTGGATTTGATGATCTTAAGCATCTTCTCCAACCTACATGATTCTGTGATTATATATATGTGGTTTGGAAGATTTTTTTCTGGATCAGTGTTAGTCTATTTCCTTGAGTAGGTATCTCTTCTCTGTATGAAGCAGTAGGTGCATAACAGAGACACTTCTGTGCTACACACTAATTTAGAGTCTGATGTCCCCAGTAATCGTTGGAGTGCCTATGATAGAATGGTTTGGATTGGAAAGGACATTTAAAGATCACCTCAACCAAGCACCATGCTGTGGCAGGGACACCTTCCACTGGATGAGGTTGCTCAAAGCCCCATCCATCCTGACCTGGAACACTCACAGATGGGGCATCCATAACTTCTCTGGGTAAACTGTTCCTGTGTCTTGCCGCCTTCATTGTGAAAGAATTATACCTCATGTCCAATATAAACCTACCCGCTTTCAATTTAAAGGTACTGCCTCTTGTCCTCTTACTACAGGTCTTGTTAACAAATCTCACTGCATCTCTTTCTGTAACCCCCCTTTATATGTTGAAAGACTGCAATATGGTCTCCTCTGCCTTCTCTTCTTCAGACAGAGCAACTCCCAGCTCTTTGCTTTTCTTCACAGGAGAGGTGTTCAAGCCTTCTGTCACTTTTTGTAACCCTCTCCTGTGCTTGCTGTAACAGGCTTATTTCTGTCTTGTACAGGGGACTTCAGAGTAGATGCAATATTACAGGTGGGGTCTCAGCAGAGCAGAGGGACAGACCAGGATACGAGTGATTTTTTTTGGTCTGTAGGCACAGGTTGCTGGCTCATGTCCAATTTTTCATCTACCAGTCCCCCACAGTCTTTCTCCACAGGGCTGCCCTCAATCCATTCAGCCCCCAGTTGGTATTGATTTTGAAGATTGCCCTGACTGACCTTCTACTTGGCCTTGTTGAGCTCTGAGTTTTCCATGGGCTCATTCATCCAGGCTGTCATGATCCCTCTGGATGGCATACTGTCCCATCTGGCTTATAAATTGCACCACCCAGCTTTATGTTCCCAGTAAACTTGCTGAAAGTCTGCTTCATCTCACTCTCTGTGTTGTTGAAAAAAATACTAATATCAGTCCCTGTACAGACCCTCGAGGGACACTGCTTGTTACTGGTTTCCACTTGGACGTTGAGCCATGAACTGTAATTCTTGGGGTGCAGTCATCCAGCCAATTCCTTATCCATCAGATATATATGTCTCCAACTCAGCAGCAGGAACATTGTGGGGGGGACCTTGTCAAAGGTCTTGGGAGACGTCCAGGAAGATGAGGTCCATGTAGGCATGCTTTGGAGTGGAACTTAGGTTTTGTTTCTCTCACTGGAACCTAGTTTTGGTGCTTCAAAAATGTTCCAGAGAAAGAGTCAACACCTAGTAAATTGAAGATGCAGTTTACAACTGCCCTGATCTGAACCAGGTTTTAATGCAACTGTATGTAGCTCAATGTGTTTCAAAAGCTGCATACCTGTGTAAAACTTCTTCCCCACCTTTGCCCCAAGTTGTACTGACATATTTTTTTCAGCTTTTAAAAAAAGATTTAATTTTTGTAAGATGACTTTGCAAATAAATGGTATAAATGACAGGAAAGGATGATTTTATAGCACTTTAGAGCAGGAATGAGTAAGAAAGAAGGGGAGCAACCTGAAAAGCCACAGCAGTAAGAAGTAGTTGAACATGACACTGTATAGTCTCATAAACTTGGCCATTACAGAATTGCAAGTAGGATGAAGACATAAGGCAGTGAGGCATGAAAACTCACCAGGAATTAACTAAGGAAGTGTGATACTCCTCAGTTCAAGGACATGAAAACTGGATTTTACAGATATCTTGTAGAGGACTTTAAGCAAAGGAGGTAACATGGCTGAGAAGTGAGATGTGAAGTAATGGGTATCTATGAAGATGGGATATGGAAAAAGTAAAATTAAAAAATGTCAAGATCCTCAGATGTTCTTGCATATTTATGGAAGGAGAAATGCAACAAAATATCGAGGGAGGCTATCTGAAGCTTTAAGAAAATAAGGAATAATTGAAATAACCTTAAAGAGATATTATCACCTACCGTAATTAGGTATTAGTCATGCTGAATGTTTCAAACTGAAATGAGTAGCAAACTCAAGTTTTCATGACTGGCAGTTGAGTGCTACCGGAATTACAAGCAGATGTAGCTCTGTTGCACATGCTGTACATTCCTGATAAGAGAGGCAATGTGCTTTCACTTGATATCTAAGAGGAAAGAGGAGAATCTCAGAATGTTTTGAGGTATTAAGGTGCTACCAGGATATTAGTATATTTGAAGTAGTAGAAGTACAGAAAAGTTTGAAGAGGGCACTTAATTTTAATTCTAAGTACTCTGGTAGCTTGTCTTAGTTTGTCAGTAAGGATATTCATGCCTTCAAAGGTAAACGTCTTTAATGCTTTTGAGACAAATGTGTTTTGTTTTGTGTCCTTTTCCCTTCACCTTTTCATTCCAGCTCTTCTGTTTACTCTCAAGCACTACAACAGGTAAATTTCTGGCTTGTCTTAAATGCCTGACTAGTAGGACATCCTTGATAGCTAAAAAGTCACACCGGAAAATGATCTTTTACCTGCTAAGGAATGTATGTTGTTTTTTACACTAACAAGTGTTCTTGGATCTTTGTGCCTAAATGGATTTTAAAGCTATGCATCAGAATATGTTGTTAATAGAATCCTTTGAGGAAAGAACAGAATGCAGAAAATAGGAGGAAAGGGTTCCTTTCATTTATTGAACGATTATGGGCCTTAAGAATAAGGTAGGGGTAGTTGCTCATGGGTGTAGGTTAATGCTTTTGTTATCTGATGTAATAGAGTTTAAAATCATCTGTCTTATATTTGGGTATTAGTTGTATTAACACTCCAGAAATACTCTGAATCACTCCAGTAAGACATTCAAGGCTAGGTAAGTCCCAAGTGCTCTCAAAGTATTTGGTATAACTGGCGCACTATTGAAAATTTGTGCAAATGTTTTTTATAATGCAAAATCATTTTATCAGTTTTAATTCATGCTTAAGGAATGTATTACTAATGGCAGTCCTCAGAAGGTAAACATTTCTAAATTCTGATGATAATCACTTTAAATGAAAGCTCAAATTCTGGAGAAAAGCCTAGAAATTACATTTTATTAGGGGATTTATTTTCCCAAAAAAACCCTGTATTTTCTGCTCCATACCAAGATAGAGAGCATGTAATTTAACATATAATCTTTATAGATGTATTTCTTTCAGAAAAAATTGTTTTGCTTACGTTCTTGTTATGTGAGTTACTCGTATAGCAGATTATGCTACAAAAGATTGGGCAAAGATGACTTTGTTCCATGACAGTTATTTTCCAAAAATACAGATAGAAAAATACTGGAGTCTGAAACATGGGGACATGGATCTGTGTACTACCAGAACTTAACAAAATATTATTTTCTAGGTTCATTGATTTTTACTGAGGAAGTCATCTCTCATGACTTTGCAAGTTCACTGCTATGCATAGAGTTCTTTGGCTGCAGGCTGAACTAGGAGCCAGTTATAGGATTTATCACTGAGGCTGGACATACTATACTTGTTAAAGCTTTGAAACAAAATAACTAATGAAAACTTCAGATCTAAATTTGCAGAGTTTGTATCAATGATTGGTTTAGAAATTCTATGTTGTCTGTTGGTCTCTTTTTTAAAATTTCAGTTTTGTTTGTCTGAAGATAAGATTGCCAGCTTGCAGACTCAATGCAAGTGAATTGAAATCTGCAAAACCTGTCACTAGATGTAGGATGGGAGCATCCTGAAATTTGTTCATGTTCTGAAACAACGTAGCAATGGAGAGTGGTACCATCAAACAGGATTTTTTACATTAAACCTGAAATTAAAATATATTTCTTCTGTGCCACAGAAAAATGATTTTATGATCATGCATCTGTGAATACTATTCTGTACATATGTATGTCTCTAGATTTACTTCTATGTTTGGGTTTTTTGTCTTGAAGATTCTTGGATATCCCAGTCAGCTTCCTTTCCTAGGAATCAGAAGCAACCGGGTGTGGATTCCTTGTCACCTGTAGCATCCCTTCCTAAGCAAATTTTCCAGCCTTCTCCCCAGCAACAGCCTTCTAAGCAGGTTAAAGTCACGTGTGCAAACTGCAAAAAGCCTTTACAAAAGGGACAGACTGCGTATCAGCGGAAAGGATCAGCTCACCTTTTCTGCTCCACTACCTGCCTCTCATCATTTTCACACAAACCCACTCCAAAGAAACTTTGCGTCATGTGCAGAAAGTGAGTTTTTTGTTTCACTCTAGCACCTAAATTCAGTACTATTAAGATTCTTACATGTGCATGCGAATTGCTCTATTAAGGATATAAAATCTGAATATATAAGTGCTTTATGTAGTGTTGCTTTAGTATTTGGAAATGTTGAATTCTCCGAGTCTAACAAAATAACACCAGCTTTTGAATTCAGAGTATGGGATATTGTTTTACTGAAAACCACCAGTACACTAAAAATAGGTGATTTTTTTTTTTTTTTAAGACAAGATGTCCCAGTTGTGGCATACTTTGTGACAAGATAGACTTCATATATGAAGTCCTTTATGAAAATGTGGAGCATTTGTTTTGGAGAACGCGCTCATTTTGATAGATGAAGATGTAAAATGAAGAGGCTTTAAAAGGTTGAGAAGCTGGAAGAAACTTGGGAGTTCTTCCACTCTGGATCATAGGGGGATAGGAAGAGCCTTAGCTTTTCTCCATAAGTGGAGCAGCAGGCAATATTGTAGCTGAAGATACCTTTAGTGGGTGTACAGAGGGAGTAACAAGCATAGCTAGAAGTGGCTTATTTTAAATTAGTGATTAGGTTTGACTTGCAGTTTTTCATGATATGCCAGACTTGATATTGCCAAAGAGAAGTCTTCTTTAATTGTGTTCTTACAGTGTTAAGTGCATGGACTGGCTGTACTATCTTTTACTTTCAGTGTACTGTTTACTGAGCTTTTTGCACTTTTTCATTTTCTCAGTCTGGTACATGCTGCAATGACACTGGTTAAAGGATAAATTTTTGCTGAACTAAAGAAGACTTGCAATAAAGACTGCCTTTGTTAGTGTATACTCCAGAGCACATAGTCTTTGCTCAATCAAATATTTAAACTACTAAAAAAAACCTTTTACAATACTGTCCAGTGTGCTGGATTAATGGCTAGTATTCAGATGCAAGCTATTGATCTTTTTTTCTCCTTGGCACTCAGTAAAAATAAGCTACAGAAGACACTGATATCCTGCATATTCATACCTTGGTACCCTGCAAACCTAGAAAATGTAAGATATTCTAGCTTTTAAAAAAAATCTGTGTAAAAGCTCAAATTCTCTGAACCCTTCCCTCTACAGGGCTAGTTAAAAGTAATGCTTGTTTTTCTATTGGCTTTTTATGTGTTTATACACTATTAATTTTTTTAGACATAATCTGGTGACTGCCATGTTCAGCTAGCTGCATGATATGTAAAGATGAAGATTGACTAATCTTTTCTGACTGAAATCATGGCTAAATCCATGCTCCTTTGCCACTTTGGAGATAATTAAGCTGTGTATTGCAAGAGGCTACATACAAAACTGTCCTAAATTAAAAGGCTTCATTTTTGAATGATGAGGAAATTTATTTCCTCCTCCACCTTATTTCTAGGTTTCAAGGTTAAAGGGAGTCTTTCTGAAGTCACCTTTGACCGTTTTTGAGGTGATGTTAGTCTTTGCTTTTCCACCACTGTGAAGTTTTTACTCAATCACTGTTAAATAGAAGATAGTGTATGCACTAAATTGGTCTTCTGTGGTGCTGATACTCTGTATAACCCAACAAGAAAAGTCAAAATTCTTAGGTATTTTATTATAAATCCCTTTTCTTGCATTCCTCTGAACTCTTCTGTAACTATATAAATAGCAAGCTCCGCAGGGCAGAAGCTCTCCCTTTGTTTTGCAGAACAGGAATAGTAGCACTCCCTGACACAAATCTTAGTAGTTCTCCAAAGGGTAAGCCAAACTATGCTGACTTCCCCTTGATGGAAGAAGGCAGGCTTGCAAGTGTTGATATTGGGGCTGTACAAGTTAATTTTCAAGGAAGTGTGTCTAGGGAAACATACCTTTTCCCTGTTTTCCCAGTGTTTTTTACCCATCTTGGTTTTAAAGCTTATAGGTATGAATGTGTGGGGCATGTGTTTTCCAACTGGTGATCCAGATGTGCCCAATAATGTATTTTATATATTCTGCCCAATAGCATTTCCTGTATGTCAATAATAGGTTTTAGATTTTTGTGGTTTTTTCTGCTTAGAGGGCAAAGGAGGAGGCTTTTATTTCTTCTCCTTACTTCTAATATATGGTATGTATTAGTTTGGGAGAGTGAAAGTCTGTTTGTTTAGAACAAGGTTTGTTCGGTTTCAAATTACTTTTATTGATGGTTGGTTTTCTGGTTTAAGGTGTTAAATTGGCACAATTCCATGGGCAGCTGCATGAACTGCTCAGATGCTTTGGGACTTTTAAAAGGAATGATGGAATTAACTTTTGTCAATTTTGAATGATAGAACTTCTAGGCATGTTTGTGGTAGAGTTCTAAGCATTTTGGTTGTTTTTAAGTTGGAGAAATATGAGAATACAACTTCTTCTCTTCCTCTCATCCTGTCATGAGATAAATACTGACCTACAAAGACAATTTCTTGCTTTTAATTATAAATCTGAATTTTTTGTGCGAAACTTACATACAGCTTTTGTGTCAAAGGAAAAGCCATTATAAAATGGCTAGTTCAAATTTGGTGTGTTTTTTGAAAAAAATTGAGTGTGCTATAATAACATCTAATGGTGCATTAGTACTGCTTAGTTCTATAATAATTTAATGGGGAAAAATAACTCAAAGCTAAAGAAAAGTATAGGGGTTTACACAGTAAAGACTTACTTACAGTAGCTGTAAAAATATGATCAAATTTAGTATTCATCCTGTGACTAACAACTGTATACTAAAAAACTGTTCAAAATGTGAGCATTGAAAGGAAGAATGAATTTTATAACATGTGACGTGTTCTTGTTTATATATATACACATAAGCACATGATTTTTTAAAACTTTTTTGTATTTCAGAGATATAACAACAATGAAAGGTACCATTGTTGCTCAAGTAGATTCAAGTGAGTCTTTCCAGGAGTTTTGCAGTACATCATGTTTATCCTTCTATGAAGATAAACAGAATCCCTCAAAAGGAGCCTTGAATAAATCAAGATGCACAATCTGTGGTAAACTAACTGAGGTCTGGTTGAGTGTTTTTTGTCTTTCTACATAATGATGTATTAATACCTCATATACTTAAATAAGAAAACTGAAAAGAAGAAAATGTAAAATCTTCAGTATTTTGATATATTAAAATATGCAGGTTTAATATTCACAAAGAGCAGCTGAAGGAAGTATTCCAAGAGGTTGATATTTGTTTCAGAAACTTGAAGTGCCTGTTGCTGAGAATGTGTTCTATTAGGCATAGAATCTTGTAATTATAACCCAGATCTCTCACATAAAAGAGAATGAATGAAAAAATGTCAAGATGAAAAAATGTCAGGATCCACCATATTATGTGTATTCTTTTACTGTATGTTTTGAAAGGTAGTGCAGATGGTTTTAGAGATTGGTAGAATATGTGTAATTTTAAATTCTTATGAATGTATGTATTTATTCTTGATACCTTGTTGATTAATGAGCCCAGCACAGTTCAGGCTACTGCTTTGCACAGCATATTGTCTGACCAGTCTTCATATGCCAGGTTCTTCAGCTGTAAATTGACTGTTTAATAAAATTGCATAAATTGGCATTCTGCTCTCATATGCAATTTCCACACCCATCCTTCTGGTCTTTCCTTCTAGCCTAAAGGGTAGATGAGTCTGAGAGTGTTTCCTAGTATATTGGAGACAACAGAAACATCCCTTTCTGTTTGTATATTTCATGGTCACTTCAAGTTTTTAAATAGTGATATGGTTATTTGACTGTAAGACTTCTGGCTCATCTACTAGTTTCAGGCAACTTTGTGCTTGTCTAGTGATAGAATACTTTTTTATTTTTATTTTTTAGATTCGTCACGAAGTTAGCTTTAAAAATATGACTCATAAGCTGTGCAGTGACCATTGCTTCAATAGATACAGGATGGCAAATGGTTTAATAATGAATTGCTGTGAGCATTGTGGGGAGTATTTGCCTAGTAAAGGAGCTGGAAACAATGTCCTTACTATTGATGGTCAGCAGAAAAGATTCTGCTGTCAGAACTGCGTTGGTGAATACAAACAGGTAATGACTTCTTTACCTATAAATTAAAGTTAAATAAGCATTAATAGTTCTTAAGTTTATCCTGGTACTAATAGCATGGATTTACTTCTCCTAAGAAGACATAAGTAACAAAGACTTAGAAAAATAAAATTATTGCCAGTGAGAAGAAACTGTCTGCAGTGGACCTTTTACTACTATCTCTTTTTGATGTTGCTGTAATAGCGATACATACTTGTTCTTAATGAAAGTATAACTGAAATTAAATTTTCTTAATAATTTCTGTTTTTTTTCTGTTGGTGGTATCTGAAGTATATTAATAGCAAGCACACCACACAGGCTTTACTGGTCCTTAAGTTATGGAGGTTTTTTTATATAAAAGCTCACTTGGATGCAGTTGAAACATTAAGAAATATGCAGAACATAACAGATTGGACATTGATGTGAGAAGGCTCTAAAGTGGTTACACTTCAGCCGTGTGCTTGCACCATGTCTCATCTCCATTGTACAGCACAGGATTCAAAAGATTGTTACTTTCATCCTTCCATGTGTCAAATTTTATGCTTTCATTTTATTTACTTGGCTTTTCATTTATTTTTAAGACTGTTAAGATAGCAGTATTTGTGTTTAAAAATTATTCCAAATCGAGAAACCTGATGCTGATGTCTTTTACATTTTGCAGAGCCATCTTAGCTCTGAACTGTTGCTAATGCCAGCTAGAGGGTTTAAAATGTTAATCACAGTATTTATATTATAATAGGATAGCTCTGAAATATTAAATATTTCAGGGGAGGATATAGAATATGGGGATTCTGGTGGTGTTATTATTTGGGTTCTTTGGCTTGGTATGTTCTGCTCTGATTTTATAGGGGTAGTGTTCTGACGGGCTGTTCTACTAGAAAGAAATGTATGTTTCTGGTTTTGAAATGCACACTTGAATATGTGAGTGGCCCCAGTGCTGCACATTGCTCAGGGCTCATTCTTCACCTCTTCCCATTTTTAAGAAACCAGTGGTCCAAGAGAAGAGGCATTGCAGCACTGTGTTGTAAAGTTCTTTAATGTTGCATCACGTGTGCTTGTATTTTCTCACTGAACGCTGAGCTCTGATGCTTTTGGGGATGGCTGTTCCTGTGTATGTGCTGTGTGTGACGAGGAAAGCTGGAAACGTGTAAACAGCCTCATTGGAAACGTAACATAAGCGTTATTTTTTTGCCACAGCTGTACCAAAAGGGACAGGATAGGTTTTCAAGCTACTAAAAAGATAGGCGTGCCCAGAAGCCATGGAAAGACTTGAAGAAACGTTGAATACTGTCTCTTGAAGAAACAAAAATGCAGGAGATTAACTTTGAACGTGAAACATTCCCCCACAACCAGTATAACTTACACTGCACATGGAATTATGAAATGAACATGAAATTTTGAGGTTAAATGATAAATTTGTACTTTAATGACAGAATATACTGTATTTGTTCACAAATAGTTGTATTTTGTGTTTAGATATATATTTGAGAACGAGAAGAATATGGGTAACAAGTTGTATGTTCTAGTTTAATTTGGAGAGGAGGAGCAGTTTGCAGTACCGAGGATCTTCACAAGTAGTGTCAAGGTGGTGCGTTATTGTGAGAACCTTAAAAGCTGAGACACATTGTTTTGGTTCATTCACTTCTGACAGCAGATTTTATACAAGCAAGTTCTTAATTCCTTTATCAAAATATGTGGTACTGTGCAACTATAATAGGCTGTGAGAAGCTTAATTTGAGTGCTTGTGTGCATCTGTTTTGTAATGGTGATTAAGTGTTACTCTTAACTGGTAGGTTTCAAATATTCACAGAGTGTGAGGAGTTTGGAGTATTATTAAGAGAAGCTCTTATGTGAAAATCCCCTATGACCAACCAAGTGGCTTTCTGTTACAGAGTAACTACACCAGTGGATGAGGGAAGGACTATAGATGTTGTCTGGACTTTGTAAAGCCTTTGACATGGTCCCCCACAATGTTCTTCTCTCCAGATTGGAAAGTGACGGATTCAAAGGTGAACTGTTAGGTGGATTAGGAATTGGTTGGACGTTAGCATCCAGAGGGTAGTGGTCAACGATTCAGAGTCCTGGTAAACACAGTAAACATTGTGGTGTTGATGACAAGTGGTGTCCCTCCACCCACCCATATTTGGATGGGTGTTATTTCATATCTTCGTTAAGGGGTAGACAAAGACACCAAGTGCATCCACAGCAAGTTTGCAAATGACACCAAGCTGAGGGTGCAGTGACACATCTGAATGACAGATGCCATCCAGATGGACTGGATAAGCTTGAAGTGAGTGCATGGGAATCTCAGTCATGTCAAAGGCTTCACAGAAGTCCAGCTAAAGGACAAAGACCAAGTGCAAGGTGCTGCACCTGGGTTGGGCATCCCCCATTGCCAACACAGGCTGGGGATGAACAGATGGAGAGCAGCCCTGCTGAGAAGGACTTGGGGGTGCTGGTGGGTGAGAGGCTGGACATGAGCTGTCAATGAGCTCTCACTCTCACAGAGAGCCAAACGTGTCCTGGGCTGCATCCACTGGTGGCAGCAGGGCCAGGGAGGGGATTCTGACCCTCTGCTCTGCTCAGCCCCCACCTGCAGGGCTGCATCAGCTCTGGGGTCCCAGCACAGGGAGGACAGGGACCTGCTGGAGTGAGTACAGAGGAGGGAGATGATCAGAGATCATCTGAGATTATCAGAGGGAGGGAGAACCTCTCCTATGAGGAAAAGCTGAGGGAGTTGGGGTTGTTCAGTCTGGAAAAGAGAAGGCTTCAGGGTGACCTAATGGTGAGCTTCCAGTAACTGAAGGGAACTTAGAGGAGTGATGGAACAAGACTATTTACAAGAGCACATTGTGATGGGACAAGGGGAAATTGGTTTAGATTTAAAGAGATTTGGGTTAGATTAGATATTGGGGAAAAAAATTTTACTGTAAAGGGTTGTGAGGCACTGGAACAGGTTGCCCAGGGAAGCTGTGGATGCTCAATCCTTGAGAGTATTCAAGGCCAGGTTGAATGGGGCCCTGAGCAGCCTGGTCCAGTGGAAGGTGTCCCTGACCATGGCAGAGGGGATTTGAATTGGATCCTCTTCCAACCCATAGACCATTCTTTGGTTCTGTGAGTATATGAAAGTCAAACTATAAAAGTGGAAGTTCTTCTAGTATATGCTATAGGTGTCCAGAGTTGCTCAGGACACAAATACTTGAGAATATTTAGTTGATACAATATTTAGGTTTGAAGTTAATTTAGGTTTTTCAAGCTGAGTATGTTCAAGGAGTTTGTTTTTTTAGAAAAGAAGTTTAAAACAGACTGGAAAATATCACAGACAACCCACTGGGCCACAATTCATAAATTATGGGCTGTTTTGTTCGGTTGTAACAGTGTTTCCTTAGAAATTAGTAGACCTTGCTTTAAAGGAGAACTGCTGAAGGAGAGCTTTTGGGAGAGTCGTTACTGCATACTGAAATAAACTTCATGAAAGAAATAATACAGAAAAAGTTAATGTCATTTGATTCCAGTATTGTGTTGTACAAGTAATTATTGTGTGTCACATGAGAGTTTTAGCAAATGTTTTCTTACAAACAGCTGTAAAATAAATAGGTCTTACTGGTATGAGTTTTGTATTAAGCAGTTTATATTGTAAATGTCATACATCTATCAATATTGCTATACATTTGTAGTAGTAATAAATGAAAACGCCTGCTTATTACTTGTACTTACCTATATACTTAATCACAATTTTAAAAAATAAATATTACACTGATTTGAACACATTATTTTTCAATTACTCATCATGGACTTTTTTTTCTTCTTTTCTTGGAATGAAAAAATTAAACTTGTGGGTAATTAAAATTACAGTGGTTCTCAGAATAACAAGTCATTGGTTATTGCAGGTAATCCATCTGCTGCAATTATCTGTGCAGTGTGTCTTTCCTCTGCTTTAGACTGTTCCTGGCAGTAAGAAACAGTGTTGTTCCTGGGATGGAGAGTAGGTTTTTTCTCAAATGTCCTCTAAGTCACCTTTCAAGGTGATGGATGCACTTATCTTCCTATCTACACGTTTCAGAACCTGCTTTAAAAATGAGACATACATAATCTTTAATATTGCATTTTGAGTCTAGATTTTCTGAGAGGTCATTGTTGTTCTTTCTTTCCTAAAACTTAAATCGATTGCAGATCTTAGGTGTCTTTTAGTGTTAAAAAGTTACAAAATACAAATAATGATTTCTAAAATAATTACAAAAATAATAAATAGCCATAAAATAACTAATGCTCACTCTAGTTATATGCAAGAGCAAGTTAATTTCTCTGTGACACAAAAGCCATGTGTGAAGACAGCTAAGTGCAAGTCAAGCTTTTTTCAAAAAAGATGATAAAATGTGAGAACAAAACTCTCATTAGAAATATTTAATTTTTTTAAAACCTGAAGATGACAATTACTGCTAGATTGTACACTGTGTTACACTGTGGTTCAAACTCTTCACATGTAGAGGGTCAAGAGGAACTTAAAGAATGACCCTAAACAAAATGGGAAAAAAACAATCAAAGCACACTAGAAGAGAATGAAATTATATCTGAAGGGGAACTGACTAAAATTGTCTGTTATTGTACAGATACTGAAATACCTTATTTCTTTGAGGAGATATTTTCAATAGTTAAAACCAAAATGTAAGCTTTTAGAAAATTGCTGTAATGATTCATTTGAAAATTATCTCTGCAGTAAATTGGAAGTGACCTCAAATATGCCTGCCATAAAGTTGTTAACCACATGCAGCACATTCCTAGGTTGCTTCAGTATTTTTTTTCGGCTACATGCATGTTGGTTTTTTTTCTGCATGTTTTCTGTCTCCACAAAATTAGTTAACTTCCTTTTCAAAGTAATTCCCATGTTTGTGTCTTGGTTTGCTGGATTTTGGTACAGGCTTGACCACATTGTTTTAAGAAACAAGCGGACTGTTTCTATTACTTTGTGACTTAGCTTGTGCAACCAACCATACCTTTTAATTTTGAGCTTTCCAACTAAGCTATAGCGGTGTCTGTGTCTGCTTCTAAAAATATTTTGCTTCCTTGCTTGATCAGTCCACAGTGCTCTTGATTCTACTAAGAAAGTATTTAATACCTTCCTAGTTTAAAATGTTCCTTTTTTTACTTTGCTTCTGTAACTAAAATTCTTCTTAGAATGTGACCTGGGATTTGCTTGCTTTGGGGGCTTCTTAAAGTGATGGTCTTCATCTACTGCCAAAAAGGAGTGGGAAGGGGAAGGGGGGTGGGAAAGGAGCTCTAGCTGTTTCTTCATAGGCTTTTTGATAGCTCTGGACTGAAGTGATGCTTAAAGAATGCGAGCCAAATTAGAGTTTTTCTACTTGGAGAGGATGCTTGCAGTGCCTTTTCATTTAGTGAAAAGTCTTCCAATACTGCATTAAAGTGCATTTGGTTACTTCTTGATTAGATGAAGACATACTGCTGAACATGCTTCAAGAATAACAAGGCTATGCCATGCCCTTAAGCTATTCACTTACAAGCAATAGAAAGAAAACACCCTAGGCAGTTGTGCTTCCTTGTTCAGTTTCTGCTCCTTGCCAAGGAACTGCTTTTGTGAAACTCTTAAAACTCATTTGTCTATTTTATCTCTGTGCAGGGGTTTAAGAGCCGTCACTGGATACAATAATATGCATGTCAGTTCTGCAGCTAACAATTAATTGCTTACATAGAGTTTCTACTTAGCCTCATAAAGTGTATTTTTATCTACTGGTTTAAATGCTGTGGTAGAATGTCCTGCCACTTAGCGTGTCGGTGGAAGCGTCTAGGATTTTCGACTTTGTCTTGTGTCTTGTCCCATACTGTGATTGGGGTTTTTTCGGTGCTTCTTTGCTGTTAAGACAGAATGTCCTTCCTGTCTTCCTTTTTATCTTGATAATACAATGAACTACAAAATCTACCACTTCCTGCTATTTTACTGTTTTATGAACTCTCATTTCCAAGTGTCTTTTTCAAGAGGAAGTACTCTTGACAAAGTCACTAGTTGTTAGAGTTGAACAGCCTACTTACATGGAAATGTTAGAAATAAGGACTTTTTTTTTTTTTAATTTTTGTCACTTTTAAAGAGAAGTTCTGTGGTTTCAGCCAGATCAAGCTGTGGTTTAATAGTGGAGTTTCTTCATATAGTAAACCACTATTATTTAGTTCAGGTAATATTCAGTTTGGTATTACATAATCTCTGATAATGCTGTTGTCTCATACTGTGCACACTTCTACAAATGGAGATAGCTAGATGCTTTTTATCCCATCTAACATGGCTAAAAGAAATTTAACCAAGGAATAATATAACCAAGGAATTACTTAATAATTATAACCAAGGAATAATAATTTCCTCTTTCTTCCTGCTTAGTGATATGGGGAGGTTTTCTGAGACCTCTTGGTATTTATGACCCCAAGTTTCTTGTGTGTCTGATGGAAACTGAATCCTAGAAACTATGCTGTTCTGCTTTTTCTTCTACTGTTAATTCACTCCTGCTTTCTGGAACCATTTATTTTGCCATTTTTTCTCCAAATGTCTGTCTTCCAACTGTAGAATTTGCTGCTCTTTGATAAAAACTATGGTACGAGATTCCTTAGACATCTGAATATGATTCATCATAATGATTCAGAATGCTATTATGTAGATATTTTAGGTCCATCAGAAATGTTAAAATGGCTTTGTAGTTCTGAAGGAAGCTACATAGGGCAGTCAGATGTGAGCTATGATTTGTGTGGGAGCACAAGAGCTTCCTGGAAAGAGGTAGCATGACAAGGTCTCATGATGGATATAACCACATCCATACACTGGTGTACCTGGAGTAATTACCTGGGTGGGGTTGGAGGGAATAGAAAAGGCAGAACAGAAGCAGCTGAAACATTCAGTTAAATGTAGAAGTAACTTGCTCTTTGAGGCAGGTGTTTTCAGCTCTGCCTTTCTCAGAGACAGGAAGACAAGTGTCTTAAGCATGGGAACAAAACCAGCGAAAAGAACACTGGCAGTTGGAGATGCCAAGGAAAAGTATTGGACAAGTTATCAATCTAGCTGTTTGCAGAGTCAGCTGTTGGAATGTAAACATAAATCACTTGGTGTTCAAGGCCCACAAAAACAATTGCTTCATCTTTTGCTCTTAGGACTTGGAGCAAATGCTTTGGAGGAAGAGTTTTCAGTTGTTGCTCTTGAGGGAGAGAAGATTTGGATGCAGTATTTTAAGAGAAAATAAATTATACAGTGTCTTCTTTCTTTGCTAGTACAGATTCTGCTGATACCTGGTTCCTAGATGTGCATGTTGCCTCTGGATCAATCCAACCATCCTTCCAAATGAATCAGAAGTAGTTTAGCTGCTGTATTCTTGATGACCTTTCTGAGTGATGTCAGTTACCAAAGAATTCCATGTAGCAAATATATCTGCTTTTCTACTTACAGAAAATGTTGTTTCCTTTCTCCTTTTCTGTTTGAACACAGGCATACTAAGTTTCTGTCCTGGAATTTCCTGGTGTTTTTCTTAATTCTAATCCAAACCTCTTATTCTGTAAAGCAGGGAGGTTTGCCTCGATTGAAAAGTATTTAACAAGCTGTTTTTCCATGGAGTTTTAACTACAAAGCATTTCCTTTAACTGGAAGCAAATCTTAGGGCTGCTACATAGCATTGTGGCAATCAGGTGCTGTTCTGGTGTTTTCTGTTGACTGGCCCTTGCATGGGAGAAGCTGTAGCAAGAATGCTCTCTTACACTGCTGGCAAGTCCTTCATCATGCTCTCTTAGCCTTGTCAAGGCAGATGAAGCAGATGAAGCAGATGATACTGCTTTTTATTCAATCAAGAATAAAAGTGTCTAGCAGAGATGCCTAGATTCAAGGCAGTACTGTTGCAGCCAGAAGGTTGAAGAACAGAGGCTTTCCTTAGATTCAGTTGCAAACAGAAATGAGGCTTCTAATATGCCATGAACTTATGGTATTGCTCTGACATTTATTTTGGAGTTTGAGCTTCATTTTTTGTAGGGTACATGCAACAAGAGTTCTAGACTTCAGTTTATGTGACCCTTTCAGTAAGATGTAAAGGAAGGTCCAGATTCCTTCTAAAATCCTAGTTGCTTATAGTGGCAAGAATGAAAATTCCTCAAAAACTCTAAGTGAGTTTTATTTCCAGGAATTAGTATTTTTTGGAAACAATTCCTTCAGTTCTGGAATATTCTACATTCATCTGCTTTGTCTTCCATTTCGATAGCTGCTTTTGTAGTTTCCCTTTTGAATTGAACACTATCCTCGTGAATGGAAGGAATATTTGAAATATATCTAGAACTAGTGACTTGCAGGAGTTTTTATATCACATTGTTTAATGTCTGTTATCTGTCATAAGATACCTAACATGAAATAGAACTTCTGGAAATAAGTTTCTAAGGATATACAAACAATTAATGAAAGAATGAGTGAGTTTAGAATCAAATATAATGAGAAGAATATTCAGGCTTTTTCATCTACCATAGACTTTATACTTTGAAAGAGGTCAAACATGCAATAGGATCTAGCTAAAATTAGGTCATCTCTATGCAGAATCCAGGTGGAGTAGTGAAGGAGAGGTGTAGTCAGACTACTATGCATCAAGCTTTCCCTCAGGGCACTGGGCCTTTATTCTCTTGAAATTTTGCTTCTGGATTAGATAAGATTAATTTATTTGTACTTAGTAATTGATACAGTTTTCTTGATTAATTTGATTGTGTTTTAACGTCAATTTTTCTTGAAATTACAGTCCTCAAATGTGTATGTTTTCATAGGATGCTGTAGATGTGAATTTGCACATGGGAATAAAGTGCTTGATACCTTTTCTGGCAGGTGGTTTTGTGTTAATTTCACCTTTGAAGGAAACTAGCAGCTGAAGCTAGTTTGACTTTGCAGGTTTTGTCAAGAGGCAGGAGCACAAGAAGAAGCTAATACTTGATATGAAATGGAAGATAATTGCCCAGAAAGCAGCTTTTGAGAAAAAGACTTGGGCATCCCAGTGGACAATCTGAACTGGGGTTAGGAGAGTGCCCTTGTAGCAAAGATGGCCAGCTGGGTCCTGGTTGTCTCATAAAATGCCTGACTTCTGGAGGTGATCTTGTCCACCCCCAGCTCAAACAGGGTCACCTGGAACATCCATTTAAGTTCTTTAGTATCTCTAAGGATGGCGACTCCCCATCTTGTGTGGGCAGCCCATTGCTATATTAGCAGTACAACCAGCAGGACAGGGGAAGTGGTATTTGTGCCCCACTCCCCCATCCCTCTGCTCTTGAGTCTGCATCTGGAGTACAATGGCCAGCTTTGGATTTGACAGAATGACAGGCATTGTCATGCTGATGGAAGTCAAGTGGAGGACTGCCAAGATGCTTAGATGGCTGGAGTACCTGACCTAGTAGGACAAGCTCAGGAGAAGTTACTTTGTTCAAGCCTGAGAAGCATAAAGGGTGATGAGTTATCTAATGAGAGCAGTCAGAGAAAGACAAAGTTGAACTCTCAAGAAGAGTTGCGCAGTGGAAGGAAGAAAGTAAAGAGACACAACTTGAAAACAAGGGGAGACTTATTTAGATAAAGAAAAAGGTGGTGTTTTTTTTGTTATGGGGGTTTTTTCAGTTGGTTGGTTGGTTTTGGGTTTTTGTTTTGGTGGTTTTTTTTATTTTTTTGGGTGGGATTTTTTTGGGGAGGTGTGTGTTTTGTTTTTTCCTCTCCTGTAATGATGGTGAAATCCTCCTGAGGTGTTTTGAAGTGCCTGTCCTTGGAGATGCTCGGATTTGACTGGACAATATCTTGAGCAGTTTTCTGCAAATGAAGATCCTTTTGTGCCTTGCCGTGAAATATCAACAATATTGACACAGCTTTAAGTTTTTCCTGATTTCTTTTTTAAACACCCACTTGTCCTTGCGGATGGTTAAAATACTAAATTAAATATGTACTGTATTAAGAACCTGAGAAAGCTGTTGTGGTTCTTATCAGGGATTGAAAGTCCTGCAGTGATGTAAGTGGGCATACATGGAAGAGTAAGACCAGGGCAGGAACTTAGGATATTTTCCTCTGAGAATTCTCTTAGCTTCTGACTCTCCAGAGGTCAGGGCATCCCTTGAACTTTGTGATGTTCCTGTATGCTATTTTTGAAAAATCTCTTTAATTAGTGCTTGTCCAGTCTCCTTGTGAATGCATACAAACAGTTTTTCCATCCATGACTCTCTTTGGTAAGAGTTTCTGCTGATCTGCTATTTGTCACATGAAGAAACGTCTCCTGTTTACTTTCAAATTTCTGTTGATATTCATGTGATTTCTTGTAGTTGTTAATATTAGAAAATACACTGAGCAGTTGATCCATAGTGCTCCACATAATACCATTTTTGGTTCTGTCATTATTCTCCTAAGCTATCTTGTTTCCAGGCCAAAAATCCTTACCTCATAAGAATGCTCTTTGACCCTCTGTATTTGCTCTCCTTAATTTTAGTGTATCTTCTGTTTGTTTATGGCAGCTAGAAGGATACTTTGAGAGAAAGGATTCTCAAATGTTACTTTTTCTGCAGAATGAGGTTAATACTGCAGATTCTTAGAGATGAAAGAGATTGCGTTGGGAAGAATTTGTGAGTAGAAATGTAAGTTAGCTGAGAAACATGAGAGTCTCATCTGGAAACTTCACACTTCTGAACAGAAAAAAATTCTTGGTTTGCATTATGGGTATTCAGAGATATAGTGAGGCTCACTGTTGATGTTGTCAATGGAGGAAGTCATTGAGTTAGACTCTTAAACATATAAATGTTCGAGACGTGTATAATACTGATTGGATACTTTCAGGTATGCATTAATCTTTTTTTAATAATAGTGTGGTACTCCCTGTGGTTTTTAAAATGGTTTTAATAATTGAACTTGGAAGTTCAGGGAATGCTGGAAAGAGTAATAAAAATGCAAGAAAAATGTTTAGCTTGAGGGAGATGATGATTACAACATTTTAGGAGCAATACATTTAAAGAAGGTTTGGGCCTTCTAATTTTCTTTTTTTCCACCATGCCCTGTCTTCTTCACTTGTGTAACAGTATGCTTAAATTTCTAATAATGCAGAAATGTTCAAACATTCTTTTTTGTTGTTAATACAAGAATAAAATGAGAATTTTGTTATTACAATTTTGCTCCTACCCACAAAATCTTCTGCATAGTTGGCATGTTTTTTGGAAAATCGTAGTCTTTGTAGTTTTGATAAACTAGATCTAGATTTGCTAGATTATTACTAGATAGAAATAAAATTTTTTCTTGCATTTAAATCTGAAAGAGATGGGAGTAAAATCAGTAAACAGCTCTAGTATTTTGAAGATGTGTGAAATTCAGAAGTGATTGACATGCTGTTGCACTGCTCTTTGTGTGCATGATCTGGTTTTGATATCATGTAAATGATGAGGTGTTTGAAATGCTGGTTAGCAAAAGCTATTTCTACTTTCAAGGATGTTTTGTTGAAACATGTAGTTTGTTGACACACAGATTTTTTTTCCAATTATGTCCTGATCAGTTTACTATAAATTCATTTATTAAAACTTGTCTTGCTGAAATCACTGTAGCCTCTGTTGGATTTCTCTTTTGGATATGGAACTTGTGAAAGTTTCATTTGCCTGTGTGTTGTTTTCTGATTATATTGCTGAATGCTCTTAGTTATTTGCAGGTATATTTGCATCAATGCTTCTAGATTTACAGTTTGGTTTATTCTGGAGCTACCAAGGCTATTTGTGCAAGAAGATTTTTTTTGGTGGTTGTCCATTAAGCAGGTTCCAAGGAATCAAGTCCTTTGTAAATTGTAGACTCCTCCTGTATTATTAGTAATATAACTCAGTTTTCTAGATGCCCTGCTGTTGTTTCTTAGCCTGCCAGAGGAGATGAATGTATAGCAGCAGAATAGCTCCAATTCACAGAACAATATAACTGCTACATTCTGCTCTTGGTACTAAGTGTGAATTTTGTCAATATTGTGACCGATTAGGAAGATAATGATGTCCTGAGTAACATGTTTAAAGGCAAATGGAAAAAATTAAAATAGGAAGGAAGTATCCTAGAGTTATACCTTCTTCAAGATAGGAGTTTTATACCTTGACAGGTACTCCTTTTTGGAGGAAATTCTCAGCAAAGGTTTCATCAAAACAGCCTGTGGAAATTACGAAGTTGTGTGGAAATTTTACTGGATTCTGCAAGGTGCTACATCCAATTTGTGTCACAGGCATGTGGATTTGTATGTTTTTATGTAGATGCTCTTAGTATAGGAAAGACGACATTATAGACCCATAAATTTCATCTCTAGCTGTCTGTAAGACTGGATTTTACTAGTTTTCAAATTTAGGTACTGAAAATTAGGAAGAGCAACAACATCCTCTGAAGCTTCTTGCACTCTGATCAAAGGGAAGCACCTATGAAACATGCTTTGCCTTTGCTTCCCCTTTCCATCCTTGAGAATAGGGAAAGAGGGAGAGTGCCAAAATAATTTATTTAGAAGGGAAGAGATCTTAAGTGCCTAAGTGACAACTTTCTAATACTTAATAAGGCGAGAGTCTGTCTTGTAGGAGGCCCATCATTTTTGGTGAGGAATTTTCTCCATCACTGTCAGAACCATGATACTATTTCTATGGGCAGAGAAACTGTCTACATATTTTTTTCTGAAACTTGCTTTATTATGCTTGAGATATTTTCCTAACACTGGCATATGTAATACATGTAGCACATCAGAATTATTGATTTTGTATGTTGACTATGTCATTGGTATTTCTGCTCTGTGCAGCATTTCTGTGCTTTTTATAGAACATTTGTTGTGTTCTCTGGAAAACTGCTGATGGACTGACTGCTATGTTGAGAGATGTCAAAATCGAGTCTGTTACCAGGTTCATGGAGTCACAGTTGAGCATAGAAACTCTCCGGTGTATTCCTCCTGCTTGGAGGATTGGAGATACAATTTTTTTCTCCCCAAAGTTTATTATTATTCATATTTGTAACTTTGCTGTGCAGGTGACTGCACAATGGAACAGATTGCCCAGAGAAGTTATGGAGTCTCCCTCACTGGAGATATTCATGAACTGTCTGGGATGCAATCCTGTGCCATGTGCTCTAGGAAGGCCCTGTTTGAACAGGGAGGTTGGACCAAAAGGAGTCTTTTCTAAGCTTACCATTCTGTGAATCACATTAGCCATGCCAGATTCGTGTTCCTTTCCTTACAACTATTGTCCCATCAACAAGGAGAGAGCAATAGAGTTTTTTCAAGCTCTCAGTACAACTTGTTGCACACTCTTAACCACAGTTCAGTTTGCAGACAGTGGGGTTTGGGATGGAATTGGGATGTTTTGGTTGGTTTGAGTTTTTTGAAGGGTGTGTGTATATGTGTGTGTCTTTACACAGAAGGTTAGTTTCAGCTGGCTTTTTCCCAGGAGTAAAAGACATAACCATAGTGCTGAATGCTCTTGAGAGGATGATCAGGAGAGTTAATATAGGAAGGATTTGATGAGCAAGCATATGACAGAAATAAAACTTAACTTTTTTTTTTTTTTTTTTTTTAAGACCATAATTTAAGTTAAAAGCCAAGCATAGTTTTAACTAACGCATTGTTTTGCTTTGTTTTATGTTTTAGAAATGTGGCCAATTAACATCTTGTACTGGCTGCAGAGCTCAGTGCAGGTTTTTTGACATGACTCAGTGCATAGGATCTAATGGATATATGGAGCCATACTGCTCAACTGTATGCATGAACACACACAAATCAAAATATGCAAAATCACAAAGTAAGTGAAAAGGATGATGGGTTTTCATCACTGCTAAGAATAGACTTTTAAAAATTTTGAACACTGGGGGTGGGTGCATTTGTTTTACAGTTAGTCTATGCAGATGTGACTTTATTGTTTTTAACTTCATTTAAAAAAACCAAAACATCTTCCATTGAACACCAGTAAATGGACCCATGAGGATTAATTTTCCTCACTGGCCTTTTTTTGTGATGTTTGAAAGAATTTTCAACTGTCTTAATCCTTCCTGTGAAAAAAATGCTGAAGCATAATGTGCTCTGATGTGTCACAGGATGACAGTGCAGGTTTTTTGCATATGAATTAATATTTTCTGAATTCTCGTATGAATCCCACCATGTTTTTTTTTCAGTCAAGCAGGAGATGGATAAGAAGGGAGGTAGTTATAATGCATATAGATATTCTCTGGGTAAAGTTTTTGATCCAGTAAATAATTCAAAACTTGTGTTCTTCAGTATGCAAAGCACATCTCAACCTGAAGTTGAAAATGCTCCAGTGAATTTTAAGGAAGAAGGTGTTTTCATATTTAGTACTGATTTTTAGTGAAAGTATTTATCTAAACTTCTGTGATTTTTTTTTTGTTTTGTTTTGTGTGACTTGTAGAAGCTGACTGGAAAACAGACTAATCTTAGTTTTCTACATTGAAAAACTAAAAAGGGCTCACCTGTAACACTCTTTTTTCCCTATTATTTTCTGTTTATTTTGTTTGTAAACTACATTTTTCTTTTAGGTATGGAAATTATTTGCCACTTTTGTAAGCGAAACTCTTTACCTCAATGTCAAGCCACAATGCCTGATGGAAAACTGTACAACTTTTGCAGTTCCAGTTGTGTAGCTAAATTTCAGGTTAGCTGTTGTGTTAAATCCTTTCCTCCCTAAATATTTGTGTGCCTGTTTTTGTGTTAAGTATTTGAATATTAAACTAACTTGCTTGTGTATACATGCTTGAGAGTTACAATTAACATAGCAGGTGTTCCTGGCTCATAACAATTTCTTTGATCAAAGTGCTGTTTCATAATGGTAACACTAGCTGCTGTCTTAAACTTATAAAATTGGATAATAATAACCAATTTATGCTTTATATCGTTAGAAAACACAAAGCTGTATTACTACTCATTTTTACCACCTTAGCCTCACGGATGTGAGCCTTGCTGTTTTGCATTGAAGATCAACAAATCTAGCCTCTTTTGTACTAAACACAATAACAAAATTCTCATTGAAGAGAGCTAACAAAGGTCTGCCATGGAGAAAAGTGACTTCTTCTGAAATGAAAGGTTAGAGCCTCAGCCATTTCATTTATGGACAAAACTAGCTGTTTCAATTGTGGCCAGAAACTGGGGAATTGCTAGGCTAATGACGTGCACTCTGGATGAGGCTGCTCTGCTTGTTGAAAGTGTCATAATTTCAGTATGAGTCAAGATTAAAGTGTAAGTGAAATGTGTTACAACCATTAATCTCTTGGTGACCAAAGGATATTTTAAAAGAATATGTTTCAATTTTTGTGTGTAAAAGCATTTTCCCAGATTTATGCAGTATAATTGATAATTGCTTCCTCATGTGTTGTTGAAGAGTTACACCTACACAGGGTTTTCCCATTTGTCATTTGCTGTTTTCTGTCAACTGGACAGCAAATGGGTTTTTTAATTGCTTCTTTAATATACCCTGGGTAGGACCTCTGTCATATAGCCATGTTCTGTGTTTCCATCATAACCAATTTGGTAGGTCTCTGTCAGTGGAACTGATTAATATAATACCTGTGATTGTTAGTATATAAAGACAGGCTGTAATACGTATTGCAATCTCATTTAACATCTATTTTATTGTACATGATTTTACAATCTGTTGCATCCCCAAGAGCTCTTGGAACAAATACAGCCAGGGAAACGATGAATTCAACCTGGGCCTTCTTGGATTTGCGCATAAGTCAACATTAAGCAACATTATTGAATAGAACTGCCAGATCATTTAATGCTGGCTGTGTGTCTGTGGTCTTACTGAGTCCTCGTGCTCATGCTTCTATTGCACTCTCAGTGCTGCATGTAGATCTCCAGTCAGGGTTGTCGTGGAATTGGATTGAAGCAGCCTTGCAGTCTGTGAGCTTTCAGTAAAGACCAAGAATGTGACAGCCTACCAGTTGTCACTTGCTTACAGTTAGTTTGCTCAACCAGCGCTGTTGGATTTTAACTTTTGATAGTTTTTGTATAGTCACTGTGTGGAAGAATAAAACGTATTTACCATAAAGCTAGAGTTGAATTTATGAGAACAGCTTCTTGGTTCTGTTCATTTAGTATTTAGGTGGAAAGGATGGTATACCACAATGTGAGCACTGAACTGTTAGTGTTCCCTTGAGGCTTCTCTTATATCTAAGTGACATCTAGGGTATTGAACCTGAATAGAAAAAATGGTCAATTTACTATGGTGCTCCATATTTTTCAGTGTTAATGGCAATAACTCCTGTTTTAGTTTTCTGGATTCATATTCTTCCCCTTTTCCTGCTTTGCCTGCTCTTCCTAGACTTTTTTCTTTAAGGGTTATCCTTCACAAAACAGAATAATTGCTATCTCAGGCCTGTGTTTCTTCCCTTCTGCAAGTGTTTTAGTCCTTTTGGTTTACAAATGGGTAAGTTTGTTTTACAGAACCTCAGGATTGATTATAATTGTGTCTTAAAAATAACCTTTTGTTTCTAGCTAGTTGTTCTTTTAATGGATTGAAATATTGGAAAGATTCAGCTGAGCTGCATGTTGTACAGTTTATGTCCATATCTACATTCTCCTTTGAGCAGCCTGTAAGAGCATTTGATAATGTAAGAAAGAGAGATAATAACCTGCTTTATCTGCTTTTGTTTGGTTGTTGGTGGTAGAACAGTGAGACTGAATCTTGTCTTCCACACTCTGTCTTGGAGGATATTAATGCAGAGTCAAAGACAGAATTCTTCCCAAGGTGTATTGTTTTAAATCAGTATTGATAGTGGTACTTTTACTGGGTCAGTTGAAGATCTTGCTGTTAAGGGAAAAATAAACTACTGACTATTTATTGTGAATGTGGAGGCAGTCACACAAGTGTCTTCCCAGTGTTAGCAGCTGTGTAAGTGCCTGAGAGTACAAGCTATCTGGCAAAACACAAATCTGTGCAAAATTTGTGCTCAAGCTTTAATTGGTTTGGCATTTGCTTCCAATTTATGGATGTATCTGGAGAATTGTAGGACCAGTATGGGTAAGAATTACAAGTACAGCGGTTTTTAGCAGGATACTCTCTCTAGTTATTCACTAATGCTGTTCTCTTTCACCATTGTGATGGTGCCTGGAAGTGTTCTTGGCTGTATGTGCTGCATCTCTCTTGCACACGTGTGTCTGCACACAAATACTCTTCTAAATTTGACAATAATAAAAATATGCCTTCCATGCCCAGGGTGGAAGGTCTGTGTGTGCATGAGTGCAAGGGGAAAGCTTGTTTCCTTCTCTGTTTCATTTAGTTCCCTTGATTTTTCTTGTGGACCAGTCCTAGTGAATGACAACATGTAGAGGATTCCTCGTACTTGCTTCCCTCATGCGCATTAAGAACAGCTTGATTCTTTCCAATGTTTGGGGTTTTTTTCTCAGCTGGAAAAAACACCTAACCTCAGTCTGGCTACCTACTAGCTCTTCCATTTGTACACGTATGTACAGAAATGTTTCCACAATTTGATTTCATGTTGCTGTGAGCAAGGATAACCCTCTGCGCATACGCTGCTGTGGCAGGGGCTGGCCAGAAGCTGTGCTGCTGTGGTGGTCTTCTCAGAAGATCCTGGGCTGTGCCTGCCTAGTGTTCATTATTAAACTGGCAACTTAGAGCAGTTTGAGCTGGTTGCATTGAAGGCCAAAAAGGGCTTTACAGTGTGTTTTTTTGCTTTGCTTGCACTTCCCATGCTCTTGTTATTCAGGGCAGGCTCTCTAAAGAACAAACATAGGTACATGACTTCAAAGATATCTTTGATACAACACAACATAGATAAAACTTTATGTTCAGGGTGACTGGTGAAAGATTTTAATGAATTTACGATCTATCTTTCTTTTATTATTCTGTGTAATTATGCTCCCAAATAATTCCTAAAGGTACTTTAAGTACTTGTAAGTTAGAAGCAAAGCAAGATGGTGAAAATACTAAATGCATGTCATCTTGGCTCAAAATATTATGCAGAAGCAGTCCTTAATTTTAAGCAGAATAACTGGAACTTTAAAGAGGTATACAAAATAATGTTGAGGTTAACTTGATTTAAAAACCATCTTCTGCTTGGTTTAGAACTTTGAGTAATATGAATTCACTTCTTTACAGATTTTTCTGGGAAAAAAAATTAACTAGAGGAGCATATGATAAAAAGCATTGCTTTTGGGTTTTTTTAGAAGTAATAATGCCTAATAGTTTAAATTTGTTTCATGTATAGTTATGTGCAAATTTCCTTTAAAACAAATTCTAATTTTAAATAGTCTTAATCTTTGTTGTTCTCACTTCTCTAGCTTTTTGTTATTTTTCAATTACCAGCCTCCTAGACTTTGTGAGTCTGAATTTCTACCCCAGTAAACAGTAATGGAAAGGAATAAAAGAAGGTAATTGTGGCATACCTCAGAAAACAACAAAAAACAATGTTTTACATTTAACTTACAGCCCTTACAATAGGGTGTTTGGGTCCCATATTTAAAGGTAACTACAGATGTGAAAGATAAGGATTGCTTTTCATTTGATGACCACTGTTTCAAGAAATACACTATTTCATCTTCATTCCTCCCTCTGTCTTCAGTGTTTCTGTACAATTTGCGACATCTGCTAGTTCTTTACATCTCCTTCATTCCTGAACTGGAGGTGCTGGGCATTCTTGAGTTCTTTTCATTTTCAATGAGAACTTCTAGGGCTTCCATAAAGCACACACCAGCATGTGTTGAGTATGATGTTTGCTCTGTGAGGACACCTGCAAATGCAGAAGTGCACAGATTGGACCTTGCAGTTAAAAATGCCTTTGTTGCTCTCATGCTTGTGCAAGTCTTCAGCTATTTAGAGTAGCCAAAGTGAAGCAAACCTTGCTCAGTCACAGGGATATTTGCTGGATATAATGGGAGAAATATGACAATATTGTCTGTAGGCATGAGAAAAAAAGTTGTTGTAGAAGTTACCTGTATAAAGTTGTTACAGGCTGATGGGCCATTGAGGTAAAGGTGTCAACTTTCTGCTGCCTGGCATTTGGTTCTCAAGTCCTGCCTGTGATTGGGAAATATGCATGGCTACTTAACATTGGCAAACTCTTGATGCAGAATTAATGCATCTGCATGAAATGATACTGTTTGCACTGCCAGCTAGAACTCAGCAGCACCAGCCCACATAGATCAGGGTTTATACCAGTAATAAGTCTCAACATAGTTTTAAATTTATTTTTTAGTGTGGGTGAATCCTTACTAACATGAGAGTCTAAAGAAAAGTATCCTATAACAGAAATGTTTTGAATTTTCATTGTTATACAGTGGAGAGGTAGTAACAAATCTGTCTGAAGAGAATTTGTCTTTAAATATATTTGTTTTGTTGTAAATAGTGTGGGAAAGTGTATTGAAAAGACAGATGTGAGAAATTTGTCCTGGATTCTTCAAGTGTCTGTGATTACTGCTGGTTCAGATTTTTGTCTTGAACATCACATCTATAATACACCAATAGTTCTTGCTTAATCAGGGAATTTGCAAAAACACTCAATTCTGTTGGCACATATAAGACACTGAAAGATACAGGTACTGTATAATTGAGTTCTTTTATCTACTGATTGCCACAGAAATGCACTAAAGAAATTTCTCAGTTCCAGAATTAATTTCTCATACCTACACATGCAATCTATAGTATTTTTCTCAGTTTTAAACCCCTGGAATGTTTAGGGGCTGGCTGTGTCAATAACTGCATCTTCTTGCCATGGGATTGAGGCTACTTAGGACTGTCAGGTAGTTTTTTCTTAATCTGAGTAGTTGTGAGGTTTCTCACTGAAAGCCTTTTACTTCAGTAGTTGTATTTTCAAGTGGTATGCTTACATAGGATGTTGATAATCTGCCTTGGTGAGGTTTGGCTTTGAAGACATTTGTTTATTGGTCTTTATCTCTCTGTCACCAAAATAATACAAGCTGTGAAATGTATTTATCTGAAAATATGTTTTGTGATAAACAAAAGCATTCTGTATGGGGATTTTTTTCTTTATTTTTACAAAAAATGTGTTAACCCTTAAATAAAAGGCATAAGAAAGGTAAGGTAAAAAAATGACTTAAAGTAATTACGGTAGAAGTAAGGGTAAAGATTCAAAATTGAAAAATCTGAGATGACAGGGAAAATGAATTAAGGTGAAGAACCAACCTGCTGTACTTTTGCCAGAAATGTTTTTAAGTTTATAAATAAACTCCTGAATTCTCAAATACAGTAAGCTTAAATGAACAAAACCCACATTTTAAAAGTAACTTTGTTTTTTTAGTGATGTATGTATATATGTTTATGTTTTTCAGACGCTCAGTGTTCAGTCTTCAACAAATGGTCAGTTCGTCTCTCCCAGTGATATTCAGTTGAAATGTAATTATTGCAAAAGTTCTTTCTGTTCAAAACCAGAAGTACTGGAATGGGAGGTAAGGGATGTTGGTGTTGTTCTTAGAATGATGATGTGTTCAAAAGTTTAAACTTAGAACTTTAATATGGTTTTTATAGCTATTATATAAAGTATTGGAGTTTCTTTTAAAAAGCTCAGTTAAAATCTACCTGGCTCTGTAGAGTATAATTTAATTTCAGTATGGATCAAAGTAGAAGTCTTTCTTCATAAATAGTACTAGTGGAATTTAAAAAAATGTATTTTCTCAGATCAGCTGTAAGTCTGCAATCTGCTTTCATCTTCAGTTATTGTAGATATGGTAGACCATTATTACACTTCTTTATGAACTGAGAGAAGTATCTAAAGAGGATATGCTGAGATTGAAGGGCATATTTTCTGTTCAGTGTTTTCTTGTGAAATTATGAGTATTTGTAGCACTGTCAGCTTAATTGGGATTTGTAAATTTTTAGCATTAGAAGTCATACTCTAATTATGTGTTCACACCTTACTTTACTTTGTAAGTTGTCTTAATGGCAACTATTATTTCAAGTTGCACTAGTTAGAGCTTAAGATTTTATCCATTAACCTTATTCATGATGCTTTGCATTTAGAACAAAGTGTATCAGTTCTGCAGCAGAGCATGTTCTGATGATTATAAGAAACTGCACTGCATAGTTACATACTGTGAATACTGTCAGGAAGAGAAAACGCTCCACGAAACAGTGAATTTCTCTGGTATCAAAAGACCCTTTTGCAGTGAAGGTATGTATGTATTTGTTGTTTTCCTGAGGTATTGGTTGTTCTGCTGCAGTTTACTTACTTTGCTTATATGTTAAAATTCAAGGTAGAAGCTCATTCTGTTGTACTTGAGGCTAAACAGGAAGTCTCTTCATTACTATTATTGAAGTGATTGTACCTGTTATTGTTAATGCAGGTACTTTTTAATTTAGCTGAGCTGCCTTTAGAGCTTTTCACCACTTAGTCCAGGTTAAGGGTAGCACTCTTAAGTGTGTGTGTGTGTATAAATACCTACACATTTATGCACATTGCATACATACATATGCACAAAAAACTATACATTCTTTTTTTAAAAAAGGTGTGCAGTAGTGCATGTACAACATTAACTGCACTGATGAACACCAAGCTTTCTCTTTGATTAGCATTTTCTAAATAAGTTCAACAGTAGAAGTTCTATGTTGACTTAGAATGGTTACTTAAGCAATAACTTGAATGATGCCTGTTGCTGTGTGTTGATTACTGTCATTACAAATTACTTGACTAATTACTTGAATTTTCAATCAGAAAACAAACTAAAAGGGAACTCCATGGCCCTAGAATTCTTTTAAGTTGCATTAAAGCATGGTTTTAATAGAAATAGCAAAATAGGGTTTTAAAAAGGACTAATCCTTTCTGCTTCTGGTGAGCTCTCCTTTGATACTGGTATTTAATCATGATCTTAAAAGTTTAACTACAAGTTTGGATGACCATATTCACAAATATGGTTAATATTTTTTTGTTTAGTTATAACAACAACACTTCCAATGCCCTTTGATAAGACCTGTGGAAGATACCTGCTTTCAGGCAGATTAAATAGTAGCTATGGGAGTTATAGGAGGATCCTGTTAAGCTGGAGAGGGTTGGAATGCCGGGCGGAAGGCAGTCTTCCCTCCATGCCTTTCCTATACAACTTCATGACTCTGCAGTCTTTTGTTTCTGAAGAATGGAGTGTGGTATTCTGGACTGGAAAGTGATAGCTGGAGAGTAAAAACAGACAAATGAAGGCCCAGCCTTGCAGTGTTCGGTGCATTGCTCAGCAACCTCTAGCTAGGAATTGTTTCTGTGAATGAAGCAATTCCACAGAATACATTGAAACAAGAGCAAGATACTTTTCTGGAGATTAAAATATATGCTTCTATTACTGTGAATATTCATGACTCCTTAATTTTGCCACCATTTTGTTCATAATGCCACCTATGCTATTATTACTTCTCTGTGAGGAGGCTTGGAAGTAAGTGAGGACTTGTGTTTCCTATTGGAAAATGAGGAAGAAAAGAAATAAAAACAGTCTCTCCTGTTTAGATACTAAGTGGGGGGAATCTGTTGCCAGATATCTTTGTGTGGGTCTTGAGTTTGCAGGTGCTAGACTGCCAGCACAAGAGCAAATACTACATTTATGAAGGTGAGCATGCAGAATGTTACCATAAAGACAAAGTTTATCAGCTTCCTGTGATGATCTGAACCGCTGAGTAATAGAGAGAGGATAGTCAAAAGCACCATTAAGTAGATCATAACTTGAATAAATACAGTGTATACCTGCCAGCTGTAGCTGAGGTCTATTTTGTGATGCATATGACAAAGAGCTGTGTGTGTTCCTCTCACAAATAAACCAGTGACCTGGACAGAAATTCTGAAGGAACCCCAGACCATTTATTTTGAAGGAAAACCATCAATTGCCATTAATGGCTGCCGAAATAGTGCAATCCAAGAATGAATGGTGCTTAGATCTGATGTAGGAAGGACAGGGCCAGGACTTGCGGTGGAATTTTGGAGGTCAACAAATAGGAATTCAATCATCAGATGTGATAGATTTTTCTTGCCCCTTTTCCAGGCACCTAAACATCACTGGTTTGTCCTTAATTTCAAAGCATTTTTATCAGATATATGTCCAACTGTTTGTGAAATAACAAAACCAGTACAAGTACCAGATACTTTCTGATTGTGGAGGCCATCCTGGTTTTGATATTGCAGATTGTTCAAGGAACCTCACCAACATAGATTATTTTTTTGAACATGAAATTATTCTTCATCAGAAGACAAATGTATTACAGTTTGAGAAGCAATAGCCAGTCACAAAAGTTGCTGGCATTTTTGGAAGAAATTGAACCCTCAAGGGGAAATGTGAGGAATTTCCAGGGGAGTGTTTATAAAAGGCTCCTAGATAAAATCAGAAATTAAACACATGTTGAAATTTCTGCAAGTGTCCTTACTTGTTCATCTTTGTGCAAACTGATGGGAAAGGATATATAAGATCAACCACAAATATCTCCTGACTGCTTACAGCTGCCCAGCTGGAGTACTGAAGATGTCGTCATTGCTCCCATTCTTCATACCCGAGGGTTTTTTTCACACCTGCAAATACACATATATTTACACAAAAGCCCTGCCACCCACATTCAGGTCTCTTGGATCAGTATTTCTGTGTGGTTTTATTCCAGCTCTGTTTCTTTATATGTTTCTCTTGAGACACTTCAGAATATGTGCAGGAAGCCTCCATTATAATAAGGTGTGATTAGAACTGACCTAGATTTTGTGCTGAAGATGGTTATTCTTTCATGGAGTATAGGATGCTTTTTCTGTTTTTGTAAAAAAATTGGATGCTATGTGGAGAATGCCCAACCTGAACGGAGTAGATGAAAGAGCTTAATCTGTTCCACTGGTGCTGAGGCTGTCCTGGTGTTTTGCCACTAGAATGCTGCATTCCAAAATGTCTGCGTCTAAATTAAATAAAATATATATTATGTATGCTAAAGTAAGAAGTAGCTTGTGGATTTTTATGTGCATGTAGTTGCATGAGTGACATTTGAGGATAGGCTGTGCAAGTTTTTAATCTTGAGGAAATCTTCAAATTACTGGATTTGGGATATTTTGGGAGTGGGTTTTTTTTTGTTTTTTGCAATACATATTCCTTCTGAGTGTCTGGGAGAGCAAATCAGTCTTTGGCAATCTAGCAGTGAAACTATTTTATGATGAGCATCACCATAATTTAATTTTTATTTGTAGACTTATTTAATTCATCTTTTGAGTAGAACTAAGTGCTATGACTTAAACAACACAGGCTTAATAATTTTATAATGCAAATTTTAATAACATTGATTCATATCTGGTCATCTTCTTCTAGGAGAGAGAAGGTCATTAAGCTGTTGGATTAGCTCAATTATCTGATGCTTGGGAATACTTTTCAAATGGATAATACAGATAAAAGACAGCTGTCAAATTAGCAACTGTACTATCACCCTGATGGCTTGCTAGTAAATTTCTGGGAATTATGGTTTCTACAAATATAACTCAATGCAGACATTGAGTATTCTCTGAAAACATCTCTGATGTTTCATCTAAGTAGAGATAATATCTTAAAATACTGCAGAGTCAACAAGTGGGAAAATAAATTTAGGAAATTAAGTAATTTTACCTTCTTCTAGGAATGGTTCAGTTAAAGCATTGTACATTTTAGAGTGGGATTTTCCCAACCAGTGGACTGTTTGTGAAAGTATACTATTAAATGATTAGCTGATTAATTTCTAGATTTATATGAAAATATTACAGATATGGAGATAGCCTAAACACAGGTGTGTTAAGTTTTACAGAGGTGCTTACATTCCCATGTTTCACAATCAGTTAGGATACTACCTGATATTTATAGCAATTCCTGCTGTTATTAGAAACGGCAAAAAAATTATATAAAAAGTGATGTGTGATATGAAGTGTTGCTAAGACTTATTTATAGTTGCTGGGCTTCTGTGGTGGATGGGCCGAGGAAGAGTTGGTGCACTGTCCCTGCTGTGCTGAGCTGCTGTGTCCCCCTAGACGAAGGCAGTTGCCATCAACCCTGTGTGAATCTCTTTGTTCCTGATGTTTGGTCTCATTACTTTTAAAGTGAGAGCTACAGAAACTGTTCAAACACAGCTTTTTAAATAGTTTACATTAGCAACCGTCTTTTTTAGAAGCACCAATACTGCTTTTAAAAATAAAATGTACAGAATTTGGGCTAGCGTACAGAAATTTTTGAAGACAGTATGAAATCACCCTATTACATGCTCTAGGATTTGTGCTTCACAGAGCTGTTATGTCCCTTTCTACAGCTCTTGATGGAGGTCTGCCATGTTGAAATAATTTGATCTTGCTATGGTGCCTAGTTTGGTTTTGTTCATGACCACTTCTTCTGGCAGTGTCCCTCCTGAGGTAAATTCTTACCTGAAATGTTGGTTTCCTTGTGGCTTTCTTATAAAGCTTTATTTGGTGCTGAGTTGGGGTATCTGGCAAAAGGGGACAAGTAAAAAGCAAAACATGTCTTAAATACTGCAGAATGCATGATCTGTAAAAATATACGTTCACAATTGAAAGAGTCATGTTGTTACTGCAGGGGAATATTCCTTTCCTATAAACTGGGTTAGTAGAAAAGAGCAGTGAATGTTGGAGGTATTTAGAGCTGCCTGGGCTATTCTGAGACACTCTGACATCCTTAGGCTGCTATGGAGAGAAGTTAGAATGGGACATTCCTGGCATCTCTTTGAGCCATGGCAGTTTTCTTCAGGGAAGTCTGAAGGCACAGAGGCCATGGTTGTGGCCATGACTGTTCAGGGGATGTCATCTTCATAAGTAGTCTGGTTTAAAATTTTCGAGCCACAGATGACTGTGCCAAACACATTTTGTTACTGTAAAAGCTAAAATAATTTTTTTTTGCTTATAGATATGAGTTAAGGTAAAAGGGACAGCATATTCAATTCTGACAAATCACTTTGGAGGTATTTAACAGGCTCCCTTGCTACAGAAGCACCAAGTGAAGACTTTTGGCTATGCAGAAGGAAAGCAAAGTTCTGCACCTCCTAGACAAATGCACGTAGAAGAGCTGCACTGTTGGTTCTTGTGGTATTCCACTTGTGGAAGAGTCTCAGTGTAGATGTAATTTCCAATTAGTGCTTCTTGGATTCATCTCTTATGAAATTACTGTACAGTTTTAACTTGTTAACCTGGATTTTGATATTTCTGACAGTGTTCTTGTAGTTGAGAAATTTAAAGGTATAACTATGCAGTAGAAGAGATTGTTTATCTTCCTTTCCCTTTATAGAGGGAGAACATTGATAGTGTTCAAGTAATATAATTTAAAATTTCTGTACATGTATTGAGTCTTGAAATTTTTGTTTTTCTTTGTGGAGAGATAATTTGTAACATGGTAAAGAATATCAGGTGAAATCCTGTGCATTGTTCGACACCAGCAGTCCTTGTTAGATTTTCATTCTTCTGTGTTAATTACACTGTTGTGTCTTTTTTCAAAGAGGTTTGAGATAGTTCTTTGAGCAAAGACAGCATTGACTGGTGCAGATAAGGGGTGATGCAATTTAATGTGCTGAGATTATGAGCACAAGAAGAAGAAAGTTTCTGAAGATGCTTCTTATTAACATGAAGAAATTATCAACCTGAAAAGATTTAAGAATAAACAAAACATGAATATCCAGATTGGAGTAGGAGGGAGGAGAATGGAAAGAGTACCTAATATCAGGAAATAGTAGGATAAACTGAAGTTGTATGAAAGTTGGATTCAATAATAATAAAAAGTTCTTAAGGTGAAGACAAGGAACAAAGGGGTATACACAACTTCTCTTCACACAGAAGAGGGTAGGGTTTACTTTAACAGTAATCCTAGTAGGACCCAGAATTTGGGTACATTGCATCTGTTTTCCTAAAAATAATAATGTTTGTTATAAATCCAGAGACGGCAGGTGATAGCAGTGTGGGTATGGAAGAGGTTTTGCATTCAAATCAGTACAGAGGGAGATGCAGCAGAAAAAATCTGGATGAAATATAGCTCCAGAAAGCTTCCAGGACATAGCTTGTGATGCTAAAGGCCTGTTGTTATTCTTCTCTAGAACAGGTAACAATTGAAGTTACTACAAGATGAGAGAAAATCAACTTTTGCATGTTACTTAAAGGATAAAGGTATTTTAGTAAGGACAGCATTCCAGAGGTAAAAACCCAATTATTTTAGGATGGAACAATTACTTCTTATAAAATATATTAGTCCCAGTGGTAAAAAGGCAGTGGTGTTGAGAACTCAGTATTATTTCTGGTTCAGCATTCCTTTTTACACAGCTACTTGATGTAGAAATGTACTGAACTTCCTGTCATTCAGATAGGTGCTGCTGGTAGAATAAGATCATGTTTTTAGTAGCTTACTTTCAGTGAGTCTGCAGTCAGTCAAGTGAAGCAGGTTTTCTGCCATGGGCAACTCTGCAGGGCTGAACCTGGCAGTTCTTGGATCTGCCAAGACAAAGGAAGCTCTCTTAACCTGGAACTTCCTGAGGTAAAGGTTTTGAGGAATTGCCTGGGTGTTGTCTTGTCAGCAATCTTCTCTTTTATGTGTTCAGATCATTTCTTCCTCTACCATTTATGTGGGGAACCAAAGTTCAGGCCTCTTAAGAGATCGGTTTTGTGTTGGGTTTTGCTTGGAAGCCAGGATTCTAATACCGTAAATAAGGAAATGTTAAGTTAGCAGATATTCACCTACTAGGTTTTTGTTTGCTTCAGATTTTGAGTTGGAGATACTTCTGAAAATGGTCTTTAGTGGTCTTTCTGAGACAGCCAGCTTGGGGGATGGTGTTAGAACTTTAATGAAGACCATAATTAATGGCTGGTATAGCTTGAGCCAGATAACCTGTGCTTATAATTTCTTTCAAAGTAAGAGCTGTTTTCTCTCAGAGGCACTTTAAAACAGTAGAGGTTTTTATCTGAACACACTGTAACTTGTGGGTCTGGTGTTGTAGCAGAAATCTTGAGGAAGTTAGGATTTTACTCAGATCTCTTTGTTCAAAACGTTGGGACTGTCAGCAGTGCTTATACTCATAAACCCCAAGTCCCCAGAGGAGATAGGCTGAACAACCCTTAGGATTTTAGGGTTGATATTAGAAAGGTCAGACACTCAGTGCTTTTTGTATTACTCATTCACTGCGTGCTTGAAGTCAAAGCCAGCTTCGTGGTCACATCTACAAGGCCAGCATGGGTGTTACTGTTATGTTGATTCAGGATTTCTCTTGTGCAAGAGAAGAAGTTGTTTGAGCTTAAAATCTGTTTTGCCAAAGTCAAACACCTTTTTCCATACAGTCTTACTCTTTCAATCAAAACCATAGCGTTGTAATAAAAATGTATATACTGGACTGCAGAGTAGCAAGGACGTAAGAAAGGCATTTTGCTCTCTTTCTTTGAAATCACAAGATCTTGAAGCTAAACCAGTATTCCAAGTATTTCCTGGGCCCCGTATATTGTTACGTATTATAAACACATAAAAGAGTTTCAGACAAATCTGTTGAATTTTGCTCATGATTTTGCAAAAGAAAGACTTCGTAAAAATTCTACTTTAACAAGTTTCAGCATTGTAAGAATCTACTGTCAACATCCAAAGTTTTATAAAAACAGTTTTTATCTTCTGTAGAGGCCTCCTTCAGCAAGAAGCCCTGCTGTCAGTGGTCTGTAAAAGAACCCCATGTTTTCCAGGCATTTAGGTCTTAAGGGCTAGAATTTTTGACTTTTTGTTACCCTTTACTTAACATTAATTGATCATTTTCCATGAGTTGCAGAGATGTGGGAGATGTTTGACTGTAGAGTGGAAAATTTCTTACCTGATAACTTTTTAAAATAAAATAGTAGCATCATCTTCAACTTTACTTCCCGTAGTTCAGCAGCCAAGGAAAAATGTCTATTTTTTCCATTATTTTTTGTAAACTATTTAGCCAGGTGGACATAGGTTGCCTGATTGATAGTAGAGGAATACTGCTAGTCTAGTAGTAGTTTTGAAAGGGTGATGCAGCACTGGGTGGCTTTTCTAAGAGACTGCTGAAGAGGAGGATACATTGTGGTGCTAAGATACCTCTGGAATTTTAAAGAAGTGGAAAAAATATGATGCTCCATGCAATAATGAGAGATACAGCCAGCAGAAAAAAATACTGGCAAGAAATTTTGCTTTTAACTGGTACTTTTAACTAATAACTTGTTATTATTTGTTATTATTGTTGTTATTTCCTTCAAAGCAATGTATTGCAAGTCCAAATCAGTTGCACTCTAAGGATGGTTGCTGGATATGGCACTTTTCATCTGTGCTAGTAATTTTCTTTATTCTGTGTTGAAGAACTTAAAAGAGAAAACCAAAGAACAAACAACCCCCCCCCAATAAAACCACTTCAAACCAAATTACCTGCAGTGTCTTATTTGTACCATATTCTATAAATGTCTTATTTTGACATTACTAGCAAATTAATTCGTTAGCAAAGCTTGTTGCATTACAAGTTAAAGTTCCTCAATAACATTTTGTTTTGTGAAGATTCAGTCTGCTGTATCTTCTATTTGCATTCTTGTGCTTTTTGTGATCTAAAAATAGTATCTCAGTTTCACACATTAATTCTGCCCTAATAGACAACACCAGAAGTCACATAATTGAAATTACTGAATACATTATAGTATTTTATATTCTGTATGGCAGAGGAAGTACAGCATGTATCTTACATACTGAGATTCATAACTTATCAGAAGTACAGAAGTCTGCATCTGTTAGATTATGTATATGTTCTAGCAGAGTGGGCACTTGGAAGACTTGAGTTCTCATCTTTGGTGGTGCTATGATACTTGGTAGATCACAAAAACAGGTGCAGAACCTTAGATTAAAGGTCTGTGTAAATGTTATCTTGTCCATCCAGTGTTTGATATAGAGAGTTACTTCATCTTCTCATTCTGTTCTCTCCTGCAAAATTAGGACAATTACAGAGGTATGCAGTATATGATTTAGGCATCAGCTGAATAGGTATTGGATTTGAGATCATTTAAATACAATATATTCTGAAAATAGCCAATATAATAGCTACAGTATTCATCTTCTAATGCATTTAATATGGTAGAATGTCTTTTCTAATTTGCTTGAGGGAGGATTAGATTATGGAAGAATATAGCTGTCATTATTGCAAACTTAAAATTGTGTCTGCCTAGTAAATGAAAAAACAAAACAGAAAACACCCCCACCCCTAAAAAACCCCACCATAAACCAAACCAACACAAAACAACAACCAACCAAAACCAGCATCTCCACCCCACCCCCATGTGGGAAAAAAAATTAAAATATGAATTGCATATATACTCTTCACAAATTTCATGTGTAATATCTTGTCTTCGCATAACTCTCACTACTGACCATTGCTTTATTGTTACATTTTTAAAGAAATCCCTCAGTTCTGAGGTCATCTTGTACATATTAGTGTTCTTAAATATTAATGCATTATCTTAAGTGGTTTGTTGTATTAATATAAAGGTAGTAATAAAATTAAGTTGATCCATGAAGATGGGTATTTCTTTAGTAAATAAATGTCTGGATCTCTAGCATTTTGAGGATGTGTAACTGAGCGATATAACTCCAGGTCAATGCTTTTGCACAGGTGTATATTAAAAGAAAATTATGATTTTTTTTTCCTGACTGTTTATTCAGGGATTTGATAAAAAAAAGATTCAGCATAGGGTTTTGAAAAATATGCAGGTGTCACAGAAAACCATAAAATTGTGTAGGGAAGGTATTTGGGTAAAAATTTCTTGAAATACAGTCTTACTGTGCAAACTGAATTTGTCTGAAGCCCCAGTTGTTAGCTGTTGTTGTATTCATTTAATTTTCAATATTTAACTCTTAACTGTGATAATCTCTCTGTAAAAGTTACTTTGTTCCTAATGTTTAAAATCTGTTTCCAGGCTGCAAGCTGCTATATAAACAAGACTTTGCAAGACGGTTAGGACTGAGATGTGTTACTTGTAATTACTGCTCACAGCTGTGCAAAAAGGGAGCAACTAAGGAACTTGATGGTGTAGTGAGAGATTTCTGCAGTGAAGAGTGCTGTAAAAAATTTCAGGACTGGTACTACAAGGCAAGTAACTCAGAATTTTTGACGAGAGCTCCACAATTAAAAAAAACAAAAATGCACATGTGAGGATATCAAGGACGGTGCAGCAAATATGGCTTACTTCAGCAAAGCATTTGCTATAGAATAAGCAAATGTATTAATTTCATAATTTCAGTTTTTGTAGATCTTAGAGCAGCATTTCTATCATCTGATTTTATTAATTCGTTTGGCAAGGAAGTCTTGAGTTACAGAAAACAAAAAATTAGTATGTATATTTGTTACTTTACAATTCCAATTTTTTCTTAGTTATTACCACGTTTTTCTTGTCAAAACTTCTTTAACGTGTATTCAGAATGTTGAAAATGCTGATAGTAGCAGCTAGATACCTTGAGTTCACTGACATTAGCAGAGCATTTCTTGTTCCTGTTTTTGCCTCCTTTTTTGCCTTTTCCCTTCGTCCACAGTTTGAACTGCAGAGGCTTTGATTGTTCAGTATTTCCCAGTGGAAAGGATGCCAAAGGAAAAAGCAAGACCAAATGGATTTCTAATAACAGTTTAAATCAAACAGATGGCATCTATTTCTAAGTCTCTGGAAGCTTAACTGCCTTGTGAAGCACCAGCAAAGACTTCACAATAAGAGGTTTTTTGTTTACATTTTTTGAAAGGAAAAGATGAAATTGGACTGGGTTTAACCGGCGATTAGTGCCATGGATAAAATATTTGATCTCTGATGTGAACGTCCTGGAAAGCTACACTGATAATTTCAAAACAAGAACTACACTGTGGATGCAATTGAAAAAAGACAGTACAAAATTCATCACCATACCAAAACTCTGCACACAGCCTGGAAGGCAGTAAAAAACTTGAAATGTTAGAGGGCTAGATACAAGTCCTGTAATTCAAGACGATCTACCTGCCATAAAAGAACTGAATATGAAGACATATCTGATATTTTGGAATGTCCAGAAATGTTACAGCCAAACACTGTAAATTCTTTATTTTGAGTAATGTGTGTAGGGCCTTGTAAGACATTCCTAAAAGAAAACTTCAGAAGACAGCAATGTGTTTCTTTCTTTACATGAAAATAGGGTGACAGAGCTTGACTGCAAAGTTCTTAACTAAAATTTTAACTTCGTACAGTAATATTTAATCTATCTTAATGCCTTAAAACTTGGAGTGTGAGATTAAATTTATCCCTGTGAAAAAAGTGCCTTCTGGTAGAGAACTCTTTGGTGTGCTTTAGGAATCTTTTGGTGATTCGGCAAAGAATATAGTCTGGAGGTGTGCATACCAAACTGCTTTAATGTACCTGAGCTTCTGTGGAAGCTTGTGATTCAGCTTTGAGAACCACTTGAAAACTCGGGCTTCACATTATCCTGATTCATGGGATAAGGTAATAACTGGCCCATGAAGTCTGCATAAATGCTGTTGGTACTGTGTTACAGCAAAGTTAGATCTGATGTCATAAAAAGACAATTTAAACAGATTTGCTGGTAACTTTTGATACTTGATGATGTATAAGTGTTAGATACTTCTACTTTTTGAATTTTACACTTGCTAGTGTAACTAGGGTTCCAATGAAGAATTGTTAATTATAATTTTTTTCAAGTGTTTCTTAAAGCCTTAATCCAATTGAATTTTGGTTAAAAAAGCTTGAGATTTATTACATGAGAAAGACATATAATAGGTTTTTGGGAAATTGTGTCGTTTGCTAAAATTCTCTCTTTTATTTCTTTACATCCCTGCTGATAACTTCTCCCACTTTATGAAGTCGCTCCAGATACCTTAGATTTGGTAGTGCATTGTTGGCTCATATTCTTACGCAGCCAAAATAGACAATGATCCAAACACAGGAAGACAGAATAGATAAGGACCATTCTCTGAATTTGTACTTCATTAGCTGTTTTGTCTGTTAGCTTCTTAAAAGAATAGTTACATATGTATGAGCTTTGTCTCATTTATGCAATGTCCAGTGTTGTTTTGGAGTTTCAATGAATGTATACATGAAGAGAAACAAGTAGTAATAACTCAGTAATGTTTTAACACCATCATTGTGTTCATTAAACAAGTGTTTGTCTCCATCTTCTTTGTCTACTTTTTTTTATGGACACATCTTTGTCATGTAGTATTATCTGGAAAACTTTGTAACCTTTTAAAATAATCAAGTATTGTGGGAGCACTTCCCTGAATGCCAAAATTCTCTTCTTGGAAAGCCAAAAGAAGTTATCAATAGTAGAAGCACAATAACTTTTCTAGAAGTATTAAAAGTTCATTAGATTTACCTAGATAAGAGCCCTTTAAACCCAATATGAAGTAGTGAAATGTAGAAGAATAGTTTTAGTCCTGATCATCTGTTGGACAACAGCTGCAGTTGGTGCCAAGTTCTGAGGAAATTTCTATTCAATGGTTTCCACGCACCTCTGAGGCAAGAGGCAAAATTTTGGATGTCTTGAGGTTAGCTCCCTAAGTTTTTGAGCTCCTCCTGTAAACTTGCATGCAATGGTTTGGATGTTAATCCAGAAAATGCCTGGAAAACATCAATATAAATCTTTAAGTAGCCTGATGTTTGATGACAATTTCAATAATTTGATGTTATATTAGAGCATTGAAATTACCTTGAAAACGTGTATACAGTTCTGAGAACAGCACAGGAAACTGTTTCTTTAAATACTCACTGAGAATCACTGGTGACAGTACTGCAGCTGAAGTGCACACAGGTCATGCGAGGCTACAGTGGAGAATTGATTAGACTCAGCGTGTGCAGTGATGACTCTGTATTCAGTGGGGGTCAGGTGTCTGCAGCAAAGAGGAAGTAGGAGGTGGGGAACTACAGTCTGACTGAAAGAAAAGTCATTGTGGCTGGTGAGCTCAGCAGTGATGGTCTGCAGTGGTAAAATTTGAAAGTGGAGCCAGCATTAATCAAAATGGTAAAGACAGCAAGACAGCCTTGTGGAATTTCTCTTGTTGGAATTCAGCCGTTCTCTAGTTAGACATCTCAACCTCCAGTAAGTACTCTTTCAGAACAGCCGATCTTCTGTTACAATCACTCACTCTCTGGAACAGCTTTTGCTTTCTATTTACTGCAATTGAAGCTGCAATAGACAGCTAAGATTAGGGGAAGTTATTAGCGGTCCAAACCATTGGAGAACATTAGGAACAGGTGATGGAGGGATTAAAAATGTAAATAAAAGCCCCACATGTGAAATTTTTATTCTTTAACCCAAATTTGGCGCAAACATTAGTGATTTCTACTAATCACCGTGCCCATTTGAAGATGCTGAAGTAATGGGAAAAGAAATGTACCAAAATGCAGCTAGGAGTGGCAAAGGACTTGTGCTGTGCAAGCACAGCAAGCAGAGATGGGCTTTTTGGAACACAGAGATAAGCAGACTTGAGGCAGGTATTTTGGAGATTCAGTTAACATTTAGTGCCAGTATCCCAGGTGAAAACAAATGAAAAGGGGAAGGAAGGAAAAATCATAAAATGTCAAATCTTTAATTCATTTTCACTTTCAGTAAATTTGATGGTCAGGGAAGTAGGTGAGCAAGCAGTTAGCAGGAAACTTCAGTGCATGGAACAGTGTATAACATTGACTGTAAACAGAATTCTGGAAATCGTAGAATTAAAGTGTAGTAAATGTAGAGATGAGAAGTGAAGCGTCACTGTGAAAGAATCCCAGGTTTCCTGAGGACTAGTAATTTCCATGTGGAAGCAAACCAATTTTTTTTTAAATCTAAATAATTTAGTAGAAGCCCAGGAGAGACAATATTATTCAAAAGCCTAAATGAAAAATGAAATCAGGAGAGGGAGAGAACAGTTGCAGGAATGAGAGAATTACAGAATAGTTGATTTGGAAGGGACCTTTAAAAGGCTACATAGTCCCAACACCTCTGCAATTAGCAGGGACTTCTTCCATGAGATCAGATTACTTGGAGTCCCATCCAACCTGACCTTAAAAGTTTACCTATCTATAACCTCTCTGGGCAACATGTTCCAGTGTTTCACCCTCATTCTGAAAAACTTCTTTCTTCTATCTAATCTAAGTTGACCTTTTTTATATCTAATCTTAAGTTGACCCTCCAATTTAAAACCATTTCTCCCTGTCCTATCACAACAGGCCCTGCTGTAGGAAGGCGGTAGTTGCTGTATTTGACAAGATTTGACCCCTTTTTCTTTCTTTGAAGGCGAGAAAAATGAGCAGAAAGTGGTGCTTTGATAGTCAAGCAGCGTGCAGCAGGTCAGAATAGATGGGCTTTTCTGTACGTGAGTCAGCTGTCATTCTTAATCAGTGTTAGGTGGGTTTGAGCTTTAAATTTAGAGTGAATTATACTTTTTTTTTTCCCTACTGGTATTTCAGTCTTTTGGTGGCTTTGGAAGTTGCATCTGCCTTAAAGGTGTGAATTCACAGCTTTCCTGCACTGATTAAATCTACACTATTTTGGCAACACTCTACATTTTATCTTCTTCCCCTCTCCCTTCTAAGAATAAAACTTACTCGCTCTTTTGCCCCACTGAGGTGATCTGCAAAAGGAACTGTGGATCAGTATCAGTAGAAAGTCCAAGTGACAAATACAACAAAAATGGAGGGAGGATGGGGGTAATGCAGTGCTGTAAGGCTTCTGACATTGTGTGCCTGGTGCATAAGCGCTGCTGCTGCTACCTGCACAGAGAAGAGGGAAGAGAAATACCTGCTCTTCCAGGGCCACCTGATGCTTAGTGTGAGGTGATCTTGAAGCTGCAGCTTTAATTTCTCCCAATTTAAAGCTGGTTATACTGTTAAAAACGAGCTTCTCTGTGTATCATCTTTAAATATGTGAAAATTACAGCTGAGAACTTAATTTCTTACACTGCCAGAGGATGGTACTACACTGTTCAAATACAGAGAAGAAATGAAACATTTAATTATTTTTAAAATTTGAACTGATTGGCTTGTTCATACTTTTTTTGAGTCACAAAACCTACAGTTGGACTTTGTTTTGTTTTGTTTTGGTTTTTTAAGCCATCAGAGCCTTGTGCATAACTGCAATGTTGTGTATGGTTTTATGTATTAATGTTTTATGTTGCATATATTATAACTTCCTCTTCCTCTCCTGGCTATAGTATATATTTATTAATAATTCTATAAATTATATAAATTATTTGGTTGACTTACTTTGGATTCCTGAGCATCTGCTCAGGTCTGCTTTAGGATGGAGATTGCAAACAATATTGAGGCGAGCTGTAGTGCAAACAATTATTTGCTTACTTGAAGATGTGAAATTGAGGCTACCACTGTTCAGATAGTAAACATTGTCTGCCTTAGTGATGCCTCATTAAATTAACATGCAGATTCATGAAAGATATATTAATTAAATGTTTGAGTTTTCCAAGTTACATGCTAACTAAATTTTGGGGGGGTCCTCTTTTTTTGAGAGAAATTGTTGTTTATAAATCATGGAGAAACTTGGATGAACTAAAGAATTGGAATCTAAAATTGCTACCAAACTACTAAAATAATGGAAATATAAAAAACATTTATGCTGACTTGATACCTAGAGAAGTGATTCTTTTGGTGGCTTTTTAAAACTTTTGATTCTCGTTTAAAGCAAGAAAAAGCCTGGCAGATCTTGGAAGTAATAAAAATGGTTTATGTTTGTCCTCAGTTCAATAGAGTCATTAAAGAGCCTAACACTTTCGGCTCTTGTTTTGCAGAATGCTTCAATGAAATTAATTAAAATTGATGCACAAATTCTTTTTTTGATGACTCTTTAGAAGTGGGCTTTTTTTTTTTTAACATAGTGACAAATAAATAAAACAAAGTAGATGTATTCTGGATGCTAACCCCCAGTAAACAATTGCAAAAGAAGGTAGCTTAACTGTTGTTCATGAGCGAGACTTAACTGTATAGTGGTACTGAATCCTCAGTGCTCTTAAAAATGTAGTCTTTTAAAATGCAGCAATAATTTTTTCCCAAGGCCTGTTTAAAAATGTGAACATCTTCCTTTGCATTAAGGCTGTACGGTGTGACTGTTGTAAGTCTCAAGGAACCCTCAAAGAGAAGGTGCAGTGGCGCGGCGAGATGAAGCATTTCTGCGATCAGCACTGTTTGCTCCGCTTCTACTGTCAGCAGAACGAGCCCAATCTGGCCACCCAGAAAGGACCCGAGAACCTGCACTATGGTAGGTGCTGCTTCAGGGCTAGACAAGTGCCAAGCCAGATGCTTCCTTTAAATGAAAAACTGAAAGCAGCACGAATTGTTAATTTGTCGTAATAAACTGCATTAGGTGTTCTCCTTTTCTGTGTTCTCATCAGAGGCAGCATTGAGCTATTCTGGGTTAAGTGTAATTTTAGTGCTGTATCATCGTGGGAACAGAGAATGTTTTCCTCTTTTGTTGTGCTTCAGTTTGTCATTGCTTGCTCTGTGGAAACATTTCTCAAAGTCCTGTTTGGTCTCAGAGAACAGATACACTAGGAATGAAAAAAAGAAAATTCTTTAAATGGCATTGAAGGAAAATAAGTGAAATGGAAATGAGAATAAAATGAAAGTATCTAGATAAGAGGAATACATTGGTTTTTTTTTTTCTTTCTGTTGGCAATAGGTACTGTGTAAATGTGAATACGTTTGTGTGGTTTAAATGTCAAGTCAGGCAAAGTTCAAATAAACCAGCTTTTAAATTAATGCAATTATAGCAACTCAACTTCTTTGTATAGCCATTCTCATACTTGAACATTTTGGTGTTTACTTTTCTGAAAGAGTCTGTATTCACATCTGGCTAGAGCACTGATTTATCATTTGGCTTTGTGTAAAGCTCAATACTGGAATATTGAGGGAGATCAGTAGGGAGATGTCCATGAAGGAAAAGACTTGTGTGCAGTTCTCACCTGCAGTATGGTACTAATGAGTTCTCTTGATTTAATGTTATATTGGTGGCAGGTGTTATCTTGAGTTGCTTACTGAAATTTGCTTTGATTTTCGAAAAAAGAAAAAAGTAAATTCTAAAACTGTTTCCTTATACTTTTAGATCAGGGCTGTCAAACCCCCCGGACAAAAATGACAGTAAGTACATATATTTAACACACTCTTACATCTAACTCTCTCTCTGTTTCTCTCTCTGTCTCTCTCTCTGTGTGTCTCTCTCTCTCTCTCTATATCTATAAAACATAATTAGATGTACTTAAAATGTGAGATCCTGGTGAATTAGAGGGATGCTAATAAAATTCAAAAATTAGTGTCTTTGAATGATTCTAAGATAAATTTATGAAGCTTTTTAGTCTCTTTAACATCTGTAGGTGAAATAAAAATTTCAAATATTCATACTTTTCAATGTCTTCTGGGAAACTAGATCAACAACCATGTGTTTTACATCTGTAGAGCATGTAAATGTTGCTTAAAAGTTGATCAACACACTGTGTGTCTTATTTACGTGTTTAGACTGATTAGGTGTATTTGTTGACTATAGAAAAGGTAGAGAATTTCACTGTCCAGTTGGAATATTAAGGTGGAAGCTCAGCTTTAAAAAGCTGAAAATAAATCTTCAGTTCTTCAATTTTGTCCTTCTCAAGAGAAGAATTCTCTAGGTGCTCAAGGTCTGACTGACTTTGCTGCAGAGTAGGGAAGCAGAGCCTTTTGCAGGATGGCTGTCTGAAAGGCTGGGGTTCATCAGTGGGGCAGCAGCCTTCGTCATTCTGAGTTACAGTTTTTCTCAGCTTGTCAAAAATACTACTATTAATACTGTTTTCAGTTAGGTTAGTGTATTTTGTTTGTCTCATGGAAGGTCTGAGAGAATTGCCTTTTAAATGCAAATAGGCATTAAAGACAAATCTTAGATTTAAGTGAAAAAGTGAAAGTTTTTGATGACAATATAAATATATTTATGAAAAACACAGAAAATTGCTTAGGTAACTGGAGACTTCAGACAAGCTAAGCTGTCATGTTGAAAACTTTTAGTATTTTATGTTTAATGATGTTAATCCAGTCATTTCAAGATCGTGTCAAAGCTATGTGGGATACAGTATTTTTTGATATATTTTAGGGAGTGTACGCCTGGTAGAGCACATTGCTGTTCTTGGGACTGGGCTTCCTTTCCCTATCTAAAAGGACATATGGGGCTCGTCTTCCTATATATATGACCAAGTAAAACTGAGAGTTTGTTTCTCATATCAGGTTCTAAAAGAGGTACTAGGGTACAAAAAACATGTATGGAACAAGAGGGTTTTTCACCCCTTGACCATAAGGATGCAGTTTGAGAATTCTGGGATGTTCCCAGGTTGTTGTCACTGTTGCCGAGCCAGCAGGGGGAGCTCGAAGTTCATACTTTAGGTAATATAAAAGTGTTCAGAGAATTTTTATTTATTCAGAAATACTTTTTTTTTTTTAAGTAAAAGTCATCTTTAGACTATGGCATAATTCAAGAAGGTTAGATCTAAGAAGGTTAGATCTTGAGCCTAAAGTTTGTTCATGCTGCTTATAATGAACTCTTTTTACAGCTGAAATTATTCTTTTATGTTATAAAACTGCTTAAATGATGCTTTCACTTAAACAAGCACATAAAAAACATCTTTAGGGTGCCTTTAATTAAAAAAAAAAAAAAAAAAAAGGAAAATGAGCCAGAAGTGCTAGCCCTCCTGTTATGATCCTGTCAGTGGCAGCTCAATACTACGAACCTAGAATAGCTTGTAATTTTAGAATAGTAGTTGGTGCTGTTTTGTTGTGCTTCTGTGAGCTTCCTCTTCAGTATCTCATTTATGAAAAGTATCAGCTGATACATTTAGTCAAGAACTTTGTGTTGGAATCAGTGTGGTGCAACAGGACCTCCTCTTATTTGCTTGTCTGCAGGGCTCAGCTCCACCACCTTCTCCAACACCTAACAGAGAAATGAAGAACAAGGCAGTTCTTTGCAAGCCTTTGACAATGACAAAAGCCACGTACTGTAAACCTCATATGCAGACAAAATCTTGTCAGACAGGTAACTCCTGACCTTTGCTAGAACTGATTTCCTCATTGCAGCTTTTTCTTAACTATTACTGTCTTTTAACACATTGCAAATATTCTGATTTTTTTTCACTAAATGGCAGGTGTAAAATATATTTAAATACCTGGCAGTATTTGCCTTTTTCCTTTTTCTCTTAATAGAAGATGAGTGGAAAAAAGAGTATGTCCCAGTGCCTATTCCTGTACCAGTCTACGTTCCGGTGCCTATGAACATGTATAGTCAAAATGTTCCTATTCCTACCATGGTTCCTGTTCCTGTAAGTGAGACTTCAGCTTCATTTTAAAATTGGCATCCCTTCACGTGCATGTGTGGGACCACCTTGTGTTGCTAGTTATTCTCCTCCTGGTCCATCTAAAGGATTGCAGGGTGCTGCAGGGCTATTTATTGAAAAAGCATTAGAATCCAACAGTGGCACTTGATTCCCTGATTGTTCTTTAGGACCTGTCTGCCTGCTTCCGGTGTGAAAATCTTGTGCCACTGGGCTTTTTCAGAACAGTTCTGAGTGAAACTTCTGCTTTTGCTGAATATGCTGAATAAGCCTTTAACAGCAAAGTTTGTTCTTGTAATAAGGAAGCTGAAAAGATTGTGTTGGGAAAGGATGGCAGAGTAGGATAAACAGCAGGGAAAAAAAAAGCCACTGAAACAAGATGCTGATTTGTTCAAACTGTTAGTCTGAGGTTATATCAGACAGGTATGAAGTTCCAAAGACCCTTCTTTCTTTGACCAGCTATAGATTGTCTTTTTTTTTCCTCTGTCATTTCCTGCTGTCCTTTCTGTTCATAGCTCCTTCACGTTGGGTTTTTAACCTGCCAGCATTTTTTGTTAGTTCACACTAGAGTGACTCATTTCTAATCTGTATCAAGTCTGTCTTTCAGAAGAAGAGTATAGATTTGTTTTGGTTGTTGGTTGCTTTGTTGTGGCATTTTTTCTTTTCTAATTATCTCTTCCTCCCTGTCTGCACAGGTGCCAGTTCCAGTTTTTTTGCCCACTACTCTGGATAGCACTGAGAAAATCCTTGCAGCAATAGAAGAGCTGAGGGGAAAAGTGCCCTCAGATCCTCTGGAAGCTGAGCTACTGAACTTGTCAGGGGTGGTACCTGAACATGTTGGAAAAGCTGAAGCTTCTGATGTGGCCAGTGAGTTTTTGACTGTTTGGAATGCTGGGGGATGTGTGTGACAAGAAGGATTTGGTTTGGTTTTTGATTTTAAGGAAAGTTTGAGTACAACATTGCTGTCATTGATGTCTTATATTAGGTTGCATTGTACTGTCAGATGGCAACTAAGTACTACACAGCCACTTTATTACTCACCTCATGCCTGGTGGGGAAGAGACGTGGGGAAAAAAGTAAACCTTGTGAGTCAGTAACTGTTTTATAATTGAAACAAAATGAAATCTGATACTAAGTGCACTAGTAAAGGCAAGAAGAGGGGAGATAGAGGAATAAAACACAAGAAAACTAAGTGATGCACCATACTGGTGCTCTCTGCCCACTGACCCATGCCCAGCCTGTTCCCGAGCAGCAACTGGTGGTTCCCAGCCAACTTCCCCCAGTTACATACTGAGCCCTGTGTGGTGTGGGATACCCCGTTGGACACTTCAGCTCAGCTGTTCTGGACATGCTTCCTCTCAGCTTCTTGTACACCCTGCAAACATGGGAAACTGAAAAGCCCATGATTTAGAGTAAGCACTACTGGGCAGCAGCCAACACATTATTCTCATAATAAAAATTTATCAAAGTCTCACATACTTCGTAGTTTTAGTTTCTCGGTGCCCATGTCTCTTTGCTCTTCTTTCCTGGTTCTGCTTGCCCAGATCTTCAAGTCTTTTCTGCATCTTTCCAGGGAAATTTGCCTTCACTCAGATGAAATTTTGAAGGTTTTTTCCAAGCTCTTTGAACAGATTTCTTAAAGGTTGTTGACAAATTACATAAACTTAGACTTTGTGCCTCATTATATAGGAGGCCAGTGGAGCTGCAGTCCTGGGAGGTTTACTGTGTTCTAATCTATTGCCATTCTTCTACTACAACTGCACATTTCTGGTAGCGCTGCAAAGTTGTCATTTTCAGTTTCTTGCTCTCTTTTGTGAAGTACAGCTAGCTAAATGAGCAGATGTATGGGATCAGAGCTTGCTCATTTACAGAGGACTGAATTTGGAGCAATCCGTGTTTCCCAGAAGCTGGAGACAGTTCAAGCTTTGTTTCTCCTTACCTGCATGCCTTATTTGAGAAACAGATCCTACAAAAGCAGACTTGAAAGTCTGTTCTGTTGTGACAGGATCAGGTAGGAAAGTAGACAGTTAGTTTTGTCAAGATTGTTTGACTTCTGGGATTGGTTGATATGATCCAGGTTCACCAGTATTTGATTTTCTATACATATGCTTTGCTGACTCACCTTCATGGAGAAGAACAATGGGCTAGTAAGTATCTTTCATGTTTGAAAGAAAATCAGGTTGGAGAAGTAAATCTGAGATCCCAGGAACAAGAAAATGTAGGATGGTAATGAGCAGAATAATCAGATTTAGAACAACTCAGCTTCTAAAGTTGTAGATCTGCACCATTTGGCTAATCCATGTGTTGGTTAAAATAATGACTTTTTTCCTTTTCTTTTAAACAGATGTGATAGTTGACTCAAATCTCCTGAACTCAGAGTCACGGACAAGCTTGCCTGATGTTCCATATGAGCCAGACCTTGATATTGAAATAGACTTTCCAAGAGGTAATTCTTCTTTAATTAATGCTGTGATACCGTGGGCAGCCGTTGTACCTTGTTTAATCATCCTTTCAGAGAAGCTTTACTGATTGCAGGATCCACCTGACGGACTGTTGGGTAAAACTTTGCCATGCCTTTGTAAGATGGGGGACTTCTGAATTAGTTCTTCCATCTTTCTAAATACAATATTTGAAACAATGCCAAGAAAAGGGGAAGGTAACCATTTGCAAAGAACTTGGCTGCATCATTTGTTTTGAACATGGATTTAGGAAAGTTACTTTGAAGGCTCAAGGACTCCGATGGCATGTGTCATGGAAAACATAATGAATACATTCTTCAATCACCAGGTATTTTCATGGTTTAGAGAAATTACTAAAGAGTCAACTTCCCACTGAAGTCTGTTAAAAAATTGGCATGCAAACTGGCGTGCTGCATGCCACTTTTTATATCTTGGTAATGTCCGTATCTGCGTTTGAAGCAGCTACTTGAATTAGCTGGAAAAAAATCACTGCTTTGAGACCTTTCTTGAAAGAAACTCTTGATGCTATCTAGTACAATTTCTACCACTCTACAGAATGCAGGGAACAGTGTCTGTTTATTACACCATACCCCAGTCAATCCAAGATCCAAGAAGGCTTCTGTCTGTAGTTACTGTCCCTGTTACATGGCTTCTGTTGGACACATGACTCTCATGCCCACAGCTGGGCAGGTTCTGTAGGAGCTGACAGGCTCCTTTTGTGCTGTGTTGTAGATATCTGCAGTAGATGCCCAGTTTGTTTTATGCCTAATTTAAAGGGAAAGCCTGGGGGTTAGTCTGACCTTAATCTTGGGAAGTTTAGTAGTCAGATGCATCCTAGGTTTTTAACCCTCTTTTTAAGTAAGACTGGGTACATGAGAAAGAAAAAAACATAGAAGAAAAGAAATAAGCAAGTTGGAGTAGTAAGTAGCAGCAGTCTGTAGGAGGCATTGATTACACTGAAGTGCTTCTGAGATAAGATTCTTTGTCATTCTCATCAGGAGAATGACTGCTTTTGAGTCTGGGGCAGAGTTCTGAAATCTCTGCATGTAAGTGCTATTTCATCTGCACCAGCTGGAAGGGTGTCATGAGAAATTAGGTGGTGAAATCAGATTATCAGAAGAGCATTCAGTTTTGAGTGAAAACATTCTTTGATGGCTAAATAAGGGATGAACCATCTTCAATAAAGTAAATAAAGGTGGGACTTGCAACACGAAATCCATTCGTATGTTGTCTCATTCCTCAAGATTGCCTGAAATAGAGTCCCCAGTCCTACTCCTGAAGTGTTAAATAAACAGTATTTTGAGCTGTTGCCATACATCTGCTTACCAAACTTAACTGTTATATCCATCATGAGCTAGACCTCCACCACTTGTATAAATATAGACTAAAACCAGTTTCACTGAAGGAGTTTGCCTTCTGATTCTTGATGTTTTTAATGAAGTGTAATGTGCTACAAGAAATAACAAAACATAAATATAAATAATCTAAATACAACAAAACTACATGTACTAAGTTTATTTGTATTTTTTCCAGTCATAGCTGCTCATTCTCACCGTACCTAAGAATTTTTGATACCAAAGACAGCCTGGGCAGAAAACATTATGTAAGAATCTACAGTAAGAAATTCTGCCTTAGCGACTTCAGATAATACAGTTTGACAGCTTTGACTTAGTTTGAATACAAAAATAGGTTTGTTTCCTCTTACCAAAATCCAGTCTTTGGTTGTATTTATTTGTGTGCCTTTGTGGACACCTTATGTTAAGGCATACTGATATAGTTAATTGGTTTTTTTTTTTCAAAGCAGTATTATTTAAGACACTTAGAAATAAGTTTCTATTAATGTATTTTCAGCAACTGAGGAGCTTGATACAGAAAATGAGTTTTTGTTACCTCCTGTTTTTGGTGAAGAATATGAGGAGCAGCCAAGGCCTCGGTCCAAAAAGAAGGTAATTTATTCATGCTGTTAAAAATATCAAGAAAAGCACAAAAATGTATGTAGGAAAAAATATCTTTTTTTTTTTTTTAAGTTCTGGTAATGATTTACAGCATGTTACTGTCTACTCATACCTAATATCCTATCTTTATGACATAAATTGATACATTTCAAGTAATAAAATTATTTCAGTGGTATGTCTGTTGCAGATAGCTGTTAAATTTGGTAGGAGTGTGATTTGTAAATTCTGACCCTGTTTCTACTTCACAGTGTTAAAACTGTTGATGGAATTTGCCAGTGTGCCAATGTATATGCCTACTGTATTCTTAGCAATGCTATTTTACCTTTTAGTTTGAACAAAGGTGTCTTGGTTTAATTTGATAGTAAGATGGAAAAACATTGGCATTACCAAGGTTTATAATGGGAGCCATAGCATTTCCTTTATAAAAGAGTTTAAAAATTTTTTTTTATTTACTTGTAATTTTCCCAGATTTTATTTTTAGTCAATTTTAGTTTAGACATTGGGTACAAATTAGCCATAGTCTTTTATTTAGAAGGACACTACCAAGAAATAGTTTCCTGTGTCGGGCACAAAGCTGAAATGGTTTTGTTCCAATAACTGCAGTAGATATTGCAGCTTTAAAAAAAACAGCCAACTTATACTAACGCTTTCTAATAATAAATGGGTTTTTCTAGTATCAAATCTGGAGTCTAAGCTTTTGCTGTTATGCACTGGACATTATTACATATCCACTGCCTGGCATGCCTTAATCTGGAGCCAGTGCTGCCTTTTCCATTGGCAAAGGGTTCATTTGAGCCTACGAGTGGAGCTGTGACACAGATTTGTCCCATCTTCAGCTCCCTGTGCATTAACACGAGGAAGTTCTGTTGAGTGCGGTGAGGCTCAGGGTGCACTTTGGCCCACAGCTGGCTGTGCCAGGTTCTGTGTCCCTGCTGGTGGCCTCACCCTGTGTGTTCCCATGGCAGGGTGTGAAGAGGAAAGCCGTGTCGGAGTACCAGGCGCACGATGACAGCTCCGAGAACTCCGAGTGCAGCTTTCCATTCAAATACGCCTACGGGGTAAACGCATGGAAGCACTGGGTAAAGTCCCGGCATTTAGAGGAAGCGCTTCCAGAGTTAGAGGAAATGAAATCAAGTAAGTATTTCCAAAACTCTGGCATCCAGCTTCTTACCTGCTAGGGAGAATTGCCATACTTTTGTGATTCTCAGCTGGAATTTTTGATAGAATTTTTCTCATGTCCTTAACATTTCCAGCATGACTGAGATTATTTTACCACAGAGTTGCCAAACTCTTTTTTTCGTAGTTTTTCCTGTTTGATTCAAATGCTGGGTCTCATACTTCTTATGAAAGCTAGAACACCACCTTCTTGGCTATTCTGATTTTTTGTGATCATTTTAATTTTTTGTTTGCATTGTATTTTTCCTCATATTCTAACTCACTTCAGAGTTCACACTGTTTCTGGGCTTCTAAATGGCAAGGGAGGGACATTGTCCTACTCTTTGTCCTGAAGGAGATCTTCCTCTGAGGCTGGCATTACGTGGCTGTGGAGCTCTGGCACAAGGTGGCCTTCAATCCCCTGGAGCCATGCTGCTCTTTCTGCAGCTCTCTTCTCTGTACACATTTGTACTGTGGGGGAAAAGGGGAATTGCTGCTACTCCTGCTGTTCTTCAGCTCCCACATGCATCTCAGCACCCTTGTGTTGTGCTCTTGGGTGTTTGGAAACTGCTGTTTCCACTGGAGGTGCCTCTCTACACCACTGGCTTCACTTCAGCATCTTGGGCTGTCTCTGTGTCATCCTGAGCTGTGCATGACAGTACATTTGTTTGCAGGTGTTACTGCATTTGGTTAACTAGACTTTACTGTGGGGGCCTTGATTGTTTTAATACAGACCTAACATTTTAACTGCTTAGTACATTTTAGTCTCATTCATTGGTCAATGGAGAGGACATCAAGCCAGTTTCCCAGTTTCCAGTCAAAAAGTACCCCATCCCACCTTCACTGTGTGACAATTCTGTTGTATAATGTAGCATTTCTTCTCTATTTTACAGTAAAGTCTGTGAAATTAAAGGAAGATCTGTTATCACATACTTCAGCTGAGTTAAACTATGGGTTGACACATTTTGTCAATGAAATTCGAAGGCCTAATGGAGAGAACTATGCACCTGACAGCATCTATTATCTGTGTCTTGGAATTCAGGAGGTTAGTAGAGGCTGTAGAGATGGGAAATGGAGCTGCTGATTTGACTGTAACCCATTTCAGTAGAAGAGTGGAGATAACATGGATTTACTGGCTAGGAGCTACCCTTAATACATGGCTGCGGTCAGGCTGCTGTGTAATTTCATTGTAGAAAGCTGTCTGTGTAGGAAATGAGTTTGCAGACCCATCCTGAAAATTCAAATATAAATTGGTATATTGTAATAATTTTGAGCTTCTTGCTGGGTTAAAGCAAGTAATTAACCCAGTCAAAAGCTACATAGTCTTCTCAAATGCTGTGCTTCATTTTGTTTGCTAAAGATGTCCAATGTAAAAACAGAATGAAACAAGGCATGATCTCTAAGCCTTTTATTTATTCATTTCCTTAGCATATAGAGGAAACAACCTAAATTAAGTGTCTTTTGTGGAGGGTCTAATTTACTGAGTATTGCAGGCTGTGGACAGGCAGCATAGAGTGCAGGAAACTCTGCTATATTGACTGTCTTACAGTAAAATAGGAAGGAGTCAGGTTGGATGTAATAGTTGTGAAGGCAATAACCAATCACTAGGTAATTAGAGAAGCTGTTCAACAGCTGATCTTTTAAGCAGGGAGGGCTGTCTTAATTTTTGCTACAAAAGGCAAAACACAGGCAAAATAAGCAGTGTTCAGAGCTGAGAGCCCAGAAAATTTCATTCAAGTTAAAAAGCAATAGAAGATAGGTGTGATGTGGAAAGCAAGCTGCTCACAGGGTTTGCAGTTCTACTTAAACTGTTCCATACTTGAGGCAGAGGACTTGAATCAAATAACAATTTTTTTAATTGAAATATTTTAAAAATAAGTAATAAAATAGTTATTTTCCTGTGTTGCAGGTATGCAGAAATAGAGTTAGTTGCTATCTTTGCCTCATTGTTGAAACTTGAGAAGCAAACATTGATTTTATTCAGTGGCTTTTTAGTCAATATTGCTACAAGGTGTGTTTCAAATTCAGCTAGCTTTCTGCTTCTGCACTTGCATGATACACTGTCTCTCTGTACCTTTCTGTTGAATTGAAAATACTCATCTTAAGCAGATAAACAGTACACAGAGGGAAGTACGTGTTTATAAAATGGAGCTCCAATAATATTTTTTTTAATCTTTCTCTTTGTACCTTTGACATTGTCTATTTTGTCAGTCATGAAAGCTAGTTATGTATAAAATATCTTTTTTTTCAGCTCTTCAGAACCACAGTTTGTGTGGCAGCCACAATTATCATGAGGCCTAATACATATACACAATGCTGGAACATTCTACTGTAATTTTACTGCTTATACTTCATGTCCAGTATTTAATTCAGGCAGAGTGAACAGCCCTGATTTGTTGGCCAGTCTGGTAGGAAGATGTGTTGTGTTCTGATGAGTTTGTATTTCACAAAGGCAGACAGCAAGTGAGGGACAGAAACATGGGCTGTGAAGGGCTGCAGCCATCATCTGTGTGTGAATGGCAAATATTTGGGGGTGTACCACCCTTCTGAAGAAACATGTTTAGGCAACCTATGGTACACTAAATGCAATGCAGTTGTCACAATGCACAGTAATGCTCCATTGCCTTCTAGACTTTGCTTAGTCCTTTCCACCTGACAGCCCTGACCCTGAAAAAGAGTAAATTGTCTGCTACTTCATAAAAGGTATTGGCTTTGTTGAACTTGAAAGGGGCTCAGAGAAGATTAAATTATGCCATTTAAGGACAGAGTTGGGCCAAAGATCATTAATATTTTGCTATCTTAGAGTAAATTTCTCTTCTAAGGAAGAGAAAGTAGGAACCATTGGCTAGTAAAAAAGTACATTCCCCTTCCACCAGCATTACTGCGCTCATTGTGGCTAAATACACACTCAGTTTGGAGCTTTTCGTCATGGATAGAATGTGGTTTGAGCCCAGGAGTCTTCAAGTCCTAAGTTGGTAGTTTTGTTTTTTAAGTTTGTAAACCAGCTTTTTCCTAAAAGAAGCACTGTAAAATCTGTTCAAGGAAACCAGTCCCTGAGTGAGATGGTGCAGTTTCTTAGTTCAGGTTCATCTGGAACTGAATTTTTTCTGCTTTCAGACAGAAGTGGTTCAGTAATGGTTTTGATAACTTTAAAGCAGTGATCCTGAAGGGTATCAGAAATAAAGGCTGCTGCATGGTCAGGCAGGCATCTAGTGGAGAGGGTTCATCTAGAGCAAGGTGTTAGCCTGCAGTGCTCCTTTGTTCCATCATGGCCTTCATTCTTTGTCCCTAATTGGGATTATTGGGATTTGGTTTGGGTTTTTTTCCTTGCTTTCTGTATGTCTGGTAATGGGTTTGTTTGGGCAGGCTGATAGAGTTTGGCAGATGTTTGTCTGAAGGTCAGACAAACAAAATCGCTGTGGACAGTGATTCAGCCTGTTGTCCTCCACCGTGGGGTTCAGAGGCACATCCAGTTCCTTTCCATGCACTGCAGTTACAGGGGGGAATGCCCTGTGCTCATCCTGCCCCTGTAGGGTTTGTAGAGGAGCAGAGCAAGGTGGTTTGGGAATGAAGGTTTGCAGGTTTGGGTGGTAGGTTGGAGTCTGCCCTGCTGCACAACGTCATCCTTCTATAGACTCTGCGGTGCTCCAGGGAGCTTCAGGCTTCTACTGGGGATGCCAGAGTTTAGTCAACACTTACTCTGAAACAGGAAGAAGTATTTTTAGTTGAGTTCTCATAGGCTTGTGTATAGATTGGTTTTGAACCAGTTTTCAGTCTTCATTTTCACTGCCAGCATTCAGTGTGAGTGTTTAATGCAAACCAGAGAAAAATACGTGATGGAAAAATGTGCCAGGGAATGGAAGGGTGAGCACCATGAAGCTTACAATGAGTTGTATTATCTGGCTTAGAATTGCTTTAAAAAATCAAAACTGGTGTATGTAGAAAGAAGCATATGTGGGGGAATATTGTGCTTTGAGGAATTACTTAAAGTTATTGTATAAAATAGTCATCTAAATGAAAATGTTGTTGAAAACCTGCAGGAAGTGTATTCATTCATTTGCCCTTATAAAATTAGGTGCAAAGATAAGGAGGCCAGGATGTACTGGACCCTGATCACCTGTAAGTGTTGTGGTTAATGTGATTTCAAGCATGGGTACAGAAATAGGTGCCATTTCCAGAAGCAAATGCATTTTTGTCTGTCACTTTTATTGTATTCACTAACAGGCATGTTCTTGCAAAGATAACACTGAAGTGGAAAATTTAAGAAGGCAATACTCCCTTTCTTAGAAATGTCTCCAGAGAGGATAATATCAAATAGTAGTCCTCAGCCATTAATTCTTGGTAAAGGTTCAAAAGAATTTCTGTCTGTAAGGTCAAGAGGGGTAAGATAATTAGATTGCAGAATAGGCCAGTGTCTTGCACCCTCCTATCATTTTTCCTGTATTGCAGTAAATTATTACCACAAATATATGGGTGGCTTTTTTTCTCCCACTTTTGTATTGAAGATGGTTTTGTCAGTGTCTGGAGTTCACATTTAAAAGGGCAGACTCTTGCTAAATGTGGGTTGGTTTTGGTTTTTTTTTGTTTTTGTTTTTGTTTTGTTTTTTTTTTGTTTTGTTTTGTTTTGTTTTTTTTTTTTCTTTTTTTTTGTTTTGTTTTTTTTTTTTCTTTTTTTTTGTTTTGTTTTTTTTTTTGAAGGCCTAGGTGGAGGAAAAGATAAATTGGTTGTTTGTGGTTTGGCGTTTTCTTCAATGACTCCCCATTCACTGATACAATGTTGCACACAGGAAATCTTAGAGAAAAATGTTAGTTATAATGAAACTATTATTCATATCCAGTTAAAAATTTGCAACATACAATTATATTGGAAGCGTTACCTGTTAGATATTGGAAAAGTGGCATAGCTTTATTTTTAGATACTGCTTTTCAGTACAGCGCTTGCACAGTTATGAAAAAAAAAAAGAACCCTGTAGCACAGGAGTTGTTCTAATGTGGAATTGTAAATACTGTGTCTCTCTCTTTTCTGTAGTATTTATACAGGAGTAATCGGAAAGACAACATATTTATCGATCCAGTCTACCAGACGTTTGAACAGGAGTTAAATAAAATCCTTCGAAGTTGGCAACCAAGCGTACTTCCAGATGGTAATTTTCTTTTTGGTTGTGTATGTTTTTCATCTCTTAAAAGTTATGTATTCCTAAGCAGATATAGATATAGATATAGATATAGATATAGATAGATATGTTATGCATTGCAATAGCAGTTGATGAAGAATTATAGACATGTCTTCTAAGATTTAATTTAAAACTGTACCTGGTTTTATTTGTCTTGTTTCTGGGTAATCCCTGCTACAAAAGTAGTTTTAGCCACTGACTGTTAAAATTGACTATCCATCTTTAGGAGAGAAAGTTAAAAAATGCTCTTTGACCTGTAGTTTTTACCTGAGCTGAACTTATTTTTTTGCCCAGATGGTAGGCAAGACATTTTGCCCAAGATGGTAGAAGACATTTTTTCACCCAGATGGTAGCAGGCAGGCAGGCACTGCACTATATGTAGGTAGGGCTAACAAGGGATGTATTCTAGAATTTCTCACCTGGATTAGGAGGACTCTTTGCTGGGAGTCTTCTGCTTAGAAGGATCATAAGTTCATGGAGAAAGCAAATTTTTCCCAACAGAACAATGTTGCTGAATTGCAGAATCGGCTGTTCTTCCATCTTTTTTCACAATCCTCACTTGAGTGAAGGCTTGGCCTTGCCAGATTCTTTCGTCTTTTCTCAATATTGGCTTCTCTCAGTACAGCCCAGAGAGCCTCTGTGTTGGGCCCTTCCTGCATCCTCTTATGGTTCAGGAATGCTTTCCAAGTGAGATATTTATTAGTAAGAAGAAAGAAGAAGGTACAATGTTTGGAGGCCTTAACCTGAGCAGAATAAAATGAACTCAAAAATATGCCTTTTGTGATGGAATTTAGGTTCCTCCATTGAACATTAATTTCTATGAAATAGCATGAGAGAGCTGCATGTGAGAAATGCTGTTGTAACTAAACAGAAATGTGTTCTCTCTGAAATTGCCTGTACTGAGATTTCCCATTGACTGTCTCAGTGAGTGTCTTTAATAGATGGGTTTGGGGAGTGTGAACATGGAAATAGATAACTTTATCAGCATCTTCTCTCATGATCATTTTGTTGTTTTACACAGTAAAAAACACTTGATTTTTTTTTGTACCTTGACAATTGCTAATCCATTGTATTTTCTCTACTATGCTTTTTTTCCAAGGATCAATATTCTCTCGAGTTGAAGAAGATTACCTTTGGAGGATTAAACAGCTGGGATCACATTCACCTGTTGCTCTTTTGAATACTCTGTTCTACTTTAACACTAAATATTTTGGCCTGAAAACAGTGGAGCAGCATTTAAGACTTTCTTTTGGCACTGTTTTTAGACAGTGGAAGAAAAATCCTCTAACAATGGAAAGCAAAGCTTGTCTTCGATATCAAGTGTCTTCTCTGTGCAGAGCTGATAATGAAGGTACTATGCCAGTTCAAAGTTAGTATTGCAGGAGCATCCACATGGCACTGCTGAGGGACATCTGGGAGCCTGGCCAGGAGCCAGAGCTCTGCCTTTGCATACAAAGTCTAGCAGCTCTCAGCTCCCAGAACTCTAATTAGAGTGTGTGGTCCATGGAGACTGCAAGGTCTCTGAGTTAATTTGAGCCCCCTGGTCTCCATGTGAAATGCTGTGACTTTGCTTTTCTTTTGGCTGTGGGTGGCATTTCCAGTTTCCAGTTTGCAGATTTGCACAGTTGTGGTGACCGCCTTGTGGTACTTGGTGGGCTACTTATGGGGAATTTTACTGAAAAATGTAAAATAACTTCAAGTTATAGTTTAGATGTTGTTGATTTTCTTCTTAAAGATAAAATTGCTACTGGAAAAAGGAAACATGAAGATGACGTTCCAGTATTTGAACAAATTGAAAACACATCCGATCCAGCTAGATGCCCTGTGAAAATGTTTGAGTGCTATCTGTCTAAAAGGTAAGTGTGATACAGGGTAATACAGACAGGATCTAGAGTAAACCGTGTCCAGAAAGGAACTGTTTGATGCAACATGAGATGTGCTCAAGCAAAGGGAATGGATTGAAATCTTCTGAAAAATACCTAAATTAAAGTATTGAAATCTCCAATTCTGTATCTGGACAAGATGTGCATAAAGTGTGGGAGCAGTGGAGTACTTCAGTGTTAATTGTCAAGGGCCCCGTCTGGGAATAACAATACAACTCGATTTTCTTACCTGGGAATACCAAGTATCTCTGCAGAGAATTGCCAGCAAGGGATCTGGTGGGTTTAGCTACTGAGGGTTTTGTTTGTGAGGTCTCCATCTCTTCACTTAGAATTGGGTTAAGACAACAGATTTGCTTTATTATAAGCTATCAGACATCTGAAATGTAGATGCTTTTGAGGTACCCAGTGTTGGAAGCATGTTTAAAATATTTTGTAGTAGGAAAATAACTACTGGCATTAACCCAGTATTTAGATCTAGCTTGTTTTCCATCCAATCTCCACAATTAATTGTGCAGAAAGGAAGGAAGCAGAATTTATTACATTTTTTAAAAAAGCTTAGGCAACTCTTAAAAATTAATTTACTAGCTTAGTGGTTTGGAAGCTTGAAAACAAGGTTTCTTGGAAAGTACTTTTCCTTAACTGTAACAGCCACTCAAGTGACTGATTTTAATGTTCTGTGTAGCTCTAAGGGAAATGAGGGCAAGTGATACCAAAGAAATAAAATCACCTGGTATATACAAGACAATAAATCAAGTATGAGACTCAGTGTGTGTTAGGAAACGGCCTCGTGGTCTGAAAGGTGAAGGAGGAGCTCACACACAGCATCAGCAGAAGTACAAGCATGTGATGTTATAGAGAGAAACAAGTAAAGAGCAGCTTGTGGTCTGTTAATGCAACCACCTGCTTTTCAAAAACTCAGTCGATCCTGGTTGTTGCAGGGGGGTTTTGCCTTCACTTTCTCTGCTTTCATGATTTGGAGAGGATTTGTCATTAAAAAGTTGAAGTTGGATTTTTGGACTAAGTTACACAGTCACTGTGGGAGAGACCACATAATTTTTTTTTTCTTTAGGAGGAACATCTCAACTTTGGGGAAAAGAATGCTCTTAAACCCATTTGGAGCATCAGTTATGATGTGGTTTCAAGCCATGCTGTCTTGCAGATGTTGGTCACCATTGTTAACTAAAGCAGCAAGACTGTTTCTCCCAGTTCTGCTTCTTAATTTTGTTGAAATAATTTTAATGGAATACTTTACACCGTAAAAACTATTGTAAAATTTTAGGTTATGCCAGCTGTTTGAAATATACTTGGCAACCAGTGGACTGCTGTAGCTGAAATTTCAGGATGCTTTCATTCGCAGCTATGGAACATTGTATTATTGTCTCATTATAGTCTCAAACTGCACGTGGAGGGTTAGGTTGGACATTAGGGAGAAATTTCTCCAGAGGAAGGATAATTAGACATTGGAATGAGCTCCCCATGGAGGTGGTGGAGTAACCATCCCTTGAGGTGTTTAAGGAAAGACTGGATGTGGCACTCAGTGCCACACTCTGGTTGACATGGAGGTGTTGGGCCACAGATTGGACTTGAAGATCCCGGAAGTCTTTTCCAACCCAATTGATTATGTGATTCTGTGATTGTGTGTTCCTATAAAAATACTGTTGTTTCAGTCAAGTAGGAAGGAGGTTAAAATATTTAAATTCTTAGACTATTTTAAACAACCATATTATATTTCTTATCTGACTCTTGATCTGATTTACATGAGAGCAAAACAATTTGACAATCACCCCAGCAGGTGAAGAGCAACACCTGAAATCTTATCAACCAATTTGGGAAGGTGAGCTGGTAAAAATACTTATTTTTACTGAAGAAACATGAAATAGAGTTGACTCCTGAAGTCTGCAGTATTTGCGAAGGAGGGAGTTTGAGTGATCACTTGCTCATCCAGAACTGAAAATTCTTTTCTGAGACTTGCCTAAATGGATCAATTGCTAGGATTTCCTGAAAGGAGTCTTCTCTAGTGTCTTAAAGGATGTTTCTGAGCTACATGTAATTCCATAATATAGCAGCTAAGGAATTAAGGGATTAAGATTTATAACAACCAACCTTTTAAATGAAACAGTGTCGCTGTAAAGCAGGACGGGAACAAAAATGACTCCAAATCAAAGGCAAAGAGAATGAACTGCGATTTATTTCAAATGCACCGCTCTATTTATAGAGAACATCGTGCAGACTAATTTCATTGGTCCTAGAGTAAAAACATCTCACACCATTGGTGTACAATGAGTGACGCACGGTGGCAGAACATATCTATAAACAATGTGAACAACAAGAGAGATTAGAGAATTATTTACATTCTTTCCCAACAGTCTCCCAGGCTCTTGCCTGGTTAGAAAACCTTCTCTTTTTCTCTCTGACTGAACTGAGAATATCCACAAAACAGGAGGAGGAGGGATTTTAGCTGCTTACATTTCTCTGCATCTCAGAACTACCATCCTTGGCTTTTTAAGGGAACCCCAGGCTTTACATTCAGAGGTAGCCACATCAGCCAACAATTTTGTAAGCAATTATTGATGTAATTGGTGTAATTAGTGTTGGACCTTGTCTTGGTTTGACATGGAAGTGATTTTTTTTTCAGGAAGTTGGGTCAAACCAATCAGTGGTCAAGTTTGGATATTGGCACCTGAAGTGACCACTGAAGATAGGGATACGCCTCTGAGAACACAAAGGGTTAAAAGCAGGAACTCCCAAGAGCTCGCTCTCTTTGGTTCTGGTCAGGGTGCTGTGCAGATCTCCCCTGCCCAGCCATGGGGCTGGGTGGGGGAGGGGGAGCCATGAGGCCTGGTCGAGGTGAGCTGAGGGGTAGAAGGACTGGAACCGAGCCAGCTCCTGTGGACAGAAGGGTGGAGAGAAGCAGAGATGTCTTTGTCATTCCCCCCCAGAGGGAAGAGACAGAGAGTCAGGACGGCACCTGTAACTTTGCCGGCGTGGAGGAGAAAGAGGGGGGGGAAGGTGCCCAGCCTTGGCCTTGGGAATCGGCTGCTGGGCAGAGATATCAGCCGTCCAGGGAATCTGAACTTTTAACCCTTTCCCAGGAAATGAAGGCTTTGTAAAATATTACTCCTCCTTGATTTGAAGTAGAAGAGAGACAGTCTGGGATCCGAGATGATGGAAGAAGAAATTCTCGAGTTGGAAGGAGATGATGGAGTGGCTTGTGGCTGGACTTGTCTTGTTAGCCATAGACTGAACCAAATTCTCCTAACAGAAGCTGCACTTAGGGGGGTGCGTTGGTGTGCCAGGAGACCTGTTTCAGTGATTACCAGCAGAGGAGTAGAGAGAACAGAGGAGAGTTGGAGAAGGTGTGGAGAAGCCCTCTATCTTCAAGGAAGAAGAAGAGGAGAAGAGGACCTCTGTTCTTGGACCCTCAGCCCCAGGGGAAAATGGGGGGGACTGTAGTCCCAAAATGAGAAACTGAACTGTTGTCTCTTTTGGTCCATGGCAAAGTATCCTTAAAGGAGCCCTATGAGCAGTCTGTCCATGCACGGTGGTGAGAGCACTGTGACATGGAAAGGAGAGTGTCACCATGGCAGATTTTCTCCGGGCGGTTGCCATGTGTGACATGGAAACACAAGGGTGGCAATTGTGTTTCCTGGGGAGTCTGTGGCACAGGAGAGACTTCTGTCTCCCTTGAAAGACTGAGTATTTGAATATCTGAAGGGTAGCAACTTGATCAGGATCCTGGGTGGTGTCTCACTGTTGAGTTTGTTTAGAAATTAGGTGGGAGGAGGAGGGGTGTTTTGGAAAGTCTTCATCCAGGATTTAGTGTTCGTAGTTTTTATAGTAGAAGTAGTTTAATAAAGTTCTTTCCTTTGTTACTAAGTTTGGGCCTGCTCTGCTCTGTTCCTGATCACATCTCACAGCAATTATTTAAAAGGGTACATTTTCATGGAGGTGCTGGCATCGTGCCAGTGTCAAACCATGACAGACCTACTTTGCAAATCATGGAAAGTACTTTCTGGTTTAGCAAGACCTGGATCTGCAGGTTTTTGAAGAGTCTGTGATCTCTTGCATGTTTGCTGAGTCCCAGGCATGGCTCCTTCTATCAATAAGACTACATTTCTCCACATTATTCTTATCATTTTGGTTGGTTTGGGGTTTTTTTGGTGTCTTGCCTGGGTGCAGTTAGAATTTGTGCAAGATTTTGGAGCTGCTAATGTACTGTTTTGTCCTGTGAGGCTGTGTTTCTAACCCCCTGTGTTTTCCTCCTGGTAGCCCACAGAATCTGAACCAGAGGACAGACATGTTCTATCTGCAGCCAGAGTGCTCCGTGTCGGCAGAGAGCCCCATCTGGTACACTGCCACTTCACTGGACCGCAACACTTTGGAAAATATGCTCGTACGGGTTCTTTTAGTAAAAGATATTTATGATAAAGACAATTATGAACTGGATGAAGACATAGATTAAAACAAACTTCCAAAAACTGTCAAGACAACAAACAGCATTAGATATAGTCATGCTGCTAGACCTTTACTATGGAAAACATTTCAAGTTTACCCTTTGTTTCATGAGTTTTGTAGCAGTGTGTACCCTCACCCGGGTATTACCATGTAAATAGTTTGTGAGTGAAAGTCTCCATTATTCTGCATAGTGGTTTTAGGATACATAACAAACACACTTCAGATTCTTTTTTTATTATTTATTTGATTAGGTATGTTTGTAACTTTTTACATTGCAAAATATGAATGAGAATGTGCCATGTGTAATTTTTTTTCCCCTTGTAGTAAGATACATCCATGTTGCACAACTCTGCTGTTGGAAGCTCCCTTGGAGGAGGCTCTTTTAATGGCTTCTTAAACCAGATGGTTGTGTATGGGTAGCACTACTAAAGTTTAGAACTTGCTGTGTCTTTCAGAATTTTTAAATGAATTGTAAACTAATAGGTTTTTTACTTTTTAGTTACTGAAGCCTTATAAGGTTATGTAGAGAGATTCCATCTTATGTACCAAAAATGGACAAAAGAGAATGCTGTCAATATTGGTGTACTGTAATGTGAATCTATTCTGGTGAAAACACTTTTTTGTTGCCCTTATTAAAACCTTAGTGTCCTTTCATTATTTGTGACTCTCTCTCAATTGCCCCTACAAATAAAATATATATGTAAAAGTAAGTGAATATAAGCTTAGAGCATGTGGTCATCAAGACATGTATTTTGTAAAAAGGAAAATTGAAACCAAAAGTCCCTCAAAAAAAAAAAAAAAGAAAAATGAAAAAAAAAGAGATGTCTGATGACAATGCTTTATTATCCTTTTTTTCATCTTTACTTTTCCCATCATAAATGCCAGTACCTCATATTAATGTAAATTTGTCCTTTGTAGCCTTATAGAAAGGGGTTATATGCCACATTACTTGGAGTAATATGGTATGCTAAATTTTTAACTTGTTTGTCCTTGCATTGCTGTATTTAAATACAGTCAATACTTGACTATGGATGGAAAGACTCTTTTAACTAATGCCTCCATTCAAAAGCCATATGAGATGTGAAGTTGCAACAAGTTGAAAGATAATTTTTCTTGAAGAAAATCCTTTCATTTGCTCTCTATCCTTTCCTTGTTCTTTCTTTAATTAAGTAGTCTGATTTCCAGATACATGTTTAACTGCTTCAGTTTTGTTACTTGCTCTTATTTAACTAATACAAACAATATGGTGGTTCAAGCAGTGGTTTTGCTGTTGTACTGAAAAAAATGTAGTAGAGTATTCTACTGTAGAGAACTCATAAGCTTAAGTCTCTCCTAGATGGCATTAATTATCTGTTGAGAGGAATCATCTACTAAAGGAGAAACTTTCTATGTATATATATTACCACCTGAGGATTTATTTCTTGCAAGGGCTGCATGGCTTTTTCATTTTCCTTAGCTTAAAATAATGCACATAAGGATGCATCTTTCTATATAGATAAATAAAGCTTCAGTTGCTTTGTTTTGTTAAACAAGTTTATTTAAATTTCTGCTATTCTGTGTGTCTGTGAGTATGTATTAATTTTAGATATACCACTATTTCAAATGGAGATGGAAATGTACATATTTAATTTTTCATTTCTTTCTGGTGGCATTACCCTTCCTATGAAATCAAGAAATGCAACACAGCACCAGTGAGTAGATCACAAACAGCTTCAGTGCACTTTTCCCTTTGTGAGTGAATACTTAAGAACTTAGTTCATTAACCCTTGTTTTTCTCAAACAGCAGCCATAGAATGTCCATGATACATAAAAGGGATGAAATCAGGAACTGTAGTCATTGTTTTGTTCTGGTCTCTCCAGCTTTTTTAATGCCTGACTTGACCGTAAATTAAATTGACATATGGAAATCATTAATAATTACCTGTGTTAAATGAAATTTGAAATATTTCATTTGAACATAACTTTTAAGTGTTTTGATAAATAGCAGTAAGGATCACTTGCAGCCCCTTCTCTATAGTTCAGACTTGGAGGACTTCAGCAGAGGTTTCAGTTGCTCCCTGATTATAACTGTTTCATGACAAACACACTTTTGTAAAACTGCAAACCTTTAATGTGAAGCTGAAAGTTAAGTATATGTGTTAAGTGTTTTGTCTTCAGCAAGAGTTTTAAATTCTTGTTCTCAAAATCAGATTACAGCTATTTCTTAAATAGTACGGTCAGTCTTTAGTATGGCATGTTGAACAATCTCTAGGCATTTTCAGCACCAGGAGGAAATAATCAGTGCTTCTTAAATTTTATCAGAAACCACATTATTGTTGTAAATTCCTTCCATTTTCTACCCAAGATTCATCTGCCATCAGTAAAAATGTCCAAGTTGGGTTTTGAAATAGACATTTTTACATAAAGATCCACGTTGGAAATGTAAAGATGGTTGTTAAGAAAATAACTTTTATCCAGAAGATGGAGCTATTCCATCATCAGCAATAATGTTTTTTGAGTGGTTCATGTGTTCAGATTGAACATTGTAAACTGCAGAGATATTGCAGTCAAGTCTGCATCATGGTTCCATGTATGCATTTTATTCCTAAATTTGAATGGTCATGAGAAATGCAATAAAATACCTTAGTTCTGAAAAAATAAAGATATGCAATTTTATAGTAATTAGGAGTTCAGGGCAAATCCTTTTTTTATTTTTCCTTTGGCAGAACTGTCAGCAGCTGGAGTAGAATAAGGTTGATGTCAAGGAATTATATGCTGTGCAGGACAAAACATGATGTTCTGTTCTACACAGGCACACAGCCTTCAGGTGGTGATGTGTCTTAGAAAACTGCCCTCACTTTCCTCCTTAAGTGGGTGTGAAGTGGCACCCTGGCTATTGAGGGCATCCCTGTGAGCTCTGGCAGAGTTTACCTGAGAAATGCAGTGTGGGGACTACACCCCTCTGTCCACACACAGCCCTGCACTCCAGTCCTGGCAGGGTTTCCTTAACTTCTCCAGTTGTGCCAACATGTAACAGCTCTGCATCTCCTTGCTGTCAGATCAAATTTTGAACAACTCCCAGGTGAAGTAGTGGCCTTAAGACACTGAGAAAGTTAGACAGCAGCAGTAAGAAAATCACATAGAAAATATAGTTCAGTGTGAGAAACAATGAAAAATTCATGGAATTTTCACAAAATAAATTTACATGGTTAGTCATCTTTTTTATCTGTGACTGTGTTCAGTCAATGAGAATCATGCAGCTTTTTGTAATTAGGGACTTAAGCATAAATTACAAGTTGATTTTTTATTGAACAAAAGATTGTGGTTGTGAAATAATTTCAGTGTGTACAATATTAATTACCTTTAAAGTAGTCACAGTGGGACTCTACAGTGCAGCAAAATTTGTTTTCTTAGTATCTGTGACTCTGTCCCATGAGAGGCTGTGTAAATAGGTGGGGAAAACAGGAGAGGTGGTCCATAAACCTTGCAGTCCCACAAGCAAGGTGGTGTGTGAGATGGAAGAAAAAAAGGCATGAGTAGTGGTAGAAAAACCTATCCCATACTAATTTTTGCTGACCTTTTTTATTATATAGGAGGGTTTTTTTCTGTTCTACTTTCCCATTTTGTCTGTTACGGATAGGAACGGCAGTTAAATATTTTAATTTCCATTTTTTAAACATCTCTTGAGTTATTTGCACTCTTCAGTTCATTGCACTCATGCTGTGCATTATATAATACACGTTATGTGCAGGACTGAGTATGTGGCAGAGTAAATGAAGTGGAAGTTTAAATTACTGAGATGTAAGAGGGTGTTTGGCCATCATAGGTGAAATGAGTCTCTGGATTATAATGCCAAAGGTTAATGATGTTTTGGAAGCATTGAATTTGAAGTGTTGAAACCCAAAAGCTTCAGCACACAAGCCACAGCGCTTGGGACCAGCATGTGATGGGGCCTGTGCTTTGAAACTCAGGCTGGTGTTTGTGTCTGTGATACAGGGAAACAGGACAGAAAAGGGTCACCGTGTCCACTTTGAACAACTACCAGAGTTTAAAAGTCGCAGGTTTAAGATCTACTTTTTGATGAGGCCTTCTGAGCTTCTGACACCTGTTACAACTTCCTGCATAGCCTGGCTCAAAGCTTTTAGGCCAGCAGTTGCTGCATGCATGGTGGATGTGGAGAAGAGGTATGTATTTCAAAGGGTTTAGTCTGGCGAGTTTTATTTTCAGGAAATTGGTGTGTTGGTGTTTCCAAATACATATATCTGGAAAATTGTTTCCTCACCCAAGAACTGGTTATCTTTATGGAATAAAGCTATTGACACAGCAGTCATGCATGACACATTTGCAAGTGCATAATTTGAGTAGGGAAGGATGCAGGTAACTCTGTATTATGTGCCAGGTATGGTGAGGTATTGCAGCACTTCTACAGATTGTTTCATGACATGTTTTTCTATCTCCACTGTGCTTTCCCCCCCCACCACCATCCCCCCTTTCCTTTATTTGTGGTTGGTTTGGTTTGGTTTTGTTTTGTTTTGCTTGATGTGTGAAATGAAAGAAGAAAATCTCTGAAGATAACAGAGTTCTTGGAAAAATCCTTCAAGGACACCATCAGCCATTTCCTCTGTTGCTGGCAGGAGTATGTGAGAGGTGGCTACTGGCAAGGAGCCATAGAATAGCCCTAATTTATCATAGCTAGGAAAAGTTACAGCATGAGTGCCCAGTTTCTGCTGATCCTATCATGAAGCATGATTTTTCCTGGGCAAACCAGTGTCAGTGCCAGTCCTGGAAACACTTCTGAGCAGAGCAATTTCTGCAGATACTCACAAAAAGCAAATAGAGAAAGAAAATTAGAAGGTCAAGCTCAACTTTGATTTCTTACTCAACTACTTTTTCAAATTCCAGCAATCTGAGTATGAATGAGGTGTAAACATGATCTGAGTTCTGCTTTCCCTGAAATGTGGCATTTCCTGGAGAGGTGGCATGTGGCACTTGGTGAGGGCCATTTCTGGCTGTCACCTTGCCTTGGAGCAGGGGACAATGTCAAGGCAGCAGCGAAGCTGCTGTTTACCTTCCTGACGTGAGAGCTGAAAGCTTCCTAGAATTGTTCCCCAGGTTTAAATCTTTACTTGGCCCAAATTACTGGGAGTTTGAAGAAGTACAGATACTGAAAAAGTGTCCCTCTGTCACTGGGTGCCTACAGCTGTGCGGGAGATGAAAGCTTTGGAAGGCAAAGCCCATGAATGCCAAGCAGGAGAGGCAGTAGGTTGGACTTGAGAGGTCTGGAAAGAGCAAAACCTAGCATTAAACCAGCTTCTTCTTTGAGTTATGCCTGTTCCTGGGTTTCAATTTGTATATTTTAAAAAAAATTAAATTTTGTTTTGGTGGCTAGGTCTTTCCCCAAGCAGGAGCAGGCTGCTTTGGTTTCTCTCAGAACTCCTCAAGGATGGGTCTTCTGCCCAGTACAGGGAGAGTTGGGGTTATTAGCATCTTCTTCCTTTCTTTATGTATTTGTTGATTTATTTATTGAAATAATTGTTCCTGGTTCACAGTCACAGAAGAGGGAAGTGTTCAAAGCATTAGTGGGTTGTGTCATGTACCCATATGCTTAGGTACTTGTAAGTACCAACTCTATTTTGTTTTTATACTAAAATTCTGGTTCATAAAACATGAAACCTCTGTGTCCTTTTAGGCATAGGAATAGGAGCATCCTTCTCATCTGTGTAATTTAAACTGCTCACTTTTCATTTGTGCCAAAACACAGGAAAGTCTTTACTGGTTTAAAATACAAACAATAATTTTTTCCTTAGTATGTTAGCTGAAGAAGTCATGAAGATTGCTTCCAGTCATGAAGGTTATTTCTGCTTTCAGCATGCATATAGGCAATATGTGTAGTATTTGCATTTCTAGTCTTCAATTAACATTTTTTTAAATACCCTACTTGGAAGTGAAGAGAGAGCTTTTCAGCTCAGGATAAAGCTCTGTCACTAAGACAAAGGAAGGGACTCACCATCATTGCAAAATCATCAGCCTCAGTACCTCTGGAAAAAAACTAATTCCAAAAATCTTCCCTCCTCATTATATCTTAAAATATTTTCTGCTTGTCTTTTCTCCAGCCCCATATGTGACATCCACATTAGTATGTAACAACTCTATTGTGGTAATAGAAAGAATAAATACAGGAAGATTTATAATCTGATTTCTGTTAACTTAAGAAATAAAGCTTTTTTGGTTCCTTTTTTTTCCCCTCTGATGAATTCTGCCTGTTTATCAGTGACCAACAGGGATTAAAGATTGTAAAACACAGTAAATAAGAAAAGACAAGTTTGAAAGAGAACAGGAGGAAGAGCAGTCTTTGGCCCTAATGTCAGCTGACAGAACTGAAAAGGCTTTTGAATTTCCTACCAGTGTGTCCATTCAGTTCAGGTTGGTTGGAGGATAGGAGCCCAGGCACCTTTAGCAATGGACACACTTGTTCATATTCATGTTCCTGTATCTTGGACAGCTCCTACTGAAGCATCTCCAAGGACCTTCAGGCAGAAAGTATTTCTTACAATAAAATTTACTTCATCCCCCTAGAGGTGGTGTCCAATGTGTATTTTGGCGTATTTTAAAAAGTGTCTTCACCCTAAAGGGAGAACATTCTCATCTGTATCCTTGGTGTCTCATCAAGATACAATGTGGTTTCTTCTCCAGCTTCAAGTGGACAATCCCCCCAAGTAAGGGAGGAGGAGGTTCAGAGTAACTCCTCACATCAACTGAGTCTCTGGAACCACAGGCCAGTGGTGAGTTAAGTCTCGGTATGTTACCAGAACAAGAGAATCCTATGAAATACCGGGGATTAGCTCAGTTGGTTTTAGAGCATGGTGCTAATAATGCTGAACTCATGTGTTTGATCTCTGTATGGGCCATTCACTTAAGAGCTGGACTCGATGATCCTTGTGGGTCCCTTCCAACTCAGAATATTCTGTGATTCTGAAATTCCTTGGTGGGTCTGTAGTCACTTTAACAAGGGGCCAGATTTAATGCTGCAGTTACTGAACTCACCAAGGGCCTGAGCACAGCAAAGGTGTGAAAAGGATTCTTCTGGGAGCAAGGCTGAACAATTTGGACTGCTTATGCTCAGTAGGGAAGAAGTGAATAGCAAGGGATGTTAGAACAAACTGTTGAGCAAAGGAAATAAAAATCAACAAGAAGAGCAATGCCTCCTTTACAGTATTTTGTTACTGTGCAGAAATCCATTGGGATGGGATCTCAGAGAGGAGGAGCACTGCTAAGTCTTCCATGTAAGGGTGGATGTATTTTTGCATCAGAATTTGCACCGTCACAGAAATCTTGTATAGATGCTTTTATTTTTTTAATGCAAGAAAGTGACACTGTTTATTTGTTTGTTTGTTTGTTTGTTTGAAGCAAGTATTCTGCCTCCTCCTACTCCTTCAGCAGCATCCTGGGACAGATTTCTGCAGGGCAGGGAGAGGCAGGTGAGCAAAAAGAGCCTCAGGGAAACAAGATCATCTAGGAGTTGTTCTGTGCTCTGCCTTCCCAAAAGCACAATTGTTACCACCATAGGGAAGGAGGTTCCCGAGTTAAGGGGGAGTTGTGTCTTGCTGCTGTCGTCTTCTGAGGTGAAAATTACCAGGAGGAAGAAGATTTCTCAGTGCTGTTGTCATCCTCACTGCCACTATGTACTAGAGATGCACTAATGAGGGCTGCATTTGGTCTGGTGGAGGAGGCTGGGGGCTGAGGTGCTGCTGCTGATGCCAGATGTGCCCATTCTAGGAAACAGCAGCCCAGTTTAGTGTTTGCTCTGGTGTTTGGCTGCTCCTGTTCCTTCTCACTAACAGAGTAATTCCCGTGTCCTGCTGGAAATGTCCCAATTGCAAGGGGTGAAGCAGGGGCAGCTGCACCACTCATGCCTGAGAACTCCTGATCTTCATGCCTCTGGCAGAACCCTGCCAGCTCCCCTAACTGTGGTGTTCCTGGCACATCCCAGGTGTGCATGGGAGGGACAGGGAATTTGGCATAAGCTGGCTCATTGGAATGCAGCTCTGGAAGCTCTGCTGCAACCTGTTTTTGTGTGATTCTCAACTTCCCAGGGAGAATCAGCATTCAGCTTCCCAAATTGTATCCTTGGGAAAACACAGGTACCAGGGAGAGTCCTAGGAAACCTCTAAGGGCTGGGGTTGCTTTTTCTTTGAAAAGATTTTGAAGATGAGCATTTATAGCCCACCATTTCTGGTTCATGACAGTCACTGCTAGAGGAATGAGTAGATCCAAACTGCCTTTTGGAAGGTAACCAACACAGGAGTGAAGGCCTTTTGAACAGTTTTACTGGCTCTGGAAATTGAGACCATGACTATAGCAAGTCATGGTTTGGACTCTATAAAAGGTCCTGTTGTTTCTCTGAGGTTAAGAAAGGTGAAGAAAGCCAGGGTCAAAGGGAAGGCTTAACCCAGGATGCCCAGCAAGGTACCTGGTAATTGGGTCCAATTCAAGAAAACCCAAAGTTTTCATCAGGAAAATATTTCATCTTCTGAGAAAAACCTTATTTATGTACAGCAAGGACATCAGGCACAGAAAAAACAATCTTTTCACGCATCATTTTCAGCCCATGAGCAACTGGGTTTGTTTCCATCTCTGGGGTCCTCAGCATAGGAAAGGCATGGACCTGTTGAAGCAAGTCCAGAGTAGAACTACAAAGATGCTCAGGGCAGGACCACTTCTCCTTTGAGGAAAGGCTAAGAGAGCTGAGGTTCAGCCTGGAGAAGAGAAAGCTCTTAAGGAGTGCATAAGGGAGCTTATTAGAAAGATGGGAACAAATTTTTTAGCAGGGCCTGTAGTGATAGGACAAGGGTAATATTTTTAATTTAAGAGAGAGTAGATTCAGACTAGATACAAGGAAGACATTTTTTTACAATGAGGGTGGCTAAACACTGGAACAGGTTACCCAGAGAGGTGGTTGATAGCTCATTGCTGAAAAGATTCACAGTCAGGTTAGGTGGGGCTCTGAGCAACCAAACTATTCCATGATTCTATGATTCTAAGCAGTTTCTCTCACTGGGATTACAATTGTTAGTGAATTCTGAGCACGTATAACACACCTGAGACAAATCAACTTTTTTTAAACAAAAAATAGTATTTTCAAGCTAAGCATTTTGTGTAATAATTACTTTTTTTCCCAGTGCCAAACAGTATTTCTTAAATACAAAAATGCTACATGTCTTTTAGCCTTCTTAAGCTGTGTCACCTGCTGCTGAGAGGTCCTGACCCAGTGGTGCCTGCAGGAAAGGAGAGCAGTGACAATGGCTTCCATGAGCTTTGTATGTATATCTGCAGGCATATTATGGTGAGTCTGTTTCTCAGTTACAGTAAGAATTAATGGGTTTTTTTCCCCTATAATAGGGAACATTAACACTGTTGAAGAATACTGCTGTAGTCGTGCCAGGATTGACTTCCATATGTCTTGAGTTAGAAGTTTGTCTGTCATCCTCACAGAAGAAACAATATATGTCAGCAGGCAGGTAGCTTATATAATGCTACTCCATAATTCGTAGTCATTTTCATCATAATTTTCAGTTGTTCAGTGTTCCAAGTGCTGTAAAAGAATCTCACTGGCAGTGCCAGCTGAATTAGCTGGTGATGCATGAGGCAGGGCAGAACACAGTGCAGCCATTGCATGTTTCTCACTGAGGCAAAAAAAAGCATTAAAAGACAAATGATATATCAGACCTTTTAGTAAAATATATGCTCTTCCAAGAGAAGACAACTGTTTGAAGTTTTTTTTGACAGATTTGGTGTTGCTGACAAGATGAGAGCCTTTTTATGCCATTGTGTGAGGTGTCTGAGACGGTCACGTGGGCCCGTGCACAGCCAGTGCCCAACAAAGCCCACAGCGCATCACTGACACCACTCACAATGAAAGCTTGGTGTAACCACATTTTTGTCACCTCTGTGAAAACTCAGGAACATGGACAATGCAGGACGCAGAGAGTTTCATATTAAAGGGAAATGAGATGTAATAATTGCGTAGTGCTATTAACAAGCAAAAGATTTCAAGGAAAAGAAAATTAATTTCATTTAAGAATGATGGGGACAATGATTACTTAATTTCAACTCTGTCACTTTCCTGAACTTTATTTTCAGTGCTGCTGGTTTCCAGGCACATCGATGTGCTATAATAAAGCAGGGCAAGACAAAGCCAATGTTAACCAGAGAAATTCAAGCAAAAATATATGATTAAAAAGCAGTCAGAGGGTGGTGGGAATTTTACACTGCACATTTTTCTTTCTAATTTGACAGACAAGAGAGAAATGAAGTGAGGCAGCAGAGCACTGCCACAGGGCATGTGGGTACCTGTTGTGGAGGAAGGCTGAACCAAGCAGCAGTGATTTCATCATTGAATCCCTCAGCATGGAAGGAGAGGTGTTGGGAGACCAAGTCCACTTGGAGACCACTGGGTGCATGGGGATCATTCCACCTAACGTGCACACCCAGCAGCTTAATGGACCAGGTTACAGTCATAAAACCAATACATATTCTCTACATTTCTATTACATATTCATTACATTTCCTGAATACATCCATATACATCCATATATGCTAATTATATCTGTGGAGTGATTTGGATACAATTGGTGGTCTCTTGAGGGTCTTTGGTGGTTGTTTGGGAACATCCCATTCCCTAAATTTCCTTTTCATTGTTCCAGATCTAATGAATCTTTTCTCCTTAAGAGTATTTCAAATATGTGGTCAGGTCATGATGTACTTTTCTTATCATTTTTTGCTTTGGCACACTATCTTTGTTTTCAAAACTAAGTCATCTGCCAGTACATATTAATCACTGATATAGGTAAATAAGGAAGCTCTAACTGGCACAGGACTTATTAGTCACAGATGTAGGGAGTTAATACAAAGCCACATTAATCTCTGGCATTTGTACTAAGCACTATATGGTACAAAAATAAGCATTAACCACGGATATAGGGATCAAACACTATTGTGCTAAAGTTAAAAGAGTTGTCCAACATCTTCCCCCACTGCTGCAGAGACTCCTTTTTAAAGAAATATAACTTGTTCAGTACCATTGTCATGGAGGGTTTTTAGAGGATTATTCCTGTGTAGATGGCCATATCTCATGGCTGTTGTCATGGCCCATATGAGCTTGAGTTTCCTGACTGGCCGCACTGTGGCTTTCCTGTATGGCTGTGAGCAAACAAAATCAAAACCAGAAAACCAAAGTAACAAAATTCCCCTTGGTCACCTGGATGCTACAGAGTATGAAGAGGTTGGATAGGACAGTAAGTACCTCTCTGTATGTGCTGGAAATGATCATTTAACTAGTTAACTACGGCTTCTGCTGAATAAATGCTGATTCAGTAGTAAAATAGCACCAGTGGGGGATGGATTCTGGAAGAAACAGCAGATCTCTGTGGTAGCCAGCAAAAGGATCTGGATTTGGTGGACAGGCTCCTTTCCCATGGGAAGGGAACCTCTGATAGCAGCAGGAATGGTCACGCTGATTCCCACCCCAGACCCTATTCACGTGTTACCCTATACATGCTCCATGGCCCAGGTGTGAGCAAAATGGGACAGCAGCTGACTGCCAAAGGGACTGGATGAAGGCAGGAGGAGAGCTGAGATGAAAGAGAACTGTGCAAACTATGCAAAGGCAGCATAGCATCAGCCATGCTGGAAGATTAAAAGAGATCCACTGTAAGGCAGTCCTGAAAAATGAACTTTAGAAGATGTAAGGAAAAATATATTAAACAATGGGAAAAAGAAGTCCCTGGCAGGATAACCAGTCTCTGCAAAAATGAGCAGAGAAGATTTTGTTTAAATTCGAAAACCTGAGCAATGTCCCCCATGGGAGATGAAAAATACTCTGGACTGTGGGATGGCTCATGTGGTTTTTCTGTGTACAAAGGGAGTTTGTACACAACATTTTTTGAGGGCTATGAGAGGTTTGGGGAAAGCCTAAGCCTACCTGGCTTTTGCCAAGTGAAAAAGAGGCCACAAGGACAGACTATATCTTAATCTCAGAAGAAAACATGAGCAATTGAGAGAGGAGCAATAGGCTGTGGAGTAGGGTTTTAAAATGAAGAAACTGAAGTTCTGTGATTCAGATTGATTGGGATTTTTTCCCCTCAGGAAGGAGAACTGCCATTTGGTGGACACTGGCCATCACTAAGCACCTGAATTTCAGCAAAGCTGGAGAAGATTTGGTTCAGCAAAGAGTTAAATTCGCTGAGCCAGAGGTGTGGCTCAGAAAGGTGCGGACGGACACCCAGAAGCAGGGTATGAGGGCAGGGGGATGTTTGCTGCCTCACCACTGTGCCACACCATGTACTCAGCCTACAGCTTTCATTGAGACCTGCTGCTCTAAGGCTATTCTAAATATGCCAAATAAAAAAATCAAGACAAAATCCCCAGCCCTGAGGCACCAGGAAAACAGTGCCCACAATGCCCCAGGTCAGCCTCGTCTCAAGAAGGTTTGCCATGGAGAGGGGGGTAGCAGAGCCCATAGCAAAGCAGTGTGGACATGACAAATAATGATAACTAAGTGAAAGTAGCAGAGAAGCAGAAATGTCCAAGCTAAACCTCAGGCTGGGATCTTTTTGAGCTTGGGCTTCCTTACCATATTTCCTTCTGGAAGCTCTTGGTGCAACACAGGGCAAACAGGCTGTGGCACCAATCCTTTGGGCTGGAGGTGAAACCCTCCTTCCCTGTCCCACAGCAGGGAGAGCTGCCTGCCCTCCAGCATCAGCAGCAGCCTCCCTGCCCCTCCACCCTCCCCAGGAGCCCTCAGCACACACCTGCCCATGGTTCAGCTCTAGCTAAACTCTTTTCTCAGCTTCAGCCAGCACCTCGCTACCTTTTATTTTCATGTTGGTTTGATATGCAGACCTGAAAGATAGCAAAAAGAAAGGGCTAAACCAAGAAAGATCTGGTTTAGTTGTTCATATCCTTCAATAAAGACATGATAACTATTTTCATGTTGTTACCAGCATACCATCTGTAACAAAATCGACCCACAAAGGTACATTTTTGCTTAATTATATCTTGATTTGTTTCCTAAGCAGTACATCAATGCTGCGTTACCTATTACAAACCTAGACAGAAAGATCTAACTAGTAACCTTCCACCTTCAACCTTTTGCTATTTATCCTCATCATACTTTACTGGTGTGCCAAGAGAAAAAATGAGCACCACTAAATAGTGATAGAGCATAAAGCATGAAGCTGATACTGTATTAATTCAGGTTGTCTTCAGTGGTGTCCTGTAGTTCTGTGAAAGAAAGTTCTTGCTCACTGGTTTAGTTGGTCACTTTATTTTAAACACGTCAGGACTTTTTTTTTGGAAGATGGAGATTTCTATCAAGCGGCGTTGGCCAGACTCCAGATTTCTTCTATTCATTGAGAGCTATAACAGTACTGAACACATAGCTGTGAGTGTGAAAGCAATGTTCACCCCTGCATTTTTGTTTCTGTTCAGTCCTCTTGTCCTTTTAGACAGCATAATAGAAGTGCTGCAGTAAGCAGGGTCAAGTAGGATATGCCAGTGAGAAATGTTAAAATGAGACTATAGGCTGCGATTATGGGCTCTAATGTGCGATGAATCCTTTTTAATCACATGATATGAACTAATGTCACCATTTATTATAAAACAACAAAGTGTTCAGCTACAGGAGGAATAGAATGGATGACAACTGCATTTTTCAGTGTTTTGTTTAAGCAAGTACAGTGTGATCTTTTTAGATAACTAGGAAAAACTGAAGTTAAAATAAGTGCAAGTATTTCCAGATGATTTTGGTTAAAACAAGTGTCTTTTCAGGACATGAAGATTTAGCCCCTGAGAAAGGGATATGCACTAATTATCCGCCTGCATCTCTGAGCTCAAGTGAAAACTAAACTTGATTATTATGCTAAAAATGTTTTAAAAGTTAATTCAAGATGGGTTTTTAGAAATGTAAATACAAAAGTTAAATGCAGTTCTGTTCTAAAATTATTTCTAATGGTTATTTAAATATTATGTTCTTAAGTGATAGACCTTGTTTCATGCCAAAATGTCAGAGGAAAAGTCTGAAAATACTGTCAATTTTGACACATTTTCAACTGTTCATCCAGTATTCTAGGTACATATATTACAAAATATTTCTGGTGTTCAAGACAGTCAAAAAGAATTGTACCTGAAGAGACTGTAGTGAGGCATTCCAGGGCCTTATCATCACTCAGAAATCATGGTTACCAAAGTGGAGGCCAGTTTGCCCACCCACCTCAGATCTTTTGCTCCAGATCACAGAGCTGATTTGCTGAATGTATCCTGCTTTGCATGACTAATTTAGTTCATTTCTTACTTGGTTTAATTCATAGGACTAGGAAAGGTCAGTAGCTCCTGGCAGGAGGGAGTGGGAGTATCAGTGGGAAGTACTCATTTAACTCAAATACCCAGCAGCCAGGTAAACTTCTTTGATAATAAAACTCGGGACAGAATCTCTCTGGATGGCCTTTTAAACTGTTTAGAAGTCCTGACTGGAAGCACAAAAGCATTGCTCTGATTTCTTCTGCCTTCTGCCACCCTAAGCCATGCTGTCATGCCTCCCCTCTGCACTGCACAGCCCTGATTCCTCAGCTTTCTGGAGCAGGAATCTGCACTGCTCCTCTCCTCACCCTGCTCCTTAATAATCAGAAATTAAGTGATTATTGCTATAAAGCTACTGATTGTCCCCAAGATTGGTCTCCCATGACCCTGTGTATCACTGGAACCTCAGCACCAGGACATTATTGGTTTCACAGATTTAAAGTGCATTGATTAAGACAAAAAGTGGCAAAAAATCCTTGTGACTTGTGCTGTAAAATAGTTTTCTAAGAAATGGTTTAGGAGTATATGAACCAGGAGATTTAAATTTGGAAGAGGTGTACCATGGTGCAGTGTCTTATAGAGAACAACACTGCAGTGACAAAATGCAAGAGTTTCTTCAATTTCCAGAGCTTCAGGTTCATAAGTAAGAACATGTCACCATTCCTGCACTAACCTTTCTTGCATGTGACTACATTTTTTGTTTTTGAAAGAAAGCTCTGCCTACTATTGTCTGGCTTTGCTGTTACAGGGTCTTTGCTGATAGATGATATAAGCATTGTCAGACATTGTTCTGTTACACAGCCTTTCACAGAGTCACAGAAAGGTTTGAAGTGACCTCCAGAGACCACCTGGTTCAACCCCCTCTTCCAGCAGGGCCACCTAGAGCTGCTTACCCAAAATCATGCCCAGATGACTGTTGAGAATCTTCACATGATGGAAACATCATAACCCCTCTCAGCAGCCTGTGTCAGTGCTCCATCACCTTCACAGTAAAAAAAGCTTTTCCCAATGTTCAGAGAAAACTTCCTATGTTTCAATTTGTGCCAGTTGCCTCTTTTGTCCCTGGGAAGACTCTGGTTCCATCTGCTTTGTACTTTCCCTTTTGGTATTCATATATACTGATAAAATCCCTTAGAGCCTTCTCCAGGCAGAGCAGTCCCAGCTCTCTCAGCCTTTCCTCCCAGAAGAGGGAGAATCTTCCATCCCTTCATCATCTTTGTGGCCCCTTGTTGGACTCTCTCCAGTAACTCCATGTCTCTCTTGTACTGGGGTGCCCAGCACTGGACTCTGCACTCCAGGTGTGGCCTCACCAGAACTGAGTGGAGGGAAAGGATCCCCTCCTGTGACCTGCTGACAGTGCTCTGCCCAATGCAGCCCAGGGTAACCTCAGGTTTCCTTGCTGAGAGGGCCCACTGCTGGCTCACGTTCAACCTGCTGTCTACCAGCATCCCCAGGTCTTTTTCTCCCAAACTGCTTCCCAGATGCCTGGTCCCCAGTGTATGTTGGTACCTAGGGTTGTCCCTCCCCAGGTGCATACTTGGCACTTCTTCTTGCTGAACTTCACGAGGTTCTTGCTGGCCTGTTTCTCCAGCCTGTCAAGGTTCCTCTGGATGGCAGAAAGACCAGAGGTTTATGAGCCACTTCTCCCAGTTTGGTGTAATCTGCAAACCTGAGAGTACGCTCTGCTCCACCATCCAGATCATTAATGGAAATGTTAAGAAGGTACACCCTGCTGTTGCTCTTTGGGTCACACCACTCGTTATTTGCCTCCAGCTAGATTTTCTCCCACTGGTCACCACCCTCTGGGTCCAGCCAGAGCAGTTCAGGCAATCTTCAATCCACCTCACTGTCTGCAGATCCAGACAGTGTTGGAAATCATACTGAAGTCTAGGTAGGCAACATCCAATGCTCTGTGCCCCTCCTAACAAGCCACTCATCTCATCATAGAAGTTTGTCAAGTGGTCAAACACCACCTGCCCTTGAAACTATGATCTTTTGGTTGCAGCAGACAAGGTAGACAGACATCCTCAGAAGAAATTTTCTTTTTTCTTGCTTACATGCTTCTGCTGACTCTTGCTATTCCAAACATGTTGAAAAGCTATAAATAAACCAAATCAAACCAGAGTATACCTGGGTGTTCTGTAGCACTATCTTTCTTACCAAGTGAAACATAAGACTGACAAAGTAATTATGAGTAGCACAGCTGCACCTCAGCGTCCTCTCACATTCAAGTTTACAAATGCACATTAAGAGAATTATAAAGTTGAGGCTTTTCTAATATGAGAAATCAGGACAAAACAGGAGAGTGAAAAGGAAAGAAAAAAGCAGTCATTCTGCAGTGAAAAACACTGAAATACTCAGCTCATGTTGGACAGGGAGCCAGCAGCAAAGCTGGAGCCTAAACCTGTGTCTGAGCCTTTCTCTAGTTCCACAACCATAAAATCATTATTTTGTTGATTAAATATGGAACATTTCCTCTAAGTTCTTGATGTCTTTTATGCTGACTACAATCAAATACTTTTAAGAGTATATTTACAAAGTTTGCAAATAATTAACATTCATGTGTGCCAGAATTCGCAGAGGAAATCATGATGTCAAGTTAGCATATGAAATCTCTGAAATCCAAGAGAACTACTCTCTTCCCTGGAGACAGGAAAGTGCAGACAGGATGTCTATGGTGAAATAGGAGTTACAGAGGAGATGGACATGGACCTGGCTGCACATCAGAAAATCTGTAGCTCTGCAGCCAGGAAATATGATTCACATCTCAGCTATGTCTCATTTGCCTTTTTCATATGGGCTTTTTCTTGATGGAGACCCCTTTCTACCATTATTTCATTAATACCTGGCAAGAGCATGATGCAACATTCTGTGCTTGAGGGACAAGCCTACAAAAAGCATGGGTGGAATGAAGAATGTGGCTGCTGATTGCTGTGCCCACAGTACTTTCTCTGCTTCATTGATTTCTGCCTCCTTTATAGTGATGACAGCAACGAGAGTTCAAAAGGTGGCTTCGGATCAGAAACATTTGCACACAACTCTGCTAGAAGGAAAGGGAAATTAAGGTCAACAAGAAAGGAATACTACTGTGTGCTACCAGAAATCACATCCACAGTTTCCCATATCCTGGAGTTACATGATTTACTGCTGAACTAAAGACAATACTGCTAGAACATTGTCATACAGTGCCTCATCCAAATGGTCAATGTGGAAATTTTTTTGTGTTTGAAAACACAGAATTGGAAAGGCCTAAATAAGCTAAAGGGAAGATCAGTCAGGGACAAAAGACATTTCCCTGAACAATTCAAAATTCATTTAGAGCGGAACAACAGTTTGCTCTTCATTGGGTAATCAGTATGCAACATTTTATTCCTGCAAAGCTCCCAGGAGAATTAATGTCCAAGGCAAAGTGTTACCCTCTGAAGCTGGAGGAAGGAAAATGTCAGAGGACACCTGGTGATTCATCCTCATTACCTCCTCAAGAGCAAGAATTTTGTTTTACACATAAGTAAAAGTTTACAAACCCTGATATTCCATGAGGAACTAAAAAGGGCTGTCTTGATCATTCCGCAGTTGGCACGTTTCTGCTTCAGCACAGGCTTCTCAGAGAAAAGCACTTGCTGCTCTGTAGATAGCTTCACATGATGTCCTCACAGTGACCATGGCCTTTACATCCAGCTGGTTTGCTCTTGGCAGCTCTATTCTGCTGATGTTGGGTGGGGGCATTGCGTGATATCAGTGACTTTTAAACCTCTGACCTTTGCAAACCAGGGATTAACAAAAGCAGTATGAGCAGTTGAAACAGCAGGAATGATGCCTGTAGAGCCTCAGAACTAAGGCAAAGCGCTAAAACTGCAATCGCTCTCTGATAACAAGCAAACAAATGAGCCAGAAAAGTGAAATATTTATTCAATAAATATAAGCTTACAAAAGGATTGCTCCTGTTTCTCCTAAAGGATACCCTTGTATGGGAGGTGGGTGGGTTTCCTGCCCATGGCTCACCAACACTGATACCTTTGCCCTAGGTTAGGAAAGCATTTGCCAGAGGAAAAGATGGGAGAAATAAAGAGTTTGTCATGCACTGGAGAATCAGAGGATTGAGTAGTAAATCACTATCTGGAAATACCACTGTCTCCCCGTTGGCTACTGGATGAGCCTGCTTGAGTGGGATGGACCAGCTGTGTGGCACTTTGGCAACCAGCGCTGGATGGTTCTGCCCTTCACACAGGAATTTGGGCTGTGTGAATAAGACATGTGACCTGAGGACTAGACTTTTGTATGTTTGTACCCTGAAAGAAGTTTGTCTGTTGTAGCTGGGCCTTTAGAGAGCTACTTGCCATTCCCCGTCCAGTCATCCTCTGCATTTGATGAACTGCTCTGGGCATTACTGACAACTATTCTTGGACTTCTAAGTGAGCCCTTCAGAAGTCAGAGCAGATGTGATCAGCTCTTTGAGGGGCCAGGAGTAAAGCACACGAAATTTCCAGGAAAGGGGCTATTGCTGTTCCTTGCCATTTTCTGAGAAAAGTAGCAGCCTAGCAGCCCATATGGGATCATAGACACACAAAACCTTAAATATCAGATAGATATGATGGTATTTCTGATGGTATGTCTATTTCTGATCATAGACACACAAAACCTTAAATATCAGATAGATATGATGGTACTTCTGAGGTGTGAAAAGAATAACAACACAGACTTATGCTTTGTGTACATGGAAGAGCCAGGTAGGACTAGAATTAGAGGGAATAATTACTGTTCCCAGCAGAGGAAAGTTTGTTTAGGCCTCCAGCAGGAAGGTTCTTCTGAAATTCAGAATAATTATTTATTTTCTTGGCAATGTGAATACATATAAGGCATGAGAAACAACAGGAGAAATCAAGAGTGTGGAAACATATCTTTTGGCTATATTTTAAAAGCAGTTTTACTCCTTTGGCATATAATTTTTCAGTTTGATCCCAGTCTTGCAGAAATGTGAGAAAGCCTTTAAGACTTCTGGATCAAACTGGAAAGCTATTTTACATCTTAAAGATAATTCACCAATGTTTGCTAACCCTGTCCAACATGTGCTACTGGGACAGTGTTCACCATATATGCCTTCTTCATGGTTATATCCCATTTTGAAACTTCATATAAGGGAGCATCTGTGGGGCAGGGAGGTGTTATGATTTTAGAAAGACCTTGCAGATACTTGGATTTTCAAACACACAGGACATACAGACAACTTGTGAAAAGAGAATCAGAAGTAGAGACTTTGCCTCTCACACATGTTTGCCATGTTGAGTCATTTCATACTAAATGAATTCTTCCTGAAATTATCTGGCTTTGTGGGGCTTATACAAATTAAAATTCTACCAAATTTAATTGAAGCTCAAATACTACAAGCAAATGAAGTTTTTATCTTGTTTTTTTCTTCTTGGCAAAGCAAACCCTGTGGTATTGATAATAGAATCTCTGAGACGATGGATCCCCCACAAAAGCTTCATAGATTATTAACATGAAAAACATGTTGATCATGGCAGGGCTGGAGACTCAGTTGCCTGCTTGCAGTATTCTGACTCTATTTTTCTGACCACAGGGTCATCTTTTTCTGAGTGAGGGTTTATTGAAGTGACTCTAACATGCCTTCACACAGGCTGGGGCAGGATGGAGGCACAGAAACATTACAACAGCTCTGTGTGGCCTCATGTGCTTTGTCAAGCAAAAATTAATTTAGGGATTTGTTTGGGGGTTGTCATAGAGTGTATTTAAAAACAACAACAACAAAAAAGCCAACTGAGAAGTTGAAATATACCAACAATTTAGAAAAATGAGATCAGATTTATTTTCTCAGAAAACACTTGTGGATTGTAGTTTTCTTTTGTTCATCACTTATTTTGTCTAAGACACCGGTAACTTGTTCCATCTTAAAGTATCCTCCTGGCAGCAGATATCCTGTGTACAGACTATGAACAAAAAGATTGTGGTGTTGATGTTTAATTAAATTAGTGCCAAATGCCAGGACAGCAGTGCTAATTGCCCTAAAGATGTTGTTTGCTTTGTCTCTAGCAGTTTTAGACATTTATTTTGCAACCTGCCTGAGGCCAATGTAGTAAACACAATAGTGTTAAATGAGATTTAGGTATGAAAATGATAAAATGGTACATCATCCTACTTTTTATCTCATTTGAATATTTTTTTCTTTTCTCCAAAGTACAGTAAAGAAAAGAAGTAACAGAAGTAATGAAACAGTTTCTTTTCTGGGCAGTAGCCACAACATAACTTCCAAACCTCATGTGTTGGTATCCAACTTGTCATCTGTTCTTTCTTTATATCTCTCATCATTGCATCTTTTCAGAGTCTTTGCATCTCTTGGTCTTTGTACTATTCATCCTTGCATCCCTCAGCCTCTCTTGGTGCTCTAGTTTAACATCAGCCTGGAGCTGCAGCACACCAGTCAGATCTGTGCAGGATCTACTGCTAGTTTGTTCTGGGACAAATCATCTCAATCCCCTCTATGTGGCGTCAAAGGAAACATATTTTTCCATCTGAATCCAATGCCAAAATAACTTCCCAACAAGATACTAAAACATTTCAGCTCTCTCTTTATGTTAACTATTTTCCCTCTAGTGTTCTGTCAAAGCTGAAAGTTGCTGTCTACTGGGAAGAGCAATTTGATGATGCTTAAGTATTCTTCAATAGACCAGAAGCATCCTCTTCCACTCACACCAGTTCAGAGTACTTCCTCTCAAGTGCCAGCATAACCGAGGAGAATGAGTGAAGGACTGAGTGTTGTTGCACTTTCAGTGCTTGACCTCATCGCTAGTACTGTCAACAAGTTGTCAACATCTGCACAGGACTGGGCAGACGAACAGCTGGGCACCATTTCTGTTGCTGCAGGCTAGACAGAGTCACCTCCACAGCCCAGAGGTGCCAGTCCCCCAGTGCCATCCTGTCCAAGGTCTAGTTCATGTCCAAGACTACTCCAAAGCACTTGCTCTCCACTTTCTGAGATCCTCCAAAAACAGATGACCACCTGCAATTGCTTTCTGAAACCAACCATAGAAGGATATTTCCCACTGAAAGGTTCTGGGGCAGTGTTAATAGGGTCTAAAAGACAGGCTAAGAATGCAGAATCAATTAAACATTATAAAAATAGTTATCTTGATTTTGAAATACATTTTCAGCAGTAACCCCCTCAGACATGATCATAAGCTCTGTTAGTTGTTCCAGGTTCATGAAGCCATTGTGCTTGGATTCTATGCCAGACATAGGGATTCCTCAAAAATAAGACCTCCCTTCTTGACAGATCCCACAAAATGCTGTCTTTTAAAATGGGGGAAGTTTCTTATTATTGTCTGGTGCATGAAACAACAGTTAACAGATAACCACTGACACATTGAGTTTCCTTCTCAAAATGGACAAAAGGAGCCTGGAGAAGCACAAGTTTGCCTCTCAGCTCCTTTTGCCATGTGGCACCATCCCACTCAGCCACATTTTGGTGCTTTCTTTGTTACGTTGAACATCTATCACTCATGACAGGTCTTCAAATTCTTCCTCAGTTTGAGTCTTCTCTCTAAAATTACTCTGGCTTGTGTCTTAGGGACTTGTTGACACATAATTCATATGAAAGATGCCTATGTCATGGAATGATATGGCACACTTTAAGATGTCTTTAGCTAGTTAGTGAAGCTATAGACACATGGCAGATATTTTTAGAGCTGCAGTAAGGGATGAAGTGATATACAGAATCAGCAGTGCTATGATTAGAAAAAAAATATTTTTTCACAGGCTGTTTTCTGCAAGACTTGTATTTTGTCCATCATATTAAATTTGCTAAATCACTTTTGCTTAATTTGAAAGATTGTACATTTGCATATAAAAGAAAGCTTCTACTAATTACCACAGTCCATTCTTAAAAGTTTAGTGTCCTTTCCTATGACTGAAAGTATCTCTGTACTTCTCATCTACAGATGAGAAAGCACTTCTTAAAGCAGATGAATACCATGGGTCCCTTTTGCAGATGGGGTAAGGGAGGTACTGGGCAGTGACAGGACTTCCTCAAGGTTAACATGAAGGCATTGCTAAGAGAAGTGAGGCTTCATAGCTGGTGGATTAACACTGAACCCAAAGCACTAAAATACTGGGGAATCATTTTGGAGGAAAGTCAGTATGAAAGTAAGGTACTACACTTACTTCATAAGAAGGGCAGTGAGCACCAGCCTGCCTGCAGTGTGAATCTAGTCTTGGTAGGAGATCATTTTTAGAAAAGGTTAATCCAGCCAGGGTATTAACCTTCAGAAACCTTGGGCTGACATACGCCAACAGTTTGTAATTCCTCACCACAGGACATGAACTCAGACATACAGAAAGATGTTCAGTCAAGTCAACAATCAGTTGGATTTTTTATACTCAGAATGTGCTTTTCTGGCTTGATGTCCTGTACTTTGCAGTCTTTCTTTAATCAGAGCAGCTGAGCTTGCATGAGAAAGGGACATAAAGATGATTATGCTTCCTGGGCCCACTTCACTGTGTCATTCACTCACGCCTGCCTCTGAGCAGCACAGTGATAACATGGCACTCCATACAGAAGGGAAAATAGCTGCTCGGTGACCACATTTTATATTTAACCCTTTAGGTCTCCTCTTTGGGGTTATTTGTGTTTGATGCATACATAAGGACAGCTGATAAATTGCACTTTGACTCTAATAGACAGAATTTAATTTCTTACATGTAAAAATTAGGCATCTTAGCCTGGAAAGTAGAGCTTGAAAAATTCCATTGACCACTAGTGGCCAAAAGACCATCCCACTAGCCTAATGCTGGATAGAGGGCTCTGTCTACATCATCAAAGAGGAATAAAGTCCTGGTGAGGAGAGCAGCTGAAACTCCCTGTAGAAAAAAGTTTTCATTCTTTGCCAGTAGCTGAAAACCATTAAATATAAGCAAGTTCCCAGTGCATATCACAGAGAGTAATTTGTTATTTTTTCTAGTACAGAACATTTGCAAGCCAAGCATGGATTTATTCTGTAAGTCTGCCCCTTTTGGACCATGGAGGAAGTAAGATACCCACTGATCTGTTCCATGATGAGTGAGGGGGAAAACTCAGGAAGACCCAGCCTACAGTTAGAAGAAAATCTGGCCAGAGACACTGTGGAACAGGGGCTCCTGCTTCAGGCAGACAAGCATCCTGAAGTGAGCAGATTCCAGTATATGGAGATGTGTCAACACTGTTGGCTGCAGCAGAATGAAGGGATGGCTCAGAGAATTAAATAAATAACCTAAAGATCAGAACCACAACAACAGTCAATTCAAGGACTCCATGTTTAATGAAAGTTTTCATTCATGGAAAAAAAAATTTTTGAGCCATGAAGAAGACAAAATATGCTTTCAGTCTGCCATGTCTAGGTGATACTAGCCAGTCTATCAGGAGAAAATATTTATTTTTACAGGAAAAGTGCTCTGTTTGTCCTTGGAATCTGTCCCAGAACTCAACAGCTTTCTATGTCTGGATCTCTTCATCACGTGTGTTTATCTGTGAGATACTTAATATGCATGGCCCTGCTTCATTTTTCATGACTGACCTTATAGAGTGCAACCCAAGCACCTTTCAAGTTTACACCTTTTAAGACAGTTATCTTTCACACTGTATTTTAAGGGAAGGTTCACAGTAGCATTAAACTAAATCAATATGTAAGCACATTCACATGAGGGCTAGTTATAGAAAAAGGCTGAGTAGCACCAGCTTCTACATGAAACTGATCTCTCAGTTTTCTAAATAACTCATATTTTCAAGTTGATGAGCAGATTTAAAGCAGGGATTTCAAGAAGCTGGAGATAATTTAGAAGCAGAAATCAACACTGACTTTCACCAGAAATGTGGAAGACTTGCTAGCAATGTAAGCAGAGGTTAAGGAGAAAGCAAAAGAACTTCAAAAAGAAAGAAGACACAACATTTCAAAAACAGAATGGCTCCTGAGGGGTCGAAGAGTGTAAGTGTGAAGGAACAACTCTGGACTTTGGCCAGGAAGAGGGCATTAAAGGCAGCTTGATGTGTGGTGAGTTAGCAGTAGGGAAAGAAGACAGAGTAGAGGAAGGCAAGAGTGGGGCAGGAAAAAAAATAAAACAATTACAGGAACAAATTCTGAACTGCAGTGATTGAACTTCAAGGTAAAGGAACGTGGGTGACAGACATCAAAGAAGAGACCCAAAGGTTTTATTTTTTTTTTTAGAGGCTGGAATGTACTAAAGCTTGTTGTGTATGGGGAAAGAGCTGGAGCATAAGAGAATGGGTTGAGATGGAGTGAGAAAGGATAAGAAATTGGGCAGGAGAGGACAGGAGACTATACGTGCAAATGGAGTTACTAGAAGAGAAGACAAACTATGTTTTTGCTGGCTGTTCAGTAGAGGAAGAAGAAATATAAGCTGGATAATGGGGGAAGTTGAGGAGGGCATAAACTGGGGCAATAATTCTGGAGGGACTGGTAAGATCCTCCACGAGAAAAAAAAATCTGATGGAAGGATAGTTTGAGAAGTGAGCCAAAAGACTCACAGAAAGGAGAAATGTTTATCTGGAAGAATGGGGAGTTACAAAGGGCAGCACAGGGGAGTGTTACAGGAGACAATTGCATTTTTAGAGATGAATTGGGTGTTGCAGAGACAGCAGGAGAAGGTGGGGAAGAGATGGACATGTCACAAAATAGTGAGGATGAGTGTCAGGCAGAAAGGACAGAAATAGGAATGGCCATGGTGCTTGCCAGCATAGAGAAAGATGGGGAAGTGGGACTAGCTCTGAGCTGGTAAGGTGAAGGTAGAAGAGCAGCAAGCAAGGGAAGAATTGTAAAGGGATGAGACTGCAGAGTATGTGTGGACAGGAAGGGGAGAAGAAAGAGGCACAGAGTTACAGCAATAGCCAAAAAGAATAGCCTAGATAAGGTTTCTAAAGAAGTCTGTCAATGTGACATTTTCAGCTGTTCTTGTGAAGCCAGGAGGCAGTGACCTCTGCCTCTGGAGGGACTGAGCAGGCTGGGAACATCCTTGGATGTGATGATGTGATCCTCTAAGGGCTCCTCAGCAGCTTCACCCAGAATCCCAATCCAGCCCCAGTACTGGTTGCTTCTCTTAAATGAGCCCTTCTTTAATCTCTTAACACACAACACAATATCAAATTTTAGGAAAACCAAACCTGTTTTCCTAAAACCTAAAACCTGTAAAAGCCTTTCTGCACTGCATAAAGCCATCCTACAATTAAAATGTTCCTTTGCAAATATAATTATGAAGATCAATTTTAATACAAGTGGTTTGGTTAAATTTTAAATTTATGAGTTAAGGGACGAGACTGAGAAATAAATTCCCTTTTTCTGAACATTATATTTAATAATTAATTCTTCAGCAATTATGTAGATCCCATAGCTATATCAGTGCTGCAGGGAGTGCCTACAAATTCCCTAAATGGGGGTGAGGTACTTTGTACCAACAAAGCTTGACTCCAATCCTTCTGGAAGTTGGTTCCAATCAATCTTCTACATCCTCCCTCTCTTCCTTGGTAGGGTTTTACTTCCTGATACTTAGCATGGTGGTTCAAACATTACATTTTCACAGTTTACCTCAGGCTTTTTACAAAGGCCTGATATTGAGCAGAAAGTCACTCTAGACCAACCTCCAGCACTGGCTCTCAGGGCACCTCCATTTTCATGGTATCAATAAAGCCAAAGCAGCACCAGACACATCATATCAGTCTCTGCCCATGCTGTGCAGAACATGTGTCCAGATCGCTCACTCCCTGCATTACAGCCTCCCCACTTCTGCTGGCATTTACCTGAGACCCAGCATGGAGACAGTGCCTGCCCCCAGCATGAGCCATAAGCAGTCCCTCAGCCTCACTGCCCTCAGGGGCTGGTTGAAAAGGGAACAGGATTTTGCATCTCATTCCAGGATGCCAAGGAGTAAAGGCACCAAGGAAAAATGGTTTAGCAATGCAAAGGCCACAGTGCTTATCACCCTGGGATCTTTTGTCTTCTTTACAGATTGAGGACACTGTGTTTGCTCAATGGCCTCAGTGCCATGCCAGCACCCAGAACCAGCACCAAGGCTAAAGAGTCCATAAACTCAGTCTTCAGAAGGCTCTGACATTTCATTAGTTGAACAACAAACTAACTCTGACCCCACAGCCAGGGGTATCAGAACTTCCCAGGATCTCTGGACAGCAAGAGATCTCCTGGTTTTAATCCTTTCTACATAACTAGCAACTGCAGTCACTAAAAACAGTCCCCCAAGCTTTTTGGCATGTTGTCTCTGTCCTTGACAGACAGGTCTTTTCCATTGAAGAGAATATTGCCAAAGCATCAACCCTCTTTATTACACCCTGGTGTAGAGCCCAGTCAAGCTCTAAGTATGTGGCACAATATTGTTGAGAACTTCCAAGAATCATGAGCACTTTAATTCCTGCCTAAACTCCAGGATGCCACAGTAACCATGCAGGAGAAAATCTGCCAAGCCACTATTGTGGCAGAGGCTGGAATACAGCTCAGTCCAAACATGTCAGTGCAGTGAGTCCATTAACCTGACTGCAAGCAGGGTTGCAAATTGCAAGAAAATATTGTCTGGCATTGCAAAGATGCAACTAACCCTTGAGTAAGATTGTCTCAGGGTGCTGAAAAATTAGGGGTATTATAAAAAGAGGGTGTGAGCAAGTTGCTTGGACAGATCTACTGGTCCGCAAACACTATGGTTGCAGCTCTAATCATACAAAAAGCTTCACAAACTGCAACTTTTTAAACTCCGAAAAAGGCTAACTTCCTTTCTCTTTGCTATTGGCAGTTGCCCTGAGATCCCCAGTTATTTATAAACCATGCTGCTGTGGGAAACCCTATAAATATCCAGAGCGATAAGCATGCCCTCATTAGTCTTAGAGTAGACAACTAAGTAAAAATGGAAATCACCCTTGGCCTACTGGAACTTCTGCAGCCACATCCTCTGTCCCCACCCTATCAAGCTAAAAGCAGCATTGCCAGCTCACCATCATAGCCAGCTCTTTGGTCACACCTCAGTCTCTGTATCTGATACAGCGACAGCTGGTTATCTGACCACCACACACAGTCAGTGTACCCAAGAGGAGATGCAGGACATTTGATAGACAATGCAGGAAAATAGACAATGCACAGCATAGAAGATTATGTTCTTCAAAGTGCAAAGACTATGGTAGGAACAGCACAAATAGGTCCAAATCTGGCCCTAGCCATCACACAAAAAAAAAAAAAAAAAAAAAAAAGTTTACACTTTTCTGTGGGCTCACTTGTTTTTGACTTCTTCTTGCTGCTGAAGTTTTTTTTAAAGGTCTATTTCAAATCTACCTGTGAATGAATGAGAAATCTAACCCTGTTCCAGTACAGAGCTCACAGCATATCTCTCTGAGTGCTCACTGCCAGTCTGCAGCTGTCCTGGGAAATATCATCTCAAAGAGGAAAATGAGGGCAAATTGCTTGATTTTATGTGAGCACCAGCAAGGCCACACCTGGATTACTGTGTCCAGTTTCACAGCCCTCAGCTCAAGGGGAATGTGAAGAAACTGGAGAAGGTGCAGCAAGGGTCAGTAAAGATGATCAGGCGCCTGAAGTCCCAAAGAGAGGTTGTAGGAGATGGGTTTATTTAGTTTGGTGAAGGGAAGGCTAAGAGAGGATGTAATAGGAATGTAAAACTGGTTGTAAGGGGGTTACAAACACAATAAAGCCAAACTCTTCTTGGTCAGGACAGATGATGGCATAAAAAGTAGCAAAACCATGAAGAAGCAAAAGGCATTTATGCATCTGTGACACATAGTGACTGCCTAAAACATTCAGCCCATGTGTTCTTCTAGTAGAGCATGAACAAACAACTCCAAAAACACCGTGTGCACTGTTGGCTGAGGGACTCAGCAGCTGTAGCAATGTCTGGTATCATAATATTTGTGACTGAAAACTATACAAAATTCAAGCCTGAAACCAGAGAAAAAATAATATTACATTAACTTATTGAAAGCAGAATTAATACTTTCTGGATCTGATTTGGTTTACTCTTCACACTCCTTGACTACTTCTATTATTTTTGATGTCTCTTCCATAAGAGCATTTCAACTCCTTTTGAATTAAAGGAATAACTCAAAGAATTACACTCAAACATTTCAGAACTGGTTAAACTATTTCTTTCTCTCTATTTTGTTATAAGACTTTCTAAGCGAACAAAAGAGTTAAGGCATAAAAATCTTGTCTGACAGCTATAATGTCACTTTGTAGCTAGAGGGAACATTCCTGCTGTCACTAAAATACCGCCGATGTAGCCAATTGAACAAAAATGGTACTGTCTAAACAAACTCAGCAAACAATGGTTAGTTCCTAACTTCAGAGGTTCAGCAGACCAACTGTGTTCCAGACAATGCTGAGTTTGTTTAAAGTGTAATACATTTAGTTGTGCATGCTTATATATGAGTTATTGTAAAGTTGCTTCAGGCTAAATTCATTTCTGCTGCAACACCACTGAAATGAATGTACTTACAACAGAGATTAATTTGGCCCATTATGCACTAAACTTGCAGATCTTTCTTTCTTTAAAAAAAACCTATTCTTTTGCAATTGATCTTATTCACTGCAGTCATTTAAACACAAAGAAAGTCTTATCTGTGTTACCCCGGTGTGGTGGAGTTATACTGGATTTACGTTGTTGCAACTGAGAGAATTCTTTCAGCTGAAAATAAAGACAGCTGCCCAAATTACATGCAGATCACTGCACTTCTCCTATACACCCAAAAACTTGTAATGAACATTTCAGTGTCATGCATGACTTGCTACAGCAGCTGTAGGCAAAAGGAATTCCTGATACACAAAACTTTGTTAGAAAGATAGGTCATGGATTTAGTTGTAAGAGATTTCAACATCTAAGCAAATGTGTTTAAGCTTTTCCATTATGCATGGACAGCAAGCAGTCCATCCTTTCTCCAACTTATGGGGCAGCAATAGAATTATTTTGCCACCTGGATCATCAATAGAGATCACTTCAGCAATCTGGGTATGAAAACTGGGTTTGAACTCAAGGATGGAGGAATAAGATTCAAAATCACTAGGTGTCTAAAACAAAACTATAAATCAAATTACTGAGGCATTTTATATGGTCTCATCTTACACAGGAAGACAAGAATTTCTTCCTAGTCTTAAGGAAGTTCTGAACCTGAATTAAGCCCCACAGCTTGAATGAGTGAGGAGCAACCTGTGCTGGCAGGCTGCTCAGAAGGACTGATGCTGCCTGCTGCAAGGAGGATGGCATGGAGGCAGCCCAAAGGCAGGCACTTGCAGCTCCAACTACAGCCACAGATATGCTGCAAAGAGGCTCCACTCCGGTAAACAATAAAGAGCAGAGATTTTAAACATGCATCCTGAAAGTTAGACACAGAATTCTCATGTAGGCCACAGCAAGAGGCTGGTGCAGACTGCATCCTTCTCCATGCTACAAAATCCCAAAACACTGCAGTCACTAGTATAGCCCCATTCACAGACAAAGGTAAATGCAGGCATTATTTTGTAGACTCCTGGTCAAGAATTTTGCTCTCAAAGCATTGGGCTGCACCACTTGAATTGAATACAGAGTTTAAAAGACTACAGGATGTAGAAATTCCTGAGAATCAGCCATGTGTGTTTCTGGTATCCCAGCCAGGCTGGCTTTGGTACAGGTTTTTCTTCCATAATGAAAACGACTCTTTCCCCTCAGAGTATCCATAATCCAAACACAGTAAGTTTGCTTAGGCAAAACCTCCTTAGCTGCTTACTTCTGCATTTTGGGCAGAATTTATATAGCAAACCCCACTACATGAGACATGCAAAGTAAACAGTAGGTTCCTCCATGGGGCAGGATAGTTCAACCATAATTATCCCTTAGTCTCTGCTCAGAAGACCACAGCATGCCTTAAAGCCGAAATCTTTAGAAAGTTTAATCTTCTCAGACAGGGGAGTGAGATATATGATAGTTGATAATTGTTTGCTTTTCCTTTTCAGTTTTCATTAAATTGAGAATAGAATCTACATTCTCACATGGAAAGTAAAGTTTTAATTCACTTTACTCCATCAATTCACTGACTTTGGTGGATCCTGTGCAAATACAAGAAAAATGCATCCCAATGAAAAATGTATTGTCCTTTTGAGAGTTGGAACTTGTGAAGCCCTTTCTATTTAAAAACAAATTTCCTAGAAACCATAGGAACTGTTTAAAAAGTCATGTCTCATGCTACTTAGAAATGCAAAGGTGTGGACATTTTAATATATTTTATCATACTTTCATGGGACAAATAGTAAGAACGGTGAAGAACTGCAAGTATTTGATTTTTTGTTTTTTTTCCACTCAGGAGGCAACCTCTAAAATTACAGAGATCTGGCTGAAAAAAGGTTAGAGATGGCTACATCAATGAGCCTGGGCAGTTCTTTGTGACCTTGGTGTCAGTCTGCTCATTGCCACTGTCCACGGCACCAGGAACCTCAACTACATCTGTAGCCACTGTCGTAAGTCTTAAGGACCGCCCTTAAAAACAAGGTATGGCAAAAGCTCACACATTGAATATCATTCTCTAGGGACTAAACATAGTTCTGACAGGCACTGTACTACTGCTAGTGACTCAAAGATACACAGACCACATACTGCACAAAAAAAAAAAGGAGGTTACTACCCATAAAGGACAGCATTTTGTTGTTATGTACCACTCATCTCTCTTTAAAGATGAAAATAAACCTTGTTCAAGGAAGAACAGCTGGTGCAACCCAACTGTCCTACTAATGCATCAACAGTAATTAATGATACCTGTAATTCTGGCATAATATCGCATACCTCGACCTGCTAAAATGTGTACTTCCTCAAACCACCTGTTTTCCTGGACTACGACACTCTAAGAAAAACAGTCTTCCTAGATCATCTTTATGAGAAAGTCCTCTTCAGTTTTGTGGGTTTGGATAAGCATCCGCTTACTCTATTGTCTGCAGAAAATAGACACAAAGACAATTAGACTTCGTGCACATCCAGTTGCCAAAAGTGATCAAAATGTCAGAGCTATTAAGATCTCACTATCTGACATCTGTTTCCTTGAGAGGCAACATGTATTGCCTTCATTCCTGTTCCAGCTACAGTGTGGGGAAACACTGATGATGTTAGTCAAAGCCCATTCTTAGTGCAGTCACAGTGAAAATTCTTGCTAAAGCCCAGCTGAATGTTCTTGTGCCAAATCCCTGGGAACAGCAGCAGCAGTACAGGGGTATGTGGAATGCTCCTCATTTGGCTCTCAGCACAACTGTTCAGACATTTACTGGAGCAGTTTAGAGAGTTCCCCCCAGCATACCTTTTTTCATTACGATCAGAATCTTCAGGGTGCTCTGACACAGCTGTGGGTGAGGAGAGCATACCTTTCATGCTTTCTCCAGAAGCTCACATGAAGCTACCTCGCTCAGTGGGGCAGCAAAAGGTACCCACACCATCACAAAGGCCTTAACAGAGACCAAGAGTTGCAACATTTGTATCTCCTACTCCAGCCAGAAATTCTTTAGAGACAGTGGATGCAAGGTGACAGCAATGTGGCTTTGTCCCAAGGGAGGGAGGGTCCATGACCAAGCAGTCAGGGACTGCTTATGCACTCAGCTCCCTTGGGAGTACTCTGTTTCTTCTTCAAGTGACAAAATTGTGGAATATGCATCTAAATAGAAAGCTTGCCAGATATATTTGTAGCAAAAAGTGCTCTTGATCAGAGGCAAGAGAGTTATCAGCTAGTATTACCATACCACTTAATGCACTTCCTTAGCTTATGACTGCCAAGCACAGTCTTAGTACTACCCATATTATACACCTGACAGCCTGCTTTACCCCTGCCAGTAATGAGAGATAGTGAACAGTCTGGTTTACCATATGGATACAATCAGCTAATGCAGAGGCAGCACTGCCTGAGCACAAGGAGGCACCACAAAAATATGCTTGACTGTACTCCCATGAGAAGCACTCAGTACAGCAGGGCATACCAGACCTACCAGATCCATGTAATAATAATGAAATGTGCTGCAAATAAAAAAATGTTTTACAAAGCCTTCATACTTAACAGTTCTGGAAGACACACTTAGTCTTGCCTACATTGCTGCTTTCCACAAGTAAAACTTCTCAGAAATCTGGCCCTGGCCTCTTCACGGGACTAGACAATGTTTAGACTGACCTGCCTTTAATACACTGTACATTTTCAGTGCAGCATTGAGTTACACTTCTGCATGCTAAATTGTGAACATTCCTATAAGGGGCAAATCAGCAAATTTCAAATGCAGTGGACACCCCACATTATCCCCAGCAAGGACACACTTTCTCTGCACTAAAATCCTTCATGCATTTATAGGTAACAGTCTCATGGCACAGCAGCTAGATGGTTAAATCAATGTTAGTGTCAGCACTGGGGGGAAAGGTGGGAGGTACTGCCAATGCCACACTGCACAAGATGAACAGTGACTCCTGTGTCAAGGCAAGTGCCAAGAGTGAAACCTGGATTTGGTGGAAGGCAGAAGCAGACCTCCCATTGATGTCAAGACAGTCAGCATTTCACCGTGCACATGCTCAAGTGGGTCTTGTTCCCAGGTGTCTTCTGGACTGTGAACTTCCTTTGAAACCACTGGGAGTTCTGCACGGAGACAGGTTTCAGCATCCGGTTTTCCAAGAGATGCAGTTCAGTGAGCACTTCACATGATGAAGGGAAGCAGCAGTGTAAGTGAATAAAGGGAGGGAGCTAACTCTTCTGTCACATTAGTATTATGTGAAAATTTAATCTAGAAGAGACAATGCTGTGGTACAAAAAGTTTATTTAGTCACAATTTTGTAAACATATGAGGTAAATTAACATTTACATCAACTTGCTTCTTACAGAATTTAATATACAAGGCACTTTCTGAAGACAGTACTGTTTGCTGATTTGATTGTTACTACAAGTTCCTGGCTGCTCAGAAAACTTGCTATGTTTTTTGTCAGATCCTGTCATGTAAAAGACAAGCATCTGGAAAGCAACAAGAAAGTTCTGCATAAGCTTTCTTATGCTTTAGAATCCTTTAACTGTGAGAAACAGTGGCAATGCAAATAGCAATGTACTCTCCACCTTAAAATATGCTCACACGTCTTGCATAACTCTTCAAGAACTGAAAACTCTAGAATTAGATTGGCATCTTACAGCAAACTTAAAATGTAAATCTACAATTTAATACATCAGTATTTTTAGTTTATGCAAATAGTGCCACTGCCTTTAATGGTCTTATTTGCAAAAGTTAAAATAACTTGCATGAAATTGTATTTGCAGGCCCAGAACTATGTTTTTGCCTAGAAAAAAAAAATCATTTATTTTTTGCAAAATCTTCTACAATGTAACAGTGCAGTGTTTATTCACAAGTACTTTGTCTGAAATTTTAAACCAGGCTGCAAATTTAGCTTGTAAAGGACATATGTCGCAGCTAATTTTTGACATTGAAGCTCTAAACACACAGGAAGGCATATGAACAACAGTGAATCTTAGTTTATTTGGCAATAATTGAATTCATGATGAAAAATGTATTTTCCATGGTGTGCTCCCTATATATCCAATGCCCATATTTTAATTATACAGAGAATGCTGATACTATGCATCAGTGATCAGGTTAAATTTAATGGTACTGCCTTATGTCTGAAGAGTTCCTGTGTTATAGTAAGACATTTCTCTCATGTTAAACACATTGGCAGAGTCATTCTTTTACTTCTTATACAAATGTAAACTTAGAAAGCAGTTTATTTCATCCAAATGTGCAATCTGAAATCAAAAACCGAATGTAAACTTCAGAAAATCAAAATTACAAGAGCACACTTTTCAGAAGAAGAATCAAAGTAAAACATTTGGAATTTAAAAAAAAAAAACAACCCAGCCTATTAAAATCCATGGTGTTAGTATCCATATAAAACAAAAAGAGCTGGGGGCTCAACACTCTGCTCCTACAGACTGCTGTCACCCACATGAACTCAGTGGAATACAACAGTTTGGAGCAGCTGAGGAGGTGGTCTCATGACTAACCAAAAAAGGACCTAAATAGTGATCTGATACTTAAAGCTTGCTTTTATTATTTTACTGATCCTACACTTATGTATTCATACCATAAAATAATCTTAAGAGCTGCATAATGTCAGACATTTAATTAGCTCTAAGTGCCTTGTTGAACAACAAATATACTGCAAAAAGAGTAGTACATCATACACCTGGTAACTTGTTCAAAGAGTATCTTTTTTCAGTTTTCTTTTCCATAGTTTACCTCAGCATATTTTTTAACTTCAAGTAAGAGAGAGAACAAGTTTTCCCAAAATTATTCTACTCAAAGAGCAAAAATTAGTGGTTTTTTTTTTTTCAGTCTGCTTAATATCAGGCATGATTCTGCTCTGACTTCTGCTTTTGTGATAACTTACCTACAGGTTTCATCTTAGCTGTGCACATGAGGTCTTTCAGAATTGTGATTTGAATAGCCACATGACCAGGCTAAATCAGGGTATCACTTGTTACCACTTCCCATGAAACTCTGTAATTAATTGACATGAAAGAGTCGATGACTTAGAAATTAGCAGATAAGTTTGGCCAATAGACTCTATTCTGCAAGTCAGGGGGTGTTTGTACATATTTTCTAGAACTGTGGAATTCTGCACAGAATTTGACACTTGACTCACAGGATGTTGAATGCAGTGATCGTTCATGAGTGAAGTTTAAAGTCCTCAAAATTGGCCACACCAGTAAGATTTTTCTTTCAACAAATCTGAATCCAGATGTGATGCATCAACTACAAGCAGTTGTAAGCACTAAGGAGTTCTGCCAAAGGTTACCTGGGCTTAAATGAAGAAACAGTTACTGGACTCCAAGTGAAACTGTAGGCAATGAAGAGGCTTGACGCTGCATAGTTACGTGATGGAACTTAAGCTGATCTTAAAAGCGCAACCTGTGAGTTGTAGCTTTGCTTTCTCAGACCAGGACTGCCTGGATGCAGAGGCTGCTCTCTCAGACTTCTCTTAGGGGTTGCAATAGAGTTACATTTCTCCCCCCGAGCTTCACCTAACAGGAAAAATCATCTTTTAGAGCTTTCCAGTAGTTACTCTGGCTGAAAATACCATATATTCCACAAAAGCATCTGAACTTTCTGCAGGTCTAACCACACACATTAACTTGAAAAGGTCAGCCTAGGTCTCAGTTGATCCTAAGTTAAATCTATCTCTCTTACTATTTTTTATATACAATATGGATGCATTCCTGCAAGACACACTCTGTGAGGGTAGTACTAAATTAAGGGCTGCAAGGTGCAGAGCCCCATCAAACAACATCAGTTTTGCTCTCAGGAAGTGATACAAAAAAGCACACATTCCAGGTGGTCTGGCTTATATAAATACACTCCAGAAAGACTTTGACTTCATTCTTCAGAAGCACAGAACAAAGGAAAATATAGCCCATAAACTCCAATGCACTAAAACACAGAGATGCATATATTGCATTATTTCAGCAATGTAGTTAACTGGCATTTATCAAAACTTACAAAACTGCTACTAGAGATGCTAGTAAATCTAAAAATTTTGAATCTTAATCTCTGCCTTTGTTTATATCTAGGCAACTTCATCAGCTTCAGTCTATGTTTAGCATAGACTAAACAGAAAGCATAGATTCAATAGAAAGCAGAACTTGCCTTTTTGTTTTCCTGCAGAAAGGGTTTTTATGGCTTATAACAGAAAATCCTTGACAGCATGCCTGAAGCTGAATACTTAATAATAAATATCTTTATTGTACTATTACACATTGACTTTCAATGCAGTGGCTGCCCTTAAGATCCATGGCAGCAGAAGGACTTCTCCTCACCTGGTTCAACACAAGCAGGACAAGGAAGTCATGAGACGGCATGCCCAAAGGTTGCAGAATACTGCTTCTGATCATAAGAAGTTCATTGTGACCACTCAGAAAGCAGCAAAAATGTTTAATCTTGAGTGGTGGAAATATATTTTGACTGTTGAATAAAATAAGCACACTCAGGAAAACATTTAACAGCAGAAATAACTGGTAATGTTAACTACTTGCTACAGGTTGACCCTGCTTTGCCTGAGTAAGGACTGCACTGCCAGGCCAAACACTTTGAAGATGCAAAGGGTTATCCCAGTGTGTTTGATTGCTCTTTTCCAGTTACAGTACGTTCGATTTATAGCAGCAACAGGACTGACTCCAAGCTTTAGTTCTTTTGGATTTTGCTTAGAAAAGAAGTTGGGCTTAATTCTGTATTTCTTTTGTACTGAAACTCTCCTGAGCCTATTCAGGCATGCAGAATTCTAACATCTTGTTTAGGAGGGAATAAAGGACAGAGCCTGTTGAAAGGAAAGATGCACCTTAGAAAAAAAAACGCTAGTACTTTCCTTCACCCATTTTTAAGGGACACACACATTTTTCAAAAGCAGGATTTCAATGTCTTTTCTAAGGCCCAAAATCTAAATTTCTACTGGCTCCCAAAACTTCATGTGAATGTTAGTCTTGCTTGAATAAGGCCTGCAAGATCCATTCCCAAATCTTGCTCCTTGTTAAATTGAAAGGAAATTCTGAAAGCGACTTCAGCTGGATCAGGATAGACCCTTCAGCCACCACATTGCCCAGATATTTTAGCCACCTTTTCTGCAATACAATATTATCTAAGTCTGTTTTCACTGACGTAAAGACACTACAGATTGATGTTAAAGGGTACACAACAGGAAATAATGTTGCTTTGGGAACTTCACCATTAGTAAGTTTCTTTCCTCTTACATTTTCTTGTCAGATCAAAGATCAAACTAAAATTAAAAAGTACACAGTCAAGTAAATTTAAACCTACAGATTATTCTCAAAATGTTCAAATACTTAAAAATAAGCACTCAAGTTTACTTCTAAAAAGCATTTTTCCAACAAACTTATGCTGATATCTAACAGGCTAAAATGCAGAGCTGTACTTTATCCTAATTGTTTGTCCATGGGCAATGTATGGAGCCACAGTGTATTGAAATCATAATCCTTGCTTTCTGAAGAGAAATTGTTCTGTGTAATAATTTCCAAGGTGTGGTTTGAATTCCTGTCCTCCTGTAAGCAATTTTAGAAGTCAGCTAAAATTATAGTCAAACATGCTCAAACATATTTGCAGGCTTATAAACATAGTTGTGATCATGGTTGGCAAACACTGGATAGAAGGTCAAACTGAACACTTCCTAAGAGGTCAAGAGTAAAAAAAAATTATGGAAAGAAGAACCTCAAAAATCTATTCCAGGGGCTCCCTAAACTTTGCCTGGCCGAGGACTGCATTGGTGACTTGCCATGAACACAAAAGCTTGATTAAGTCACATTATATGGAAGAAACTGAGTTACCTTTAATATGGCAAGTTGGTCCGTAGACACAATAGGTGCCAAGAGGCAATATACCACCCTGATGTTTGCCATAGGGTTATGTAAGATTTAAGAGGAAGAAACTAAGTCATTGTAGCTGCTCATGTAGAGCTTCTGGGAAAGAGCTGAAGTGAAGGCAAGGGCAAGAGGGAGACGACAGCCAGGTGCACGGGCACCAGGGATATTAACATTTTTCTCAGATGAAAGTCAACCTCGGGGCACACGACCCGAGCTACCATCCCCACCTGTTATCTGTGCAGGCCTCCCCTACGGCTGCCCTTGAGGGATCTGCTGTGAACGTGAAGAAAAGTGGGACTGGTCCCCTGGCCCACGGGCTGTGCTTCGGTCACCCCTGACCTATTAGAAAACGTTGATAATTTTCCCCACTACAACTCACAGAGTGCAAAAAACAGCAAGCGTCTAAGTTTGAAGCCCAGGCCTTCTCACCCACGCCAGGCCTGGCCTCCCCAGGCAGCTCCCCTGCCCACTCCACCTTCCAGCACCTGCTCCCCCGAGCAGGGGCGACCGCCTTACACGGCCAGGTCGTCTGACCGGGCTCTGCAGCTGCTCGACTTACTGGCCCTGCTCAGGCGCCGCGTGTCTACGAGCAGCGGTGGCTCGTGCATCTCCACCGTGGTGCAGGCAGCTGAGACGGGCCGTGCCCCCGACAGCTCCACCTCGCCCTCCACATCCCACTTGCTGCCGCTCGCCCCGCTCAGGCTGCTGCTGCTGCCGCTGTTGGCTGCGGCAATGGGCAGCACAGCTGGGGGTGGAAGTAGCTGCTCCAGTGGCTCTTCCTGCTCAGGAAGGGGATGCCGGATGCTGCTGGGGGTAGAGGAGCCTGCTGAGCTGGAGGAAACCTTCCCCTGGTGCTCAGCTGCCATGTTGACCCAGTTCTGCTCGGATGTCAGGGCACGGCTGCTGCTGTTGAAGTAGTTGATGGCAGCTGGCGTGGGTGTGGGGATGGGGGTCGGGATGGTGACGGGAGTGGAGATGGGCGTGGGAGTCACAGCACGGTGCCTATCTTCAGGAACCTGTGGAGCAGCAGGGTAGCTTGCCATGGACGTCGTGTTGGAGGGGGGCCGTGGTCTTGGAGCAGCTGTAGCATAGTAAGATGCCATGGTCACTGGAGCCAGCAGCGGTGTGACAGCACGGGTGTCAGGCAGAACAGGGGGTGGCGTGGCAGTCGTGACCACCACAGGTGGTGCTGGCGGTGGCAGGAAAACAGGTTTGGACTCCCCTGTTACCATAACTGGTGTCATTGTTGCAACAGGCATCTCTAGGATGTACTGACTCGTCATGCCCTGCTTGAGCTTCTTCCACCCCAAGTGATATATCTCAAGCATGTTCAGCAGCAGGGAGACTGAGGCCACCACCAACATGAAGATGATGAAGATTGTCTTCTCAGTGGGCCTCGAGATGAAGCAGTCCACAGTGTGTGGACAAGGTGAGCGGCTGCACTGGTAGACTGGCTTTAGCTCGAAGCCATATAGGAAGTACTGGCCCACAATGAAGCCCACCTCAAACAGTGTCTTGAATATGATATTGAAGACATAGGTACGGAGCAAAGCACCCCCCATACGAATTCTACCACGTTCATCACGGATTGGGAGCTTCTCCTTCCCCCTTTTGACAATAGATTGATCTTTGACGTTATTGCTGCCTCCTCCACCACCGCTGCCAGATGCTGCTGCTACTGGGTAGTTGCCATCTTTGCTGCTTCCCTTCTTTTTCAGCTCCTCTTTCTCTTTCCTTTTCTCCTCCATGCGTACAATGTGCAGGACATGGCCCAGGTAGATGAGGGTTGGAGTGGAGACAAAAATGATCTGCAGCACCCAGAAGCGGATGTGAGAAATGGGGAAGGCTTTGTCATAGCAAACATTTTCACAACCAGGTTGCTGAGTGTTGCATGTAAAGTCTGACTGCTCGTCTCCCCAGACCTCCTCAGCAGCAGCCCCCAGCACGAGGATCCTGAAGATAAACAGTACCGTCAGCCAAACCTTGCCAATAACCGTGGAGTGCTCCTGCGCATTCTCTAACAGTCTCCCCAGAAAGCTCCAGTCACCCATTGTTTCAGATTTCTAACCTACAACAAGAACATCAGAGCAATTAGAGCAATGTTAAAACACCTTGTAATTGCACAATGCTGGGGCAGAAAAGATTGATCCTCAACAAATGATATTTCTTATCTTGCTTTTGCAGAATACTGCACACATACATTAAGAACTAGATAACCCTAGAACCACACAACCATGGGCTTTGGTGAGCACAGAAGGGAGATGTTTAAAATGCTCTCACAGAGCCCATACAGGTTTAAATGCCTATAGAGAACTGGCAAGAAGGAGTTGTAAGTTAGAATTTCTACAATAAAATAATATTATTTCTGTTTCCTCCATCTGAGATGGCTCTACCTACTCCTGCTTTTATTTAGAAAATAACAGGTAGAAATCAGATTGATTAAACAGAATAATGCTACTATAAATGCAATGGCATTGGTATCCAGAGTGTGATGCAAAGTCTGCCTAACTCTAATAATTTTATTGTTATCAAAACTTATTTACTCCAGCAATCAGGAAGTTAGTAATAGGTCTCTGCTATTTTCAAACTGTATAAACACAGTAAAATAATTACTCAAAACCTATGGAATTTAGTGTTGAATTTTGGAATTTGTACAACTCAACAAGCATGGTCTCAAAGCCTAAGCATGTTTGAATTTGTTTATTTCTAAAAAAACCCAGTCATTTTAATAACTTGAAATATTGGGAAGAATGAGAAATTCTGCAAGGAATGGTGAAAAGATTTCTGTGCTATTTCCCCTACTGTCCTGGCATTTGATGTTACTGAATCATACTTACTACAACATCATCAAAACAAAACAAAACAAAACAACAAACTCAAGGTCACTTCAACTATAATACAGAGATTTTCTTGGAAAATAGCAGAATTACATCCTATGACCTTATTTCTGTGACAAACAACTGGCATATATTCTCTGCAGTTTCCACCAATTCATGCACGATGGGCTTCCCAAGTCCAATTCTAGGCAGAAACACAACTGCTGATTTGAAAAGTCTTGAAGTGCGAGATTTTTTTTAATATCAGATTCCTCACAAGCTTCCTCCAATTGAGAAACAAGAGAAATCTCCTAGTATCACTTCTCTTATCCTTGGCCTGTTCCTAAGTGGATTATATGTAAGAATACCGGAATATATGTAAGTACAATCCATTCCCCTAATAAACTCACTTCTATATTTTATATGTCAACCTTCAATGAAAGACAAAATAAAAAAATTTGCTTTCAGCTAACTTCATTACCTTCAGATATACTTGTATCATAATTGTAATTCAGATTTAACAATTTGCATACAAAAAAAAAACACTATCAGAAAAGTAATTATCTCCTTGTTTAAAAATATTAGCATATTATATATATATAACTGAATTACATCTTACTATGCTTATATTTCTTATGCAAAAACCTGAGTGTCTTACAATTCCCGAGAAAATAAAAAGGTGTTCATCACTACAGCTAGGAATTTACCACTGAAGAAGTGTACTATTCTCATCATTATAAGAGTGTAATTTCCAGCAAATATGTCACTGTTTTTCCAAAATCTATCCTGAACTCCTTTCAGTCTTTTAGTTAATGCAATGAAAGAAATTAAATTTATTTAAGGTGCTTTTTTATAACTTGATTTTCCTGTAAGACAATGAAATACCTATAACTGCAGAGCAGTATGCTTTCACACAAAAGGCAACAACACATCCATTAGTATTCTGCAGGTCTATAAATCCTGGTATACCAATTCATTTTTTATCACACAAAGTTAATTTAACAAAAACTCCCACTAAAAATACATCTTTGATATTCTTCAAAAATGCATTCCCTTAATATAAATGAATTATTTTTCCAACATAATATGATAAACTACAAACGATGATACTAACAACCAAATACTGATTTTATGTACGTATGTTCCCTGTCCTGAAACTTTTTTTAAAAATATATTCAGATTCTTTTTGAAGAATGTGTTTTTTCTCCTCTTAAAATAGTAGCCCAAAGCTACTATAATGTTATAGCATTTTTATAGTCTTAATTTAATATGTTTATATTACTTTAAAATTTAACCATCCATCTTAATTTTATAAAGTTTAAAATATTTTGGCTGGTTAAGTAATTTTAATATTGACAAATCATAATTTTTAAGGCAAGAATGAATTAATTTTATACTTTTTTAAAACTCAAAATCATTTGAAGATATAACCAATTTAGTTCCATCTTTGAACAGAACTAAATTGTTGTTCGGGGATGTTCTCATTAAGAGTGGGAAAATGTAGGAAAAGCAAAATAAATAAGGTGATATTTGATGGATTAAAGAAGTTTAGCATAAATCCAAGTTCAGTATTTCCTTTCTCTGCTATACTTGACATTAATCTGTGCCTCTCAGTTCAATACTCTCTGCCTTACTCTTTATTTTCTATCCAGATAAAACAAAATAGACAGCTCAGGTAATGAGCAGGCAATGAAGTCTACAATGAAAACAGGACGTTTTGTGCTTTTCTGAGGATTTATCTACTGATTAACAGAAGAACATTAACAATTTTTATAACTGAAAGATGACAAATAATAAATCCATCTAATTTAATCATTCTCCAATCACTAATACTACTCAAGATTTTTTTTTTTAACTACAGGTCAGCAATGCCCAGGGTGAGTTAATTCAGGACACCAAAGACATGACACAATGCACTTCTGAGAGGATACACATAAAAAAGCTATTTTAGCGCTTACGTTAGCTAAAATACTTATTTCTGTGTATTAGAGTGTGCAAATTCATCCTGCACACCAAGAGAAAGTGTTTAAGCCATGAGCAGACAGATACTTCACAGCATCTCCACTGCACAGAGGTGAAAAATCTTAGTGTACATCGTAATATGAAATGCAGCAACTGTTGCCTTCACCAAAAATGTGTCTTGTCCACTGTACATAAATACTGGAAGAACTTTTTTTCCAAGGGCAATGCAAAGTTACATCTCCACCGGCTGGAGAGTTCCCAGAAATCCAGGTCCTGTGTCTTTCTTCACTGTCAATACATTCTTCAGTAAGCAATTCTTAAGGCCAATGTAACTCATCCAAAAATCACACCAACAACTGCAAAGGGGTGCCTTGATACAAAAAATCATTAAATTACATTAAATGAAAACAGAAAGTTCACAAAGCTCAGAGAATATTTTATTTTTTCCTATTGAGTTTGAGAATACCTATGTCTAAATTTAAATGGCCACAACTCAATATTTTAGCTGAGAATATCCCAAGCTTGCTTTTGTAGTATTACATAAAATTCAACTGAACATTATTACTTTCAGTACTACAGAGACAGGCAACTCTTAAGACCTAATCTTCAATATGGATTGTGAAAGGAGACATTTTTTTTTTCTTTTTGGGCTTGGAAAAAATGCAGATTAAGAAATGAAACATCTTTATCTGCATTTCATTATGTCCATGAATACCCACAAGGGAATGACAGAGGATCTGTCTCAGAAAACAATCTAATTCAACAGTATGAAAAGCAAGGACTTCATGAACCTTTGTATGATTTAATAAGAACTGTGACTCTTGTTTATTTGGTGTCCTTTGTTGTATTGTATTCTTGTATTAGAAAATAATTTCTTTCAGACCACACTGAAAAGTGGACATTCATAAAAATTGGCATGGCATTTAAGAATCAATGTTGTGCTATTAATTACTAGTTTAGTACATGCACAAACAAACTTTGCATGTAACAAAGAGAACAAGCAAGCGAGAATAAATTTTAGAAGCTGCGATGTCATATCTATCCCCTGCAAGAGAAGAATAATTATGTGACATCAACAAACTTTCCAGTTATTTTTATTTCTGATGATGTCACTGAAGAGGTTCATTACTATGTGCACTATATGCTCTAGGTGCAAAACTTGACATTTTATTATTTATAAATTTACTCAAACATGTACATGCTTATGTATTTCTATGCACATATGAATACAAGTAAGTACACAGCTGTACTACATACATTGCCAGATTATGACACTTGATGAATTTACGATTTCATTACACTGGTACATCAAAAAAATGTCCCATAACAAATATTTAGAAACTTAACAGATATCCTGGCCTGAATATATTTTCTTAAATTCAGCCCACATTTCCTTTAATTTCTTGTGACAGTCTAAAAACCTGGGATTTAGATTTTTTCGTCAAAATAATATCTATTTTATAAAGCAGTATGCCAAAAAACAAGCTGCTAAAACAACTCGCAATATTTACTTTGGTTTTTTACCAAACAATCAGGAATCTCCACCACTGCCAGGTTCATAACTCTGCTAATTTATATCAGACAAAAGCCGTCATCCTGCAGAAAGTCTGCAGCATCAGCACGTAATTCCAGACAAACTGGCATATGTGCAGGCACAGAATGAGCTACTATAATTTCCAGAGAAACTTAATAGTATTTGGCTATGTATATATATATGAAACACAATGGTGAATGTTTCATAAATCACAACAGAGGTTTCACTGTTCATTTTATAAACTTGTTTAAACGAGGATTTGAAAAATACCTTTCTTCATGCTCCCAGTGTCATACTTTCAGACACAGCTATCACCACTCTCACTGTATTTTAAACACTTGTTAAAAATTAATTCCTTAACTGATCTTGTTATTACCTTGAACTTACTTTACTGCTATGGAGCCTCCTCCTTAAATCCCAGGCAAAACTTCTTTTGACTTCTTCTTGACTCCACTTGACCTCTGAGTGAAAGTTTGGCCTGAGTAAAGGAAAAGCACGAGGAGTGCAGGGCTGAGCCCAGGAGGAGAGCTACACCCGACCTGTTAAACTCCCCTCTTCCCTGCTGGAGCCCCTGCCTGCTTCATTAGCTGTGGGAGAAAAACCGGAACAAAAAGCAACCCCTTTTCTCACCCAGAATACCCAAACGCCACCTTAGAGCTCTAAGGAAGGAAAAGACAGTGACTTACCAGTAAAGCTGAAAGGTGGGAAGGGTGTGGAGCTACCGGGGGACTGCGGAACAGCCGTGGAGCATGAAGGCAACAGTCCTACATCCCGAGTGAGTGAAGCAAGAATGAGACAGAGCTGTCAGGTGCCCACATACCATCAGCCACACAGATCTAAAAACTGCACCATGAGGAGCGAGTGTCCCGCCCCCCGCCCCAGATACACAAAGGAAAGATGAGCCTTTGCGGCATTCAAAGACTCAAGACCCTTTTCCACTGCAGAGAAGAAGGGACTCCAACATTTGAGTACCTGTCTGAGAGGACTTGAGGCAAGTTAAAGTAACTGCAAGGGAGACCCTGTTCAAACTCCTCAAAGTACACTTTTGTACTGTGGAAACAATTTAAATTTTTTCTAGTTTAATTCTAAAATGTTACAGTAGGATTCTCTCGTTTCCCTTTAAAGAGAAGAGGTAAATACCTCTAGTATCTCTGACTACTCAGTTCAATCAATTCTTTGTATCTATGTCAGTGTTTTAAAGACCTAACACACTAAGGATTTCTAACAACATGCTAGGCTTATCTGATTTCTTCAGTGAGTCAGCAATGAACCCAAAAATTTTTTGCCTATAGGAAAAAAAAAAGACACAAATGAAACAACTTTTTTGCTTACAACAGTGGCAAATTTTTACTTCATCAAGCTTCATACCTTCCTGAGAATATTTATTCATGTCAATACTTTGCATCGCTTGTGAGTCCTGCGTGAACAAGTGAGTAACTGGCATGTTTTGGTAACTCTGGGACCAAAGATGTGAACAGAGGTAACAGTCTGGTCAACGCAGGGAGGCCACCCGGCCGTTTTCCCCACTATCAGCAGAAAGTGTTTATATGGGCCAGATAACTCAGAGCTCACCCCAGGGAACCCCGGAACCATCTCGGGTTATGCTCGTGAACTCCATCATTCTGTGCAGCACCACTTAAAACACTGAAAGAAATTTTGTCTATGCTTTATATTTAAGACTTAGCTTTACTCCAAGTGCAAAACTGGCTTGAAATGCGTATCAGTGTTCACATGTTAGTGGCAACTTTCAAGGAAGATATTACACGTCCCTGCACAACCATCCTGGATATTAACACTTGTTGCTTTGTCCTTCACTGCATCTTCTGAGGTACTTGATGAGGTTTGGACACTTCTCCCTGCCACACCAGGCTCAGTTACCGTCCCATCTGCGAGCGCCGCTGCCTGCAGACGGTTCCCTCGCTGCGGCAGGAACAGAGGGACATTGGCGCCAGGGTCCCTTAGGAAGGTATTCAGAGCAGCAGGACCCCCGCCACGACTCCTCCTCAGTAGGACGAGCAGGCTCGGCCCCGCCCTGCCCTTCCCTGGCGCCCATCCCACGGCCGGGCGACTCGGCGAGCGGGCAGAGGCCCCAGGCAGGCTTCCGCCCCCAGCGTGCCCGCGCCCGCGTCCCTGCCCGGAGGCGAGCGGCGCAGCGCAGGGGCGCTCTACTTACGCTTGGCGGGAGGAAGGCTTTGTAAAGCAGCAAAGGCGCGACTCGTTCGGACGAGTCCGGACGGAGATGGCGGATAGGCCGTTTAAGCGGGGGGAAGAGGCGCCCCCAAACTCGGCTGGGCTGTGGCAGAAGCGGCGAGGCGGGGCGGGCGGCGCCGGGAACCTGTGCCCAGCGCCGTGGCCGCTGCTGCCCCGCGCTCCCCGCCCGGCGCTAGCACCTCTGCCGGCCGCCCCGCAGCCACCGGGCACCCGGCCCTCCCTCTGCCCTCCCCTCCCCGCCTCCCGCCGCGGCTTCACACGGAACGGGCCGGCAGCCCCTCTCCTCACCCGGGAGGCTCCAAGCGGACTGTCTCCCTGGATTTTAAAATATTTGTCACTGTGTAGATGACCCATCCCACCTCCGCTGGATTTCCTGGGGAATAAAAGAGTATTTCCCGCTGAGGATGGAACCGTAAGAAACCCCTCCCCGCCCCTCCGGGCTCGGGCGGAGGCAGCGCCGCGGGAGCCGCTGCCCGCTGGGCGCCGCCGCGCCCCAACACCGCGCTCAGAGGGCGCCTCGCCTCGCCCGGCCCGCCGAATGCGCCGCCCTCCGTCAGGTGTCAGAGATACCTGAGCAAAAGGGGAAAAAAAAACCACCAAAAGAACAGAACGACTTCTTCGCCAAAAAGAGGGGTTTCTCTCTGAGAGCAGATAAACCTTGCAGGTGGTGCCTGTGTGTCCTGAATGAGGAGCCCCAAAGGGCTGCCAGCCCCTTTTTTCTTTCCCTCGGATCCCTCCTCAGTCAGGATCAGCTATCAAGCTGTTGTGCACAGAACTTTTGGAAAAAGAAAAAACAAAAGACCCCCAAAACAGAGATCAGTTATCACTGCTCTGAAAGTTATTATTTAAAAGTAGCTCTTGACATTTTCAGCATAAGTACTCAAAAATATTACTATCACCTATATTTTGGTTAGGCTTTCGTGTGTTCTGTAGTGTTGCCCCAGGGAAAGAAAACAGCCACACAGCCTGGGCAGCATCTAGAGCAGAGTGGGAGGTGGTTCTGCTCAAAGCAGGTCGAGGGAGGTGATTTCTCCCCTGCTGGTCTGCTCTCCACCTGGAGTGCTGCATCCAACTCAAGGGGCCCCCACCATAAGAAGGATCTGGATCTGTTGGAGTGAGTCCAGAGAAGGGCCGTGAAGATCATCAGGGGGCTGGAGCACCTCTGCTATGAAGACAGGCTGAGAGAGTTGGGGCTGTTCAGCCTGGAGAAAAGGGTATAAGGAGACCATACAGCAGCCTTCCAGTTCCTAAACGGGCCTACAAGAAGGCCAGAGAGGAACTTTATACAAGGGGGAAACTGAAAAGAAGTACATTTAGATTAGATTTTAGGAAGAAAGTCTTCACTGTGAGGGTGGTGAGTCATGGGAACAGGTTGCCCAGATAAGTTGCAGATGTCCCATCCCAGAAGTGTTCAAGGCCAGGTTGGAAGGGGCCATGAGCAACATGATCTAGTAGAAGGTGTCCCTGCCCTTGGCCAGGGGAGTTGGAACTAGATGATCTTTAAGGTTCCTTCCAAACCAAACCATCCTATGGTTCTATGAAAGAATGACTTAAAGTGATCTGATGACTCAGCAACTCTTCAGCAGTGACATATGAGTTTCTCTTGATAGCTACTCTACAAAGAGCTGAAAACAGAACCACACCAATGGTTTCCAATGCTTTACTTAGTAAAAAAAAAAAAAAATTAAAAATCCAGTAAAAAAATTGAGACACTCTGAGGAGATGTGTGTATCAGAGAACTGTTGAGAATCTGAATCCAATCATGCCCATGTTCTTGTATTCTTGAACTGCTTGATTGGTCCCTATAAATATTTCAGCTGAAAAGCACTAGAGGGAAGATCGCTGTTGACCCTAAGCGCTAGAGATGGCACAAGAACAAATGACTGTTCAGAGATGGGTGATACATCTGAAACACAGTGCTGCCACGATTTTAAGTGTATCACAGGGTATCACAGGGTTGACCCTGAAGCACTGGGGCATGAGAGGCTGTGTTAGGGTACAGGATGGAATCCCAGAAGCTGCAATAACTCCTGACATTAAAACTTTCCTCATGCAGTTAAGTGTCACAGCTCCTAAGTTTTAATAGCATGAAGCATTGGCCGTTTCTCTGATGGCTTTTTCACTCTATGGAAGTTTCAAGAGGTATTTCCCACTCTCTGTAGAAACTGGTCTTGACACCTGTTTTTTTAAGAAAAATATTCTTACTCAGGAGGGCAGTGAGATTCTAGAGTATCCTTTTAATAGTGTCACAGAAGGTTTTTATGATAGAATCCTTTACATTTCAAACTAGGAGAAGCTGATGCAGTGCCTGCCTGCCATGGGACTACACCCATGAGCTAACAATTGCCTTTCCAAGAATTCCCTTCTGAGTTCATACAATAAGAGATTTGGTCTGTCAGCAAAACCCTCTGGATCATTGTAGAAAATAGGATGCAAAATCCATGGGGAAAACTTGAAGGAAGCAGTTTTAAAAGTGAAGAGCCAATTAAGTACTGGTAAAAGCCCAAGCAAGAAAGCATGTTGAGGACCTACGACTTGTTAGTGATATACAAGAAGAGGAGTATTTGTAGCCTAACAAGGGGTAAATGGAAAAAAGTAGGACTTGTCTCTCTGAGAAGTTTATTCAGAAAAAAAAATAAGCTCATATTTAGTTAATGGTGTTCAAAAGTGTCTCTTCATGTGGATTTTCAGACAGAAGGATTTCCTTGGAAGAGCCATCCTACTTGTTTCCTCACTTATTTTTAAAGAAGCCCAGTATTGCTAGGTCTCACTATGTTTAAAGGGTTCCCTCCATTGGCATTAACACTAGACAGCAACACACCACTTAATGTAATGTTTAAGTTTTTACATTAAAATGCACACTTACAATTTTTTCAGGCTTCCTTTAATTAACACAGAGTCACAGAATGGTTAAGATTGGAAGGGACCTCTGGAGATCATCCAGTCCAGCATCCTTGCCAAGGCAGAGTCACCTACAGCAGGTTACACAGGAACATGTCCAGGTGGGTTTTGAATGTCTCCAGAGAGGGATTAATTATCTTCTTTAGTATCATCTTTTGTCTTCCATCCAAGCCCCCACACAGGTGACAACCCCTGTTCCACATGTAGACAGACATTTAGCAATACATGATATGGCTGGCACCGTATCATGTGAATTCAGGAAGTGGGGAAGTCAGGCAGGCAGGTATTTTTAAGATTAGATGAGTCATGTTTTCATGACAAAGTACACGGAAAGAAAATTAAAAATAGACACCAAGCTTCATGAAAAGATAAAAAGATCTCCTAAGTTAAGGAGATATTTCTTGATTGGTCTTAGTCTGAACCTGAGCTGCTGCTCAACAAGACAAATAGACATTTTCAGATCAGTATTGATCTAAAACAGTTTTCCACCCCTTGCTATTTCTAATGCAAACATCTATTTTACAGAAGAGGATCAGTCTTATGTAACTGTGCATCCAAGCACAGTCTGGTGGAAAGACCCCTAAACTTTAGTACATGTCTTCAGTCATAATCCATGTCAAAGTGACACGTGGCTCAACACTGCTGACAGCAGTTTTATCCACACAGTCAGCCGAAAAAAAGAGCTACAAATGCCTCCAGTTCAGCTCATTGTGGCAAAGTATGGTATGTCAGTAGAGAATTGTGCTTGACATGCCACTGCCCTACAGAAGATGGCACTAAAGATATTTAAATTCTGGAAAAGGGTACTGCTACTTCTGGAAACACAGCTTGAAGCAAGGAGGATTAAAATCTCTAGTTGTTTTCTACATAGATGAATCAAAGGACTTTAGAATTAATTAAATAATAAATAACATAAATGGAAGTTGTAAAATATAGAAGTTGTAGTTTGATCTCATATTATAAACTAATTTTTATTATTGTACCAGTTAGTGATTAGTGTTCTGTTCTGTTCGACACTACTGCTAAGTGCATCAGAGGAGGCAGCACAAGAGCTGGTGTCAGGAAGTATTATTATTTCTAGTTTTGTAGGACAACACTGTGAATTCTAATGGGTAGGAATGGAGGCACAGGAAAACTAAATATCTTGTCCTAGGTTATATAGTCCTGAGAATAGCACTGAGATTCTAAGCTGGTGTTTAACCCACCAGAACCAGCTTCCTCTGGTCCTTTCTGGTTCTTTCCTTTGGAAACGTGGGAAGTCTCCTAATACTACAACAAGAACAACAACAACATAAATCTAAATGTTCTGGGATATGGAACAGCAAGATGCTTTCCATTCATCTTCATGGAATCAAAGCTCCATGTAAGATGTAGCAGAGGAAGAACTATAACTGTACAAGTCAGGCATCTGTTAGGAGGAAGAATCAAAAAGAGAGACATAGGACATGCAGACCCCTAAGAGGAATTAGGCCTGCTATCATTGTCATGGTGTGATGCTATTTTTTTTTCTGACACTACAAACAGAAATATGAAATTAAAATATTGGTGTTTGAAACACTTCAATTCCGGCCACAACAGGAAATCTGGCAGAAATATGAGTTGAAGAAAACAAATTTAGAATGCAGAGTTCAAATAGTTCACTGCTGAGTTAGTGAGTTAAATCAACTCATACAAAAGTTGATGAAAGATTGTATTGCAATAAGGAAGAAGATGGCCAGTAGCTGAGAATCAGGGCCAGCAGAGAGGAATAGGGAGCACGGAAGGGTACAGCAGCAAAGGGAGAATAGGCAGTTGAGGTTTTTGCCTTTCTAGTAGCAGTCACTCAGGAAAACACAGCCAGAGGCTGTGGTTTGAAATTGCGGCATGTGTAGCAGCGAATAAACTTCATGTGCCATTCCCTCCACCCCTTCCACTCACTCCCTGAAGCTCTTCTTGCCCAACGCCATGGCTTACTGCCCCACAGTCTTGTCAGTGTGGAAGTACATATGGCCTCCCTGTAATGAAGCTCAAGGAATTAATCCATCTGAAAAACAATCCAGCAAAGCAAAATATTTGTTTCTTCATCAGCTAAAACAGTGGGCCAGTCCAGTGCTGAGCACAGCTGTGCAAACAACTGTGCTGGCTCAAGTGCAGGTCCTGGAGTTGGAGGCACTGTGTTGAATGGGGACAGGATAAGAATGAGCAGGAAGGAATGACATCAGTATTAATGCCCTAAACTAGTATTGCCGGTGGGCAGTTAATTGTGCCAAACCACAACCACGGCTTCTGAACAAGGATGTTTTTTCTCATTGTGTTCAAGACAACAGCAAATACATTATGTTTTACCAGGAATATACCTGGGTGTCATGCATGATAAATTTTTGTAAAGGCCTCAAATAATTACTGCCTTCCACAGAAAGGAACAGCAATAAGCATCTTGCTTTAAAATAGAAACAACAGTATTATGTAAGGGAAAATTCCTCTACAAAATTCAAACTGCTGCACGATGTGATGGTCTGCCTTTGGAATTAAAGAAATGAGTAGCACAAAATGGCATGCTATTGGTGGGAAATAATCTGGCTGCAGACCAGGATTCAGTGAACTCCACCAGTGTTTGCACATATAGTAAAATGGGCAGCAAAACTGAACAGTGATCAAAACTGAACAGTGATCTGGGTTTCTATCTTTCTCCTGTTGGGACGAATGCCTGTTTTGTGAGACACACAACCAAGGCATAAGGAGCTTTTTACTAACTGTGCTGAGAAGAAAAAAAAAATCCAATTTCACTTATATTAATTGGAATTTTATTTACTCACAATACCACCTCATGTACTATAGCACACCAATGTCTTATTCCAGTTTCTAAAAGCACAGAGGAACCATGTTGACAGAGGTGGTCCTAGACAAACGCTGCACTGACAAACAGACTTTTGGGTGCTAACAAGAGAGAAAACTTAATTTCAAACATCCTGGTTTTGACAAACCTTGAATGCATACCAGTATGATGTTTTTTTTCAAGTCAATCACGTTATTGTGTAATGTTCCATGGATGATCTTCCACAAACTCCAGCTCTTCTTTCCAAAACTGTTCTTTCCTTCAGAACAGGTCTCCCATGCAACAGTTTTGCAAGTGCTTCATGTTTCACAACAGAAGAACTTAGACCTCCCTGCCTTCTAAAACTGCTATTCTTAAACCATTTCTCCCGGTGATAAAGATCTTATTGAATCCTAAGCTTATCTTCCCGTGTACCTGCAGATCCTCCCAGCTGCATGCAGTTTATCCCATTTGGTGGATCCTGATGCTCTGACAATGAGTCATTAATAACTATTTTACTGCAATACACAAAATCTTCTTTCATGGCATAGACAGAAATTATGCCTGACAAACCCATGTTGCAATGTCTCATTCGGTCTTCTATCAGATAACAGTGAGGGAATGATTTAGTCAGTTTGCTGCTCTGTGTCTTTGTGCATGTGTGTGTAGAGGAATAGACTGGGGTTTTTTATCTGTGCTGGACAGATTGTGGAAGCTGTTTAAACTGTATATTAAACACTCAGTCCTTGAAAAGGATGCAATACCTAGGGCAGGGACATGACAAACTGTAAGCAGACATTACACTAATGATGCAACATAAAATAGGTTTGAAATCTTTACCACACAATAATTATATTTTTTCTGGCACCTGTTGCAATGACCTTAACAAACAGTGTTTGATTAAACTGTTCTGATCCCTGTGAACATGATGCAGTTGTCACCTATGTCTTTCAATTGGGAAAACTCAATAACAATGAGAGTCAGTGTTGACTCTGTGTACCAGGACTGCCATTATACTTTCAAATCAAGTGAAAGAAGTCTTGTGATGAAGGAAATGTTGATAGTTGGATACCAAACAGATCATAAGTTTTCCAGTCATCACAACAGAAGTGCAGCATTCCTCTTGCTAATGTGTGGATTGCTGAGAGGTGTGGGAGTTTTTATATGTTGTCATAAAGATTGAACCTCCACAGAAAATCATCTGCAGAACACTTTTAAACCTTATTTCATTATCTCAACTTACACAGTTTTAAGCCTGCTACTGTCTTTCCCAGATGATGTATCTAAATTGCCATAATTGTCAAGACAACAGAAAATATAGATCTTGCATAAACAAGTAAACCTGCCCAGCACAGCTTGTCCATTGAAAAATGCCTTGTGCTTCAGTCAGTGTGTCTGCACCACACACTACAGTATTCCTTTGCCTGGGAACTATGCCAGGCTATGACTGGAATGCTGGTTCTTAGCAGCACACAGAATATATGCTGCTGTTCAAAACATCCATCTACAACCTGCATCCATCTACAACCTGCAGTCATGCATGGCTCAACTCTACAAATTCTCTGAGTTCACTGAAAACATACTTCCCTAAATTGTGTAACTCTGGTACTGATACATTCTTTTACCACAATGACTTATGCAAGCATCTGTTAGTTAGATGGCTAATTCAAATACAATGGATTTGACTATTCAAATACATAGGGCCAATAGATGTGAAATAATCTCTGAGTTAGTGGCAATTATTAAACTGTCAGAAAAGAGAGAAGTTAAGTGTGATGATGTGACCAATTCTGACATTTAAATCTACAGTAGTATGGGGTACCAACTACAGCAAGAGCAATGAATGTTCTCAGAGATGGAGGGTTTGAGATGTGACTTGTTTCCTCATCTGGGCTTTCCAAATTAAAGATCAATGCACTTCCAAGCCTAGGTTATAAAGACTTTCATTTGGTGACTAGGAAACTTTGTATAGAAAATAGCCAAGTCAAAGCTGAGCCAGCTTTATAGAAGAGAACTATAATCCATAAAAGAAAATGACAATGACAAGCTAGGTTGGTCAGATGGGGGCAAAAGTGTAGGTACCTTCTGAACTATCTTGAAAGTCATTACCATTAGTCTTAGCTCATTAAGCTTCAAATAGTTACCTTTACTCTTGCCACTGTCTGCAAACAAGTTCAAATGACTGTGTAGATAGTAAGATGGTGAAAAATCAAATGAAAAATTAATGTAATTAATTGTCAGGGTAGTGGCTGTCCTGAATATCAGAATAGGTGAACAAAAATACAGTGAAATTCTTTGAGTGTGATATTGTTTTGGGGTAAACCCCATTAGCCTAAATTTACGGTGAGGAAAATATAATTAGAGAAAAAAAAAACAGATTAATTTTCATCAGGTTTAGTTTCTAGCAAAGTGCTCTTAGCTGTTCCTTACTACTACAGTACATTTTTTACAAAATAAAGCAGCTTGTAACAGAGGTGCTATTTTGAATTGAACCTCCATAGTACAGGAGTGCACTTCACTGTATGGACCATATAATTTGTCTTTTATATTTGTCCTATCAGATAAAAAATAACTTAGCATGTTGGCTTATAACTGTAAACAACCAAAGGATATTTTTATTTTTGTCTAAGAAAACCTTTAACAAAGATACTTCTATATCCAGAAGTCATAAGTACAGAAGATCTATACTTCTGGTTTCCTTTTAAATCACTGTTTCTCCCAAGGTAGTTAAGATTTTTTTTCTGTCTGGGTCCATGAGTTACCAATGAAGTTTGCTTCCCCTCATCTCCTTACTCTTCTGACAAACATGTTTGTAGCTTTGGTTTCAAGGTTTTGGATCGAAGTTTAATCTGATCAAGTCAATGCTGATTTTTTTCTGGCAATTTCAGTCAAAGAATAATTCCAGCCAGTCCCATTCCTACACTCCCCAGTTCTGATACCACAGTATTAGACACCTCATGGCCTGGCTATGCTGGAGACTGAACAGTGAGGAATCAGCTGCTTTTACAGTCATGACCTCAGATTTGCTGCTTAAGTTTTCAACATGCTTTGCAATCTTTATTCTGAGGAAAGCCTAGGAACTACGTACCAAATGCAGACACTACTAGTGCATTTCAGGAAAGAACACACACAATTTCAACACAACAATATATTTTAATCTACATTGTAGAAGGTCAGCTATGCAATGTAGCACATGTAGAAATAGGTGCAATTCCCATGTTCCGATAAAGTATCTGATTTTTTCCACAAAGCAGCTATTCAGTCAAATTAAATATACACAGATCTCAGAGCTATCATTGCCTGATGCTGCAGTTCAGGATCAAAGCCCTATCTTGGCTACATCCAAACACCTTCCCCAGTTCTATCTTTTTTTGCTGTCCAATAATCTGGTTGCCAAACTGCTAGTTGAAGATAACTTTATAGTGTTAGTGTTAACAGTTTTGGAGTGTCTCGATCAAAGTTCCAGCTAAATTCAAAGGTAGGCAGCAAAAACAAACTCCCCATGGAGCTGGTTAAGTTTATCACTGGCCTTTTCCAGCTGCAAGGCTGTCTTAAGCAGCATATTTGATTTCAAGTGGAAGCACATATGTGACCTTCCACTATGAGCTCAGGAAACCTCAGGGTACCAGGCAGTGTAAACAATGGAAACCAACCTGCAGCAGAAGGCTAAAATCATTACATTAGCTCTTGGCTATTGAGTATAGTATTGTTGCATATGTTTTCCACTATGGTAAACAGATTTTCATTAGACACATTAGGTAACACACAGCATGTAAAAGTAATACAGAAAACAGACACCACAAAAGTGGTTTAATTATAACTTCAGGGGAAAAAATATCTTCTTATAGAAGAAATGTAATACTAGGGCACTGGGACTAGTTTGCTCTCTTTGTACTTGTACATGGAATAATGCAGGAACTCTATCAAGCACAAACCTGGTATGTGCCAAACTGTGTTCTTTGGAGTTGAATTAAGGATGTTTTCACAGTCCAAATTTCCAGTCCAGCTCTTAATGAATGACCTTCTATCTTTTTTTCATGGTTCTGAGGATGGTGTTTTTATGGTTTTCTTGCTTTCCCCTTAGATGACAGATTTCTATCTGCAGTCAAGCTGTAACACTGGATGTAGCTCACAAGCAAGGTAAACCTGTTTATGCTCCACTTTCAGTGCACAATGAAGGCTCATGGGACTTAATTAATGCAGCTTTGTTTACTCCAACAGTGATAAATTTAAATGTACAGTAAAAGATGAATGCAAATAGAGAAGCCGAGCTAGTGCTCATTCATTTTGGGGAAAAGCCAATTATTAAAGCTAAGGAGGAGAAACAGCCAGCTTTCTAGAAGTGGGTTCAATGGACAGGCACTTGGGAAGATAAACTGTTGCCCTAAATGCCACATGCTGCCCATTACAGGCATAAAAAGCCTTTAGAGATTACTTTGAGACAAGACCAGACTGACCCATATAGTACTTCAAATTAGTAATATACAATTTACAGCACAGGAGTGTGAACATAAAAAAAAAAAAAAATCAAGTTCCTCCTCATTTCTGATTGGGTCCCTTTGCTATTTCAGCTCTCCAAGCTGTCTGTAATTCTTGCTAGGCCAACTTTAAGAAACAGAATGGTGATTTAATCTCACTATGTGGAATGTGAGAGAGACTGGGAGTGGTTTGCTCAACTCATTTGAAGGGCACCTCAGATAGGGAGAAGGTTTTATGAAGAAAAGCTGTGCAGGCTGGATAGAAAAAAAGGAGCAAGCAAAGGAGCACTGGCTATCATGATGTAAGTTGAAGCGCTTCTTTTGGATAACCAGCAGAACAAAAAAAAAAGGCATTTTTTCTTGTTTTTTATTGGAAAACAAAAAAAAACTTTTAAGAGTATACAGCTGAGTGAGGCGCTCAGGTGGTAGAACATCTCTTCATCAGTTAAAGTCTACTGTATCAAAATTCTTCACAATGCATCGGAAAAGAGAAGGAGAAGGACAGCTGAACTGCCTCCAACCTCCCAGAGGTGACAATCCTTTTTCATCTGATCAAGAGAATGAAAAATGAACTTCATTCCTCCCACTGCTGTAGTCTCTGTGACTATGGGGAGGCAGCACTGACCTAATGGCACTCACAGGCAGTTGCTACTGGCCACCCCCAACCCTTAAGGAAATGCTTCTCGGTGCAGGCAAGAAGATGAGAAGAAAAAAAACATGCCAGTGCCCAGCAAAGCTGATAGCATCCACTGCCAGACTATCTGTGCTCCTACACCATTTTCTTGCTCTCCAGATTACTTAGAGAGGACACCTAGGATAAACACTATCACCTCCCCATCTTCTTGCTTCTCAAAAGCTGTGATTTACCCCAAAAAATCCTTTACCCCACTTTTCATCAAAAAGCTTTGATACTGTTTTGCCTCTGAGCCAACCCAGTGTGTTTGTGATTCCTGGATCTCCTCGGGGCACTAGAGCCCTTTCTGGTCCTTTCCACTCCCAGTGTTTGAAGATTTAACTGTCCCAACAGTAGGATCCCAGCAGTAGGCATACATGGAGAAGCTGGTGCAAGAAGGCTGCTCTCTCTAGTTATGGATATAGGAATAATGAATTAGCTTATGATCTTTAAAACCTGCCTCAGCTTCCCAGGGAGGCTATCAGTTTTAAAACACAAAAGAACATTCTTTTTTTTATCCATTTCCTTGAGTATGAAAATATTGTTTATTGTTTTCTTACACCTAAGAAAGTTGAAGGGAAATGGGGAGCCAGTAAATCCTGAAACTGGGGACTTATTTCAAAACTGTTGCCTTCCCAGATTCTTTCATGCAAATTTTTATCACTAGGTAGAACAACTCAGCCAGATTCAACAGCATGCAGATCCCAGATACAGCAAGCATGAAAATGGTAAATGTGGTTTTCTCAGTGGGCCGAGACACAAAACAATCCACAGTGTTGGGGCAGGGCCAAGCGTCGCATTTCACCAGGCGGGGCATCTGGTAGCCATCGTACATGTAATAGAACACGTACATGAAGATGGCTTCAAAGATGATCCTGAAGAAGATGCTGCTGGTGTACGTCCACCACAAGGGGCCCCGAATGTGAATCTTTTTATTTTTTAGCTCTTCAATATCAATTTTCTCACCATTTCTGAACCGTCTTTTCTTCTCATGCCTGGTGTAAGCCACATGCATGGCCACCAGCAGTGCAGGTGTGGAGACAAAGATCAGCTGCAGGGCCCAGAGTCTGATGTGAGAGATGGGGAAAAAGTGATCATAGCAAACATTTTTGCAGCCAGGCTGAAGTGTGTTACAGACGAAATCTTGTTGTTCATCTCCCCAGACTCTCTCTGCAGCCACAACCAGGATCATGATACGGAAGATGAAGAGGACTGTGAGCCATATCTTCCCGATACTGGTGGAGTGCTTATTTACACCTCCCAAAACACCCTGCAGAGTTCCCCAGTCCATCTTCTTTTCTGTGTCCTTTTACCTGCAGGATGACAAAACACACAGAATAGTTACTTTTCAAACTGAAAAATCAACTCTAAACCTGTGAAAAACAGAACTTCCTAACAGTCTCTCCAGAGCCATAGACAAGTGTAAGTCGCTTTCATTTATGTCACCTATATGTTTATGGATTCAAACAACTTATTAAACTCTCTCTTTCCATCAGTTTATGATGGGACAAGCACACCTCAGTGTATTATTCAACAAGGCTTTGGGCAGGAAATAAGTACATATTAATACAGTTCCTCTGTACATCCTCTAGGCTCTCCTTCCCTTTCTGTGGTGGACTGTGGTCAGCATTTTGCCTTTCAGTGTACTTTCCAAAGCAATAGAAATTACTATCACTGCATGAGTTAAGCCACATATAGACAAACTAGAGTCTTCTCTAGCATTTTTACAGGATCTCTTTACCATAGCCCTGGAAGGCTGAGGTGCTTTCTTTGTCCTAGAGGTAAGTACTACTTGTCCCTTTTCAGCAGAAGTCCTTGCTCCAGAGACACCTCCAGCAGGCCTCCAAGGCTTTCTGTTGCAGCTCAGACAAGGCCCTTAATCTCAAAAGTACAACGTTTGAATTTGCCAGCGCTGGTGAGAAGCCTCAAGCCAGCTCTGTCAGGGCTGCATGCTTATATAGCACAAACCAACAGGCAAAGGCAGATAGAGCACAGCCTGCCCTTCCGCATTCATTGCTATGTCATCCAAAAAAGGAGGCAAGCAGAGTTACAGAGTTGAGAAGAAAAAGCCCTCAGCTGAAGAGTTTATGTTATTTTCTAGATGCTGTCACACTCCAGCAGAAAACAGAAAGTCAAACATCAGAGAAGTTCCATTTCAGCTTTCCTCCTACTCTTAAAAACTAAAATCCACTCTTTGCCCTTTTGAAAGTAAGTTTTGCTGAAGTTCAGACTTCAGTCTGGGGCTCAGCTTTCACTGATTGCAGCCATTTGGAAACTATCACTGAATTGGTCAAAACACTTTGAAACCCGACCTGGGAACCTGCATAGCTGGTCCATCATGTCTCAAGGCTAGACTGGGAGAGCCACACAGGCCATGGATAAGAGCTCCATCTCCTCTTGGGGCTGACTGTGTGCTGTGGGAAGAACGTGGTACCTTGCAACGCAACACAGGTCAAAGTTTACAGAAGTCTCTCATTCTCACACAGCAGAGATGGGAAAAAAAAAAAAAAAGAACTTTTTACCCTGGTGTAGTTAAGAGCCCAACCAAAGGACAAAACGTGCCCTAACATACCCTTGGTACGAGGGCCTAGCTTGTACAGACAAGCCTGGAGGCAAGAGGGAGAGGTCAGATTTACTGTGATGTGGAAATGTGAAATTGGGTAAGGCAAAAAAGAAAACAACTTTGAGAAGATGACTGGAATTCCTGAGACTTCTCGTGCTTTGTCTCTGCTGAAACTGGCACCACTTTATACCGATTTAACCTGCAGGCTATGATGAGATAGCTGCATCATTCTGGTAGGAATTCCATCATATCTGTTGCGCAGTCATTAAAATTAAGTCAATTAAATCTTCACAAGAAGCTAATCAGAACTGAAGGAAAGTCTGGGAAGTGCATATCGCTGAGCTGAACAGCCTGGGTTCCAGGTGCCATCTCACACTGCAGTTCTGAACCAAGGGTGCAAGTTTGTGGGGGGGGGGGGAAAAACTTTTCTCCCTCTCATCTACCACTACCGAAACACTGCAACTGGCTGTTAGGGAGCCAATTCACCCGGACCCACAACTTGCCAACCAAGACACCGGTACTGAAACCACTCCAAATCCCCACTCTGGGTTAGTGGCTGGCTTCCAGCCCCTCCCTCCCTCCGCGCCGAGTTCCCGCGCGGCTGCGAGCCTTCAGCGGAGGGAAGCGGCAGGATTGCCGTCCGCTCCTGTCAGCGGGCACCCTTGGCAAACACCGGCTTTGGCTCGCAGATCCGATGGCTCCTCCCGGGACGGGCTGCGCGATCCGAACGTGCCGGCCAGCCGCAGTCACCGTCCCCGGCCCGCTGCCCCGCCGGTCCCGGGGCTGGGGGCTGACAGCCCCCGTCCCAGCACGGCTTGCCCGGGGTCGGGGCTGCGGTGTGGCTGCCCAAGACCCGCCGGGACGGCCCCGACCCGAGCCCCACTCTAGCACGCGGATCGCCACCCGCTCGGAGGGGCGCACAGCCTAATCCCGACCTCGGTCCCGATCCCACCGGTGCGGCACGCGGGAGCCGCTCCGCACCCTCACCTGGCACGGCTGGGCAGGACACGAGGAAGCCGCTCGGGACGCTCCGCTGGCACGGCTGGCCAGGACACGCGGGACGCGACAGGCGCGCCGCGCTGCTCCAAGGTCCGCTGGCGCCTGTGGAGCGGGCGGCCCCAGCCCGCCCGACCCCGAGTTTTAAGGTCCCTCCCCGTTCACCTGCAGCCGCTTTTAGCCCGCCCGCGCCCGCCCCCACTGGCGCCCGCCCCCACTCTCACTCGCGCCCCGCTCCTCTGGCCGCCCGCGGAGGCGGCTGTGGGAGCCCGGGGCGGGGCCGGGCCGGGCCGGGCCGGGCCGGGCCGGGGGGCTGAGCCGCTGAGCCGCAGCCGGCGGCGCTGGGCTCTGCCGTGCCCGCGGGGCGGGAGCCGCTGCGGACGGAGCGGGACTGGGGACGTGCCTCCCGCGGCAGCGCCATCGGGTTCGCCCGGGACGTCCATAAGCACAGGGCGCGCATCGGGCGGAGCGGACCCGCTACCCTGCAAATACGGCCCGGCGCCGGGATTGATTCCCAAGTGTTGGCAGAAAACACGTCCCGAGGGGAAATCAGTCCCGCGGGACACTCCGAAACTGCCCCTGAGCCGTGGCAGCCGGAGGAAACCGTCACCTTGAGAAAGCTGGGACAAGATTCAGATAAAACACAGCTCCCATAGATTTTTTTCTGGGGTGAGGCAGGGCTACAGAGAGAAACGTCTCTCTTCAGGGCCCTTCTTAGAAGGCCTGAGTTTGGAAGACAAGGAGTAGGTAAACTAGCTAATGAATTGATAATTAAAAATTCTGGGTAGCCAGATGTAGGGATAACAAGGGCATCAGGCAGCTAAAAGCAGGATAGACGTAAGACGCTTGGTTTTCCTTTGAAAAGGAACTCCTCACTAGGGTGCACAGTCTTGATTTCACTGCTACTGCGCAAAGGGAGTGAGGATTAAGTTGGTTTTGTGAGAAAAAGTAATCTAGCAGGAAGTATGAAGAGTGACTCAAATCAGAGTTACTTGCCATGTGAAGATCTGTCACTAGGTGTTATTTGTCTGGCGATTGAGCTCTATTGTTCACAATTAAAAAAAAAAAAAAAAACTTCTTATTATAGTACTCGTTAAGCCCCATCTTTAAGGAAAGGTTTTGTAGACAAAGTCCAAGCCATCCAGGCATTAATTACTTGTATCAGCACTAGAAACCCTCACCTTGGGCTTTGCTTGTAACATATAAAGTATACCGTGTTTCTTTCAGGCTCAGGTTAGCCTCACACAGTCTGCACTTCACCCAAAGGATCCAACCAAGCACGAGTTCTATTAAATGATGCTTGATTGCAGCTTAGTAAAGAGTCTTGGCTTTTCAAAACACTGACAAAAATTCCTACCAGAAATGAATGCTCTGTTAAAAAGGATGTGTAAGAAAAATAATAAAAATTTGTCTGAGTATGTAAAGTACTGCTGAAAATTCTGTGTTTGATACTGTATATTGAAGTAAAGCCCTGTATATTACACTAGTACTGAGCCTGGTTTTGTGGCATGTGTCTGGAAGTAGAAATTATTTAATCAGTAGGGACTTAAATAATATTTAAATTTGATCTAGTAATTTGTATAGATAACAATTACTAGAAACTCAAATTTGTGTATCTGCAAAATTACAAATTAATTTCTAAACCTCTCAGAGGTTTAGAAAGTTAAGTTGGACTTCATAGAATATTCTGAGTTAGAAGGGAGCCACAAGGATCATTGTGTCCAACTCCTAGCCCTGCACGGGACACCCCAAGAGTCACACCATGTGCTGGAGAACATTGTCCAAATATTTCTTGAACTCTGTCAGGCTCAGTATTGTAGCCACTTTTTTGGGGAACCTGTTGCAGTATCCAACCACCTTCTGGGTGAAAAACCTTTTACTAATGTCCAGCCTAATCCTCCCCTGATACAACTCAAGGCCATTCCCTTGGGTCCTGTCACTGGTCATCAAAGGGAAGAGGTCAATGTCTACCCCTCCTTTTCTCCTCATGAGGAAGCTGCAGACTGCAATGAGGTCTTTCCTGAGTCTCCTCTTTTTCAGGCTGACCACACCAAGTGACACCAGCTGCTCCTCATATGGTTTCCCCTCAAGGCCCTTCACCATCTTTGTTGCCCTCCTTTGGACACTCTCTCTAGTTTAATGTCTTTTTTATATTGTGGTGCCCAAAACTGCCCCCAACACTGGAGATTGCAGTGCTGAGCAGGACAATCCCCTCCCTTGCCCGGCTGGCCATGCTGTGCCTGATGCCCCCCCAGGACAGGGCTGGCCCTCCTGGCTGCCAGGGCACTGCTGGCTCATGTTCAACTTGCCACAGACCAGGAAACCCAGGTCCCTTTGTGTGGCACTGCTCTCCAGCATGTCATTTCCCAGTCTGTCTGTACATCCAGGGTTGCCCCATCCCAGGTGCAGAATCCAGAACTTTCCCTTCTTGAACTTCATCTGGTTGGTGATTGCCCAGCCCTCTCATTTGTCCGGGTCTCTCTGCACTGCCTTTCTGCCCTCAGGTGAATTGATAGCTCCTCCCAATTTAGTATCATTGGTGAACTTAGTATATCTTTGAGTCCTGCATCCAAGTAATTTATGAAGATGTTGAAGAGCACAGGACACAGGATGGAGCCCTGTGGAACCCCAGTAGTGACAGGTCACTAGTCTGATGTCACCCCATTCCTTGTAACCCTTTGTGCCCAACCCATGAACCAGTTGCTCACCATGTTTGCATGACATGTTTATCCAGCTGTGTGCTGGACATTTTGTTCAGAAGGGTGCTGTGAGAGAATTAAAAGCTTCACTGAAACCTAAGATCTTTAAAGAATCTAAAAAGAAAGATCTGAATAGGTAACTATGTTTTATGAAATGATACCCCGGGTTGATACATAGTAATTGTAAATGCTTAGAAGAAATTCACAGTTCGTGTTGCTCAGTACTGCCACAACGTTTTTGTTTCACAACCAAAACTTCTGTGTTAAACCTGAGTGCTATTTTTAGTTTCCTTGATTTTTGTTTGCTTGCTCATGTATGTAATGTTTTATTTGGGAAGGAGAGGGAAATCCTAGCAAGGAATTCTGACAGAGCATAAATCCAGGGTTGCAGACTTGTTGCATACATTTTTCTTAACACCTGTCTCATTGGCAGGAGGTGCAAGAGACAAGTTTTAGCAACTCTGGAATCTGTAAAGGTTCATCTGTAAGCAAGGGGTAGCATTGAAGTTGGTGAATGCTATGAAGTGTTTGTGTATATACAAAACATTGTTTCTTGTGGGTCATAAAGTAATGCGGAAATAAAAGCTTTATAAAAACAGGAAAATAAATACTGTTGTAACTTCCTCAACTCAGAAACAGGTTTTAGCTTATCTCAGGATAGCAGAAATCTTGGCATCATCTCCTAGTAATGCCCTATGGCCTTCCAAAGACTGTCTTCATCTCTGCATTCAACAGCCCCCAGGCACCTCCAGAGACTCTGTCTGGATCTATAATTTTAATATGTTTAATAGCACTTGTTTCACTCTCTGCTTTGCCTAACTATGTTTTGATATCACCTCTATATGGCTTATATAAATATTTAATATATATCCCATATATATAGATATATAAATCCACATGATCCTGGAGTAATTAACTCAATAGCATAATTATGTGTGGTGAAAGAGAAAGAAGTTTCATTTCCTAAAAAATTGCTCTCATGTAATCTCATAGGACATTCCTGAGTCCTCACCATTGGGAGTAATAGCTAATTATCTTTCCCTGTTCATCTCCTTTAAGAGTGCATAAACTTCTGTCATATCCTCTCTCCATCCTTTTTATTCTGTGCTGAAAGGCCTAATTTGTTGAAGCTCCATGCAGGAGCTGTTATATATCTTTACGATTTTCATCACAACTTGTGATGTGTGTCATTTTTACCACAGCAGTCCAAGTACCTGCACAGATTATAAATTCATAGATCAATGCTTCCTGTGGCATTCGCCATAATTTTCTGGTAATTCCTGTTTACTTGTTTTCATTTTTCAGACACATTATAGCAATAAGTTGATTTTTTCATGGTCACCCAAGATTCTTTCCCAAGCATTGTTAGAAATTAGAACAGTACCTCCTCTGGTACACATATGCCCATACATTTGAATAGGTGTATTTTGAACTCATTTTCACGCTGTGTATTAGTTTGCATCAGCAGATGCCCAGGTTCACTTGCAACTTTATTATCCTGTTACACTGGATAAGATCTGCTGTTCCTCGTGGTCAGGTTTAGTTTTTAATACCACAAAGCACCACTTCTATAATTCACAAAGATTTTGATTTTTGATGATTCATATCTGTAGCAACCTCCTTATTCACCACTTTTGTTTCAAATGGGGCTCTTTCAACACCTAGCAGCTTACTCACTACTTGTCATGCACAACTGTCATTTATCAACTGGAAATGCAGCTATGGACTCAGACTACACTTTGGAAATAGTTTTCATTTCTGTGAGGCTGGATTAAACATGTTACACTTGGCATTTTTGCACTAACATCAGCAATAAAAGCACCTTCCCAGTTCAACTCAGCATGTGTAACCAGTTTGCCTCTGCTGTTCAAATACTCATTTTAGTCATTATACGACCAAAAATCCAGTACTTGCTTAGCCCTTGAGCAAATAATTTTGTCTTCTTTAATGTCTTTACACATATATTAGTGTCTGAAATAGGTACCCAGTCATTTTTATTACCTCCACTTTAATTGACCTCCCAGCCTTTTAAAAAGTAAGCCTTTTATTTTATAGAAAAGTGCCTGAAGTGCTGTTGGCAAGGTCTGGCTAATATAACTACATGGTTGTAGGAGCTCAAATCCTTAAGGCCGTAGCTTCCATGTCTATTACACAACATTGAATTCTTAAAGCTTACAGAGCCACCATGTTGGGCACAACTCTGCCTCCTCCCTCCCCACACAGAAGTAATGGGCTCATGCGTCATTTTCAGGGAACATTTTATTTGCAAAGAACAAACTTCCATTGTTTGACATAAATACTTTGTTACTTTGTCATCTTTCTGCTTTTTTTACAGTAAAATGTTAATGTGATAAAAATACTGCTGTGGTTTATGCTGTAGGAGAAGGATCCGGGATTGAGAGGCTGCTCTGTGTGTGAAAAGAGCACTCAGCGTGCTTTGTAAACTCAACTTGATGTAAGGGATGCAAAGATGCTGGTTTATGTCAGTGTTGCTGCAGGTGACTCTCGGTTCTCTGGCCATGGCATCAATCCCACGATCATTACAGTCTCTGAAGGCTTCTCCACCACACAAAGCTGGAGACCCCTGACAAAAGAAGGCAGCACGGAAGACATCAACCTTCTTTCATTTTTGCTGCCTAGTTCAAACAATTCCGGAGACTTCTGGAGAGGGACACAGCACCTGGTTTACTTCTCCGAGTAAGAGCTGTCTTCCAGAAGTTCCTCAAAATAACATTCCAAATTTATTTCATAAAGCAGCACGGGTTCTACCTTCTCTCTTAGCTTTGCAGGATAACAAGGAAGTTAAACAGGTTTCATCAGCTGTAAAAAAAGACACTTTAACACAACACTTAAGTGACACATTTTAAAGTGTCAATAGCTACCCGATCCTTTGTTTCAACCCCCTGTGGCAACCAGAATTTTCTTTTTAGTAGCTGTTTGCCTTTCCTCCCTAATTAGAGGAGGAATGCTTCCCTCAGCTTCTCAGGTCTTTTGTCCAAGCCCTGCAGCTCCAGAGACACCTTCACAGGGCCACCGCCTGTCCCCTCAGGGGGACATCTGGCTGGCCCAGCTCATCTTGCAGCTCTCAGGGTCTCCCTCAGATCCACAGCCTCTGGCCCTGCTTGTGCACAAAGGTTCAAACCCCCTCACGGGTAAGACAGAGTCGGTGGGTAGGACCCCTGTTTCCTACCTGTTTAAAAAAAGATTAAAAAAAGCTTCTGATAGGGTGGGGAGTTTCTTGTGAGAAAATTATACCTCTTCACAGAGAGGGTCACAAAGATGCACCATAAGGCCGGGAACGGGCAGAGCGGGGTCTATAAAGAAGCGTTGTGATTTTCTTTGCATCTGGGGAGATGCTTTCCACTGTCTCCCAGAATTAATCTCTCCACAAAGAAGTGGGTGTAGGGCACAGCCAGAGCTAGGGGCAGACCTTACGTGTGTCCAATTCCCACCCTTTGCCATGCATATTCCATGTCTGTAAATGCACTATTAGAGTTCAGGCAAACTTCTCAGGTTTGCCAGGAACACTTTTAATCTTTGATGCTTATCTGAGGAGAATCTGTCCTTCTCTATCTCTTGGAGAAAATGGAGAATAGAAGACACCCGCATTAATTTACTTACTCACAGACAAGGGTGTGAAGAAGACAATGAGAGATAACAGTGGCAAATACTCGAGGCTGGGGAGAGAAATTGCTAACAGCTGGGACGATGGAGCTTGTATGGACAGCCATAAAAGCTGCTAAATACAAAGGGTAGTGCCAGTGAAGATTGAGGAGATACTGGATGCCAACAACGGGAAAAGATCTGATTCTGCATACTCCACAAAGAGAAGGGGAAGATGTGGGTGGGAAGCGTGATGATTAAAATTTCTGGTGTGAATCGTTGGACTCAGTGACAGGAACTCAAAGGGGATGATGGGGAAGGAGGCAGTGTGTGAGAACGATGTATGATTCCTCCATGGAAATTGGGCTGGATTCACATCTTTTGCATTGTTTTAATTTAATAGGAATAAAGTACATTCTCTTGGTTTTTTTGTCAATATTCAAATCATTGACTACGTGACTGATCCAGTCGTTTGCCATGGTCTGAAATTCATGTCCTGAATCAGATTAAAAACAAGAATAGGATGATTCAGTAACCACCTGGTTGCACCTATGTATGCATCATATTAACCAAGTCATTTCTTGCATGCAAATATATAATGGGAAATATTTCCTCTTGCTAAACTATTTGGAGATAAAGGACTTGAACTGGGAGTTGAAAGGAGTTGGGAAGGAAGAGTCATGAGGAACTAAAGGGATACAGTTGAAATCTCATGCTGTTTACAAAATTAAGAAAAGCAGTGACTAATTAAAAGAGCTTTCCAGGCAGAAGCTCTGTCAAGCCTACACCATCATGTTCCTCCAACAGATCCATGCCGGGTTATAGCTGTGCCCTGGAGGTCATGTGTCTGTGCGCTGCCCTGAGTCAGTGACAATCCCAGGGCCCTTTGGGTGCTATCCCCATGCCCATTGCTATTTCCTGAAGAAAAGAACATGCTTATGAAGCTGTCTGGGATGTATCCTGGCTGTGCCCCACGACATATGGACAAATTAAATTCTCAAATGCCCACTCTCTCTTTTTTCATTCCCTAGGTTTTCTTCATTCCCCACTTTAAAACTTTTTTCCTGGCAGTTCAACCACTCGTGAAACATGTGCCACACATCCCATCAGATGGCTCCTTCACGTGGCATAGCCAAGTGGCTCTCTCCTTGTTTGTGGGTATCCAAGAGCAAGGGCTCCACTGAGTGCTGAAAACAATTTAGCTCGTGGCAAGGGGGTTATGCACATAATTGGGAGAATGCTCAAAATCTGCTGACTTTCAGCAGCCATCTATATTCAGTGCAGGAGATTAGAAAAGAGCACAGGGTGACAGAGTAAGATTGTTATGCTGATGGGGCAAAATCTGCAGCACCTGAAGAGCTCTTGGGCACTGAAGCACACAAAGCTGTGTGCAAAGCTGGCACTGGTGCCCCTGGGCAGAGACAACATTAGGAGAGCTCCTGTCCTGACAGGAACCAAGCAGGCAGCTGCATGCTCAAGCTTGACTGCTGTTGGTCAATGGGCAACAATTTGGAGCTGTAAAGTTAAGAGAAATTATGCAAGACTGTGAGGCTTTGCTCTGCACAGAAAATAATAAAGGAAGCTTAAGAAGGTTTCAGGAAGATGTGTTTGACCAAGGGCCACTAAGTATGTAATAAAAAAGGATATACATCCAGGTTATCCACCACCTTGTACCTAAGAGGGAAATGTTACCAGCAGATTGAGGAGAGGTCAGCTTGCTGGAATGATTCTGCTGACCTGAAACAACCAGACACAAAACCAAAGAGCAAAGTACACAGAAATGCTGTTGAGCCGAGGGCAGTTTCCTTCGTCAGATGAAGGCACATCATGCTTCTCTGGGGTTTGGGGGATGTGGGGCTAGACTACAGCATAGCATTCATGCTTGGAAGGACTCTTCTCAGTTCTGTGGTATAGACAAACTCCAGACTAGCAGCACGTCTCAGATAATGTATTTGGTATTTAAAACCTCAAAAATAAATGCATGAGTTAAGCCAGGAAAAATATTAGATGCTGTGCTAACATTAAAAACAAACAAACAACAGCAAAAAATCCCAACAACTTCTTTACTAAAATAATTACTCTGTAGCTGAATAAAATGTTCATGGGCCAATGTGACCCTTTTCTTGCCCAAGTGTTTATGGTTTGTTATGTTTCTTTCCTGCATATTCTGCAGGAGATAAACAAACATTAGGTATAAGTAGAACTTTTGATTTTTTTGGGCTAAGTAATGGTCATTGCGTATAATTTATCACCCTTACTGATAAATTGGGATGACAGTTGAAGATAACAACTAGGGACTGAACCAGTATTTCATTAAATGAGTCAATAATTTATGACAGCACAAATTATTATGAATAGTTATGAGAAGGGTGAAGTGGTGATTTTGGATTTATCTGTTTTATAACTCTTGTCTGTAACAGATTGGAAAGGAGTAAGGAAAGCAGGCTCTTCCCCTGCTTTGTGCAATAAGAGGTGGAGAACACTTTAAACATGACAGTATCCTTGGGGTACAAAGGCTGCTGGTGAAGAAATCCCTGGAACTCTTGCCCCAGTAGTCTGAATTATCTGCCTGCTATTTTAGGCTCTCCCTGACATCCTTACAAACTTTATATGTGTTCTTCCCAGTCCTGACTTTTCTAATATTCACTTTTCGTTGCCCAGAAGACAGTGCCTTTTCAGCCCTGACACTCTCCCCAGTCTTTTTGCCAGCAGCTGCCACAGGCTGGAAAACCTGAGAACTTGTCTCACTTCTGTGTTTTTGTTGGGTACCAAAAAATCTCTGGTGTGCAGAATAGTCCCAGAGAGAAGAAAGGCTTTTCCCTGGGTCTGACTAGGTGGTGTGGAAGGTGACTTTCAAGCTCTTTGAGGAGACTTGTACTGGCAGATCTGAAAATAAGGTAAGCTGCAAACTGCCAGGGTGTTCCCTGAAATATCTCAAGGATTTCTCTGAAGCTGCATTTTAACTACACAGAACCAGGGAAAGGAGCTCAGGTGGTTATTAAGTATACACATAGACTGAATCAGCTGGACTTGGAACAAACCAAAGGGACCAGATAATTTAGGACTGGATCAGCAGTTATTGCTAAATGAATATGAGGAAGGAATCCTTGATTTCTGTCTCCAAAGGGTGGTGGAACTCCAGGGAAGATAATGTTCCAGGTACCAGTGTCTCTCCTCCTTGCTTGTCATCATGCTGCTAACCACAGGATTCCCAGCAGAGCCCACTGCAGACATCTGTGGGAAGGAATCTTGTAGACATGGAAGAAACAGAGATATTATGCCAAGAAATTGCAAAGAGCCACACAGCATCTCCTCAGAAAGGTCAATGAGCTTATTCCTAAGAAAAGTAGGCATTCAAGATTACAAAAACTCCAGGTAAATACAAGAAATATCCCTTTCAACCAGCACCCCAAAAGAAGGAAAATCAAATCTCTTTGGGTCAGGAATGTTTCTACCTCTGCTCTTCATTTTATTCAAGTACACCGTAAAGGGATTTGCTTGAGGCAGGGAAAGGTGGACATCCAATAAAACCACTGTCTTTTGCAAAGTTTTCATTATCCAGATACTATCAGTACTTAAAATCTGGCACAAAGTCAACAAAGTCAAGGGCTCCAGCTGAACAGGTGCTTGGTGACTTGCTGGCATAATTTAATGGGTCAGTAGATAATTTCTTTTGCTAATAAATAATTTTTTTCCAGGTTGCTGCTCCTTATTTGAGATTCTTTCTCAGCACTATCACATGCCTGCTGCTGAGTGGTTTCTGTTTGAACTGACACTTTTATGAGTAAATGGTGGGTGGCAGAATAAACTGACCATGGGGGAAAAAAAAATCTGTTCCTTTGTTATTTGACTACATAAAAGGATAGCATTTTGAAAAAGAGGTTGGAATTGCTTGAGGTGTGCTCAAGGGGAAGTGCCCAAACCCCACACATTCAGTGCATGCTGAGTTGTGTTAGCTGGGGCTTCCTTACCAGAGCCCCTTATCTGTGCTAGGATACCCCTCCAAGAGACCCCCAGTATAACTCTTTTCTCTCCAACCTGTGTGTCCAGTCCCTTCTCAGTCTGGCTGGTGAAGGACTGGGATGTATTTCGTGGTCAAGGCAGCACAGAGGAACTGGGTGTTGGGCTGTCCTGGCACATAGCCAAGTGTACAAATGCAAAAAAAGTAGGAAAAAGTTGCTCCCCAAATATGTTGGGGTTTCAGAGAAAATGGAGAGGATGGGAAGAGAGGCAAATTTCAGGTCTTGGTGACCCACAGGCTGTGAGGTTCCAAACCAAAATGAGACCAGGAGGCATTCGCAGTGGGGCCAGTGTGGGCAAGGAACATGATGTTCTTGCTGGCATTTGCCTGGCATGGGATGGCTACTGTCCTGAGTTGTGCAAGGGATGTTGTCTGGACACCAGAAAAATTGGATTAAAACAACCTTACAGCAACTCTGTACATGTCTAGTTTGTGCAAAAAATGTAAAATAAATCAGGTCTAAACCACACCAGGTGTTTTACTGCTAGGTATTTTACCATTATGGGTAGAGCATCAGGCAAGGATGCCCATAAATCACTTGCAGTAGTTTCTATTATTTCAAAAGAGATGGAATCTACTGGAAATTCTTTGGATTGACAGCATTTATGTGAAGCCACAAGGAAATTCCATTCAAGATCAGAACATGCAGAGTTTTCAGTTCCTGCCAGGGATTGCAATTGCTGTTGAAACACTTTATTTCCAAACTGCATCCCACAGCCCCAGGTGAGGTCATTCTTCCTTGTGTCAAGACATGTTGCATTGTTGTGCAGCCCATTGTACGTCCCAGGAACAGGTATTTTGCCCGTAAGTCAGCAAAATTCCATGCATGTCTATAACTTTAGAGACATGAAATAAAAAACATAAGGGCATAAAAAACGAGATTGTTCATGCTCTTTTAGCTATGCAGAGCTCCAGTTGGCCTGGTTAATTGTATTTGCATCTCTTTTTCCTTTTCTGTGGCACTCAGTACACTTTCAGCACTATCCAATAATGTAATAGCACTTCCTGCTGATGTGAAAAGCACAGCATGATCTCTAAAAATAGCTAATTTTTTTTCTTTTGCTTATTTGATGTGTGCTATGACAGAGTTGTGGCCACAGTCTAGCTTCAGGAATAAAACAGCTTGTGCTCCCTTTGAAATTTTGAAATTCCAAAGAGCAAAGGAAGAGACGAGGAAAGTTGCCGAAATACTCTCCAATTAGGCCCAGAAGTTACTGGCCAGATTTCTGAAATCCGCCACTTTCTGGAAAGACTTACATTTCTATACCACAGCCCAGGACAGCTAGTAAGGGCTTGTGAGCTGTGCCAGTGAGGGAGGTACTCTCACCTCTTTCTCCTGAGGTTAGATGGAGATGTGGGTTTGAACCCTGCAGTCTAAAGGAATCACTTCAGTAACATGTTTAAGTCCTCAGTGAGGTCCTCCACCCTCTGAAAATTATAGCTAGACCCCAAAATAACAAATATTCGGGCTTTTGCTGTCAGTGTTGCTGGGCTTGGCTTGTGCTGAGAATTTACCCCATGTTCAAATTGGTTTAACAGCACTGACAACTTACCAAAATAAGCTAAAATAATGTACCCATGCTTTAGCTTAATTGAAGTATATCTACCACAGGAACTTTCCAGAATTTTATCAAGATAAATACAAAATTAATTTAGTTAATCAAAGCAGCCTTTCCGGTATAGGAAATGCTCAAGCAAGATCAGGTAGCCCTTATTCTTCAAGCATTCCTCAAGTCAAATACAACTGAAGTATGATCCAGGTGAATTTGATGCTACTTCAGATTTGCAGATTGTGACATCTTATTTCTAATATTCACCTTTTTTCATTGGTTAGTAAGTGTGTAAAAAAGTAACATTTCTTCCCATCTTTCTAATAGATCCATCAAGAAACAATGCATTTTCTGCTGGCTTTTAATCATGTTTAATAGCTGGCTATTCTTCAGTGGTGGATTGGATAATACCTCCCAGCTCTTTGGTGAATTACACTGCAAAATACCAGAACTGTTAAAAAAGAGAGAAAAAAAAAAAAAAAAAGAGAAAAAGGAAAAAAAAGTGAGAGCTTGCTGAGGAATAAAGTAAGCTGGTGAATTGTGTATGAACCAGGTGATGTCAAAAGACCATTCGGCCAGGACAATAAAGGTGTACAGGTCGGTCCTCAGAGGCTGTGAAGTGTTCCCTTTGGTTGGTGATTAGCTGGTAGGATGTCTGACTGCCAAAACCTTTGACTGCTAATCAGGGTTTCCTACATAGTGATAAAGGGGTTAGATAGGTTTGGGATGAGATCCAAGAGACTATTTAGGTACTTAATAGGGTTTCAACAGATGTCAGACACCTACTCAGTTCAGAGGTGTAATAAAGGAAACCCCCATCCAGCTGCCACCCAGCCCTCCAGGCACTTTAATTCATCTGGGTGGCTTCCACTATCACCTCTAAGTTCATCCACCACTCTTCTCTCTGCTGTCGCTGGAGAGACCAGAGGGGTGGGGGCGTTGGACAAGGGGTGGACAAGGGGTTTCTCCATGTAACCTCATATAACTTCCATATCAACCCCACCTCGGTGCTGGGAAGAACAGGGGAAATGCTACAGGGAGAAAATGTGGGTGGCAGTTTGGCAAGTCAGGCTCTCCCTGCAGAGGAAGCTCCAGCACGACTTTAATCTTTACAATAAGCAATGGATAAACACAAAAACAAGCTTAGAATCAAGGTTATACCTCTTGGCTGTGAGGAGGTAAAACTGAATTATGCAGCATTCCCCTTTCAGCTCTAATTCCTGTGAAATAACGCACAGTAAATGCAGTTCCAGGTTATCGGTTTCATGTGTCTGTGAGCAAGTGAAGAACCTATTTCATTGATGCTGCTCTTTTTCCTCGGCCAAGAAAAAGGAAGGTGTTTCTGGTCATCGCTCCTCACCTCTGCTGGGTGTGAACACACTTTCCAGCTCTGTGCCAGAAATCACGTGTGTCTTTGAGAGCCCCCTTTAAGTCTCTGACCCCCAAGGAGAGCTGAACCTGCCTCCCACCTGCCAGCACAACTGGGTGATATAATTATCTATTTCATTAGCAATTTTTTTTACACATCTAAATGTTTTTGGGTTTGCTTTTTTTTTTTTTCTCTTTCACCTCAGGGCACAGAGCAGAGCTGCCTGAAGTGCCTGCCTAGAGAGTTCTTGCTTCTGAAGGTGTTCAAGCCACTGGAAACCGGGGAGTTGGATGAGGAGTTAAAATCTTTCCTTGAAATTAATTTTATTTTTCACCTATCATAATGCTACTGGTAAAAAGATCTTTCCTCAATGTGCCTTAATTATTTTCTGATCCAAACTAATTCTCTTTCATAATATAATTATTTTATTTTCTATCAGCCTCTTCTGCTGAAATATCCCTTTAAACATAAATAATTATAAGGGCCAAAATAAAACTTGAGTCCTTAACCCAGGTTTTAAAACATTTCCTGGGAATCCTACTTCTTGCTACACTTATTCTGTGTCAATACAAACTATTATTTTCGTTATTCCTCCCTTTGGAACTGCGGGATCAGAGCTGGATTCAGCCCCATTTGTACAGCTGTGGTGTGGGAGACACGAGTGTTCTCGCTCACTGCACAAGCCTCATCTGCTCTGGGAAACTTTGCAGGGACTGGTGAACTAGTTAAATTTTTACCAGATAAGAAACCTAAAATTGAGTAAATAGCTGAGTGTGGCAATTTTTTTCTGACAGCCTCTGTTGGATGCTTTCAAACGTTTTTTATTACCCTCACTTGAACACACACTTTGTGCCTACCTGGTCAATATTTTAATTAAAACCAAGCCATCATTCCTAATAACAGGATTAAATTCTCCCTCCTGTATCACCCACATCTGGCTAAAAGCTGGAAGAGCCATTCCAAGTTCACTGTTGTGAACTTTAGCCCCAGGGCCAAACTGGGAGTTTTACCTGGACCACAGGGTTCACCAGTTGCTTTTCTTTACAGGCTTTTCACATATCCTAGGTGGCATCAAAGGACTCTTTCTCGAGGCCACTGCCATGCTTTATATGATGTCAGCACTGTTTAATACTTGCCAGATGTTGTTTAATAAATTTCCCAGATGTCCCAAAGACATCACTGAGATGGGTCACTGACCTGAGAGGTGCATAATGTAAATTATAATAAGGAGATGGTGGTGTAAAATACTGGGAGAAATTAGATTAGCCAGGATTCCACTGTGGTTTTGCTAATACAGAAAGGCTGCACCATGCTGCTCTGGATTGTTAGGAACAAAACCAGCTCTGCCTCTGGGTCTGAAGGAAGTCAAATAGCCTGACTGCCATGGACTAAGAGTTCTGTTGGGTTGGGAGCCAGCAAGGTGTAAAACCTTCCTGCTTTACTGATCTCGCTGTCCCAAACTTCTCTGATTCGTGGACTCACACACAAATAAATGGCTACCCAACATCCAAAACAGCAGGAGGAAAAAGACTCATGGATTTGTTAAGCCAGAACATTCTAGGGAGCTCTCCCCCTCCTCCTCTAAGTAATGAAGTCTTTTCTTCAGCCACCAACAGAAACTGGAAGTGGCTGACATGTCTGTGAGAGCATGACCACACATCAGTGTAGGCTCTTCAGCCTGCCCAGCACCGGGCACCATCACTGCCGGCAGTGGGTGGGCACAGCCTCAGCTGGGAATTACGTATCCACTGTGGAGATCTGGTGCCAGGAGGTAATAGCTGCTGTGTGAAATGGGACCTGATGTTGCAAAAGGGGAGTGCAGAAAGCATCTGGGTGGTATTGCAGTGTTTTTAAGGAGCTACGCCCTTCCTAAGAGCCCGGCCCAAGCCTGTTTGGAATCAACAGGGATTTGCTGAGTGACAGTGAAGAGCTTTGGATTTGAAATATCTGCAAGCTTGCAGAAAGGGCAGAAAGGGCCAACCTTATGTTCAGAGCACTGGCGGGTGTAGGGAGGCTGAAGTGCAAATTCTGGCATTGATGGGTGTCCTAGCAGCTCGGGCAGGTGGTAGCCATGGTGACAAGGTGCAGGGAGTGGCACTCCTGTCCATATACCTCTTGCCAGGGCGCTGACTGGGGCCCTTGCTGGGACTTGATGGCTGAGTCAGGGCTCTGCAAGAACCTCTCCCTGTCTTTTCCTCCCATGGACCCACCTGTCCATTGCTTTGTGTGTCAATCACAGCATTGGGTGCTTCTTTCTGGAGAAGTCCACCCGAGGCACTCTGGCTCTGCGTGCGTGCTGGAGAAGCAGTCATACTCCAGAACAGTGTCAGGAGTGCAGGGACAAGTGGGTGGGAAACTGCAGAAATGTTATTTGCACCTCACCCCCACCTTTTTTTGTGAAGCTGAATTTCAGCTTCTGTGGAAGTTGAAAAGGAGTCCATTCACCTTTACATGCCTAAGCTTTGAAATACAAGCCTGACAATACATGGCTGTTCAGGGAAACTGGTGTACACACTGCCTCTGGCAGGGGAAAGGCTGCCACACCAGTCACACTCTCACTGCAGCCCCATGCAATGTCCCTACAAGGAAGTTTGCTCTGGTGGAGATGATCTCTGCCCATGGACCCACCTGAGGGGACAGCAGTGGCCAGTGTGGCATAAGTTCTCATCCTGACAATCCCTCTGGCTTCAGAGGCCATGCTCTCTGAGAGCACAGCTGTGCTAAGGCACATGGAGGACAGGGAGGTGATTTGAAATAGCCAGCACAGTTTCACCAAGGGCAAGTCCTGCCTAACCAACGCAGAGGCCTTCTGTGATGGGGTGACTACAGCAGCGGACTAGGGAAGGGCTACAGGTGTCACTTACCTGCAGTTCTGTAAGGCCTTTGGCACAGTGCACTCACAACATCCTTCCCTCTGAAATGGAGAGATGGATTTAATGGGTATGCTCTTCAGTAGATGAAGAATAGGTTGGGATGGTCATATCCAAAAATGAGTGGTCAATGGCTGAATGTCCCAATAGAGATTGGTAAAAAGTGATGTCTCCCAGGGACCACCTCCATATTGGGACCAGACTGTTTAATCCCCCTTTCCTCTGCCATGGCAGGTGGTTTCAAACCATATGACCTTTAATTTGAGCCACTGAGATTATCTCAGAGCACAGTGCTAATAACACCAAGGTGGTGTGTTTGATCCCCATATGGGCCATTCACTTAAGAGTTGGACTTCATGGTCCTTGTGGGTCTCTTCCAATTTAGAATATTATGTAGTAACTCCATCAGTGATATCAGACACACACAGTGGGATCAAGTGCACCCTCAACAAGTTTTAAAATGACACACCTGAGGGAGCGGGACAAGCTCAAGAAGTGGGCCCATGGGAACCTCACAAGGTTCAACAAAGCCAAGTGCAAGGTACTGCACTTGGGTCAGGGCAACCCTAAGTATCCATAGGATGAAGGGATTGAGAGAAGCCCTGCAGAGGACTTGGTGGTGCTGGTGGATGAGAGACTGGACACAAGCTGTCAGTGAGCTCTCACAGCCCAGAAAGCCAATGGTGTCCTGGGATGCATCCAAAGCAGCTTGGGCAGCAGGGCCAGGGAGGGGATTCTGCCCCTCTGCTCTGCTCAGACCCCACCTGCAGTGCTGCATCCAGGTCTGAAGTCTTCAGAACAGCAAAGGTGTGGACCTGTTGGAGTGGGTCCAGAGGAGGGCCACAAAAATGATCAGAGGAATGGAAGGTCTTTCCTGTGAAGACAGGCTGAGAGAATTAAGGTTGTTCAGCCTGGAGAAGAGGAGGCTCCAAGGAGACCTTTCTGCAGCCTTTTAGTACTTAAAAGAGGCTTATAAGAAAGATGGTGATGAACTTTTTAGCAGGGCCCGTTACAACAGGACAAGGGTAATGGTTTTAAACTAAAGGAGGGCAGATTCAGACTAGATAGATATAAGGATGACATTTTTTACAATGAGGGTGGTGAAACACTGGAACAGGTTGCTCAGAGAGATGGTAGATGCCCCATCACTAGAAAGATTCAGGGCCATGTTGGATGGGACTCTGAGCAACCTGATCTAGATGAGGATACCCCTGCTCATTGCAATAGCATTGTACTAGATGACCTCTCAAGATCTCTTCCAACCCAAGCTATTCTATTATTCTATGAGATAGATTTATTTCAGCAGGTTTGTAATACAGTTTTGGCTTGGCAAGGGGAATACAGATAACAGTGGCAATAGAAAAACGTACCAGGCAGAGGTCTGCCTCATGTTGGCTGTGGCAGCGCTTCCCAGCATGTTCTTGCAGGGCAAGGGTGGGTGAGGCACTGGGCTGACACAACACATACCACAAAAAGGGCTGAGGAGCCAAAGTGACTCTAACCTGGCAGCAAAGACCATGGCTGCAGCACCTGGCATGGGGGAGGCAGCATGACCTTGCAAAAGGAGGAGAGCAGGTTCAGACCATCTCTCAGCTGGTCTCATTTGCTTTTAGATCTTTGGCATGCAGGGTTCCTGGAATGGGCCTAGGTCAATGGAAAAACAGAGTCAAAGTTGCAATAGGGCTGGGCTGAGAGGGAGAGAGAAGGATGAAGCAGGGTGTGCAGCGGTGCTGGAGTCAAGGGCCATGGTGAATAACAGGAATAGAGTCCAGCAGCCAGTGCTGCTGCACTTGTAGGCAGTCAGAGCTCCTGCCTATTGAAATGACAGCAAGACAAGAAGGTGGGAGGGGACACAGGGAATTTGCAAGAGATCTTTTCCAGAGGCTCTAATTAATTGTTTGGCATCAAAACCAATTTAAGCAATCTCTGCCCCAGGCATAACAAAGGAGAAATCACAGGGTGGGGAACAGTAGGCAGGGATGGGCAGAGACAGTTGAGCCAGCTGCCATCAGAGAAAACTGGCTGAACTACCATGGGAGGATGGTGGTGCCATTACAGTATAAACCAGTCACCAGTAGAGAGATTTGGAGGGCTGGGGAGACCTTTTCCCGGAGAGATGGCTGCAGGGCAGGAGCAAGGGCAAGCACGGAGAATGTCTAGGGGCAGGTGTGCTTTGCAGTTCAGAGCAGCCCCAGCCAGTGGGGAAAGGCACAGGAAGCTGGAAACCAAGAAAAGCAGCTCAGCTTTTCCCTGCAGAAAGGGTTAACTGTGACCCTACTAAACACAGCTGCCTCATCTAATGATGCCACAAAATGCAGCAGGCAGGGGGAAGTTGGCTTGGAGAAACAAATCACTAAAGCTGTCATTTCATCATGGTGCCATCTACTAGGAATAATTTAAAGAGGGCACTGAAACTGTCAGGGACTTTACCTTGGCAGTAACAGAAACTAGGGATATTTCAGAGGAGAGTGTTCATAATGAGGGTTGTACATAGAATGAGAAGAAATATTTCAGCCAAACACATCAGTCACAACTGGTCTTGCCTACTGAGATGATCAATAGCTTAGTGCTAGTGAAGCCTTAGATCAGCTCTGGCTCTTTGATTTACAGCTGCCCTTGGTGCAGATTCAACAGGACTTGCAAGTGTTCCCAACCCATCTGGCTGCCAGGACACCGCAGCAACAGGGCAGTGTTGCCAGACTGCACCTTACCAGGTTCTGCTACCACGCACGAAACGTCCAGCCAACCCAAATCCATTTACAGCACGGCCACGCACAGAGTTGTGCTGGCTGACAAAGGACTGCAGACAACTGATTTCTTCATTGAAACTTTGCCCGCTTACTCAGGATGAAAAGAAAAACAGTCATGGAACTGACATTCTGGAAAAAACTAACTGCGGGAATAGAACTCACTGTTTGAAAACTTGTGAGCAGGAAAAGAAAAACCACAGAGCTATCATCATATCCCCATTTGGAGTTTTTCAGGCCTGCATTTTATCATAAAGCAAGAAAAATTACCCCTCCTCCATTTCAGGAAAACATATCTACCACAAGGTGTTTCACAGGTTTATTGGAATTCAGCATAGGGCTATTTCAAATTGATCACTAAGGAGGTTAAGACACAATCGAGCATAATTATTAACTGATCTCCATTCACATGCACGGTGAGGTATGTGATCCAGAGATGTCCCAGATGAAAGTCAAGTCTCAAGTTGTTCCGTAAAACACAGTCCTGGAAGAGAAGTAGCTGTATCTTCACACCCTGGAACCACCACTCTCCTTGTGCACCTGGGCAGTGATCCAGCAAGGTACAGCCTGAGCACCCACCTTCCTGACCCTAAGGGATCAGCTTCCCTAAATCTGCAGAGAGAATATTATACACTAGTATACTATAGTTGTGTCTACTTTTTCCTGGAGCTTGCTGGTAGACACATTAAAGACTAGCAGCAATTTCTTTTCACAACAGTGATTAAAAAAGAAAATGTGCTGTGAAGGCAGGAAAGATCAGGAGTTTGCCAGTGGAAGAGAATAGATAAATGGCAGGGCTCAGCTCAGGCCCTCATGCAGGGACAGAGCTGACTTTATGTATTTTCTCTCTCCTGTTGCTTGTGCCTGCTCCCTGTTAGGGTTTTACTAGTCACAAATAAAACAACCAACCCACTGAAGCCCTCTTACAGCATGGACACACACAGAGCTGTGCTAGCACCTGTAAGAAGTATGATACAACAACATGAGGAACAGGCACTCTGCAATATCTGCTCCTAAGGATACCTGCTCTTTGTTCTGCACCTTGGAAGAGAGTAGTTCCATTATACAAAATTAATGAGGCCAATCCATTTGTAAAACAACAACAAACAAACAAACCCCCAAAACTTAGTTCTACCAAGGTCAGTGTATCCATGGTGGTGAGAAATGGCCCAAAAGAGGAAGCACACAAAACAACATAGCTGTTTTGCACTGCACCCATCTCTGACTTTCAGGTTCCCCTGCTTTCACAAGCACACCCCTCCCACAGCCACATACTGCCATACACTCAGCATTTCCCGTGTATCTCCATTAGAGTACAGACAACAGAATTAGGGCATCAGTGCCCAGGATGGGAATGAGGAGTGCCTAGGGGTTATGTGCATTTTGGAGGCAGAGTCGCCACTTTAAAAAGTTTTTTTAAGTTCCTATTTAAAATCTTGCCTAGCATTCACATACAGACTCTCACTTCACTAAGAAAGGTTAAAGCGTTTGCCTTTTATTCAGAAGACTTGCTCCATTTCCAGGAATACTTTTCCATGTTCTTGAAACCAGACAGACTCTAGTCTCATAACAGCACCATCAGTCTACTACTAAAAAAGCAAACAAATCAAAACAAAAAAAAAATCCCATGATGTGATACAGTATAAAGAAACAAATACAGCTAATACATTAGAGAAATAAACATCTATATAAACTTATGCAAGTTGCTATAAAACTGACAGTATGCAATTAAGAGATCAGTAAGATTACCAGGTCTGCTAGCTGTTTAAACAAGTCTACATAGGCTGTAACTATATTCTTGTGCTGTTTTAGGCAGGAGTTTGCACTCAGAATCTAGGTACCTCAATTAACCACACTGGTGGGCTTTCATACAATTCCCCTACAGCCAGCAGCGTGTATGCAAGCATCTCAAGCTACCTGCCCAGTCTCAAGCAGCACCTGCAAAGCTGTGAAGATGTATGCAGCCTATTGCTGTCTCTTCCCTATGAATATGGTATTACAGGGTTCATCTGCATGTGCCTGGTTAAGAAATAAAACAGTCAGTTGTGCACTATAACACCTTAAGTAACATGGAATCTTAGATTTTTAGAAAAATATTTTAATCATCAGTTCACAAGTAAAAACTATCATTACTACAAAACGGCTTTTAATACTAGAATACCTAGCTTGGAAAGAGTTTTGTTCTTATTGCTGTTGCATTTAGTTTTCAGGAGCTGTGTCAGCATGAAGGTAGCAGTGGGCTTCCCACTAGTCATAGTCTGCTTGTAAGGGTACTCACAGGAAAGTATATCTTCCTATTTAATCCTCACACAATTTTCACACTTTTAGGCTGCCCTGACTTTTCCCAGACGTGTACCTGCTTGACATCTGACACTATGCATCAAAACTTCACCCAACTTTGTTTCATACAACAAATTTCATTTGCAGCCTTTAAATAAAATATTCACTCCAAAAAGAGTGAACATCAGCATTGATACCACCTTAGCTACTTGAAAACCCTATAACTGTGTTCTGGCAGCTATCAGATATTAACTCGTTCATTTCATTTTGTTTGGTTTCTTCCTTATTCTCATGGTTGGGCTGCTGTTTTGAATTTCCAGCTTTTTTAGACCTTCTGAGGAAAAACTTTGTCAGTAAGTAACATAATTCAGCCACATTTAAAAGAATGCAAATGCTGGACACAGCAATCATGAAAATAGTGAACACTGTCTTTTCAGTAGGTCGGGAAACAAAGCAGTCTACAGTGTTGGGGCAGGGCCAGGCATTACACTTCATTAAGCGAGGCATTCGGAACCCATCGTACATGAAATAAAACGCGTACATGAAGACGGCTTCAAAGATCAGTCTGAAAAAGATGCTGCTGGTGTACGTCCACCACAAGGAGCCCTCAATACGAAACCTCTGTTTCCTGATTTCTTCGATGTCCTTGAATTCACATTTCTGGTCTCCTTTTCTAAACTGCCTTTTCTTTTCATGCCTCCTGTAAGCCACATGCATGGCCACCAGCAGTGCAGGTGTGGAGACAAAGATCAGCTGCAGGGCCCAGAGTCTGATGTGAGAGATGGGGAAAAAGTGATCATAGCAAACATTCCTGCAGCCAGGCTGAAGTGTGTTGCAGACAAAGTCATCTTGTTCATCTCCCCAGACTCTCTCTGCAGCCACAACCAGGATCATGATACGGAAGATGAAGAGGACTGTGAGCCATATCTTCCCGATACTGGTGGAGTGCTTATTTACACCTCCTAAAATGGTATGCAGAGCTCCCCAATCCATTGTCTTGTTTCAATCCTCTGACCTAAGACAAGACAAATAAATAAAACTAAGATTAACCAAGACTGGAAACAAATACTAGCAAGCATGTGGTTTAAAAGGTAATATCATAATTGTAGCACATCCACTGGCTGTGTTGACACAGTGGGCTTACCTACAACTAGTCATACATGATAACCTAATCACATATCAGCAGGAAGTATTTCATACTGGATTACACACATGGTACCACATTCATTTGACTCCTGGGTGTATTTGCCAATGCCACATTAAGTAAGGAAGACAGATGGGGAAATGATGAACACAACCTTAAATTAAAAGATACAACTTCTAGTAGCTTGATAACAGTAATAAAATGATAGACGATATCAGCCAAAAGTAATGTAGATGTTATGTTAAAAAATAACATGTTAGGCAGATAGAATTCCTATATAAATCAAAGCCAATTGGTTTATCCTTATCTTTACAGTGTAAATAATGATTTGAGTACATTCCTGCAATAAAGACAGACCTTGAGTAACTACTGCTGATGCTCTGCACCTTCTGTGAGAAGGTCTGGATAACCTGTGTTCATCAGTTTAAAAAGTGTGACTGCATTCTTAGTCAAAGCAAACTCCACATTAGCTTGAAGCAATGAAAGTAAAATCCTGGTCATTATCCATCTCAGGTTGGAAGTTTAAAATCAATGCTTAAGAAATATACCAAAATTGCTTTTATTTCCACTTAACTACAAAAAGAACCTAGGGTAAGTGGATAAGGACTCCTCTATTGTGAATGCATGTCAGGTTGGAGTTTTCTTCCTCTCATAACACAGACTTCATTAGTCCTAGATTAGGGGAGATAGTTCAGAGGCTGGGAGAGTGCTATAGCCAACATTTGAAGAGTTCAGACAGGCCAGCAGTAGCTCAGAGACTTGTTCAACAGAAGAATATTGTTTCCAGCAGGTGAGTTTCAAAATACTATGACTGTAATGAATTAAGGATTTCATCTTTTGGTCTCCTCAGGAACACCACAATTGTCTGTATTTTTGCAGCTTCCACAAACAGCTTTTCACAGAGAGCATTCAGAGGCATTTCAGTCCTTCTTCCCACACCCCTCCACTTCAGATGGATTTACAGAAAGTTAGTTTGCAAGCTACTGTGTATTCAAGAAACTGGCATTTCTTGTGCCTATCAGCCAGGACCCTCTAAGAGTGCTCACAGATGTCTTGATTGTGAAATTGCTCGTGAAGGTTTTTATTTCACAACTTTATTAATTTGTTCTATCTCAGAGCACATATTTCTTTGTCATTTACAGCACAAGGCACCAATAAGCAAAATAATATTTTCAAAGTTGCTTTAAAGAGCAGCTACTGGCAAAAAGGTCATTGTATCGATCACAAGATTTTCCTGACTCGGAGCTGGATCACACTGCAAGAGGAAGAAAATGACGACACTATTTTGTAGCTGTCTTTCACGTCACGCTCCCATTCTGAGTAATGTCAAAAACCTTCCTGGTTTACAGTGAGATACATATAATCAGTAGGCCACATGCTTTGACTGAGTATCAGTCGAAGTACACAACCACTCAGAGAAAATGAGGACACTTAATTGTTATGCAACACAGTGGAATCTTTTCCTTGAGTTACTGGGCTTTTAATGTGATCTCCCTTCACTAGTTCCATAAACTACATTTCCCTCAGATCCTGCTGGTTGACTGTGTGGGGTTATATTCCAGGAGGTGAAAACTAAGGAAGGGGGAGATCCAAGATATCCTCCAGATTGGAGAGAACTTTTCCTGAGCCTCCTTCAGGATGCACAATCTATATGGGCTATTTCCTCTGTATGTGACTGAAACCACACAAACAGATTTACCCTGCTATCCTACTAGGTTATTTTTCCAAGAAAGATTCTTTTTTCATTAGCATACAGTTACAGAGAGTCTCTAGGGTTAACAACCCTATGAGGACACAGGAAAGACCCTTAATACCAGAGCCCTTACTAAACATATCAGCTGGATTTTTAAACTGTTTCCACCCCTTTTCTGTCATCTGATTGATGACAATTCTTTCAGAAATTTCCTTTGCAATTATTGCATTGTTAAACAGAGGGACAGTTATAACTTTTTAGTGTTCTGTCACTATTACACACATATGGCAATTACAGTACTTATAAAAAGACACTACAACTAAGTACTATGACTAGAAATATTTATGAACATTTGAAAATAAATCCTGTAGAAGACTGACACAAGGCAAATGGTGGTATTACACATATTATTACACCTATAGGTATTACACCTATCCTGCAACTCCAGAGTCCTTACTTTCTTCTCAGTCATTCCATCTTCCTAGAGTGAAAAGGCTGTGAAGTGTAACCTATGTATCCGCTCCTCATAAGTCCTGTTTCTTAGCTTCACATCTCACTGCATACCAGTAGTGCTGCCATTTTGTTGTGACTTCACATGGATTTGTTTCCTCCTCCCTGTGCAGAAGGAGATTCAAAATACAAGTTCCCCAGTGTGTAGTTAGCTGAAGGAGCTCCCCTAGTTCTGTTTTCTGCTAAGGTCACACCACAGTTCATCTCCTGTGACTTTGTGGAGGTGCATTATAAAGCAGGCGACTTGTCCATAAGTTCTTCCCAGGACTAGTATGTTTTGGTTGGTTTGGTTTTTCTAATCCTGATTCATTTCATCAGTCTGCTTAACAGTACAGGCCCACAAATCATCTGAAAAGGACAGCTACATTAAAAAAACCCCACCCAACCAAAACAAACAAAAAAACCCAAAAAACCACCAACAACAAAAACCCCAGGCTGCAAATTGCAAAGCATGGGTAAGAATGAGCAGTCAGTGGGAAAGAAGGCTTGGCAACACTCCTCTTCATCTGACTTGCTCCATATTCTCTGAGAGTATATTGTGCTTGTTAAGCCAAAAAACGTGCTTCAATTTTAGCAAAGACAAGTCCGTATCTGGATCAAGAAAGAAGAAAAAAGCCACCACAATTTGAAGAGGCAGTCTTTTGTCCAGAGTCTCCTTGGTTACATCTCCTCTCCTTTCCAAAAAAGCTTTTGTCTTTTTTGTCTGCCCAAACACTCCTCCCTTCACCCTTCCCACACACCTTAACAAATCTTCTAGCTATCTCTTCAGCTCTTCCTGCCACCACCCACTGTTCTTCCCACTGCTTGCTGAGCAAGTCACCAACCTTTGCCCCTTCTTGCTCACAACTCTCAGGCTTGTTTTGACAGTGGTGGAGAGTCATACGACTTCTGGACTACTCCAGAGTGCTACAGGCACTGATCAGACACCAGTGAAGTCTCACTGTCTTCTCCCTGAAAGATTGTAGTGCCATATCCAGGCAGCCTGAATGCCATCCAAATACTTTGGCTACAGTGTTTCCCACTAGCTGGCTTTAAACAGTTCCCCTCAGTGCATCTTAGAGGATCCAGTAAAGGCAATTCAGACACTGCCAAAGTGTCCTCCCCTCTCCAACAAACAGACACAGTGATCCAAGCAGAATTTAAGTTAGCCAAGTATGGCTCTTCACACTACTAAAGCCACCAGTACAGATCACTCCAACTAAACACCCCATCAGGGCTACCTGTACTGATGTGATGGTTCATTTACTCTTTATTCACTCAAAACTTAAGATCAAGGTTCTAGCTTATCTTTCTTTCATATACTTGCTTTCCTTTTCACTAGCAAGTAAAATATTAACCGTCATGCTGACCAAAGGAGAATAAAGCAGGAAAATCACATCTCATTAATGGGTTAGTAAGTCCTATTTTTATAGGGCCAGTCCAGATATATTTCTATGTGAGCAAATCCTGCCAAATGCTTACAGAAATAATAGTATGTAGACAGCCAAGGACTTAACTAGTTTGCTGGTACAGAATTCTACAAGAACACAGTAAAGGCATGAAAGCTTAGGTGAATTTTGGGGAAAAATATAAGGTAGGAATGAGGATAGGGATTGGATATAAAGGAAGAAACTGGGAAGAACAATAGACAGCTGAAGGTAGCGAGGTTGAGTAACTAAACATTTAGAATAATTCTAACAGATGAGGGCATTAAATGTTAAATTCTCCTTCACAAAAATTGCAGCTGGTCATGAAAACAAGCTTTTCCAAGCCTCCACATAGATACCTGTTCTACTACCAGCAGATCCTTCTATTTCATTTCAACAATTAGAGGACCACAAGTGCAATATGGTTGTTACAGTTAACAGTTAAAAACAATTATAAAGGCCACTGTGCTTGACTGAAAAGTTAAGTTACAAGGGAAACAGTTTTGTATGATCACATAACATAGCCACATAAGTAGGTGTTTCATTTGTTTTTTTTTTTTTTTTTTTTTTTTTCTGGTTAGGGTTTTTTTTCCCCACTAGTAAGGTAGACAGCAGCAAGAGAAGAACTACAGCTTAACTCCTTCTGTAGTTCTACAGCTTATGGGCAGTATTTTGAGCTCTGTGCTGCTATGGCTAGACTGCTTTCTACTTTGAAGCTAGCTCCTATAAGCCTACATTAAACCACAATCACAGCATGGTGCGTACACTCAGTGAAAATCCCTGCAATCCACAACACTGAGGACAATCATCACTGAGCTCCCCTGTTTATGAGTACAGCTGGCTTGTTAACAGACACCATTTTCCTTTGTTTAAGACTGTTATACTGGAAAATCACTACTCAGTGGCTAAATCCACAGCTGGAATACAGTGAAGGTGCAAAAACAACAGAAGATATGTCCCTATCAGACACATATATGGCGCTTGTGCTATAAGATATTATCAAGCAAAAAAAAAAAAGTAGTCATAAGCAAGTATTACAGTATCTGCATATGCTACAGGAACATCTAGGAGTTCCATTCAAGAAGAAGTCCACAGATCCCTAATTTATGCACAAATTCAGACTATGATTATACCCTTCTCACCTTCAGTTTGGATACCAATTTATTTACTGTACTTTTACACAGAAATTTAGAGGGTGTTTGCAACTCCACTTCCATCAAAATTTTAGTGTACAGTATACCAGGAGTTACCACTTTGGGGTGACATTCCACCACTTTCAGCAGTGCCTCTGGATACTGATAAAAGATCAGCAGACTGCCAAGAAAAAAGTCACTTTATCCCATGTGGGAATGCGTTAACCAAGACAATCTTTAAGCAAAAAAGCACTGGTCTCAAGTGTTCCCGCTTACCCCCCAGCTGGGGACAAAGGCAACTCACATACCCAAGAGTAGCAGTTTAATGTGGAACTGTTGCCACAGAAAAGCTTCAGAACATCTAAACTAACAGATGCAAAATCACTACCAACATTATTTTATGACCCAACTTTACACAAGAAGTACTGCTGCATGTTGAGGTCCAACTTGCATTCAAATGTGCTGCTGAGACAACTTTCCCATCAGGTATTGATCTCAATAGCTGCACTGGAGCAGTGGCTCCTAGTGGGAGGTGATAACCAGCACCGAGATGTCCTAGAACTGCATAATGCTGTGTCATCACTCAGATTTGAAGAATACACTAGTCTGGGTTTCAGCAGTTTTGCATCAGCATGCCTCCACCCGGCTAACTTGCCATCTAGTTTACAGCAAGCACTTAATTGCCAGTGTGTAGATTCTGTTATTCCTATTGCTGAGTTAGTTTAGGTGCTGTACTACAAGAACAGCAGCACTGTCGAGGCTGAAGCAAGGAAGCTTCTAATAAATACAGATTAACATCTTCCAAAAGAAAGCATCCTTTTATTTAATCAAGAAAGGCGAGTTCACAGGCTACAGCAATCACTTGCTAACTTGCTCAGACTTCCCACCTAATTTGTCAGTCTGCCCCATGCCTCAGTTTCCCAGACATTAAACTAGAGATAACAAAAATCTCACCATCTCACAGGGCTGTTCTCCTGAAATGCTCCCCTGCAATTACAAGCTTCACAGGCACAATGGACCAAGACAGATAAGTAACAGTTCAAAGCTGGAAGCACAGACCTTGAATTCAATCATCCATCATATTTCTGACACCTGAAAAAGAATGCAGCTCCCGACATTGCTATAGCTTTAATGCAAGGTTCAAAATGCAAGAAGACAAAGCTTTGAAGTTCGACCTTGGCAACTAAAATCCTTTAATAGGTAGCTTCCAGCTATTTTAATTTTACAGCAGCATATTAAAAACTTCAAGAAGTATGCAGCTGGAAGACTCTAGAATATCAACAACTCTACTTCTTTCCTAAAAAGCTAAAAAAGATCAAAGGTCCAGCCTAACAATCGCAAAAGACTGTGCAATTCTCTCTAGTAGCTCTTAAACTTTGTTCTGAACACCTATCTCCAGATCAGAGTGGAAACTGGAGAGGAGAGCCATGACAGAGGGATTACAGTATATCTGATTTGACACAAGAACAGGCAAAGACTAATCAGGACCAGGAAACCTCTGACAGTTGCAAGTCTGAACACTGCAAGCATTGTTCTTTCCTTCTACTCAAGTTTAGGAAAACAGGAGGCATTCTTGGCTCTAATTAAACCCAGTATGAAATCCAGAGAAACTCAACAGATTAGGACCCAATTTGTATGTAGTTAAATGTTATTAAAAAATTATGCTACTTAAATATCAAGAGCATTACAGGGCTCAGTTTCTGCCCACAATGACACCCTTATGACTGTCCCATATTCATGCCCTCATATAAGTTTTAAGTCATTTTCCAAGGATGCTTGGAAACATCCAAACCTATTTCACCAGCCTGCAAGTGTAACTGGAGATTACTATCCTCCAGAACATCTCTGCACAAAATTCATTCCAGTTGTACAAAAAGGAAATCAGAGGTCACACTTGAAGGCATAACAAGACAGCATAAGTCCTATTGGACTTTAGCCTGCCTCAGCCATTTTCCTCTGCAAACCTTTCCTTCAAAGTGTGCTTAAAGATTCTTAGTTTGGAAGAAAGCCAAATTCCCGAGGACTGTCTCTGCTGATACAAGTGTCCTATTTCCCATATCTTAAAGTTTTAGATATACTGTGCTCCGCTTCTGGTCATCAAAATAACTTTTTAGTTATGACTTTTTAATGTTACTTTTTTTTTTTGGTTGTTACCTAATTTCTACTTCCATCGCCCTACACTTAGGCAGATGTTAGGCAGACATTCTTTCTGCAAGTCTCTCCTTTCCTCTAAAATTAACAAGCCTCTGTCTTCTTTCACACACAGAACTCAAACCCTTTTGGAAACACTAACACTAACATTTTACACTGTACTGCACCTTTTCCTTGAGCACGGATTTTTTTATTTCATTAATCAAGAGTAAAGTCCAAAGCAACTTTTTCCTTTTTAAAACTCTATTACAGGAAGAAATGCAGGTGTACGATAAGCAATAGAATTAGTTTCAACATTCTTTTATCAAATAACAGGAGATGTGCTTCTCTTTTTCTATATTCCTGCTGTTTTGACAGCACATTATCTCGCCTCATATCATCACTTCAAGCTTTTCCTTACACAAACTGGTATTTAGCCAGGCAAGAGTCACAGTTTTCCTTCCAGATACCTCATCAGTCATCATTAAGTAACAATTAAAATCAGCAAGGAATACAACAAGGGAAAACATCAAAAGAAAAAACAGCTTCAAGCCATGCTCCTATTTCACACAGTGTCTGAGACCACTGATTTAATTGGAAGTGTACACAATAACCAACTTGTAAAAGCATCTTCTTTACTCACAAGTACCCATGGAGGTTATGCAGTGACCATTATGAACTTGCACATATAACTCAAATTGCTGTTATTTTTCCAGCTACTAAGATAGTCTGCTATATATTTTTCAATGTATAGCAGCCTTTTTTTGCACAAAATAAATGAGGCTGCCAAATAATCTACCTGGGTTGAGTATCAAGGGATGCAAAACAGCAACTCTGTCAGAGGCCTAGCTTCAGCAAGTTGAGAGAAGTGGTCCTGTCAAGACAGAATCAGTTTCTCCGGAAGAGTATGCTAATTCATGGGGTTTTACAGTTCCATTTTTAAGCTCTGAGATATGTAATCCTACCAATTATGAGACTGACAGTTTTGGGGACCGTCTGAAATCTCCTAGAAACACTGACACACGCAGTACAGGTGTAACCTCCTGGCTCTGGCAATGTGCTGAAAAGCCTGGAAATTTACATTGCAATGCCTAGTTGACACACGGATATACTGCCTTCTTCCAGGCTGAGGCTTGTCCCACCAGTGCCTTGCTCTCTAAGGCAGATCTAACCCAATCACACGCACATCCTCTTGCCTACTGTCTTTTCTCTGGGGCTCCTCAGAGGATGCGTCTGGCAAGCAGGGTTTCCAGGCTAAGCAGCAGAGGCCAAGAAACGTTAAAATTTACATAACTCCTTTAACAAAATTAAGGATGAAAATATATTTTATTCTGCTTTTGACTCAGTGTACACACATACGCTGTGGTGATCCCAAACCAAATCTAGACCCAAACCCTCAGTATTTCATATAGGACACAGCCATTAATCAAAGCTATAAAACCTGGGTTTAAAAGAGCTTTGTTAAGACAAAAGGCCACTACCTTCTTGCAACCCTCTGTTACCTCAAGAGTATTTTCAGGCCACAGGATGAAAATTAATGGGGTAAAACAAGATAAGGAAATCATTTCCTCTGTTGAGAACAGGGGAGAGATTCTTCAACATGAGAAACCGAAAGTAACACCCAATCTAGGAAAGCCCAATGACGGAAAAGCCAGTCATGCCCAAAACATGCCCAGCCCCTAGCTAGTGCCAGACACTAAGCAAGCACTCCTGCCCTTACTCCAGCACGTCCTTCGTGTTTTATTTAAGGCTCTAAGTATTCATTCTTTGCGCGATCTTATCCAGCCCCGATACGCATAAATACATTTATTTCTGACTCACACCTCATCTCCTACTCCCCCTGTAATTCTAAGGAATGTTTCCAGCGTGTGATCAGACACTCACAGGACCTGTCAGTTTTACTGATGCAAGCTGTTTACCTTCCCGCAGCTCTCTTAACATCTGTAGGCGTGTCGCAAATTACCTGTAATTGCAGGAGCCTTGATTTTGCTTGGTGTCGTAGCTAGCCGTACGTACTTCACATAACGCGCTTACAGAGAGCTGCGGGGAGGTGAGTAAAGATTTCGCCGTAAGTTAAACGCTTAACCTACAGAGACACGAGCGTTCCCAAGCAAAACCGCTCGCGGGGATCGAGCTCTCCCCGAGGCGCTCAAGCTGGGGACGGGAAGCGGAGAGCGCCCATGCCAAGCAGGGTAAATCCTGCCCGGACAGGGTCAATCCTGCGGGGACAGGGTGTGCACACGGACAGGGGCACACGGCGGCTCCGCGCCCGGCCTCGCTCCCTCCCCGGCGGGCAGCGCCACCAGAGCTCCCTGCGGCGCTGCCACGGCCCCGGCCCCGCAACAAGTGCGGCCTCAGCTGCCCGGTAGGAGCTGCCCGGGGGCACCAGCCACGCCGCGCCCCTGCCTTCCTTCCTTCCCTCCCTCCCTGCCGCCCGCCGCGCCCCTCACCTGCCTCAGCGGCGCCCGCTGCTGAGGGGCGGTCACCCCGCCGGGAGCTCCCGGCGCCGCGGCCAGGCAGCGCCGAGCAACGTGGCTCCGCCGGTGGCTGCGGAGCGGGCGGCCCCAGCCTCGCCGCCCCGGAGCTTTAAGGTCCCTCCCCGTTCACCTGGCGCCGCTTTTAACCCGCCCCTCGCCCGCCCCCGCCCGCGCCCCGCTCCTCCGGCCGCCCGCGGAGGCGGCGGTGGGAGCACGGGGCGGGGCCTGGAGCCCATCCCCGCCGCTGTGCCCCGCCGAGGGGCTGCGGCCGGCGGGGCTTCCAAGGTGAGGAGCAGAGAGCCAAAATTAGGGGTGGGAAGGGTTTGTGTCCGCGCCGGGGTCGCTTCCCGCAGCGCAAAGGCTGGTCTGGGGTTTCAGGGGGAGACCCTGAGGGAAAGGGAGATCAAGGTAACAGCAGATACATGGGGGGTTTTCCAGGGGAAACGCATATCTATTTAAGATAACAGGGTCGTGTTTCCATCTTGAGGAATCCAGGTATTCAGAAGGGCCTTGGGACAGAAAAATGCCAGGTCTTTTCTCCTGGAAATCATTAAAAGAGCTGGTGGCCAAACACAGAGGGAAGAACCAGTAGTTTCTGGCTTTTTGAGGTTTGTTTTCCAAGTGCGATTGAAATGCTAGAGCAGTGCCCTGCAGCTTCTCAGGATTTCACGGAGCTGTGCGTATTTGCCAGTGCAAAGACCTATTTTGGAAAGTTTTCTGTTTCCAAGGAATACAGTTGCTGAGGAAACAATTTACTTTAGGTTCAAAAATCCCTGCCCAAAACTGTGTATCCTGTCTTGCCCACAGGCACATCAAATTAAATAAATGTGTTGTAAACCTCTTAACTAAATTTCCAAAGAAAACATACAACTGGAAGGACATTTGCTCAGACTTCAGGTGAAAAACTCGTGTTTGTGCATGTTTGGAGTATAAGGACTCAAATGATAAATTATTTCCAACGAAGTTCTACTGCCTTGTCTTTCCATCTTCTAGAATACAAGTAATCCCTGGGGAAATCATTAGCAAAAATCAGTTACTTAATTTTGATTTCACATTCAGGAAGAAGAGGTAGGAATTTCTAGCACAAACAATCTAATACTTGAAAGATCATCAGCTGTGCTTTAAACATTAGCCTCTGTCTCTGTGCTGCTCATCTTTCCTCCCACCCTTTCTTACACTTGCAGTTAGATCCATGGAACCTGTACATTAGGACCACAGGAAAATTCACATTGGAAGAAATCTGCGATGGCTTGTGATCCAACCTATTGGTCAAAGCTGGATCAGCTCTGGGACCGTTCATTAGTTACACCCCATCCAGCGAGAACCCAGGGAAATTGGTTCACTGCAGCAGCTGGAGGACCAGGCCAAAGGTGTATGATGTGATGCTGAGCTAGACATGCAATAAATACCTGAGGGCTGAGTTTACCTGTGCTCGCTGACTCCTGTGGGAGTTGTGTGTTCAGATGACGTTCAAGGTCCATGGTGTGTGTGAGGAAGGGAGGTGGCTCTGGGCCTGGTCATGCATCTGCACTTTGCAAAAGGGAAAGCCCATCTCCTAATGGAAGAAAAACTTTAGAAGAGACATCTGGAACTCGTGCTGTTTTCTCTCCAGTCACCTTCCAGCTTGATTCAGTGACCTTGTAAAAGTGAAATGTATCATTTTAAGGTGCAAAATACTTTAAACATTGATTATGTTTACCTGCAGCACAGAATTTTAAGTTTTGTGCTGTTCTTTCAAGACTATGTTTGCCACCAAAAAGAGGTTTGGCCTTTTTTTTTTTTTTTCCCAGTAAGAGAAATATTGTGAAAATATAAATCAAAAATTTAAGTCCTATGAGGAGCAGCTTGAGGGAGATGGGTGTGTTTAGCCTGGAGAACAGGAGGCTCAAGGGGGGGACCTTATTGCTCTGTACAAAGGCCTGAAAGGAGGTTGTTGTGAGGTGGGGCCTCTTCTCCCAGACAGCCAACAGGAGAAGAGGATATAACCTCAAGCAACACCAGGGCATATTGAGGTTGGGCATCTGGAAGAATTTATTCACTGAAAGGGTGGCCAGACATTGGAAGAGGCTGCCGAGGGTGGTGGTGGAGTCACCACCCCTGGAAGCATTCAAGAAACAACTGGACATGACACTTAGTGACATGGTTCAGTTGACATGGTGTTGGTCAAAGGTTGAACTCAATGATCTTGAAGGTCTTTTCCGTGAAAAGCTAGTGGAAGCAAGGCCATATGGGTCTCACTGTTGCCTAAAGGCAGATAAGCCTAAAGGAGGTAAGACATGGGCAGAGTGTGGAGCTCTCGAAGCTGCCTTGTATCAGCTCTTCACTGCACTGCCGTCAGGAATGTCACAGTTGGAGGCCAACACCTGGTGTTGGTCCCAAGGCAGAAGCACCCAGATTTGACAGCAAAGAAGAGTCTTAAATAATATTCTGTGTTTCCAAAATTAGATACTATCAAACTATCTATTCTCTAGACAGCGGGGAGCACTGAGTGAATGATTGGCAGGGAGAAATAGACCAGGTTCTCCTCAACTGAGTAATTCTTTCATCACTCATCTGTTGAATGATATTACTGTTACCCAGTAGCATCAGCACCCTCTTTGATTATAAATGATCACTTAAGGGACTCTAGAAAAAAAAAAAAAAAAAAAAAGAATGGGACGTGTCAGTGCTGGAAATTTAAGGACTAGAAGTCCTGGTCTTAATCACAGTGTTTTGTTTCATTTTATTTATGAGGGTAAAATGACATCTATTTAGTAATTGACCACTTAGTAAACAGAGTTAAATTGTACTTATTCCTTGACAGATGAGGAATCTTATTTAGCTAGCATATAAAAATTACTGTTTGATAAAACTGTAAAATAAATACATGTGAATTTATTACTTTGAATTATGACAGCCCCTTCTCCTGCAGTACACTATAATACATATGTTTTCTTTATTGACATGATTTTAAGGTAAAAAGTGAGAAGAGAAGGGTGGATAAACATAAACCCCATCCATTACTGACAAATAAACAGAGAGGAAAATAAAGTTACAGGGTTCAGAAATTTTGTGTCACTAGATGCCTCACAAGATAATGCAGTTTGAAAATATTTTTTTCTAAATAGAGTTGTCACAACATCCTATTGACCAAAAGCAGCTTTGTATATAAACCCCAAATTTAGGATAAGGTCAGCCTCTTTGATAGTACATGTTATCATCTAGAAGATCATAATCACAGTCAAGGTCATAATCACAATCACTGACTGTCCTGTAGAGCATTTAAATTATGCTTTTTGAAATATTGGTATAGGTCAAGTTTTTGTTTTGAGCACTAATAAACCAGAGTCTGAAACTACTAGAACTGTTGACTGAAATTTTAACCTGATTTTTATGTTCTTCATTAGACTGAAGATCTGTATAAGAACAAGTCCAACTGCTCAGTCTTAATATTATTCAGAAGAGATAAAAGAGGAGGAAAAACAACAAACCCCAGGAAGTTTCTTTTCCATTTTTCCATGGCAGACAGCTGCTCAAACACTGTAGTACAGACTGGAAGCAGGAGGTTTTTCTTCTTGAAAATTTCTGTTTCCTTCCCAAACCTTCACATCTCTAATTAGACTCTTTTTGCCTTCTGACTATTTAGCAGTTCAGAGCAGGGAAAAGAAAATTGTTTTCAGTCCTTCAGTGTGAAACTATTGTGCCACTGTGTTTCAAAGTTCACGCAGTCCTGTGGCACATTTATTGGGAGACAACAGGGATACGTATAGTACTGATAATATATACTAACTCTTGGACCAAGCCCATCTTTATTGTATGCTGCCCAGGAAGCTGTTCTTCTTCAGCTTTTATTTTCAGTTTAATGTACTGGTCAGCATTCTACAGGGATTGCGTTGGCCCTGGTTTACACACTCTGGGCAAATCCCAGGACCTCATCTGTTGTATTGCACTAAGTCGAGGCTCTCGATGTGACATTCATGTAGCCAGAAAAAACACCCAAAGAGTCATTTCCTTTTCAATATAATTACTTTAATGACAATGTGTAGTATGATAAAGGTTGCCCATGCAATATCCCTGTTCATTAATTATTGCAGCATGTCAAGCATTTGTACTGCCTTGAAAAGTAGTAGGTTTTTTTCACCTGCAAGGGCCTTATAGGTGCCTGAGAGAATGATTATGATTGCACTTCTCTTAAATAATGGGCAGATGGCTCTCTCCCTCATCTTTTTGACCTCAGGTTGTCCTCATCAATGACACCTTCCCTTTTTTATTTTCAGTTTACTGATAGGCATGAGAAGTCCCAAGAGAAACATAGCAGCTACTTTCCTGCTAAGGTAGCTTCGTGATCTTAATGATGTCCTGTACTTGTGGAGATAGAAGAAGGAAGAGGAGAGAACAAGGAAAAAAAAAAAAAAAAAAAAAAAAAAAAACAACCCTCAATCCCAAATGATATAGGGAACCAAATAAAAGGATAAAAGGGGATGAAAATGGTTCTTAGCATTGCCAGTACGTGACCAGCCCGACTCACACCAATCCATATAATTTATACTTTTTAATGTCAAAATGGGCATGGGCAGCTGTTTTAGTACATAGCCATGCTCTTCCAGGATGCTCTTGGAAAATGTACCTCTCCTGTGTGCTAGTTAGGATAGACTAACCCATTGTCAGGCACCCATCAAAGCCTCTCCATTTCTTAAGCTGACAGCTCCAGACATCCAGCATCAGCCTGATTTGAAAGGCAGAGCTTTCTTCATCCTGAGGCAGCCCAGTAATTTCTGCAACACTATTGCTAATTTGGAAGCTGACAGTTTCCATCTCCCCATCCCTTTGCTTTATTACAAGCATTTCATCAGACTGGCTGTAGACTGCTGCGTCCTTCTCCTGGGCAGAGGGGGGCAAGCAAGGCTGTCAGCAGCGATGTTCAGTTGTTGTGGTGATGTTTCTCCAGGAGCAGGCAGCTGCAGCAAGTCCCCCACCCCAGTGGCACCTAGCCCAGGCTCTTGATGGACCTGTGGAGGCTTCCAACTGATTTAATTGGTTCATTGTTCCCTGGTTCGATGTAATAAATTCATTGTTCCCAGTTCAACTTAATTGAGTCATTGTTACCCGATTTAACTGACTGATTGCTGCCTGACTTGATTTAATTAATTACCGCCTGACTTGCTGAATAAGCAAGCTCCTGCTGCCAGCTGCCAGCATGGCTCATGGCTTCTAATCTGTACTGTCTACCTCAGCCCCTTGTCCTGTACCAACCTGCGCCTCTCCTGGGACCTGCTCTCTGTTCTACTCTAGCCATGTGCTCTGTTACTTTCCCTTTTCTGTTCCTGTAGTTCATCCCCTACCCAAAGAGCTCCTCTAACTCACCCTCTTAATTCTTCTTTCCATTATGCTCTGCTTTTTCCTGTCTTTAGCTCTGGGACTACCTCCACTTTTCCTCCTGGAGTTCTCACCACTGTGTCTCACAGTAACCGTCCCTGCTTTGATTCCTCTAAAGCTGCTCTTGAGTTCCCCTGAAGGCTTTGCATTTCACTTGTTTCATGCATGACAGGTTGCCCTTCCTATAGTGGGATTTTTTTGTTTCCTATTCTGCCCAGGAATCCTACATGGGCATCAGCACTTGACCAGTGCTCTCTTTCTTTCCTTCATTTCCACTACTTGCCTGTACCCATTTTTTTCTTCCTTTCAGGTATCATCCAGAAGCCCCTCCCTCCTCCTGTTGCATGTTATCTAGCATCCTTTAGGCTCTTGGCTCTTTTTAATACGTTCTCTGCCCCAGATCCATTCACTTGCTTTGAGACTTCTGTGTCCACTGTAAGGGTATCTTCTCTGATTGCTCCTTCTCTTTAGCCTGTTGTTTTCACCTAAGATGTTCTGATAGTAGTTCAGGTTTCTTGCTGACTCTCCACTTTCTGGCCCTTACTTCATTCCCCAATCTCCCCAAATCTCTTTCATTTATCTTTGTGTGTTTTACTGTCTCCATTCAGCAGAAACATGAGATATAGCTAAATCTTGTCCTCTTTTCTCTGCTGTTCTGCTCCACATTCCATCTGATGTCAATCTGAGAGCAGGCACACACTTGTTCAAGCAGAGAATTACTGATCTCCAAAGTAATTGCGTCAAGGTGTAAGTCTGAATTTATATTAATGATCAGCATGAGTCCAGACTTCTCCATGACCACTTCAGTTCAGTGCATAGAGGTGAGGTCAGCTTTGCCCATGCTGTCAGTCCAGTATGCACAAGATCTTGTGTGAGCAGATATCCCTCCTGGCTTTGCATTGTCCAGGCCTTGTTGGCCGTGACATACTTCCTGTTCATGTGCACTGTCTCTATTTATGCATTTTTCACTCTCATGTATTGGAAGAAGGTCCAGGAATGAGTTTTTGTCTCTCCAGTGTAAGCACCATCATTCAAGTTGCCTGCTGACATCTGGCTTCTGTAGTCTGGGAACAGATATGGAATGTTTCCCCTCCTTCTGGCTCTTTCTTTTTCACTGGTGTCTCGATGTTTCCTTGAAGAGAGAATCTCATTGTCTACAAAGATGCCTCTCTCCCCCTCAAGTCTTTAAGGAATCTTCACTCATAGGATCACAGAATCATTTAGGTTGTAAAAGACCTCCAAGGTCATCGAGTCCAATCTTTTACTGAACACCACTTTGTCAACTAAACCATAGCACTACGTGCTGTGTCCAGTTGTTTCTTGAGCACTTGCAGGGATGGTGACTCCACCACCTTCTTGGGCAGCCTGTTCCAGTGCCTCACCACCCTTTCAGTGCAGAAACCTACACTGCATGGCTGGGGGTCTTTCATGTCACTTGCAGTGAGTTAATCTGTCTCTGCCTTTTTTATGCATGTAAGAGCCACTGTATTCCAAGGGCATTTTTGTTCAAACACTTCTGGGTTTCATATGGCAGATTCCATTGATTTCAAATACCTAAAAATCTTGGAAGATGCTTTAGGAGAGCTCAGTCTTTGGGTTTTGGGGCTTGTTTTTTTTTGTTGCTATGTTATGGGTTTTTTGGTGGGACTTTTTTTTATTCACTTGCATTTCAGTTTATTTCTCTTTCCTACAGTCTCCTAAAACTGAATGCAGTTCTCTTAAGTTTCTCCCAGCATGTTAGGCAGAATAATCAGCTTCTTTGTACCCTAGTTACTGCAACTCAGCCATATTTCTGCAGCTCTAATATCTATTCTCTCCCCTGTAGGCAATTCCTTTTGAATTCATCTTTGCAGTTCCTCTCCTGCTGTTGGCTTTTGCACATTTGCTAATTTACAGAGGCCATCAGACTTTGCAGATGATATAGATACTGGCAATCCCTCTCATATTACTGGGATATGAAGGTATGACACCCAGTTCTGTTCTCATGAAAGCTGGTGCCAAACCTTCCATAAAATGTTATGAGAACAGGACTGGGCCTCAGAATCTTCATTCCATTCTCTGTGATGGCAACTGAAATAACATTAAAATTAGAAACAGAATTAGCAGGTGCCAGATTCTTCTTGTTATCTTCCATCTTCTGTGTTTGGTAAGATAGTTTTCTGATTGTGATTGCATTCACTGAGTTGATATATACAAAATATGAATGCTCCAGGCTTTTCATAGTGTGGAATACATGTTAAGAAAAATTGAGGACTGCCCTTCAATGTACAGTCTGCTTTTCCATTTGTAATTGCAAAGCACTCCCATGGCAAAACCAGTGCTGCATAGATGGCTAAACATTATTTGTGTCCTTTTACCTTTATTTGGTGTGAAGCATATTGTCTTTTTCTAAAATGGTAATGACTGACTGAAGTTGTTCCCTTTTTCAGCCCCACCCTGCACTTCAGATAATTCTGCCCTTTGAGAAAACACTGATATCAAGCACACTTCCTTCAGAAATGAATTTGGATCTGTGCGAGTCATTTAATCAGAATTTTCAATCTATATCATTGCAGTGATATAGTTATTGTGGTGTCAGTATGCTCTAATAAATACAAGAGATAAAAACCCCAGAAGTTTTATAAGATTATTTATGCAAGTAGTTTTATCTCAAACTGAGAAACACACAAAATCAGATGTGTAGCCATTTTGATGCACTTGCATGCAGGGAAGAATTGCAATGCATTATGAGATGCCCGTCATGATGCAGTCATGAAAGGCAGAACTGGTTATGCACTGGGAGGTAGCTGAGGTCTCTTTTCTCCACATTTGGAAATCTGAAGAATTTTCTTTCTCTATGTTAATCCTGTAGGTCTTCTTCCTCTGCATTTCTAATTCCAGAGCTGTGGTGAAGGACAAGATGTTTCTCTGGATTTTCCTGATGGGAGCCAGGATCACCAGGTCAGCATGTGGCTTCACCCCATGTCTCCAGGGCTGTGGGGGCTCCCCTCATGCTACATAGTGTCAACAACAACAGTTTTAGCCAATAACTTCCTTTTCTGCTACAGCATCCTTCTGGCTTTCCTTCCTGTCTTTGCCATATGATTTTTATAAACTCAGGACAACTTCTAACATGCCAACCCATAGTTAACATTAGTACAGGGAACTGAAAAGTTCATATCCTACATACGTAACCTTAGAGATACATATTAACAAAAAGCCCGTCCCTCCCATGCATGCTAAGAATACCATCAGCAGATGTTCCCACAGTATGTTCAGGAGTTGAAAATTCTCCAGATAAATAATGCTGGTAATTATGTTCTGTGACTCTGGGCAGGGGTGGTTGAATAGCCCTAATTTGGAAAGTATTTGTTAGACTCTTCTGAAAGAAGGTCAACTTCCAAGAAGAAAGAGGGGCCTCACGAGGTGCATCTTGCAGAGGCCACATTTGAGAGGCTAGGTCAGGGGGTTCTGCACAGGTGATAGAAAATTAATGAATGTAGATAACAGCAGAATTTGGACAAAGGAGTTTAACCATTTGTACCTGCTTCTATTTTACAACCAGTAAAAGACATGAATTTGGAAAAGAATATATAAATGCAACGCTATATAAACACACAAGTTTATCCATTTGCCTTACTGGCTTAGTCAGGGAGAGTATATATATAACCCTCTAGTTCAGCTACTTCACTGTCACAGGATCCAGACTCGCCACTTAAAAGGTGGTCTAGGTCTTCCTCTAAGATTTGCCTTTTATTTTCTACTCCAACTTTTTTTTTTTTTTTCTGAAAAGCATTTACAATGTTTTATGCAGCTATGCAAAGAACAGTGTACCATGTTCTGCTGGACAGAAGCTCTGTAAATTAACCCTGAAATGTGAGCTGATGAGGGCCTACAGGATTTAGCCTTAAGTTCACACACAATGCGTGTGGGAACTTAAGAAATGCAGCGCAAGAGTCAAAATTAATTAGCTGCTAAGTTCTCAAATGACTTGTCTCCTTCAAATGTTTTGCTCTCTATGGTTGTTTCGAACCTGCATAATTCCATAGTGTCACTGCTTTCATATACGCCTTATGCTTTTTTATACATTTCAGCTGTGGAAGGCCATGGTTTCTATTGGCAAAAAGGATGATTGTGGTTAAAGTGTTATGTATGGGCCTTTGACTTTGCCCCATCACTTGGTAACTACAGCTGTATATTCACTTTCAGATGTGTAATTAGTAATGAGAAAATAGCTTCAAGTATTATTGGTTACATTGACATTTTCACTTTGTAAATGATCATGCCTGAGAAATGCTGTCATTTACCTTCCTATTGGAAGTGTCACAACTAATGTCAATCTTCAGAGCTCCAGCTGTACATTTTCCTTGATGCCTCTGAGGCTGTGAGAGTCTGACATGGATATTTCCATAAATCCACAAAATCATTCACAGGGACCACTGAATAAGCAGGTAACCTACCTACATGTTTGTAGAAACAAGCCTTAATGAGTAAATAGCATAAATCTCAAGCCCATGTGATAGAAATGCACGGTATCAGTGCTGTCCTCATGTGCCAAATATTCCTTAATGTCTTTGGCCAGAGTGGAAAAATGGCTTCCTGCTGGTACAGAATGGAAACCTCAGCAGTAATTAATATTTTTCCTCATTAATTAAAGGAAATATTCTCCATTAATTTGCTGCCCACCCTCAGACTTCCAAGTTGAAAAAAGAGCAGGCTCTCACAGAACTTCCCATGTCTCCCCAGACAACTGGGCCAAGGATCCTATGTTGTCTCTATCTTAAGAAATGTTGGGCTTCCAAAACATGGCAAGGGCTTTTCCTTTACTGGATATTTAAAAGAACTAATTCACATTACCTCCCTTCTTACCTCCCTTGCACCATAGCAATGAAATGAGAGAGCAAGTAAGAGCTTGCCTTGAAAACATGTCTAACTGTGATGAGGTCCATGGAACTCCAGGGAGTCTCATGGCTCATATCATCCCAAGTCCTCTTTCTCTGCCTCCACACATCCTGCTGCTTCTCACTTGGGGTGTGTCACTGCTCTTTGCACCTTCTAGGCCAAGAGCGAGATTTTTTCCCTGTTCTCACAAGCATTTTGATTATCTAAGCAGTTCAGCAAGCAGTGGCAAAATAATAATGAGTTTCCATGAGTTACTCCAAATGGATTGTGACTTTGATTTAATGATTTGCAACAATGGAGTGCAAGATTTTGCTATGTCAGCTATGTCCTGCTCTATGGATTAGAGCAGGAGTCATTCCCAGCACATGCCCACAGGAGCATCTCAAAGGCAAAATGCTTTAATCATTCCTCACACAAGCTGAGTAAACGGGACTCTGCAACATGAGCAGAAAGCTAGCAGCATTTTCCTGCTCAAGCACCATTGTCCCCAGCCCCAGCACTTGCCTAACTTTTGAAAGAATTAAGTTATGGAGATGGAGTGACTAAAGTAGGTCTTGACAAACCTCCCCTTTTCCTTTCAGGAGAGGATCTCTAAGTTAGGCTGCCAGTCCCTGCAGAAAGAGAAAGGAGGAAGGTATTTTTCCAGCTTTCATCCCTCCTGTGTTAACTCTCAGTTCCCATCAACTGAAGCCACTGAGATAATATTTCCTCTAGAGCCAGAATCCCAAGATGGATAGGTCAAGGTAGTCAAGCCAGTTTTGTCAGAATAGTCCCAGTTCAAATCAGAGCCTTTCTTTAATTTGATCAGGTACAACTCATACCTATGGCCTGTATGAGATCCTACCTGAAGAAGTAAGAAATATATCCTTTGCCACACAGGGCATAATTACAGTAATCCCATGGGGTGTCCTCTATCCCCTGAAGCATGTGGGCTGCTGTGAGACACATGGTGCTGAGATCAGCCAATGACAGCACCCTGCCAAGCCCATTAGTCTTATCTAAGAGTTTTCATTCAGCCAACACTATTCAGCCAACACTATTGACTTTCAGTGGCCAGTGAGTGCCTCTCATCTAACTCCTGCTCGGGGGAATGGGATGGTCTCTGCTTAGCCAGCGTCTCCCATCAGACACTGCTGTTAGGATTACACCTAGGGACGCCCATCCCATCAAAAACCACCTCAGGCCACAGCTGTTCCTAGGTAACCACGGGCTAACATGCCAAACTGTCCCCCCTGTCCAGATGCCCATCCAGCCCTCTCCTCTCTTCACCAATGTGGCCAGAGAGACATCAGCTGAGTGGGCAGAGGTTGGGCAATGCAGGACAGTCATACCCTCTGCTTTGCCTGGTTTGGCATGATGACATCATTTTCTGGGGCAGCAGGAAGATCTGGAGAGCACCTGTGGTTCATGAGGGACGCAATCTCCAATTTTTTCTGCTGCTTTGGGTGCATGTCTGTGTGGTAATCTGCAGTGTGGGGATTACCAAACTGACACAGGTCATGGGAAGCCTTGTCCCATGACACTTAAAGGTCCCCACTGAGTATGTGCTAGACATGTTTAGGTTACAGGAGAACCTCTTTCTTCACCATCCAGCAAACCAGTTTTTCTCCTAAGGAAGGACTCTTTCGATTTAGCCCAACTTTCTGCCAAGCAATTAATGGACTCCTGCTTACCTTGTCCTGACACTCACCCCCTTTGTCATGTACACTGCCTGACATCTCTGAAATTCTGGCACTCAGCAGTTTGGATGTTTTGGATTGGTTGTTTTGGATGAGATAACACAGCCTGGCTATGATCTCCTATGGCTGCAAACCTCCAGCCTCATGGGTGTCCTCCCACTGTGGGATCTTTCTTCCTTGCTGTGTAGCACGAAGAAAGGAGGTCACCCTTTGGAAACTGCCTTCTGTTCTTCCTTCCCTCACCACATGCAGCAAAATTGTTGTCCTTCCATCGTGGTCAAGATGTGCTGTGGCTGCAGGGGAGGAAAGATTTGCCTCTTAGCCATGAAACCAGATTTGCTTTGGTTGTCGATTATTCTCCACCTAGTGAAAACAGTCAGGAAATTTGTTTTGGACTATAGAGTTCAGCTTCTCTGTACAAGATTTTCAGCCACTCATTTTGGCTGGAATTGGAGAGATAGGAGAGAGACCATCAACTGAATGGAATCACCAAAGTGCTCCTGACATAAAACATGAGACAAAATCCATATGAAAGCCAAGTGAAAGGCAGACACAAAGATATGTTATGCTGTGCTCTGATTGCCTATGTGGTCTTCTGCCAGCAGGATAGGAAGACTAGAAAAAAGGGACAGGCAGGTATGAAATTGGATTGGCAACTATCAACAGTGTAACCAAAATGGACACTTAATAATGTGTAGAAGAGCTGACTCAGATTTTCATGCTGTCTTTTAACTTAGGATCAATGCCTGTGTAGATTATGTGGCACATTTGCTGGAGGAGTTCTCACAGAATATGGATTTTAATAGAGCAGGATAATTATTTATATTTTGTGCCAAGCCAAAAGCCACATTATGGAAAGGTTTTAAATGCAAGCTTAACAAAATTATTCAAATGCAGAAATGAGAACAGGAAGGTTGATCAGTGTGTAAAGGATGATTCATATTTAACTCCTTTTTTGTGTGAATCGCCTTAAATTTAACAAAGAAAATCCTCTAACAGTAGTTTTCAACCTGGGCAGGCAAAGGCTTCAGCTATTGAAAAACCAGTGGTCTCCTGCACAGAAAGAATATGCAAATAGTCCCCACTGGGAATTTTGGAGGGCAAGATCTGCTGACACTTAGCCACATCCCTGTTCTTGTGTTTCCTCAGTCTCCCTGAAGAAGATGGGACTGCTGAAAACAAGCTATTTTCTCTGGGCTGTTTCCCTATGCCACAGGGCTGATGCATTGCTCTGAAGTGTTCAGGGTATGAGGGGGAAGCAGGGTGCCTATGAAGCCTTTTAACTCTTCACAAGCATAAACATTTCTGTTTACCTTCCAGAACCCCTCTTCCCTCAGGGGAAACTGCTGCTTGTTTCTCTTTTTCCAGTGGATGTGAGAGCAGGCCTGTTATTACTGGCACTCCCTTCCCATGGATGCATTTTTCTTGGTTTAAGAGACTCTGAATTTTTAAAAGGGAAACATGAGACTTTTTTTGTTCAACCTTCTGTATTTTATGTGAGCAGAAGAGTTTTCTGCGTACATTTTATATCATCAGGGCCTTGAACATGAGTGACTTCTTCTTTACCCAGTACTTCATATCCAACTCTGCTCTTTCTTTCTTCAGCCATGAAATAACCACACCAATGAGAAAATAAAAGTCATTGCCTACCTATAAAACTAATAGTAAATTTGCAAAACCAGAGTACAAGGCAGAGCTAAATAGCTGCTCATTCCCTGTTTTTATGAGAGATGAGTCTTGCACATAAAATCCACATCCCAACTGTAAGCAGGAAGGAGAGCTGCAATGCACAAACATCCACAGGATTTGGGGTTGTCAGGTGCTTCTGTGATATTTCCCAGTGTGGCCCATACCCTACCAGGACAATCCTTATCCAGCAGCCCAAGACCTGGCTGCTGTAAGCATTTGAGAGTCTCACCTCCAGGAGAGACTCTGCCTTCTTCTGGGGTGCAGAGCCATGGCTGACACAGGCAGTCGCTGGGTCAGCAAAAGGACTGAAATTTGTGCCTCCAAAACCTGTGACATGGACCTTGCCACAAGCTACACAGGAGTAGAAAATACTTTCTCATCTTGATGGTTTGCTTGTCAAATAGTGCCAAGATCTAGCTTTCCACTTCTGCTATTCCCTCAAGGAGCCTATTTTATTTTCCCTTTCTTCCATTAAAAAAAAAAAATAGTCCTGAAGACAGCCTTACTGAAGTGGATACAATCCAACTAAAGCCCAAGCTCTGAAACATCAGGTTTTCCCCCATCTTTGAGGGCATTTAGGTCCTCCCTATGCCAAGCACTGGGGCTCTGAGTCCATCTCATCAGCATGTAGTAGAGCTCAGAGGGGGAATTGGACCAGCTTTTGTTTCATGTGCCTCTGTGGCTTTGTTGTGACACAGATCACCTTCCATGTATTGACCCCATTGTGAATGCAGGGGTCTTCCAAACCCTTTTGGGAAATCACGCATCCACTTAGGCTTTCCTGCTCAGTTTCCCAGCCTAACCCCAGAGAACAAGTGTTTCCTGGGACTTTTCCTTGGGGGACCCTGTGGCATGAGGCAGGAAGGAGTTTTGAGAAAGAAAACTACATGAGCTACTTACGTGTGACCTTGATCTGTCCTCTTTCCCCTTTCCAAAGTCAGGGTGGTACTTTAACCTTGGCATTGGCTGGCTGGGGGCTGGTGGTGCCACTCAGCTTGTACATACAGGCTTCCAGACTACTCTGGAGAATTCCAAGTTCTCATCCACAGCTCCTGCAGGTCACAATCTACCAAGGTAAAACCTTGGCACAGAGAACCCTGATCCTTGTGGGCCTGGTGGAAAGTTTGCACGAATTGAAAGAATAATGGCACACATCAGACATACACACAGTGAGGAGGGAGCAAAGGAACTTACTGAAGCAAACAAATCCTAACAAGTATGGGATACTAATTTTAAGTAGTAATTCACACATTACTTAGTGCTTAAGGGCAAAGTTCATGCTGCCCAAGATACTTTCCTAAGTTTGCAATGCATGGCATTTGCAACAGAGTAAATTTTAACACACTTTAACACTTCACATCCATAAAGATGTCTCTGTATCCCATACCACATCAGACATTCACAAGGCAACAGCATGATATGGGAATACATTTTTGTGTTGTAAAGAAGATTTCAGAGGAGATCAATTCCTGCTGTCCCTCCCAGAGGGGTCTAGGCTGCCATTAGAACCACATTGAGCAAGAAGCAGGTGGAGATGTCTATTAACCCCTTAATTAAGTGCTGAGATGGCAGTCACAAGTCAGGGTGTGTACAGAACAGCCAGATGAACACCTGCAAAGAGCAGGAACCCCATTTGAACCCCACAGGGCTGTGGACAGTACCTGTGGTAACAGCACTGAGTTTAGATGCAGCTTTCCATTTCTGGAACTTAAAGAAGCTGATGGTGATTAACCAGCTAAATCTGCTATCAGGAGGCAGGAATTTCTGTTTTGGAGGATGGAGGAGTCAACCTGAGTGCCCTGACATCAAGCAGCTGTCAGCACAGGACAAGGAGACAGACTTAAGGGCACCTTTGCCACAAGACCACTCTGGTTTTATCACAATTCCTTTTCTTTGTTTCCCAATTACAAGCAAAGTGTAACTAGAAATTCTGCCACTGTCTGTCCTGCCAGAGCTGTGTGCTGCAGGAGACCACAGGAAATCAGGTGGGGTTTATCCCACCTGATTTCCTTGCCAATGCTCACACACAGAGATGGCAATAGATGGTGATGGTCGACGAAGCTGTTGTTTTTAGCATCTTCTCCATAGCCTCCCACCAGAGGGACAGATGACATTGCCAGCCATCCACAAAGAGTTTGGTAGAAGAACACAAGGTCACTGAGCTGCTCTGCCCAGTCATGGGCAGGAGTAGTCAAGGTTGTTCTCTCATACAAGGACTGAAGGGTCCCAAGGCAGGGGTGTTCCTTGCCCAATAGGTTGCTTTGGCAGGTGAATGGTACTTGGGTTACAGGTGCTGCAACACCTCAGCTCAGCAATCTGTACCCAGATCTCAGCCATCCCCTGTTGTTCATAGCCAAAACAGCATCCCATAAGAAGAAACTCTGGGGAAAAATTAATGGTGTACAGAAGAGCAGTAGAAATGTAGAAACATTATCTAGAACTGGACTTTCAACATCTCTGGCTTATCATAATCCAAGTTTTCTTGAGATCCTCACCAACAACCTCTCTCAGCATTAGCGGGAGCTAAATATGTGGGAAAGAATAAAACAAAGTATCTCAAGAATCAAATTGCCATGCCAACTAGATGTCAAAGAATGTATGTCATGAGATAAATCTCCTTGTATAGAACAATGTGCAAAAGTGAAACCAATTCATTTTCTAACAAACATCAGTGCAAACTTCAAACAACACTGAGTTTTCACCTTTAGTTCTTTTCTCCTCCTTTTATTCTTTCTTCTCCATTTTCCCATCTTAATTTAATTTTGGTAAATATTTCTCCCTGTTGCTCAGATAACCGTATCTGATTGCAGAGACTTGAAGCGTAACCGATGATGAAAGATGACCTGAGGGATATCGGGGTGCACACACCACAGGGGTGTGGACATGAACTCCTGAAATATGCTGGCAATATGACCAGAGTCGTTCTACCTGTAGGTTAAGTCAAGATAAGAACTTGCCTGATGGCTGCACACACAGGATTAGACAAAACCATTTCTTCATGCTTGTTAAAAATCTACCAGGACTGTTGGCTTGAGATGGAGCTGAGCCTGCAGGTTGGGGAGCAAAGGGGAGCCTCGTGTATTTTGACACAAAATTTGATGGTGACCCTCTGTTCCAATGGTGCACTCCCAGCTGGGAGAGTGGGAAGAGTGTTAGCCCTACCAGCCAGGACCAAGGGTTTTGCCCCAGGTGGGCTTTTCAGCTCAGGGCTGGCACTGCTGTAGCAGGTCCTCCTGCACCAGGCTCATGGGGACCTCTGCCTCTTCATGGCAGGCTTCAGTGTCACCTGCAGCTCAAGGTTGCTGTTGGGCGCTGGTGGCAGTGGGGGTGGTGGCCGCCCCCGGCAGCAGCCAGCCCTTTAGGGGGTTACATAAAGGCAGTGGAACATGTCTGCTCCACGCACAGGCAGTGAGGCATGCGGTGAGTGGATGACTAATACCCCCACACTGGCCTACTTAGAGCTGGGGCAGCTTTGCTACCTGCTGCTCTGGTGGGTCTCCACAGCACCGATAGGCAGGGGAGAAGGACGACCTCTTCCTGGAGTGGAGAGCAGGTAAAAAGGCCACCCCTTACTCAAAGATGCTAAGCAGGGTTTGCCCGTTCATACGTGAGGAGGGCTTAGATTTCACAAGAAAAAGATAATCAGAAAATACTGTTGCAGCATGCAATCCAACATTTCTTGCACTTCTTCCTCTACCCCTTGATACAGAACCTTCTTAGAAATCATTTACAAATACCAAGCAAAATTGAAGGCACAGCCATTGCTGATCATCACTTTGCAGGATTTTATGAGTGCTGACTGATGATAGATACCCTCTTTGAAAAGTCAGGGCTGCTTGTGTCACCTGGTGAGTGTGAAGATCTCTGCAAACAGCACAGGCAAGCAGAAGAGGTCAAATCAAAACCAGCTCCCACAGTATATTATTAATCCTACAGTTTGTGTATAGCAGAAATAAAGAGTCATCTTAAAGTAGCCAAATGCTCTAATATACAGAACTAATTAAAAAACCCTCACAAACTATTAACAACAAATAGAAAGTGTTCTTGACAATGAAAGCTTGCATGGTTTTACCCCAGACCTCTGACTCTCAGATGCTGGCAGTACTGGAACAGTGCCAGGTATGTGTACCTGCTTTTCCGTCGCATGGCTCCTCCAGCCTAGCCCAGGCAGGGTATGTCCTGCCCCACCACAGCTGGAGTGTGGACAGGCCCTGATGGAAAGCATCTCTGCATGGATATCTTGTGAGTTTGAGAGGCTCAGGTGTCACAGGAGCTCTCAGTGGAAAGCTATGGCCATAGACATGCTATTTTTAACAATTGAAGGCTATTTAATGTTTAACCCCTCAGTTCACTTCTCCCTTCAGGTCTGTACCTCTAGCATTAATGCAGCTAAGTGTTTAAACTTTCTCTGTTATCAATCAGCTCAGGAACTGAAAAATCTCACATTGTGGATCCATAATATCTCGCTCTCTATCAGGTGTTAAGATGTCATGGGACAACTGCTGGATTTTTGCAGACTTTTGGACCCATTTTAATGCTGAAATTCTTTATGGTGAGGCCATTGATTGGGCTGTGCAGCAGGACAGCAGCAGGTATCTGCTGTCAGCAGTGACACAGAGGAGTGCAGGCCGCATCCATCAGAGCAAAGGGAAGGAAGTGCTGCTCTAAATGAGGCCACATTTGTGCCACAGCAGCAGATATGCACAGGGAGGGAAGATTTTTTCCTTACAAGCATGGGGCCAGGGTCTTGGCCATAGCTTGCAGGTGGCAGGGAAAAGCAGCTCCTGGCTTAGGAGGAGAGCAGGGAATGGAGGATGACTCACAACCCAGCCCAGTCCTCCCTCCCTGCCAGCCACAAGTGCTGGGCAGCAGATTTCAGAGAGGAAGAAAAGGACAAAGCCACTCATCATGCACTCCTGTTTCTCAGCTGATTCACTATTTGCTCATCTAGACAGGGCTGAAAATAACAGCATGCAAAAGGAAGGGCAAGAGGTGCAGGCAGCCCAGGTGGAAGGTCTGAGCGTGCCAGAGTTTGGCTGTGATGACCACTGAGCATAGTGTGGGCTGCTCTGGCATAGCAGCAAATCAGTCTGAGGGCTGGGAAAAGACATGCATTATCTTCACTTGTCTTAAAACAGAAGTGAGCACTTCTTGATATGGTGTTATTTAATAGAGGCTAAAGATGTTTGCATGAATTAACTGGAGTGTGGGGTCCTGGTCTGGACACAGTACTCGCAGACCTGGACAAAGTGAGAAGCATTCAAGGAGCAAAAGAATCAAGAAAATTATACACCAAGGAATTCAAAATGAAAAACATAGCTCCTTTAGTCCAAGGAAGGAATATTAGGAACTGAGATGGAAACAATCCTATAACACATACAGCCTTCTTGAGAAAATTATTATTTTATATTATCTGTAGACAAAGACATGAAGAAATCAATTTTTCTTCTGCAACAAAGAGTCAGTTGACAACCCACTAGGGAACATTTCCAAGATGTACAAGGTGTGGAGTGTGGGGAGAGGCTGGAGAATCCCTTTCCAGAAAGATTTTTCAGGAGTCCTTAGACAAACGTGGGTGTGATGTTTTGCTGCACTGAGTGCCTGCGGCAGGGGTCCGGCAGGGCTCCCTGGCAGCAGGGTGTCTCAGTGCAGAGAGGGAACCCAGTAATCCTGCCAGGTCTCCTCCTGGTTTACATTTCATCGCCTCAAACGTGGCATCAAATATTCTTGGCAAGAGCTGTGACTTGGCTTGAACAAGCATTTGATAAGATCCATAAAGCTAAACACAGATTACTGCTCCATAGGAAAGTGTTGAACAGCAAATATGCCCCACTTTCTATGATCTAAACCATGTTCATTCACTAAGCACAATTCATAACACATCTGGAGCCAGCTATTTCCATCTACTTATAGACAGTGTTAAGTGAGCTACTGTTTTAATTTTGCTGAGCCAGACAAAGATAATACCCCCAGGAAACAATTCAAGTCTGTAAAAAGTAAAAATGACAGTGTAGGTTGCTAAGTGATAATGATTTGCAAAACATAAATACTTACACAAAGGAATTGATTAATTCAGGACATTCTTTATCTATCACTACTGTAATCTTTTCAGCTGCAGGCCATTATGTACCCTTATCTCACAGCATACTCACTTTGTTTTACAAACAGTCCTTTTAATCTGCCTGTTTTTTTTCAAATTTACATCTTTTATTTACCCACCCTTTTGCCTGCTGTAGCCATCCTCACTCCATGGAATGACACCAATGGACCCATCACACACAGGATTGGAGACATTTGCACTTGGACACCAAAGAGAGGTTCAAACAATGGTTCCAGTACCAGTGTACTGTCCAACACGAGTGGCTGAGCAAATCTCCATTTGTCATCATCCATGGAGGAGTTAGTGGTGCAGAGTCCATCTGCAAACATAACACCTGTTATTTATTAATTCCTGCACAACAACATTCTGCCCTTTGCCTTAGATGAAGATACTGGAGATGAGAGGCTGTAAATCTAAGGTGAAAGGATTGACGTTTGCAGGACAATGGAGAGTTGTTGTCACTAATTTAAATATGTCTGCTATTTATACTGTCTTACAGGCACTGACCAAGGAATAGCATTCAGATCTTCCATGGGAATATCTCTCCCACCCCCTAAATGCCAAATTGCTGCTCATGGAAATGAGAAGCACAGGAGCTCCACAACTCCTTGGCCCCATTAGTACTTACAATGGCAATTGCCTGAAGGTTTGCTAATTCTTGAAAACCTGCAATCTTGTTGAAACCTTCATTTTGTTTTATAACAGTCTTGCCATTTTAGTGTTCGCATGACATTGTTTACCCTGTAAAATGCTGCCTCCTGAAGCAGATGCCTCCTGCAAGGAATGAGCATGACCAGCCCATGGCATCCCCAGCTCCCTGCCCCACTGTTTGGGGTTGACTGGCTTCTCCTTGCTCACTGCTGCCTTTAAAGTGATGTGAATCCACTGACAGCAACTTTCACCAAGGCTGCTTCCAATACTGATTCCCATTGTATCTCTAAGGAAGCATTGAGGTGATCTTCCATAAAATCAGGGAAGGGCAGTAAATCCTACTAGTCAGTACCTATTTACACTCTCCTGGTTTTACAGATTTTTTCTGATGTTTCAGCAGCCTTTCCCCACTAGTTTCACATCTATTTCCTGTTTCGCTCTTCAGTTCTCTCATCTGTCATAGCCTCAGTGTTGACAGAGATTCATCCTTCCCTGGTTATTTCAACATGCCTGTGTCTTGACTTTATTTCCTATTTCTTTCAAAGCTTCCCCTTTCTAAAGGTTCTGAATATCTGCTCTTGTGATTTCTTCATTAGTTTGTGCAATGGGGATGTCCCAGCAACCCTGGCTTGCTCGTACCCTTCTGGAAATTATCGTATTATGTATTGTATTTATTATTGTAGCTTTGCCATGTTTCCAAAATGCCCACCCACCACTCTGTCTTGGATTGCTTCCTTGAATATTTGTCTTGTTGTTTACAGTAAGTAAAGCCACCTTCTCAGAGCTAGACTTTACTTACTGTGATCAAGTGTCATCCCACCTTTTTCTTCATCTTTCTCTTGGTCTCTTTAGATAAACTAATTTGTGGCTGCATGAGCATTGGGTGTATGCTTATATTAAGCATTAGGCCATGTTGTATATTTTAATTGTTTCTAATTTGCATGTTTATAGGGATCAAGGATCTCTGATTTGTACTAACGATATCTGCATAATCTCCAAGAGGTGTGTATCAATCCTTTCCTAAAAAAACTCAAAGACCTTGGCAACTGCTCTAAATAACTTGCTCAGTTGCTTAACTTACACTTAGGAAGACTTTTAAAAAAAATCTAAGCTGTGGATCAAAATCTCTTAATACTTGTATTTGCAGCTAGGGCAAGCTTCATACAACCTTGTAAAAGCTTGAAAAATATTATTTAATCTATTTCATAAGCAGTGTGCCCAGGAGTGTAGATAAGTATGTTAAGATGGTCTCCATGCCCACAAAAAGGAACAAAGCTCAAGACCAAGCAAATGGTTAAAATAATTGTCAGCCAAAATCGTGGGCATCAGAAGGAGGACATGTGGGAGGCTGAGCAGTAGGTGATAAATCTGCTTGGTCATGGGCTGACAGGGGATCAGATCCCATTCAAGATTTTTTAACTTGCCATGCTCAGGGCTGAGACCATGGCTTAAGTGACCTCTGCTAAAGTGCCACCCTCAGATCAGGCTCCTGTGTAGCTCTTGCAGCTATTGCCTCTGCCATCTCCAATCCTCTTCCCCTGGGAGGGTGCATGACCCAGAGCAGTGCCATCCTCCACCAAGGGAAAAATGGGAATATAATGATGCAGTTGGCAAAGTAGGCAACTGGAAAATGAGGGAGACTGTAAGGGACATCCAAACAGGCATGGATTAACAAAATTAGAAATATGGGGTAGTAGGACAGGAACTGTATAAAGGTACAAAAAAAAAAAAAAAAAAAGGCTGCTAGGAGAAGGCACAAAGCAAAAAGAAACTGAGTGGGCCAGGACCATTGCCTGTCTTCCTGGGCAGTGAAGGGAGATGCTAACACAGATCTGAGGATCCTGCAGTGCAGCCTCCCTCAGTCTGGGCTGTGCTCATGGTGTTGTTCAGCCCTGTGCTGTCGTGCTGTATATAAGATTATTGCCAGAGGTGAAAATATACTGTCATAAAATTCTCCCCTAATAAATTTCCCTTCATTAAGTCAGCTTGCATTTTAATTGTGGAGACTATACTTTCTCCACCCAATTACTGTGGTTTTCCCAGGTATGTAAACTGGGGATTTTAGCCAAGGGTGGAATTGTGTGAACTGTAGCTGGCTCCATTCCAAAAGTTGAAGGCATTAGGCATTTCATAATTTCCTCACAAAAGGAATAAAAAAAGAGGAAGAGCTGTCACAGATTTGCCATAAGAACTTTCTCCAGGTAAAATTGTTGGATATACCACCAAAAAACATGTGAAAATAATAGTTCAAGTAACAAAAATAGAAAGGTCTCCTTGAGAAAACCATGACTAGAACGACAGTATTTGCCAAACAGCAAAACATGGAAACAAGCAAAAATGTACCCCATTGCTGGGCAATAGAAAGAAAGAATATGAAGTGAGAGCTGGAGGGAACGAGGGCTCAGAAAAGCTACATCAATGAGCACTGATACATCCAACACACACCACCTGTGTGGCATCTCTGCTTCTCAGGGAGGATGCAAGGAGTTGAAAAACCATCAGGCAGGAGCCAGGGATTGGGAGAGCTGCTCTGTGAGGCTAAAAAAGGAATATAATGTCCCACATTACAGGGACTGTGCTGAACACAAAGGTCCTGCTTCTACTGCCCTGTGCCTTCCAAACCCAAACATAAAATCCCTGTGGTCTAAAAAGGCCTTCTGCCAATAACTTTGTTTTAAGTCTTACAGAGCAGTTGATCACCAATGATCTCAGCAAGCACCAAGTTGACAGATAAATACTGAGTCAGACATAAAACAGGGAGCAGCTTCATCTTGGAACCTATCATGAGATTAAATTGGAGAAGTCAAACATTGCTGTCAACAGAGAGGATTAGGAAAAGGCTGCATTTGGCACTCCTGCACCTGCAGCACACAGCACTGTCCTGGGAGGAATGTGAGTCAGAGGAATTTCTGCCAATGGGCTGCTGGGCTGTGCCTGGGGAGCTGCAATGGGAAGGACCAAAACACACTCTTGAGACACCAGCTATGATGAAACAGGGTCCAGATGGCCAGATCCAGAGTTTGGATCCAATCTAATGAGTGAAAATAATCAGTATTCACCACAAAGAGTTTGCTTGTAGAGGCTGGAGTGGGAAGTTGGTGCAACATCTGGGTAGCAGTTAATCCCCATGTGTAGCTTTGAAATTAAAGATGATCCTCTCAGCAGCTGAGAAACATCAGTAATGAAGGGTCACCACAAGAAACTAATGTGGAAAGAGAGGTAGATGGTGAATGGACAGTTCAAAGGAAAGCTTAAAAAAAAGAAAAAGGAATAAATACAACAAAGTATAGAATATACCTATATGGCTACATGAGCTTGGAAATCATGCAAAGGATCATAAATTTTAAAAAAATGGCTGCTAAATACAAAGTTTTGCTTCCCTCAGAGAAACTTCTTGAGGAAACGCACACTAAAAGGATGAGAAGCAACCAGAATAACACTGTTTCAGTGCCACTATTGAAAACAAGCTCACTGAGTGTTGCCAAAAGTAAGGGACAGCTGTGGTGTTAATGCTAAACAAACCAGTCTTCCCATGGTAGCTGGGTTTTATTCAGTTCTGGTCTCTGTGCTTTCCTGCTATAAACACGGTGATTGTGTGTAGTTCTAGAAGTGTCTCAGCATTGCTTTAATTAGGCAGCATACAAATTATCTGGTTTTTAAATTAATCACAAATCATGAGCATGGTGAAGTTAAAGCCCTCCTTTAACATGTGTAGTAACCCACATCAGTGAAAATCAGAAAAGCTGCAGCAGGGATCACAGAAAAGAGCTTGGACCAGCACAGCACCAGGGCAGATGGATATCAGCTATCACAGGTAAACTCTCTTGGAAGGAAAAAATTGATTTTATAGGTGAATAGTCCAAGTTTGTTAGCCTGGAAAATGGATAAATGAGCATTGCCAGCTCTGCAGCAGGCTGTGGCTGGCTTCCCAGGAGCTGGGCAGACTGCCCTATACAGGCAGTACAGCCAAAAGCCCTTTGCTACAGGAACAGGGCGGCAAGCCATGCTGGAGGCCAGCACAGAAACAGGCTGGAGGCCTGGCCTAAGAAACAGAACAAACCAAGGCTGCCCACATCGCTTGTTTACTGACCTGCACCAGCACGGCCAGCAGCAGCGTGCCGGAGCTAAGTCCTTTTGGCGACAGACAAGAAACTCACCTGCAGCTCACAGGAGAGGTGGCAGCTGGAAGTTACACTTTGTTTTGCTCTTCATAGGCATGGGGACAAGACTGCCAACAGGGTGGACATGGTAGTAACTACCTGAGGCTTTAGTCAATGGCCACTATCTGGACAGTTGTTACAGCACATTTTATGGCAGCACACTCCAGAGGAGTCTGGACTGTAGTTTTTTGAGAAGAGACTTGAAACCAAAAGCTATATTCAGATGTAGTAAGCACTGTTTACATTGTGCAACAAACATGCACCTACTCCCTTTTTACTGATAATTAAATATGTTTGCATTAATCCCTACCTACTGGTTTTCCCTTATAATAAACTATTAGGACACTAAGATCAGATTAAATCTGATTTTGTCATAATATAAAAAATACCTGCATCTTCCTAAGAAAAACTGTATTCTCTACTTTTTCTGCAGTCATATCTTTAATAATTTTTGTTTTGTAAACAACACACTGGAGTAGTATGAAATGTCTCAGCAACTGAAGCTATATTCAGACTTCTGTAATCACCCTTTACTATGCACTGATACAGATACTGATAGAGGGGAGATGATGTTTGTAGTTAACTTTTCTTTCTAAAGAAGGAAAAGCAAAAGTAAATGGAAACATTTCTGGTTTGTAAAAGTACCAAATGTGATTTCATGCTACTCCATAAAATTCAGTACAACATGGACAAAAGGCATGCTCATTTCATGTAATCACCTGGCTAAGCAATTTGCTGTCTCCAGTAGTCTGTGTGTTTGAAATGGCATAATTACATCTTTCCATTACTGCATGGCTTTGAAATGGCATTGCTGAATAATATCAGAAAATCTGGTTTTGTGGTTGCAAGGTGCTCTGGAATGTGGAAAACTACATGCTTCTGTGACTGCTGCCTTTGTACTTGGCACTTCTGGAAATATATTTTTAACTGCACAGAAATACTTTCTACATTACTACTAAGGACTTAGTATGCAGATTTCACCCCATTATGTAGGGTCTGTAAAAAATACCAAACAACAAGCTCCACATCAACTCAGCTTGCAGTAAAGCTGATTCATAAGCAACAACCTCATTTTTTCAGTAATATCAGAGTCACAGTGAGGATTTTCCAGCCTCATCACTTTCTCGTTGGGCTGCCAAAAAATACCTCCATTGTATTCCTTAGGAGCATTACCTGTTTAAGCAGACCAAGAACAAGCAACCGTGGCTTGATGTGGAAAGTAGGTACCATTATGGTATTGGAAAAATTACTGCAAGACCTGATGTTAAAGACATCACGAATGGAAAGAAGGGTTTTCATAGTCCTTTAAATTACAGAGCCTTTTTAATGTTTTCTATTGGAAAACCTATCCATTGTGATGATACAGAGGTGTTGGACCCTTGTGGAGGCCTTGAGCAATCTGTTAAAACTACAACAGTGTCATCATCTAGGCTTAAGCTAAACAGATCAAACATTCAATTTAGGGCAAATTTACAACTGTTATTGTATAGAACCTTCTAAAAAAAGTAAGTTCAGCATAAAGCTTTCCTGTATCCACATGAAACTACAGACTCTTAAGTTAACTTTTCCATGTTAGACTATATTCTACCCATAGATAAAAGGAAACATGTTTCTGAATGATTCTGCGTCTTACACATCTGTGCTTCTTGTGAAAACAGGTGTGAAATGCAAGTAGCTGGAAGGAGTGTACCAAGCCACATGTTAAAATCTCCATTTCACACCCACATTCAAGAAGAAATCTCATGCACACAGAGTGTTCTTTTATTCCAAGCATCTCTCCATTTAAATGTCTGGTGAAGAGCAATCCATCCTTGCAACCCCATGGAGCATTTCTTTGAATATATTAAGAAAATAAGTTGTACTGCTCCACAGAAAACTAGAATTCTGCCAGTTTCTTATGATCTCCCATCATAATAGAACCAAGAGGTTTGTGTAGCCTTTCTAGAGAAGAAGGTTCTACCCAAAAAATGAACTGTAACAGATACCAGTCCATAGGTAACTTCCTCTAAGTGATGTGCTCTGTTGCACCCCTGCTTAGCTCTGAATAGCATGCTAAAGGAAGGAACTCCTTTCTCTTTTTGAAACCACAGAAAAGAACAGAAAGAAATCCTTGGCTGTTGGCTTGGTACATACAAGTCCTTACCAAATTGAAGGTGAGTTTTCCCCTGGGGTCAGTTTTTGTCTTTCCACTCTGCAATAGCACCCACACATGCATGCACATACACTCATACTCACACTGAAGCTTGAGGGAACGGAGCAGATGAGCAGGCAGGTAGAGCAAACATATTCATTTACATTGTTTGCTCTAACTAGATCCAAATTAATTTGTGAAACACTCCCTTTGGGCCTGGTAGGCTGCTGAAAGCAGACCATTTGGTTTTCCTCCTGATACTTCAAGTAATTGTAAGGTTCACATCTGCTGGGCTCTTCTTCTCACGGAGAGCTCCTGTCCTCCATATTTCCATCCCTGCAACGGCACCACACTTACAGATTCTCAAACCCCTTTTTGTAACCCCATACTATGGCAATGCAATCCTGACATGGAACTATACAGGCACTGCCAGCAGATCTCATCTTTTGAGAAATTGAGACTGACAAAGATATCACCTTGTCTCAAAATTATTTTTTTCTGTTTTTATATACAAGTACCACAAACATTTCTCCTGCTTCCCTAATGAAGCACAGTTCACCCTTTGCCTAAAAGATGGTATAGATAGGATAACACAGTTTAATACCATTCCAATTAGATAATAGTGCAATCAGAAAAATGGTCACATTTTAACTTTCAAACTTATCATGACTTAACAGAAAAATAGGGATACAATTACGGAATAGGGAAAGTAAAGTAATATAGTTGCTTTGCAAGCTGCAAGCTACTCCATTACACTCAGAGATTTAGGAAACAGAAGTATTGGAGACTTCCCTCGGTGAAGCAATTGAGTATTTCCCTGCATCTGTCCTTTCTTCCTATCTCACATATCATAGATGGTTTCTTTTTAATGGCATTAAATCCAAGGCTTTGGTATGAACATATTGGACACTGCTTCCAATATGCAGCAGTAACTTACAGTAAAATACATGCAATAAGGAAAACAGTAAGTATCAAATTGGTGAAACACAGAAAAACACAGTGCAACAAAAATGGCCTTAGAAAACTCTAGAGGTGTAACCTGAATTTAAAAAATACAGGAATTTAAAATATGCAATTGTGTAAAAAAAGAAAACACAAGATAAATTATTCCAAAATATCTCATAGTTTACCATAAAATAGTTACTTGACCATTTAACTACTGCTCATTCTCTTGACAATCAAACAATATAAATATTTGACTGGAGCAACATTTCTGATGCAAAATTATCCAGAATCAAATAAAACTTGAAATCAGGAAATGCAAAGCAGGAGGAAGCTTAGGAAGTCTCTTCTGTAACCTCCTGCTCACAGCAAGTCAGCTTTGAGGTCAGACCAGGCTGCTCAGGGCTTCATCCTATCAGAACTTGAAAATCTGCAGGTTGGAAGACTACACCACCTCTGTGGACACCCTGTGCCTCTGCCTGACTAATCTTCATGGGGAAAAAAGTATATCCTGGAGGCTGGAACTCTTATGGAAATGTCAGTTAAAATACACTTTTTGTCAAGCACTTTCCCCCTCCTCAACTTATAGCTGTAAACCTGTGTGGGAGCTGATGCTCCAAGGTGAGATCTGCTGTAACCCTGTGGAGCAGCTGCTCACTCTACAGAAGTGCTCTGTCTCTCAAACATCAATCACACTGGAGCACACAAGTTAATACCTTACTCATTAAAATATTTTATTAATAAGCAAATAATAAAGACAGCAGCAAATATTTCATTACATGATCAAGTTTTAAAAATTCTCAGAGTAAACAGAAGCACTGCAAGCTAATTAGCTATGACAATGTCATATGCCCACAAGAAAAGCAGGTCAAATCTTGAAAGTAATCAGAACCATCTTCAGCCTTGTCTGAAATGGAAAACCATACACAAAATGAGGAAATCAACCTCACAATTAATTTACTATTGCTTAGTAAGGCCTCAGGAGTGAGGACTGACTTCTCAAATATCTAAATGCAGGTTGAGACAGTCACTGTGGCAATAAAAAACAAGAGAAGAAACATGAACATTTTAAGTCTGTATTGGGATAAAGTAATAATCTGAGCTTACAAATTTGCTGTTCGCTCCATTGATTGTAAAGAAGCACAGGACAACCTGTGCACTATGCCTCCCATCCTGTGCTTTACATCCAGAGATGTGTTCTTGGCCCACCACTTGTGTCCAGCAATACAAATTATCTTACATCTCTTTTACTGTGTCCTAAACACAAATAAGTGGGTTTGTTATGTTCATGCAGTCATTTCTGCTAAGCTCAAAATGGTAACTAGTAAAGTTACAGCTTTAATAAAAACAGCTTGTATACTGCATCCTCTATAAAAAACACAGGAGAATTAGCAGAATGACAGCTTAAAACTTCTGCATCTGTACTGTGAAGTTACATGACAAGCTAGCACAAATTCAGAGCTGCATAACTCAAACAGAGCGGGTGCAATGCACTGTTTCAATTTATTCCTACTATCTGCATTAACAGTAATGCCCCAAGGCTCCAGCTAAGATCAAAGTCCAACTATATTACAGAGTACAGATGTTCATAATAATACCTTGCAGTGGACCAAAACATGCCACTGCAGCATCTGAGATTGATCCTACTTCCGGGTGTATCCTGTGCTTTTCTATGTGGAGATGTTGTATCTCCTGAGGGAAGGGCAGCAGTAAAGCATAAACGTTGCATCTAAGCCACTGGATCTTTTCCTCTGTAGGGGACCAGAAGAGCAGATCATAGAATCATCAAATGGCTTGGGTTGGAAGGAACCTTAAAGATCATCTAATTCCAACTCAGATACCTGGGTTCCTTCAGCTACAGCTGTTACATTCACTACAGCTGAGTCCTAAAGAAGCAGATCTTGCTTCAACCAATGTATAAAACAAGATGTGGCAGCAGAGAGGTGAACTGGTTTACCAGAATAATCTGGAAGGTCATGGAGAAAGCCCAGACAGATACACTACACTATACTGTCTCCCAAACCATCTACTAAATCCAGATTTCTTATTTCGTACAGACAACTCATAAAATCAGGCACATACTTGTGCAGCAATACCAACAGACAGCATCAAACATCAGCAAGCAAAGCCATGGGTTCTCAAGTGCATGGTCTTGAAGACAAAGTAGGTCTCGGGTAAGTCTTACAGAACCAGGGGGAGGGGATAAAGGGGGAATTCTGCTGTATTCACTCACATTTAGATCACCATACAGGTATGAAAGTGCCAAGGGGAGGGAAAGGAGGAGCTTTCTTTTCCCTACATTGTGAAACAGTAACAGATACAAACTGAAGAGACCCTCAGGTCTCAGCTCACCGTGCAGTGATTCCACTTTGCTCAATACAACCTTCTTCTATCTGCAGTCACTGCTTTACAAATTAACCTGTCACAGTGACTGGTGGGGGAGGGCTTATTTTCTCCAGCGACAAACAGCTGATGTTTGCCTGTTTCAGATCCCTGCGTTAGCAAATACTGTTCAAGTGCTGAGTTCCTAAGCAAGTTAAAAAATGCATTATTTAAAATGTGATTGTGTTCCTGCATTGCACAATATTAATGTTGCTAAAGCTACTTAACGCTTACACATCTAATGCATTTACATAGCAATTTGATAAATTTTAACCAAACTTTTTAATAACTGTTTCTAGTCATTCATGAATTTGGCAAATTTGGACCAAATGTTTCATTTGCATGAATATCATGTGCATATATCATTGGTTGCCCATTCAGCCTCCTCTTCTGCATGACTAAAAATTTCTGCTTTTTATGAAGATCTGCTCTTCATTTGGTCTCTCCTGTTAGACAAGGTGCATCTCAGTCAGATTTCATTTGTGTTTTCAGTTTGGCAAGACCGGTGAGACATTCATCCCTCCATTTTCTCCTGGCATCCAGGACTTTTGGAACAGCTGGAATTTTTTCAGACAGTGCCTAGAAGTGAAAATTTAAGATAAGTAAATTTCACATTCTGAGTGAAAAGTTTTTCACCAGCATTTTTTTCCTCCTTTCCCTGTGTCAGACCAAGTCACCATCCACACAAATTATCATTTAGGCTATCACAAGAAATAGGTCACTAATTCTATGAGCGACTGGAAAGGAACCAACCTGTATGGGAATAAAAATGCTCTCACTTGGATAAGGTTATCCTGAATGTGGCAATGTAGATGACTACAGAAACAACAAAGCATCAGCCTCTTCCCTCATTTTGCTCCACACAGTTACTGTCTAGTCACCTTGATGACAATCTTTTATTAAGTAGAAAGGAGACAACCTGGCAATTTATGTTGCTGAAAATGTGTTCTGAATCAGATTCCTGTGAGTGGGTCCCCATAAATGCAGTGAGAGATATCATGTTTATAAAAACATTTTGTCTTACGAATACCAGTTATTATAAAAATGACAGGGGAAAACAAGGAAAAAAAGTATTTCTGAGTGCACAGTCAAAGTTGTCTTAGAAATGACAAGGAAAAAAAAGTTGCTTTGAGAGTGCAGATAGAGACCACAAGGTCATCTTTGCCAAAATAGGACCTGAGGTCTTAGGCATAAAAGGCAAGTGTTGAGAAACTGGGTAAAATGTGGACCTACTACCAATGACTGGCAAGCTGCAGTCACTCCAGAAAAAAATCAGAGGGAGGGACACAGGAGTAAGGTAAGGTTTCATCCCAATTAGAAGCTTCTGATTGCGAATGACTCCAAAATTATTATTGATTGTTACTATGAGCAGTCTATGTTATTTAAGCATAAAAGAGTAGCTTTTCTCAAAATGCATTAAAAAAAATAGGAACACAAAATACTATCTTCCAGACAGGCTGCCTCCATATTTGGAATTAATCTCTGACAGCTGATCAGAAATTATTCAACCCCTACACATATTCTTTAGTGAATCATTAAAAAAGACCTTTTGAAAAGGCAGAGTTAGGAAATTACAATACTTCAGTCAATTCCTATGGTCATTCAAAATGACTACATAGTGACTATAAACACATTGTGGGCCTAGAAATGTTAATACATAAACTAGATTCCAATCCAGAACAGCAATTAAACACATTTTATCTTTAAACATAAAAGTAACCTTACCAGACTGCTCACATGCTTCTCTTAAACATGTATTTGCACACATGACAAACTGGAACTCTGGTTTGTAAAGTATAAAATGAACACCCAGAAGAAAAAGTGCTACAGGTTTATGCAGGAAGATGGAGTAGGAGGAAGACAGGATGAATATTCATGTAGGAAAGGAGGCTGAGACTAATGCAATAAGAGGAGGGAAGTAGAAAGGAATAGCATGGATGATTTAAATCCCAATAACCCACAGCTGTTAGCAGCTGACTCTTCTGTCTAGTAATAATGCTACTGGTAATAATGTGACTGCTAGGTCACTTTCCCATGATGTATTATCCAAGGGCTTTCAAAAGGGACTCACATGCTGTACTGATCTTTTCCCTTAAAGTACACATTCACACAATAAATACAGACTACAGATGCCTCCAGCAGTAAACTGAAATAGCACAAATGTTAAAATAAAATGTTAAAAAAACCCCTAACGTTCTTTGTTCTGAATGTTGGTGTTTTTATCAACTCCATATTTACCTGATTGACTTTCTGCACAGTTTCACCTGAAAATTCTGGAACTGGCCCAAAGGTGTTCAGAACAAGTTTCATTCCTTCAGCATATCTTTCACAATAACTTGAAACACCTGAAAATAAGAGTGAAAAGTTACATTTCAACAGAAATTCCTATTTAAAGTCAGTAAGGGTGCCTGTGCTTAAGCATTGTCTTAAATCAGAGACCCAAAAAAATGGACTGCTCTTATGATTAAGACATTTAATTGTCATCACGGAAAAATGGATTTTATCCGCCCCATTTCCATTAAGGTTCATGGAAAAATGATTTAGGACATGGCTGCATTGCAAAACCAATGAATGTCACATACCAGCAGAAAATGCTGTGTGAGGGTGTAGTGCACGACCATGAATATACCTGTGCTTTGTTACTTGTGACAGGAAAACTTCCCTGACCAGGGACCATGAGGAGAGCACTCTCACCTCTCCTCCCGGTCAGTGAGTGTCATATCTTGAAGCATTCCTGTCATTACTTCTATTTATTAACTGGAGTGTATCAAGGACAACATGGCTCAGGGGGAAAGTGTTAAAGGCATGGAGACACAGGTGGCCTCCAGTGAAGGAAAAATGCTAAAGGAGGAACAGATGGATCTTGCAGATCAGTATCTTGCAACCCCTAACTGGGATTAGAGACAAGGTTTTGGCTTTTTTAACCCTCTCTGATGGTTGAGGACTTCTAGGGGGAGACAGGATTCACCTGGCAAAGTGGAGAAAAGGCATCTTTGCCAAAACCCTGGCCCATCTGATGAGAAAAACCTTATATCAGGGGCAACTGAAGTGTGTGGGGATGGCTCACACAACTGGAGAGATAGGTGCTGCAGGAAAGACAAGGAGGGGGTGTGCTATCTCTCTAACGGGGCAGCTCAGATCTGTGGAGCTATTCCATGGGAAGGGTGACTGCCTGAGTGAGAGCCTGTGGACAGGCCAGTAAAGCATCCTCCAAGGGCAGAAACAGTCCATACTGATATTCAGGACAACAAGTACATGTATTAAGAGGCTTGCTTGGATGAGCTCCAGTGCAAAAAGGTGTCATACAGCAGGTGGAAGCAGGGACAGGCTGTAAAGAAGAAATTAAAAACACCACCTATGCATATAGGAATGGTGTCAGGAAAGCCAAAGGTCACCTCCAGTTGAAACTTGCAAGGATGTCAAGGGCAACAAGATGGACTTCTACTGTTAGTAATAGCCCTTAATGTTACTAGCATGCCCTTGCAAGTCTACTTTCTACCATACTTTAAACATTAAGTCAGTCAATGCACCAATGTCATCACAAGATCTTCAGATGACTGAAGGCAAATATTGCACTCATCTTCAAAAAAGGTCCAAAATAATCACAGGCCAATCAATCTCTCTTCTGTCCCTAAGAAAATCAAGGAGCAAGTGCTCTTGAAAGAAATTCCTGGACATAAGAATGAGAGTGTGACTGTGACAATCAGCACGTAGTCTCCAATGGTGTAAGTCATGTCTAACTGATCTTGCTGCCTCCTGTGATTAAATAATTGTTTGTGAAAAATAGGAAAGTAGTGGATATCATTACCTCAGCTTTAGAAAGGCATTTGACGTGGTCTTTCATGATATTCTTGTATCCAAGTTAGGACATTAGGGTCTGTCTGTTTGGACAACTAGATGGACAAAAAATGGGAGTCTCAGAGGTAGTGGTCAATTTGCACTCCACCTGCAGGCCAGCAAAAATGGAGTATTGCAGGAACCTGTCCTGAGGCTGGTACTGCTTAACAAAACATGCCCATAAGGTTTGTAAATAGTATCAAACTGTGTAGGAGTGAAGCTAGAGGGGTATGGACCAGCTGATACATTGAAGGGCAGGACTGCCCTTAGAAAGGTTGGAGGAATGAGCCAATATAAAACTTTAACAAGGACATATGCAAGATCCTGCACCTCAGAAGGAAGAGGTCCTTGCAACAACACAGGCTTGTGAACTCCAAGAACTCCTGGTAGTGGCAGGCAGCAAGCTGCACAGGAACCAACAGTGTGCCCTGGCAGCAAAAAGGGCCAGCAGCCTAGGCTGTGTTAACAGATTGAAGTTATTTAACAGTAGACTGAAGGAAGCAATTAACACCCTTTACTCAGCACTCATTAGACTGCATCCAGAATACTGCATTCAGTTTGGGACTCCCCAGTACAAAAAACCACTGACAAAACAGAGCAACTTCAGCAGAAGCCACCCAAAAGGTGGGGCCTGGAGCACTTGTCCTGTGAAGAGAGGCTGGGGGATCTGGGTTTGTTCAGCCTGCAGGAGAGATGGCTTTAGGGGAACCTACCAGCAGCTTGCACTGCTGCAGCAGAGCCTGTGGGGAGGTCAGTGAGCACACAGAGTCAGGCTCTTTACGTTTGTTGGACAGCAGAAAGACAAGGGATGACAGGCACAATTTGATATGACGGGATCAGACTGGACAATCAAGCACTGGCACAGGCTGCACACAGAGGTTGTGCAGTCTCCACCTCTGGAGTTTTTCAAGACTATATGAAACCCTGAGAGCTTGGTCTGACCTTAGGACCTTCACACAAGATCTGTGAAGCTCTTAAAACACATGGTCAGAGAACTTGAGAACCAGCTAACTGGTAATAACAGGTAAAATGGCAGCCAAGCAGTCCTTGGCTGATTTACAGAAAGACCCAGCTTCCCTCAGCTCCAGTAGGAATCTCAAAACAATTAGTTTTGAGGCCCTAGAGAGTATGAAATCATACATGCACCAAAAAGAGAAATTAATCACTTAGCCAGACATACATATTTAGTAGACTTTTTAGTGTTATTAACTACCTCATGATCAAGAAAGGATAAGGATAAGCCTTTCCCTATCAGGACGTCAGGAACTGCATCACAACAGTAAATGAGCACTGCTTGTCTGGCAATAAACTAGCTGATACTGATGAAATCACAGAATCAACTAAGTTGGAAAAGACTTTGAGATCATTGAGTCCAGCCTATCACACCTATGTGGATAATCCTGATGATCAGATCACCGCAGATCTGAGAAGTTCTGGACATCTACTAAAGACTTCTGAGAACCATGGAGACTGAAGAATTTGCATACTTAATTCTCTTTTCATTAGCTAGTTATAAACATGCAAAAGACAAAGGCAAGCAGTTACAGTTACCAACTCTTCCATGAAGACTCAGGACATTGTGCAGACTGAGAAGCATGAACAAAAACTGCTCATGGTCTTACCAACCCACAAAATGCAGGAAATATAAGTGGTCAGGCCTGACTATCACAATAAAGAATGCAAATCAGGTCATAAATCATTAAGTGATCTCTTTCCTCAACAGTTCCCTGGAATACACTGCTGTATGAAATCAATACTTTAGAAGTCACACTTGTCTAACCCTAAAATGGTTGAGGTTGGAATGAATGAATGGAAACTTCTGATTACCGCCAACTATGTATCATAAACTACACCACTTAGACTGCTCAACACACCTGAAATCGCTGAAGTACAGGGTTTCTGAAAGGCCTCTGAGGTCAGTAGGAGGATGGAGAACACTCTTTTTTCTGGGCCAAAGAAGAACTTTCAAAGGACAAAGCCTCAAGGAAGTACAAAATTTCCTTCAGCACTCTGAAGTCATGATGAGCATCAGCTAAACAACTGAAAGGACAGAACAGAAGAATATGTCCATTGCATAAGAGCAATGTAGAGAGAGTACTCCACTCTTTTAAAAATGGACTAGAAACATTGTCCAGTATCTGAAGGAAGGAGGAGGCTCTCAGAAAAACCGCAGCCTTGTTAAATAGCTTGAACCTATATTTGGTGCCAAGAGTGTGACAATCAGCATTCAGTTAGTCTCATTCCTTGTGTTATCTACCCATGGAGCGTATACAATATGGCATGTTCCAGCTTTCCCCAACACAAGAAGGAATGCCAGCTAGTCATACAGGTATACTGGTTTTCTACTTATACAGAAAATTTGTATTTTGCTCAATTTTCTTGATTGACACACAGCCAGAAACCTCCAGATTGCTTAGTGGGCTTCAAAACATCCCTGGCAGGAAGTGAGGTTCAGGAAGAGAAGCATTACTGTGGGATGTGGAACAAGCTGTGATATCATCCTATCTCTTCACTGGGGGAAGAAGCAGAGACCATCATCCACTTCCATAAGCTCTCTGGAAAGGACCACTGGTTATTAGGGTTTTCTGACCATACCCTGCCATTAGCTTAAGTGTTTACTTTTTACATTTTAACAGCTGGGCTCAAAGACTTCAGCAGCTGAAGCCAACCCAGACTGACCTACTGGGGGTATGTTATCCACATGAGCAATCCAGGGAACCCAAGACAATGCTTTACAAGACTCATGCACCAGCCACAAGACAAAGATGCAACTTGCTCATGTGAGCTATGTCTTCTAACAGTGAGGAGTCTGAGCAAAAATGTTCCCACATCATGCAACATCACAGAATGTTCCCAGATGCAGAAGTAGAAATGACTGAGGCAGAAAAGTGCAGATTTATTCTGCCAGCAGCTGTTGCTAGCTGGACAATGACAAAATAAACAAAGGCAACTCAGTCGAATATAGCAATTCAAGCAAATCTCCACGAGCAACTGGCAGCAGAAGGAATGGTAAACTGAGTAGTGTCTGTTATTATAGTTATTAGCTATTATAGTGTCAGGCAGCAGTCATTGTGGTGTTTACCCAATTGACACAGGTCTATGACACTTAGACTGAATAGTTTAGATTTGGTACTTTTCCAAAAGTCAACGGGAACCTTTCAAACATCTGGTAAGCTTGTGCAATAATACCATAGATCTGAGTAGTTTTGATTGTGGTAGTAATGAGAAGGCAGACTAGAAGAATGTGCACCAAAAATCTTTTCCACAAGCCTCAAGTGCATTAGTGTCTTGGGAAAGCTGAATGCTTGGATGTGGCTGAACCATTTACCTGCTGAGTATGAACTCCTGAGCTGGACATGGCCTTTAAAGCTCACTCAGCCAGCTAGACCTGGAAATCAAGCTCCTACTGGCAGTTCACCTACTGCTTGAATGAATCAGAACAATTTCTGGGTGGGTGTAGCTCATCATGCAGCAGAGACGTGCCAAATGCAGGCTGGGTAGCACAATTCACCCACTGCGTGTGAAAAGAAGCCTTACGCAATGTCAGCAAAAGAGGAAAAAGTGAAGAAAAAGTTAGGGGTCTAGAGAAGAGCAGCAGCATTAGTACAGCTGCTATCAACATTGTGGCTGGCATGGTAACATGCAGGCACATATGCTGCAGGCCAAGCAGGAGGTGGGCACTGCAAAATCTTTCAAGTCTCAAGTGAAGTCAGTAGACCAAAAATTAGAATACACACACAATCTCACTCAAGGATTAAAAAAATCAGTAGTTCAAATAAATAACTCAAGATAGTTTTCCCAGCCTGAAATGCAACTTTAATTTGATTCCAGTAATTGGTATCAACTGATTGAATGCCTTCTTGAAGCTGGCTCTTAAGCAATAAGGAATATTTCTGAAAAAATCACTTTGCTTTTCAACTGCAAATTCATAGCAAATATTTGACTCCAGGCCTTTAGACTTAGGAGTCCTTTGGCTCAAGGGTCAGGGCTATTCCAAAGGTGGATAAGAAGAGCCCTTGGCTGGAGTATAGGGACAAGAAGGAAAACAAGACAGAATTTCTTTAATCCTTGTTGATACTACCCAGGGAGCAGCTTAAGCTGGAAGAATTAGCACTGGCAAACAGTATGAAACAGACAGGAGCACCTGGAAGATGGAAAAACAGCAAGATGGTAAATGGGGTTGATAAAAACAACTGTCTCTCCTTGTGGGCCACTGCTGTGCCCATGCTGTGCCTCGTTATCTCCAACTGGAGAGCGACACAAGATGCATCTGGGACAGAGGAAAAGGATGATAGCTTCCTCTTGTCTGCGTGGTTTGCTGGCTCCCTATCTAAACCTTCCCCTTTCTTGCATATGCTCACCTCATCAATGTTGGAGGAAAGAGGCCATGGGAGGAGGCAGATGTTGCAGCAGGCAACTGAGAACTGTGAACACAAAACAAACAACCCCAGGGAAGGTAGGAATTTCCTGAATCTTCCTTCCACCACTTAGTCACAGCTATGGCAGGGGGTGAAAGAATACAAATGAGTTACAAAAAGTTCTAAGGGGGCAGTATATGCAAGATTATAGAGATGGAAAGGGGAATATTCTATCTTCCTTGAAAATCCCAAACTCTCTCAGCATTTCTGACTTCTACAAGACTGTGTTACCACAAGGTAGACAAAGGCATTGATTCAAGGCTCTTCAGCTGCCCATAGGTATCTAGGACACACAAGGCTCCAATAAGGGAATAAGCTGCTGCTTATTCAGTTTCGATGAGAGTCCAGACAGTTTCCAAAATGGCTAATGAACTGTCCCACAAGAATTTGTTCTAATAACCACACTTAAGGTTTGCAAATCCTTACCTGAGAACTTGCACTGGTGTGGTGCAAATATGGTTACTGCTGCAATGCCTCTAGTTGCATCACCAAGATGAACACAGTATTGATGAGGAAAAGGGACTCAGGACAGATATTTAGCTCAGAAATATGCATTAAGTGCTTCACTGCCCTGAGAGAAGACACAAGTGAAGTTCATAAAGAGGACAAAGACTGCAGCAGTAGGAAAACAGAAGTGAAAACAGTATAAACGTAGTATATTCATGCATTATAGTTTGTAAGCACCTTAAAGTATCAGCTTCTTGTATGTTTTTTCATCCCTTTCTCTTCACAAGAAAGGCAACAGGCATGAGAGCTGAAGGATACAAGCAAGAAAACTTGGTAAACCAGCCTAGCAAGCACTGAGACACTTGTGAGAGAGAATGAGAGTCAGGAGCAAGTCTCACTGGCATGGACAGGGAACATGCCAAAGAGAGGGTGCTCCACCATACTGAGTATTAACCTGATGACTTTCAACCTGATGAGCAGCATATTAAGATACTGTAATGACTTAAAGAGAAGAGGCATGATGGTCAAGCCACTGATGCAATAGCATCAACAATTTGAAAAGACTGGGGTGGGGTCGACTTTAGCACATAAAATCGAAGAAGACGCTGCAGTGAAAGATGAGTATGGATGGTAACAGGAAAAAAAGGCATATTTTAACAGAAAAAAGGGAACATTGTGGAGGAATCTGACATGGTTATATTATGTTCAAAGAAACAAAAGTCCCAAACTTATTAAATTATAGAGGTATTACATTTCTAGACATTACAGCTCCAAGGGCAACTTTCTAAATGTAATCCTATCTTCATCAAGGGTGTGCCTGAACACAGATGCATGCTCTGAGCTAGGGCGTGAATTCACAGGACATTTTGTACACTACATTAATTGCCATATGAGTTCACTTACAGCTCTAGTCACTTGGAACTACACTGAAAATTGGTAGGACCAAAAAAAGTTTTATTCTTGTTGTGCCAGTGTTACCATCTCAACAACAATGCACAAGGTATTTCTGCAGGCCTGCTGTGAGCTCGATCAAGGAATTAAACTGCGTCATTATGAACTGCTTATTTTCTTACATCAGTTTCAAACTTGGGATGAATTCCTCAGTCTGAGCCACTTGGTAATCACACACACTCATTAATGCATCAAGATGCGCTCTTTGGGAGCCATCTATAATGACTTGAGGAATAAAGCACAAAGAATTCCTGTGCAAAGCCATGTGTTCCTTTCAGAAAGCAGAGGGAACTACTTTACATGTAAGAGCCCATAGAAGGAAACTGGTGCACAGCAGCCATTATCCTGAAAAATTCACATCTTGACTTACTGCATATAAACTCTTTCATACAGAAAAGCCCTGCAGCTCCACAGAGGCAAACAGCAGTTCTAGAAGGGCTATAAACTGCTTTCTTGAGCCTACTGGGAAGGGAATTGAATGCATGTAAACACATATTAAATATATGGTGGGTTTATGAAAATTAAAAGGCTTTGTATGATTACATACCACTGTGATACTCCATCTCAGTAGTACCCTCTTATAAGTATCCTGAATTGGGTTGAGATATTTTATTATCCTAATACATAACACATATTCTAAACAGAAAAGAAGGCAGTCTTCCTTTTCTTAGATGTTACTACCTTAGACATTCTCACACCTGCTGACCAACTTGCAGTACAAAAGCTCCTGAACTGGGTTAAAGCTTGGTTTGCTCCCTGTACAGCAGCACTGAAGTAGTGGCCATAGCAATGGAAATAATCTCTGCTCTTGAACCAGCCAGCATATCTGTTTAGAACAATTCTTAGAAACCACACTTGGCTATGTCTTGCCCAACAAAACAAGTAAAATTTCCTTCCTTTGAACTATGACTTATGATTCTCCACTCTTTCCTTTTCATATTTTGTGCTTTTCACACAGCACAATCATTCTGCTCCTATCACCCAAAACCAATTCACCTGGCAGGTGCTTCTAAGATGAGCAAGTATTCTCACTTTCTGTAAGAGAAACACAATTTTGATAATGAAGACTCATTTCTAGCTTACTGGATATTTGTACTTTCTTTATGGGGACCATACATCAGACCCAATTTCCACATAACTCCTATAGACATCTGTATGAATACCTCAGTGAGTGACAGGTAGAATGTAATCCTGGAATGGTGTTTATATAAATGCAGGAGAGAAAACAGCAACAAAGATCCTTCAACCTCCCCCAATCCAGCTCTTCTACTAATATTGGCAGTTTAGATCAAGTTCCAATTATAGCCCACCGAATAACCTACTAATAAAATAACTGATCTAAGCCAATTGTGAAATACATAGGAAGAACTTTTGCAGCAAACCTGTAAAACACAGGATATTATAGTCTAGCCTCTGCTTCTATAGATGATTGTTTGCAAGGGCTTAAAAAAAGAGAGAGAAGAAACCAGTTTTCTCAAGAAACAAGATACTAGGAGATACAATCTCACTGAGGCTGGACCATCTTCACTATATTCACAGACTGCCCAGTACATGTACAGGTGGGATGTTGTGTCTGCTAACATAAACCCACAACAGTAAACAGGCAAACTGACTGTAGTGAAGTCTACTATCTTCCTTGTAAAAGACTTAACAGCATTTGTCGTGATGCTGGCATGTGAGATTATAAGAGGACAAACTCAAAATCTGAAACAGATATCGACATTAATTTTATTTGATGAAATCAACAATCAACTTTATATTATTATGCAATTTGGGTATGTTTTTTCCTCCCCAAAGCAGTTTCCTTCCTGTCTGCTGCAATTCAGTCTTCAAACTGTTGTTGCTGTCTCTGCTCCTTTTAATTACTTGATGCTGTCATTTTATTCCATGTTCAAGACTGTTGGCTCACTGCCATATAGTCAGCATTCTTAATATTCATGCATTGATTAAATGATAACCTAAAGTGGCCTAGATAATAGGTTTGATAGGATCATTTATGAATATGGAGGAAAGGATGTAAGAACTAACAGAGGCAAAAAGTGACATTAGCCCATAGGAAGTTAAGGGGAAGATCTTGATGTATGCATCCCACAGGGAAAGAAGAAACACTGATCTCAAAAAAAATAATTGGAATAAATTTATTCAAATCCAAACAACAATGTCACATCACCATAACAAAACAAAACAAAAAAAGAGGGACTCTCCCTCTACAAATAACACTATTTATAACACTATTTTCTCCCACATGCTTCCTTCATCCTTCCTCATTGATTAACCAAGAGTTTAAGAATGCAGGCAACTAATATCTTATAGCTGTAAAAAAAGGCAGCTGCTATGAAGCTGGTGAAGCTGACAGGCTAATGAAAAGGACAGAGGCAGTTTCTTGTACCTACCTTCACTTCCTTCCTTTAATAATAAAAAGACAGTGTTAGTACAATGCATCAGAGAAGGCTGTCATAGAATCATGAAGTTGTTTAGGTTGGAAAAGACTTGTAAGATCAAGTCCAACTGTTGACCCAGTACTGCCAAGTTCACCAGCAAACCATGTCCCTGACTGCCACATCTACATGTCTCTTCAATACCTCCAGGGATGGTGACACAACCACTTCTCTGGGCAGCCTGTTCCAATACTTAACAACCCCTACCATGAAGAATTTTCCCTGATATCCAATCTAAACCTTCCTTGGTGCAACTTTAAGCCATTATTTCCTCCTGTCCTATCACTTGTTACCTGGAAGAACAGACTGATCTCCACTTGGCTCCACCCTCCTTTCAGGCAGCTGTAGAGAGTGATGAGGTCCCCCCGAGCCTCCTTTTCTCCAGGCTGAACACCCCCAGCTCCCTCAGCTGCTCCTCACAGGACTTGTGCTCCAGACCCTTCCCCAGCTCCGCTGCCCTTCTCTGGACACGCTCCAGCCCCTCAATGTCTTTCTTGCAGTGAGTGGCCCAGAACTGCACACAGGATTGGAGCTGTGGCCTCACCAGTGCTGAGTAGAGGGGGACGGTCACTGCCCTGCTCCTGCTGGCCACACCAGTGCTGATCCAGGCCAGGATGCCATTGGCCTTCTTGGCCACCTGGGCACACCCTGGCTCATGTTCAGCTGCTGTTTGCCAGCACCCCCAGGTCCTTTTCCACCAGGCAGCTTCCCAGCCACTGTCCCCAGCCTGCAGCGCTGCCTGGGGTTGTTGTGACCCCAGTGCAGGACCTGGCACTTGGCCTTGCTGAACCTCATACAATTGGTCTTGACATCCAGCATGTCCAGATCACTCTGCAGGGCCTTCCTCCCATCCAGCAAATCAACTCCCACCCACCTTGGTGTCATCTGCAAATTTACTAATGGCACACTTGATCCCTTCATCTAGATCTTCAGTGAAGATATAAAACAGGACTGGGCCCAGCACTGTACCCTGAGGAACATCACTTTGTGACCAGCCCCAAGTTGAATGTAATTCCATTCCCTACCACTCTAGGCCCAGCCATCCAGACAATCTTTGACCCAGTAAGCAGACAGTTTCTCCAGGAGAATGCTGTGGAAAATTGTGTCAAAGGCTTTACTAAAATCCAGGTAGACAATATTTTTTTCCTCATTCACTAAGCAGATCATCTTGCTTTAGGTGGAGATCAGGTTAGTCAAGCAAACCCTTGGCAATGAAGAGAAGGTCCATATTATCCCACATTATGTGAAGCAATACTGGGCAACCAAAGAGAAGTTGGCACTGGCACAGAATTATGAACATAAGCCATTGCATGTCCTGCCATCAGCAATTTTGATTTAAACTGATGAGAGCAAGAGCCTGAGTCACTCTGTGAGCACATAAACAGGAGCAGCTCTAGACTCAGAGACAATGTATCTGCAAGTGCAGGAGTGAAGCAATACTTCTCATAACCCAAGTTACTGAGCCAGCCGACAAGGTGCTGTTGTGGAAATGGTTCTGTGCACAAGTGTAGTGCAGCACTGCCTAGAAGATCCAGCAGCAGAGCAGGAGCCTACCACGTCAGGGACCATACAAAAGCAAAATAAAGACACAGCCCATAATATAAAGAGCTAGTATTTAGCTGATCTTAACTTTTTGAAGTTTTTGTGTTTTGTTAAAGTCTTTGCTCAAACCTTTGTGACGCTGATCCATAATTTTTATTTTACGCAATTCACTTTTTATTTACCTGGGATTCACATATACTATTCAAAAAACATCTAAAAGTATTAATTATGCAAGACAGATGTCAAACTGTTACTTGACTGTTTTGTCAAGTCAGCTTTGTATGCACAGGATTTTGCTGACAAAGTAATTTCATTTCACTCAGGATATAAGCTTAAAGAACAGCAGCTCCAGGGATATTTACAAATTCAGCTTTGCTACAAATTCAGCAGCAGGGGGGTATTAATCTATGGAAAGTAATTTTCTGTTGACACTGGATTATCAGCTAAACTTTTTCAATATTTTTTTTTTTTTTACCTGACACTCAGACAGTTCTGAACTATGGCTACAGCAATGTTATCAAAGTATGGTGGGATGAATCTTGGAAAAAAATTATTACACAGCTAGTGTTTTAATAGGTTGCCATCTTTCATCTGATCATTTGTAACAGGATAATCAATATCCATTTCCTTCCAGTGACCTCACACTTTAAATAAGTTTTCCTTACCATTACATTAAAAAAAGAGACAAGTCATAGTTGCAGCAATCCTAACCTGGTTTGTTACGTAACATTTCCAGTCTTGTGCAAAGCAAGCTTTCCCTTCATATTCATAACATTTTACACTACCTACCTTCTGCGTTAAGATGCATGGTTTCCAGAGGTCCAATAAATGCGTATCGCATTCCCAATCCATCAGACATCACAAGGTCTAGATCAGTAGGAGATATTACTCCTTCCTAAGCAGCAAAAGTACAACAGGAAGGAAGACTGGTGAATGTTTGCTTTTAACACAAAATTTCCCATTTTTTGTATATAATTAAAAAATTAGGGAAGTAATAAAAACTAAGGCTAGAAATAGCAGTTAAGATTTCAAAGAGAAAAACACAACTATTTGCCAGAAATGTCTGTCTACTATGTAAGCCTTCCTACGGTTCAGCATAAGCATTCATTCCTATCTCTAGGACTGTACTTCATAGTCCCAGAAACTGAGAATTGGAGAAGAAAGCAAGCATGACACTCTTAATAGCACATGGCCAAAAGAGTTTATATCAAATGCAAGTACTATACCAACCCTTTTAAATACAGGAATTTTGGCTAAATGCTACACCTCCCTTCATATTCTCTTAGTTCTGGATTTTTGGGCAGAGTCCCAATTAGCAGAACAGTGGTGCACCAGTGGGTACTGCTCCTGAGGCCACCTGCAAAAAAGGTTGGGTCCAAACACACAGGCAATGCAGTCACCACTCCCTTCCACAAAATTCACCCAACATTCAATCTACTCAGCCTCAACCTGCCCAGGGTTCTCAAGTTCATTGACAGCCTCACATCTCAAGAGCTGGGAGGACACGGAGCAAGCAAAATGAAGCACTTCTAGTGATAAAAGTTGAGCATTGCTATTCCACCCACATGCAGCACTTACAAGAAAACCAATGCCTCCATCAGGTTGGGGCAAGCACAGAAAGGCTTGTAAAAAGTGATTTACAGTTCTTTACCTGAACAGATGTACTTGAGAAGAATACTATTTATTATATGAGGTTGTTTTCCACCTACTAGAAAGATATGAATTAATGAAGACTTGTTCTAACCACTTTCATCAGGTTTCAAGAACTTGTCCTCTTTATTCCTAGAGACATGAAAACATTTTCATGTTTTCATAAAAACGTAAAATTTCACCTTCCTTCTGGGGAAGGTGGAAGGGATGCTGAATTGCTTCTAATTTATCTTTTTACCCTACTCTGAGGTGTCCAGCCTACTCAGTGCCTCTTCCTTAACAAGCCCCTTTAAGCTTCAGAATACTCATACTCATTTACTCATCTGCTTGGACAAAACCACATAATTTTTGGTTAAATTTCTCTCGTGCAAGGCCCTGTCTGAATGCCCCTTTGTATCACGCAGTCATGGGCTAGACTTACGGGCACGCAGGACAGCTCTTCTGATCTATAGTAGACATTGACATCTGAGCTAGACATCTAGACTCTCTTTATAATCACCAGGGAGAAAAAGGAAATCAGCATCCTAAAGCAGGCATCTGGAGTAGGTAAGATGAGTTGTGTCCTAAAAGGCCCTAATTCTTCTCACCAATTGAAAGATGAGTAAGAAGCTTAGATATCACTGTCTACATTTTCAAGATCCCATCTTAAATGAGTTCAATCTCACCCACAGTGTCTTCCTGTGTCCATGATTTACATAATCTACTGCTACTTTAAAAGACACTTAAAAGCCACAAATCAACATAACTTCTACAGCTGGCCACAGACATCAAGTTTCATCATCTCAGGCTTAAACTGAGACTTCTGTAAGACAGCCTTAAGACTCAGCCTATTAGTAGGCATTGTTCCCATCAACCAAGCTGGTCTGAATCCCTGTTGCAGAACTCTACTTTGAAAAGGAAAAACTGACATAATTATAAGATCTACCTACCATATATGGAACACACAGTTCTCCTAACAATTAGCCATAAAATGGCAGGGATAAGAAAGCATTATTTTCTTCAAATTAAAGGTCAGGTAAGACCATGTTTCATAGACATGGTAAGGTAACTCATCTAGAGGCAGACAGAAAGGTCTGCATAAAGACAAAACTAAACAAAAACCTCAGAGAGAATTCAGATTACAGACCAGCATCAGGGTAACTAACACAGGCACCATACGTTCTGTGAAAGCTTTTTCCCCTGACATGGCAATGCAACTTCTCTGAACAACATCAGCAAAGTCAACAAAAGTGTTCTTCTGTAGGGAGTGCTTCATCCAAACAATGAGTTGTGCTGGTAAAGCTGTGCTTGATGAGTGGTTCCCCCCTGCCCCTCCCCGGCTGACATGGATTTGTGGACAAAAGACTAACCACAAATTCCAGACAAGCATTTGAACCACAGCGGCAGTTAAAAACTGTAAACATAATGTTTAAAGAGTTAACAGGCTCTTGAAGTACTTCAGAATCATCACAAATTAATTTCCAAATTAATAAGTTACTTTCTTTGGATACCATAGTCCTCATACATTTGAAGACCAGGTGCCCTCAGAATCATGAGTGCTTTGCTCTTGGCCTTTTGCTATAGCTGCCATTTGATGTTTGCAGGGGGTAAAAGGCAAAAATTGTTGCTACCGGAAGGAAACCATGACAGATCCCTTCAGCTGAGGGATACAGTGTTCCATAAAAATGAACTCAGCTTCTTCTTGTCCAAAAGACCCTTCTTAAGAAAAGTTTTTTACTTCTCTTCATAAATTAAGAACACATAAATGATAAACAAGTTAGACCTTCCTACCCTAGGCACTAACCCTACTCGCATTTATGGTAAGGAGATCATCAGTTGGTGGAATGATTCACCAGGCTGCAAGGTCAGCAAGGTGTCTTCTACCAGGATTGATGTTTATGCTAAGAACTAAACAAGAAGGAGTTCCTATCCGATTTCACTAAGTGTAGGTGTGATTAATCTTTCCAAGGGGATTTTTCATCCTGGATTACTCTTCTGGTAAGCCTCTGCCTCCAGCACTTGTCAGAGGGAAGAGGAAGTATGGTAGGAGTTCACTAGAAGCTCTTACAGCTACAGAATTAAGATTAAAACAAATTCCACCAAAATCCTCCGTGACCCCAATGGGCAGTCAAATTTCAAAATCTAGACTATCTCAGAATCCTCCACACTTCTTACAACAACATTTATATACCACAATCTCATTTTCCTAGAGATTCTAACCTCCAGTGATACCACAGGATTATCCTAATGAACCTTTGGTACTTTATTAGTGCTTCTTCCTATGCAGGGACACTTTTCACCTTTCCAGAAACCTGTGGTGGTTCTGCAGTCTCCAGCATTAGGCTCTGACCCAACCTGCTTGGTTTTAATCAGCAGTCTTTCTTTTCATCTCTGAGTCACACCCACATCGCAACTTCTGTCGTGGACTTGGTTTGTAATCACACCAAATGTAAATGGCCAAAAAACATCACAATCTTACTTTTTCTGATTCTACCAATTCACCGTGTTCTCCTACTCACTCCAGTCTGTTAAAGAGTTATTTTGGACTTCACTGCTTCCTGGACCACATACTTTCTGTTTCCAAATCTGCCACTTCATCCTCTGTATTTCCCAAGTTCAGTATTCTTTTTTTTTTCCTCTAATTGCCACTAATACATGCATTCTGTCTCAGCAGTACTTGTTACACCCTCCTCTTCATTATCACTTCAATCAAGTCCCTTCCATCTACACCCTGATCTTTTTCCAGTCCTGTCATTTTGAGCAGATGACTTTACTCCTATATCCCTCTACATCTTTCCATTTCATAATGTTTAAGAAACTTGTTGTCCTACACACTTCACACCTCCTTGCTTTGCTGGCCTTTATCTTCCTTCTTCCATGGCACCCTCGCTCACCTCACCTCATCCTGTAAGAAACAGTATCAACACTATTTCTCTTCCTATCCCCTTAAACTTCCTTTTCATGATATCTCCCCTTTTATGAGGCACTGTAACTAAATGTTTAATCCTATACCTTATCTTCAATATTTTGCAAAAAGCGTCTGAATAACACTGTAGTATAAATAATAGTAAGGAATTTGGACTTTGAAAGTCTTGCCAGCATTTAAAGCCTGCTAAGCTAGTCACTTGAGAAAAGAGAGGTACATAAATTAATGATTGAAGCCAATGCACCCAAATGCCACAAAAACAAACTAAAATGGACACATAGCCAAACAATGACTTTATTTTCCAAAAGATTAACAAAAATTGAACAGCTGCCCGTTCTTCTCATGTTTGACAATGACTATAACATCAAAGAAAATCCACTTTAAAGAAAAAAAACACATTAAGACAGTATTAAAATCTTATGCAGAGATAAGTAGAGTACTTACACAATCCATCCTGTAACAGTTTTAACAGTTCCTAAAAGCAGCTGAAACTCCTAAATTATATCAAGGTTAAAAAACTGTCATGCTCCACCTGCTATCTGTGCTGCTGTATTTTATGACCTCCTTGCAAATTGCAGGTGATACTTAGGAAAATATTTCAAAAAGATTTCACTCAGTAATCCACAGTTAAATTACAATCTTAGCTACTCGCAGTAAGGCTTGAGACTCCTGAACCTGAAGTGTTGGTGAAACTGTTTGGTTGTTAATTTTCTAGATTATATTAACCAAAATTTTACTTGCAGAACAAGATAAAGTCAAGCTAGTTAATTAACAGCCCTTGCAACATAATCCTAAACTATCGGTAAAAGTACAAAAGTAATGATGTCTATAGTGCACAGTGTGCTTCCCAGGCAAATAAAGGCACTAAGCTTCTGCTCCAAGAGTTATGAACAAAATCAGACACACCAGTGACCAGTGTCAATGGAGATGTGAGAAAGCAAATAAATGGTAACAAAGAATAACAGAGAATACAGTTTGAGGTATTTTTCCTGTTACTGGCTAAGGGTTATTCTAATGGTTCCAAACTGGTCATATAAAAATTTAGCGTTGATAAGAGAGGACTAAGGATCTTCAACCTCAATATCTCACAGAACTTCTTCTCATCTTTATCAGCTTTGCAACATTTCTACCAGAGCCTTAACAATTGAATACATGAAAAAGAAACCTACATGAATGCCAGTTTCAGATAGGCTATAGGTCCTACAAAAAGTTCTCAGATACATGACCTTAAAGAGATGGGAGTGCTCTCAATATCTGCTTTATCATGGAATAAATGTGGAGCATGAGGAGACAGAGATAACTGATACAAGAATTTCCTGCCACAAACACCTACACTGCCCAAATGCTTGTGACTTGCAAGTCAAAGCAATCTTTGAAAAGATATCTTGTCACTAAAAGACTAACTCAGACCCCAAATTAAACATCTCTTTGTAGCACTCTTGCTTCAAAGAGAAGCACTTGTTTGAATTACATCTTTTAGACCCATAAATTAACCCATGGTCTTTGCTTCTAAGTTCTTGTAAAGTCAAACTTCTCCATTCTGTAATCTACATTCCTAATTATCCACATAAATTTCTCAGCATTAAACGGTACATCTCCAAATGAGTTTTCTTTCTTCTGCTTTCCAACAAATTGGATCTCAACTTTCAAGCCTATTAATTTTTTACCACTTTACCACCACACTTCCCACTCCCACATTCAGTCCACTCCTGCATTCAAAGCACTCATTTTGTGCCCAGCTGTAAAATCCCAGCTTCCCTGTGTGTGCAGCTGGGAACCCCAGCACCTTCAGCAAAGACAAACTGTATCCCAGTACTCAGGTTTCTCATTGCTACTTTAATCTCTTTGCCCTGAATTATGCTTCTCTCTGTGCTCTGGCATCCATGCCACATGCAATTTGAGCACCATGTGGAGTCTTGAGCCTGCACCCAGATTTCTATGCTGGCAGAGCCTTACCTCAGATTTCTGGGTGTGTTAAAAGTATGTCCTACTCTTGGACCCACATGGCAGAAGTCAGTGAGACCCACATAACATTTAGCAAGCAGATATCTTTACCACATTTCTTTCTACACAGCTACATCTTTACTTCCATGTTACGTATCAGAGCCTTTCTCCCATTACATGATTCCTTGCCCATGTCTCATCCATCCCAACACAACACTGCTAAAGAAAAGAGAAAAATTGGCAGGTTGTCAGTTTCCCAGACAGATTTGGGAACTAAAACATATTCTGCAAGCTAATCAACCCATTTATTATAACGTTTTCAAGATAAATGTTGTAAGTTCAGATGTACTGCAAGTCTGTCCTACCACCATTAGTAGTTCTACTGGAGAAACTTCCACTAGTTTCTTTAATGAAATAAGTTCAACTGACTGGGAAAAAAAAAAACAAAAAAAACCCAAAAAATACCCCAACCTGTGGCAGCAGCTTTCTAGCCACATAGAGCAGGCACAGACTTTCCCAGGCATTTTCCCAGGGAAGGCTGTGAGAAGATCAGAGAGAAGAATGATTAACAATTCTTATCTCCACTTGTTGCACCTGCTGTTGTGCACATGTGGAATGTGTCATGGAGATTTGTTCACCAAAGGGTGATTTCTTAATTGGACACTGGACGGTGTTTGGATGGATTTACCAATTAGGTCAAAGCTGTATCGGACTGCCTGTAAGGGTTACTGAGTTTCTTAATAGGTATAGTATAATATAGTATAGGAAGATATAATAAAGCAATTGATCGCCTTCTACAATCATGGAGTCAATGCTAATTATTACCCAGCTCAGGGCCTGCAGCGACACCAACCAACCAACAAAAAACCCCAACAAAACAACACAACAATCCCCCAGTGCTTCTCAGAGTAATGAAAACATTTGTTCAAGATGTAACCAATGTGAGTAAAACTAGATTTTTAGGAGTCTCTCAAAGAGTTGGGGAGTTTGATGTTTTCAACAGTAAGAGCTGGAAAGTGACTTCACAATCAGAAGTAAGAATTATGTTTCCCCATTTGGAAAGTGGAATACACCAAAAGAACATGACTTGCAATAAAAATTACAAAATTGGCAGCACAACAGTAGAAGCACACAAATTGGCCCAGGCCTGCAGTTCTCACCTATCTGCAGTGATTCTCTTCCCATCAAAGGAACTGTGCAGCCTGAAGTCACACAGCTGAAACTATACACCTTTGACAGCTGCTATTGTTCAGGCTTCTGGAATGGAAATGCGGCCACCAAAGTTGTTACTGTTTAAATGTGTACTTGGCTGAAACGCAATAAAATTATACAAGAACAGAACAACTCGGAAACTTTGATTTACAACAAAAACAACCTTCTATATCTGTCAGTTCTTCAAGCACTATTTTATCACTATTCACATAACCACCATTACCACAAAAGCATCCATACAACAAGTTCATACTAAAGGTTTGCCTCAACTCAGTACTTCCTTTCCAACAGCAGCCCATAAATGTTCTTAAATTCCAAAGCAAGACCAAACAGAGAATGATATTTTGAGGGATATGTACTGTACTGCCTCAGCTCCTAGCAGTCCAGTCTTTGAGACTTTGAAGCTGGAGGTTGCTTCTGCACAGTTCAACATGAATGTGTCTAAATGATCCCTGGATCCACTGAAATTTTTAGCATCCTAGGTTACTATCGCAGTGGCTTCCACCATTGAGTTTATGCTCGCAGAGATGTGAAAGAATCCTGTTAGATTTTTGAGGCATTACCTGAATGCCTGTGCTGACCATGGGTGACTGGTCCACAAGGGACAACAGGCACAAACTATAAACTCAAAAAGTTACATCTGAATAGGAATAAAAAAATTCTTTACTTTGAGGGTGACAGAGCACTGGAGCAGGATGACCAATGAGAATGAATATTCTCCTCTGAACTAATTCAAAATCCACCTAGGCATGATCCTGTGCAACCTGCTGTAGTAGGGGGGTGGGACTAGATCTCCAGAGGTCCCTTCCAACCCAAACTATTCTGTGATTGTACATTACTGTCTTTTCTATTCTATGCTTTCCAACATGACTAGAGCTTTTTGGAAGTCTTTTTCTTACCATAAATTTAGAGACTTTGTATTAAAAGTTTAACAACAGAATCCATTAAAAACTTAAACAAACATCTCCAGTAGTAGGTCACTTCCTCACAACACTTACTGTCTTACTTACTGTTACTCACCACCTCCTTTATATTTTTGTATTATGTTGCTAGTGAAAGCCAGCTACAGGTAAGCAAAATCAGTTCAGCAATTATGTTTAAACACTTCTTTGGAAAAAGAGTTGCTTTGTTTACAGTAATATGACCTTAGTTTTCAGATCTTTAAAACAACCATGCACACAAATACAGGTAAACAGCTTGAAAAATCTGAACATTCCACAACAAAAAATAAGTCTTATTAAAGCCAAGTTGAAACTCTTCCCAAGAGAATAGCAACAGACACATAACTCAGCTCCTGCTGATGAAAGATCAGACTTTTCAGCACAGAACAGCTAACTGTGGGAAAAGCTGAAGGCACACAAACAAATGATTCTCAGCTAGAAGTCTGAATGGGCAGGAGGAGGAGAAATCTGTCTTTACCTAAAAGTATCAAGTAACAGTTAAACCTATGAGTGCAGCTCCTGAAAGGCCAAAGAGAAAACCATTTAAAATATAAGTATCAAGTAACAGTTAAACCTATGAGTGCAGCTCCTGAAAGGCCAAAGAGAAAACCATTTAAAATATTTTCATGACCACTGTACAGTAGGCCAACAACACTAGAAAAAAAACAAACATGAAATGATGAGACACCTACAAAAAGAAAAATTGGTATTTTGATTCCTGTGCTTTTAAAATAATTCTTTTGATTGCCCTGAAGAGTATTCTGAAAAAAGGAAGCAGGATAAATAATAATTTTTAGTATTGCATATCACCTCATTTTTGTCAGTATTTGCTTTTTGTAATGACATCACTTCTTACTGGGCTTAATTTACATTTAACTATACATTTTATGTTCATAAGGGACAGCTGAACAAAGATGACACAAATTTAAAGGATGTTTAAATATACAGTCTCACTTATCACATCTACAGAACTGACCAAGAATTGAAAAAAAGATATACATACACCCACAAGTCTCCAAGCTTCACTTATCACTGCATACTGTAGTCGATTCAGAACAAACCCCTCGATTTCTCTGTTTAGTTTGACAGGAGACTGACCAATCTTCTTCATCAGGGCATATGTTCTCTCTGTCGTAGAAGGGTCTGTTTCTGGATGAGGAACAATTTCAACCAAAGGCACAAAGTAAGGTGGATTTACCTCAAGAAGAAAGACAAGAGAAGAACATCAGCCACCAACAGACCAAGTTAATATAAAACATCTTTATAGCTGGTACTAGCTTGGATAATTTCCAGTGAACACAGCAAGCCTGACATTCAGACCTTGAAAGACTTCACCAATTCAACAGAAGTTGATGCATTAATTTCAAATTAAAAGAAATAATTAAACTTGCACTAAATCAAACTCTGTTTAACTCCAGTGAAATTCATGGAGCTGCACCAGAGATGATAGCACTCAAACAGTACTAGAAGACTTTATTCTGACTTGAGGAACTATTTGCTCAATATTCAGGCTGTTTATTGTTGCAAGACATATGGTCACCACTTGTCTTTCCAAATTAAGCAAGGCATTTCCTTTTAGACAGTCAGGAACTTTATAACAAAAGTATTGCTGAACACCACCTGTAAGATGCAACACTTAGCAGATAAGCAGCTATGGGCCCCAGCCTGTAAATGTATGCTAAATATAGTAACAGATATCACACAAAACCTACTTTGAAAATGTTGCAGAACAGGTTACCTCTAAACACTGTACTTAGAAAAAAATAAATTACCTCTCCCTGACTCTTCCCAAATGTAATTTCTCATCAAGTCAAGACATTTGTGTTATCTATTTTTGAAGTAAAAAACAAAAAATCCTAAATAACATCCTGGAAACACCTATAAGTTCTTCAGGTCATAGTGTTACAGACAGTTAAGCTGTATGCATTCTCTTTCCAAAGTAGCAGTCCTTCAGCTATACTCTTAAAAGGTGTTAAATTCAGCTCTCCATCTAGTTCCGGGCAATAGAAGGGGCTAACATATAATAAATTACTACCAGGAATAACACTGACATTTGAAGGATGGTAATTAACTACTGATTCCTTCATCATGCTCCCTTACAGTCAACTACTCTTAACTGTGCTCCTGTAAATGCAAGTACAGGACTTAGCCATAGAAATGTGCAAGTAGCCTTTCCTCCCTGCATGTTCTTTCTTTTCAGTATTTACATGGTTCCCTTTCCTGCAGGAAAGGGCCTGACGTGTGCTCTAAGTACTGATGTAACACACTTCATTCCTTTTAGAGGGCCTCGTGTTCCATCACAGCCTCTCTCACTTCAGTATCTTTGGCAGTGCCACTAGCAATGCTGAGAATGGTGTGGTGGACGGACACCATCCAGTGATGCCAGGCAACTGAGCAAGACCCAAAACACTGCAAGCACCAAGACATTCTCTGAGGCTTTTCTAACCCTTAAGTGTATCACAGGTTCCAGTCAGAAAGAGGACAAGTTAATTGTTGAGAGAGACTAAGGCTATTAAAAATTTCTTTGAAGATTACTGTTGACAGTGATCTTATTGAAGTATTCCATTTCATGACCTTGGCACAGGGAGCATATGGGTGTGTTCATGAGCACACTGAGGAGACACAGGAGGACAATTTTTCAGGAGTGAGATAATAGATATTGGTAAAAACTGGAAGTGGTAGAACATAGATGAAATAGGGAATGGTGGAACGTTTCTAAAAATGAGAATTATTACAGGAAACACAAGGTCACCTTCGCATAACAAAGTCACATCTAAGAAAGAAGATGATGAAAAAAACACCAAGAAGAATTACATTACACAAAGGCTGTCAACAAACATAAATATTAATTTTAATGGACCAGTAATAAGGTTGGAACAAAAATTAGAAGAATTAGAAGACACAAACAATGTCTAACAGGACTAGTGGAGTTAATAAAACAATCTAAGAGATTTTAACGCAGTTTTAAAGTTATTTGATTGCAAGGTTTCCTGTACAACAGGGGACTTCATTTAGTGGCACAGTCTCCTCTAGCTCCATATTTCTCGTTTTGTGATCTAGCAGGCATACACAGTACATGAGAAGAGAACCACCCTGCAGCAGACCTCTATTGATCCACTGCCTGAAACTGCTTTCAGAAAACAGCTGTACCTGTTTTGTACTGTAATGTAATTATTGTGTGCATTTCTATCATACAGCTGTGCTGTGAGATTTTTTTTTCTCTAATTACTGAACCATGGTAAGAAAAGGGATGAGCTGCTTCTGCCCTTTGGGCACTTAATTTCATTTAATCTCAACACCCTCACCCATGCCAGAGGCTCTACAACTTTAGCTTTTAATTTTTCTGATACATCAAATTCCACACTTGTTTTCAGTGTCTTGAAGAGCTGCTTGCTCCCTGCAGCCACCAAATCCTACTTTGTGTTCAAGATCTTAGTAAAAAATAAAATGAAACAAAAAAACCCACCCAAAGCCAACAACTACTACAAAGCAGGGATGTTTCCTGATGCAGAAAGCCCCCTGGAAGAATACACTGGTTTACAGCTTCTTTGGTACACTCAGTACAGCTGAGTGAAGCTGAGATTACTAAAAAACCAGTCTCATTTGGACTGCAAAGCCATTTGGGAACAAGTAGACATTTTAAGATACTCCAGAGAGTTCGCTTTGACAAAATACATATCCTTGCAACAGAAACGTAGAAAACGTTTATGCAGAGACCACCTTTCCACATCTGATAAAACCTGGTTTCAGGAGTGGCTCCTATGAAGACTGCAGTTCAGACTAAACAAAGTCAACTGGTACAGACCAACTTGGGAAAACAGTAAGAAAGAGTACAGTAAAATCAAAGAATGACAAACAGTCACACAGCCAGGAACTGGTTAAAAAAAACCTGTATAGTTACTTAATATAGAAATGTTAAAGAGACATTATCTCTTCTCTTGCACTAGAGAAAATTACAACTCGGGAGATAAGAGATAAGGAGCTATCGAATTTTAGACTGGAGAAAGGCTAGATCTAGGCACAGATACATACTTTGAAATTTGACTTCTTTAATCATTAAAAGGGATTGAGAACTTATACAGAAACAAACCAAACCAAGCCTTTTGTTCCCCTTGCCACTCAGGCACCCCAAGGCATAAGGGTGGTGGTGGAGGGGTATCAGAAAGGCACTGACCAAATGCATTGACACTGCAGCATGAGGCTACAGGTAGCTGTAGAGACACTACAGTAAAGTAGTGCTGTATTTTTGTACTCTTGAGCATGCCCAGGGAATTGACATTTACTTTACACTCACAGGGATACCCTGGAGAGACATCATGTAGTTACCAAACTGCAGAGACCAGGGCAACACCTTTCGTCATGACAACAGTCCCCTTAACTGATCAGCTGACCACTCGACTAACATTGGTTAACAAATCCATTAGCTTCTTGAATAGTGGAAAACAGAAGCAGTAAGAATCCCAGTGATTATCAAGATAAAATGCTCTTCCATGCTGAGAAGAGATGTAATAAACTGCTGTCTGGCAGTTCCAACCAGACCTCTACAGAAGCTCTCAAGTGGCTTTGACCATTTTGAGGTTCTGCTACAACCTCTAGTCATTCCATTTTTCCATCACTGCCTTGTCCCAGCTGGTCATGAAGCATGCAAATTCAGCTCCAAGTCCAATTTGTTCCATTTCATCATTCCTTAATTCCTCTTCCTCTTTCAGGAATTAAGGAATACTGCTTCTGCATCACAAGTCTGAAGAAAATGGAGTCTAAATTTCCCATCTTTTATCAATATAGCCTGACAAGCACATTGCAGCTCAGTGTTTGGATTTTTACTGTTACCCAACAAAAGCTAAAAAAGGATACTAGAAAAGACTAACAATGACACAGGAAGAAAGTAGCAATGTAATGAACTTGTACCCAAAACACAGAATTCCTACATTTTGAAAGCCAGTAGTTCGAGAAACGCACAACTCTACTAGCACAACAGCTCACACAGACCATATCTTGATCCAACAGTATGCAACATGCTGCATCCTCTCAATTTTGTAGATTAGTGCTGCTGCTCACAGAATAACCAAACTAAAGCTTTTCAAAAAAGTTGGCCCTGCACACTAACAATGGCACACAAGAGCTCAGTATACCCTTCTGAATCTTTCAGACTGCAGGAAGAAATTTGGGATACAGTTTATACAGAAAGGAAACATGCCATCCTACTTACAGGATGTGACACGATGCACTGCTTCACATGTTTAAGGCCAGTGAACAATTTGCTGGGTAAGAGACAAGAGGTCGAGCTGCTCAAGATAACACTGTCACCCACAGTAAGATCCAACTGACCAAAAATCTTCTTTTTCAGTTCCAGATTCTCTGGAGTACATTCCTGGAATAAAACCAAAAACCAATATTAGAAGGCATGTAGTTCAATACTATCTATGTATACCTCTCAGACTTCACTGATCCCATCCTAGACTGATACCTGGGAATTCAGCACAAACCATCTATTTTAATCAGCCTAGATATAACAGTGAACCAGTAACACAAAAATATATTCCCCTAGGAGTTAATGTACAGCAGAAGATGGACCACCACACCCTACAGGAGATTTAATGCAAAAGAAAATATTCTGCTTTGTCTAAAATACTGACTTTAACTCACACAATACAGAGGAATAAGATAGGGGAGGTAACACAATACAGAGGAATAAGACCTGGTCTCCCCTTTCTTTTTTAAGAGTATCTCACATGATAGAAGTCAGTATTCTCTCTAAGACAAGATGGAAATGAACAGGTGTGTCTCAGAAGAAGATAAAATTACAATCTCCAGAACTACGGCAGGAGATTCCAAGGTACATCTCTGCAACCTGTGCTTAAACAATTCCCAGAGTTGAAATTAATGAAGATACTTATGCATTTTAAGTATGAGGGTCACTGAGAAAGACTTCTGAAGACCATCTGAAATAGAATGAATGCCATCCAAACTTCTACCAAAGCTTCTGAGCACATTCAGCTCTACATCACTGTATGAAATTTCACACGTGTGAGCCAAGAGCCACAACCTATAATCACTAGATTTCCAAAGTTATCTCCAGGAGATGCCTGAAGGAGAGCATGCAAAGATCCACTGGTCTGGGAGGAGAAGGACATGGGATAATAGCTACAGTGGATCCCACAAGGAACAGAAAAGTCTTCAGCCTATGAGAAGAAAATGGAGGAAGAAGGCCAGCCTATTTTGAGGGGTTTTGGAAGAGTTTAAAAAATCCAAACAAGATCCCAAAGTTGTAAAACTTCAGACTTCCCCTTAAAACACACAGAAAATACCTGCTCTTTTCCAACTCTAACCTTCTCCCACCTGCCAGTACTTAATTTTGTCCTTTCTGTTATGTTGAACTACACAAGGCAAGGTTAGGGGAAAAGGCTATACATTTGATGTAATCCAAAATTTACACTTAACATCTGCTGCTTCAGACAGACTCTGTGGCAAGAATGCCCAGGACCTGAGGTTTTAAACCAAAAAAAATGGGTTAAAAGTAATTTGAAGTCTTAAAAAATAAGTTGCATGAAACAGTACTAAAGGTTCCATGATGCAGAAGAGATAAACAGGGTAATTTAAGAACTCCAGATAGAGCCCAGAGTATTAGACAGCTTTATCAAAACAAAATGATACTCTCCTCATAGTTCCAGAATCCCTGCTTGTTGGTTAAGTTTAAATAGTTTCTTTTTGTGAAGCCAAAGATGATGAGAACTCTGCAGATACTGTGCAAGCTAATAAAAGAGCTCCTTTGAATAGGTTTGTGAACTTGAAACTCTAAGCCTGCTCTCACATCAGATGATAATCAAAAAGGCAAACTCAAATCGGCTAGAAACTCAAACCTGCCATGGTTACGTAAGGTTTCTGAATGGGCCATTTGCTTGGAGTTTCTTGTATAGTGTCACAATTGTATTCAGGTTGTTGGACCACTGCAATAAAGCTTCTGTTCTCAAGCATGCAATTATTTTCTCAGAGACACCAATTCCCTGAAGACCAGGGGGAAAATTAAGCTCTAAATCCATTAAACAGGAACCTCACTTGCTGTCAGTTATGGAGCCTGGAGAGGTCTGAAGCTATTCTGTTGACCATGAGAAACGGAAGATCAAACAGAGAGCAGGTAAGATATGGGTTTAAAGCTACCACAGTTTCTCTCAAAGAATCAGTGCAAAAAGGTTAGCATGCACCACTATGCATTTTAAGTGACACTGTATATTTCTGTGCCCTTTTCTTAGGGAAGATCATACTTCTCACTTGCAGAGAACAGTAAACCTTTATTCCAAGGCCTGGTCACCTAAACAAGGTTGCTACAAATCTGGCTTCTAATTTAAACTTTATTAGACATCTCTTAAGAGTCTGATCAGAACATGACAGCTGTTAATTTTTAAAACCCATCTCCTGGAAGTGTTGTATTGAATTAAAGGTTTATATGTAATAGGAATTACACTATTCAAATACATGTTCAGAGAACACACAGCTGCTACTTGAACCAGTAAAGAACTACATAAAGATAAACACATGCTAGACTCCCTCCCTAGCTAACTGATACACTGCATGGTGATTGAAGTCTAGTTGCCTCTAATTCAGAAGCTGCACTCACATGACACAAACCCTGAAATGCCAGTTCATGGAAAGCCAGCGAGTTTCATCTGTTTAAATCCAGTGTCTCTGTGTTTTTGTATAGGCCTTTCTCATCATGCCATCCACCATCTGTGCTCCCACATTCATCCATGCTCATCTAAATGCACAACTTCATTTTCCTATATTTAAATGCTGGCCTCTGCCCAGGTTCTTCCCATCTATTCTCAAATAAGCCAAAGTAGCAACTCCTCTGTAACTCCTAAAAAAACACTCCCCAAAACACTATCTTGCAAAATACCTTTTCCTTATACTATCAATGAGAACTACTGCTGAGCAATTTATAAGTACTGGGAGGCAAAAGCAACAAAATATGGCCTGAAGCAAAGCCCTGCAACACAGTAGTACGGTCCTAAAATAAGTAGACATCCTACACAAACAGTATAAGACGAAAGCCAGATATTTAAACTAGCATGCAGAAGGTCAAAGATTAGTAGCCACTCAGCAACAAGCAAGGCACTTTCTGCAAGATCATCAGGAGAAGGGATGCAGCATCAAGCCTTCCCAATAATGAGTATGGAGTCTGATGGTAGTCACCAGCATTAGGAATTTCTGAATAAAGAAGTCTGAAAGCTACAGCTGCACATTGAATTCCTATCTCTTGACTAGATGCTGTCTGGTGCAAATTCAAAACATAAACAAGAAAGTTTTTCTTCCCTGGCAATCTTAATATGAAGGTTTATGATAATATATACATTGCTACAAGTGAAGATAGATCTATCTTGAGCTCTCCTAGACCCACCTTCATTGCAGGAGTGCAGGAGGAGTGCAGAGTGGGACTCTTCAAAGTAGATTTTGGCCCAACAGGCCAAAGTTGTCCCTCCTGAAGTCTAGGGCTGCAATCCTAGTTTCTGTCTTGCTTTCTTCTCTCAAGGATCCTCAATTTCACAATCTCATGGTCACTACAGTCAAGACTTCCCCATGACCTTCAACCAGTTCTTCACTGTGAGGTCCAGCACAACATGTCCTCTCTTCTAGTCCCCAGCCACCCATGTTAAAGTTACCATAAATGCATTCCACAATCCTTCTGAATTCTTTGTGCTCTCCTGTGCTGTCCCCCCAACAGATATTGATGTGGTTGAAGCCTCACCATGAAGACATGGGCCTGTGAATGTGAGGCTTCTGAAAAAGGCCTTTTCTTCCTGATCAAGTGGTCCATAGCAGACATCTACCACAAAGTCTCCCATATTGGTGGTCTTGCTAATATTGACCCAAAAGTTCTCAACTGGCTCCTCAATCAAATCAAGGAAGAGCAAGAAACACACTATTCCCTCCCACAACTATCTCCCTCCTACAGCTATTCACCTTTGTCTTGTACCACCTAACCCCCAAGAGTTGCATGGGGGGCAATGCCACAGCTGCTAAAGCAAGAGCACCCTGTGCCCTTCCCAATTGAGGTAGACAATTATTTTCTAGAGTTCTGCAACTTCCCCTTTCCCAGTAAATTCAGTCAGGTTTTAAGCAGCAGGTAAGTTGTTTAGAAGCCATGACTACTTTGACTGCAACAAGAATCCTCCTCATCTTCTGCACTTAAGTGAGGATCTCCAAACGTGCCACAAGGCCCTGCTCTGTTTACACACATTTAAAACTTACAGCATTTTAAGAAGCCTCAGCTTAGCAACGCTGTGATTTAGCTGACATTTTTAAGGCACTCCTGTAGAACAGTTCCCAGAGTCAAGCGACAGCAATACTCTCCTCTCACAGAATGAGGCCATAGCAGCAGCTTTCAAAACACCAAACTATCCCACAAGCTGGACCCAGACTGTCAGCACTCCTGCAACAGGAACCACATTATATCCAGCTTTTTGTGGGAATATAAAGAACGTCACAAGATTAAGAGACAAAGAGTGCTGCATGTCAGAAAAGGAGCTTTTCTGAAAGCTTGGTGCCTAATACATTTCTACAAATACTCCCATTATCTTCTATAGTTCTAATCCACTAGAAAAAGAACTTCACAGAAAAGACAGGCATAATTGTTTTACTTTCAATCTAACAAGTCACTTGAGAATGTTTTATTTCTAAAACAAAGCCTGATTAATATAAACCTACAAAAAGCTTTGGCCTGTGGTTTTTTATACACATAACCTGAATCCTGTTTAAGACAGACATCAAAAATACCTGAAAAAAAGACCTGCAAATTTAATGAAATTAAACAGAGATTTCAAATTACTATCTATAGCAACTGTATAGTCAAATACAATTATTCCATATGATTTTACCATATCTAAATAATATAATAAAGGATTCTTGTAAAAGCCTCTTTGAAAAAAGTACATATGCTAAAATAAGCTCTCTGCAAATTAAACCCTGCCATTTGACAACCAGTTCTGTTTCCTCCAACATCACTGGTGAAGTTGAGGTTACTGACGTTACCAAAGCAAAGTTCCATCTATTTGTTCCATCTTGCATATAGACTGCTGTGTTTCAGTCATCATTTCCTTGAATCCACGTCAAATTGTATTTTAAGCAAAAGAGTGTTTAAAACGTTCACTACTATCATTAGTATTTCAGTCCTAATTATTATAATTTCTATCTAGGCTTTTGTGTTGATATTCTGGTTTGTTCTCTTCCTGCAGGGTTTAGGTGTGTATCTCCATTCTGTAAGAGTGAAGATGTACCTTCTACTAAGGAAACATGAGTGGTTTTTATATTGTATTCCATGTCAGACACTAAAGTGCACTCCAGTCAATAAACAAGAGTCACACACATGAACCTGGGGAACTACACCACCTGCAATTAAAAAACTTCACATTTTGACTGCAGAGGCTGGGAGTTCAGCTGTTGAAACAAGCTGAGACATAAAACTGTATTTTTAATATCAGAACAAATTATTGAATAGAAGTATCAATTTTGCTTCTGATGTTACTGTTAGCCAATAGAACTTAGCTCAAATTTATATTTTTTAATGCATTGAATAGGTTTGGTAATTTCACAAAATTCGAAATCATTACATATTTCAAATGCAAGTACTTGACTTCATGCATTTTGGACTTTTCCATCACACTCCCTTCAAAAATAGTTTTAGATGCATATTTTGAGGCACTTTAGAGATGGACAGTATGTGCATCTAACAGTATACCAAGACATTATTAAGACAAGGTGACTAATAAAAATTCATTAATTCAAAGATGGTAAAGGGAAAGCATATTTACTTCAGTCTCCTTTTGAAAAGTGCTGCTATCCTCCTTCAGGATAAAGGCAGGGCCAGCAGCTGGGTAGCAGCTGGGCACACACACATTTTTGCATGGCTTTGGGATGAGACACACACACACAGCTGTTGTTGAAGGAGGCTCCAGGCTGCTGCACACCTTTCAGTGCAGTGTCAGGATTTTGATCAGTTAAAATGAAGTAGAAGGAAGAAAAAAAAAACAAAAAACAAACAAACCACCACAAAAACCCTGAAACACTTGGATGTGATGCAGAAACCCAACCCAGTGGGATACACACAGAGGAACAGGAGCTCATCAGCCTGTCTGCCCCTTTCCCACAGCAGATACTCATGCCAATAAGTGGGTACACAACTTCCTCCAAGATGGTTTCAAGCTCATGAACAAATTCCAAATCATTAACAAAAATATCATTTGCAACAAAAGCCTCCTTAGGTATAAACCAACTCTAGTTAGTCCAAGCCAAGCCACAACCTTGGCAATCAAGACTTCTATTTTGAACCTGAACTATCTCACTAACTACTGCTATCCTGTAAGCCACGGGTAAGAAGGCATCATAAGGGCAGCAGCTCCTTTAACTGAAAAGCACACTGGCTGTTTGTTAGGCATGAGAGTGCCACATTATCACCATGTGACACAATTATAAAAAATATGAATAAAGTACAGGCATGCGAGTTTCACATTCCAGAGCTTCAGTTATAGACTTTCTATGGGTTATGTATGCACTGAAGCAAAATGCTGAACATGGGAGGAGAAGGAATCACACCACAAGAGAATTTTAAGAACAGGTTAACACATTTTTGACAGACAATTGTCTAGGTATGACTGATCCTGCCTGCCTTTGGTCTCATCACTAGATAAAGAAACTTATTGTAAAAGCAGTCATAAAAGATCAGGTAAAGGCACCAGCACTTTCAGGCTAACCTAATTTAAAATAATAATTTAGGGCTATAAATCACTTTAGATCTAGAGTGATAACTTCTTATTGGTCTTGAACATATGAGCTCATACAAGTGTGAAATCTGATGCTTCATGAATCACAACCTCTTGAGTGACATGAAAGACTGTTGACTGCAAGATACTGTGCAAGTAAACAACACTGAGGTGAAATCCAACACTGGGATGGCAACATTCTGTACTTTCCTACTTTTCATAAACATACTCTGTCAAAGAATCTGACCAATAAAGATATCAAGTTACTGCCATTTTATACTGTTCAGAATAAATGACTGAATTATAAGTGTCCTTTCAACCTTTAGCAGAAAAAAACGGGATTTGTGAAGGTACTAGTTTTCAGAACTACCTTTTCTAAAATCAGACAAATTTGGGAAGGTTTGAGGGGTTTCTGTGAGAGGCTTTTTGGCCGTTTTTTTGTTTAAAGCAAATACAGCAAATGAAGACAAGTTTGCTTCTTCTCCTGTTAGTATCATGGCATGAAAAGATCCATCATTTTCCACGACGTTCACATGGCCAACAAAACTTTCAAAAGCCAGACAAGTCGATCAGGCTGCTACAGATGAAGATCCTTTTTGTTCCTGCAGGAAAGGACAATAAGATCTCAAACTAGTTGACTGACATCCTCCTCCCTACATCTTCTCTCAAAGTACTAAATTTTCTCGGTTTTCCCTACCCTGATCTCATCTGCCCTGAAAAATAGGGAAGGTGATCTAGGAAAGGCAGTGGAAACACACCACCACCCCAGAAAAGGGACCAGGGAGCAATGGAAGAGAACCCGAAGAGCAAGATTAGTTGTCAGGCAGGATGACAGTTTTGGCAATGACAACCTCCTGAAAGAAGGACCAAAACCATACTCAAGACTGTAACGGCAGATGACACCAGCTGTTTTATGCACAGAATAGATGGGAAATAAATGTTAGAAAACTTGGAAGAATGTAAGTCCATTCAGCAGCAGCTCCTGTTTACCTAAACATCATCTTTCAGTTCGACTCAGATGCTGATTTCATAAAATGTTTTACAGCAAGTCTTTAAGATCTCATCATTTAAACCTTTAAAATTAGAAATAAATTTCTCTAAACTTCTACAAAGACAGCAAGTCAAGTCCCATGCCTAAAACCTGTTCCCTTGAAAGCCAAAACACAACTTCTGGTGCCTCAGGCCAGTGTTTAAGCTCTGTAGAGTAAAATCAGGGCTAAGGTTATATTTGCCCAGCTGAGAGCAAACAGACCCATGTTTGTCCGTCCAGGGCTCAGTTCAGAAGAAGCCATGTTACTGCAATGCTTGCACACTCTGCCTGCCAGCAGTTTTGTTTTTACAGAGGTCTGTGACTAACAGAGCCTCCAAAACTGTATTGTCTTCCAGCCTATTAGCTCAGGGCAGCTGAAGATATCTTCACTTACTGTCTGCAGACATTCCCTCATCCCCAGAAGTAAAAGGGTTCTTGAAAGACTTCAGGAAAGCCAAACAAAAGCTACAAGTAGAAACTGGTAACAGACCATCAAAAACTAATTTTTATGACCCGAGATACAAGTCACCTGTTGTCAAAGCTCCAAAGTCAATGGTGATTTTGCACCCTGAAGGCACCACCAGACTTTTTGAAAGCTTTTAACACTGTTTTTTAAAAATATGTCCAACTGGAAAAGATGAAAGAGCCAGCAAGATCTGAAAGATACCAGGTTGAAAATCTATTAGTGTCGTTATCACCAGCTCAACACTCTGTGCAGGTGTAATGGCAGGGAGGAGGAGAGGGGGCAGAACACCCTCTCTTTTTAAAGGGGTGGGCAGGAAATGAAGATACTGTTCTAAGTCTTTTAGGCAAAGTTCTTTTAAAAGTAAAAAGGATAAATACTTCAAGAACACAAGGTGTAAGTTAAAAGCTTAACTTCATCCCCTTGCCCAGTCTGTTCTGTTCAATGCCACAGCACAACAGATGGGTTCAGAGATCACCTCTCAGTGACCTTTTGTGTCCATCTTAAACCAGCCCAGCCAGCCCTCATAAGTCACCAAAAAACACAGCAGCTCAGGTGTCAAGATCTTAGCAATAGTCAGCCATCTAATCTTCCTCTGATAACTAGCAAACTTTATTGTTCAGTTAGTAAATTGTTCAATTTAAAACCTTTGGTTTTGTTTTACTGGTGTGCTAAGCATAGAAGTGCTGCACTTCTTTCAATTTATCTTATTTATGAACTAGACATATATCCACTAAAATCTGGTTTTAATACTCAAAGGAGAACAAAGATGTTCAGTACCCAATAGTCACATAAAGACAGATAACAAAAGTAATCATATATTTATGCAGGAAAGCTAAGAGCACAAAAGTAAGAAACATTTAACTCATCCATGATAGTCCCACGCCAGGAACATTATACTGCAAACATATCCATTAATTTATCTCCATTAAGTTTTCAGCTAATGGAAAAGTTATTTCAGAATTAAAGCCTTTAAGTGATATAAAAACTTACCATGTACATTCACCTACATGGTGTAGGTTATGCACTTATTTCAAGTAGCATAGGAAAGTTCTGAGAAGTGAACTTGTGTGAATACTCAGGTTGAGAGCAAAACACGGACTGATTTCCTTCTGAAGTTGATGTAAAGTACACTAAGCAAGACAAGTTACTTCATGAAAATGCTCAGGAGAGAGAATGTATAACCTTTTAAAATGTTCAAGACATTACTATTATAAATTTTCTTCTAAGTCCTTCTAATTATCTCTTGCATCTTTTTCCCAATTGTATCTTCATTGATTTAACTTAGGAATTCCATTTTTTACTATTGTATCCCTTCTGTTTTAAGTTATGTCCTATGAAAACTACATAGAAGGCAATTGTCTGAAGAATTTACTCATGGAGGGCAAACATCAAGAAGTTTTTTAAAGCTTTAAGTGGACTTATTCTACAAAGGCCAGATTTGAAAAGAAGTTAAGATTTAACCAAGTGAATTCCAGGGCAAATAAATGGAGTTCTCATGAAAATTTTGAAATAAGCTAATCAGTAGGTTATATCATTAAGCATGAAAATTGAGTCCTCTATATTCAACTAACATTAATGCAACCAATATTTTATTTTTTAAGTAACTAAAAGTCAGAACACTTGCACTCATAAGTTACAATTAGTACATTTTGCCTTTCCACATTCAAAGCTGCACTAAGCAGCATTTCTTAAATTTAATATGGTTCATAAAGTAGTCTGCTCACTGCTGAAATAAGGCCGTGAGCCTCGATTGTTTCATTCTATTCCACCACCCTCCTTCAAGAGAAAATGTAAGTCTATTTCAAATAAGTTGCTTGCCCACTTCCATTGTGCATTTGTTAACACTTTGAATCAAACTTTAATGCTATAGTTTGGAGAGCTGATACAAATAGTGTCAACCATGTTTCACACATATGACTTGTTATCCATGGGCATACTGCAGCTATTCATTTTATTTTTATTGGTATACTAAATAACTGCATGTTTAGAGACATCAAGAAGGCTAAGGGAACCTAAAATAGTGCCAGAAAACTGCAGTTACCCCAGGTACACTGTTGCTGTTTGGAGACTACCAACACAACACCGCTGTCTTCAGCTACCTGAAAGGAACACACAGGTTCTCTGAGGTGCAGACTAGTAGGACAGCAGGCAAGAGACTGAAGTTGCAAGAAGAGTCTTCCAATTAGATATCAGGGAAAAGATGCAATGACAGTAATCAAACATTTAACACGTTACCCAGAGAGACCAGAAGTGTTTACCCAAAACTCCACTGCACAAATTCTGTTCAAGTTGATGCAAGTTGGTCCTGCAATGGGTTGGGCCAGATGAGTTCCACAGGTTCCTTGTAACAGAAAATTACTTTGATTTTGCAACATCTGCCCAATGCCCATTTTGTAAATGAACTGATAGTGGTGGAACCTTGATTTAATCTGACGTTGCATGCAAGACCTTGTTCAAAAATCTTAAGATTTTGCCAAATATCCTCTTTCATGGGATCAATACCATATCAAAACCCAACATCCCTGCCAGAGCAACAAGACCCAAGAACTCCATCACAGCTATGCTCAGCTTCAAAAGAAGATGGTAAAATAGAAGTCAGAATGCTAAAGAGATACAAAGTTTGCACTAAGAAGGATCAGATCTGTACAGGTAGCATATGGAGAAAGTAAGGACACCATATGGATATACCAGGTAGTAAGAAATGCTTGAAACAGCAAAAGAAAACAAGAACTATGAGAATACTGGAAACAAGAAGACAGCCTTCATAAGGAAAAGGTAGGAAGAACAGTCAGTTTTTACTCACTGAAACAGGCTGGCCAGTGCTGTTTCACAGATAGCTGTGCCCTTTGTTACATCCATTTATAAATGACCTGAAAGTTAGCTCATGAAATTTAAGTTGGCCATCATTATTACAACCACAAACATTTGCAGAAGGACTTTACAAGACTTAGTGATTAGACAATAAATTTGCAAACTAAACTCAGTACAGGCAGGCAATACATGTGTGAACACAGTCCTATGAACTACAAGTTCTGAGCTCATCAGTGATGAAAGAGTAAGATACTGGGGGTGAATATTTAGTTTCATGTACCATTGTAAAAAGCTAGACGACATTCATGCCTTGACTTCTGTGTGAGGCTTTGCCCTGCCTCCCATTCTCTCCTCCTCACTTCACCAAACTGGGAGGTGTAGCGAGCGCGGGTCTCCAGGACGGTTTGGATGGATGAGAGATCTCTGAAGTCAGGTCTTAGAAAATGTGGTTTATTAAAAGGGGGAAAGGCCCTGCTTGGAGTTGCCAGGCGCAACTCGTGGCAGGCCCAGGGGGAGAGGGAGAGAGAGAGAGAGAGGGAGCAAGGGTTCCAGGTGAGGGTCCCAGGGGAAGGTCCAAGAGAGCGTCCGGTCCCTCGGGCACACCTTATCAGGGGGCTTCAAGGTGGGCTGGAACAGGACTTGGGCCAATGGGGTCACAGATACCTGATACTTCAGGGGAGGGTCACAGGTGTGGGATGAACCATACATTGGGGGTGAGACAGAGCATTCCATTTGACCTTTGGACCTATCTGCAGGTAAAGGGCATTGTTTAATCAGAAGGGGGGATTGCTTTCAACCTGGCTATACTATTGTTTTCTAGTTATTCAGTAGTCAAGGTTTGTTATTTCAAATCTAGTTCTCATCTCAATGTCTGTATTTTCCAAATCTTTTCCTAGGCAATCGTATTTATAAGGTTTTCCTATTTCATGTTCCCCAACAGGAGGAATAAAAGGTCTGGAAGTCTGTGCTCTTTTCAGTTCAGTTTGTTACTAGGGTTGTGTTGCAGCTGATCAGACTGGGAATTTACAGCCTGAAACAGTGTAAGTTGGAAACGAGAGTGCAGCACAAATACATGTAGAGACAGCTAACGGTACAACACTGGAATAATACTGGGGAGCCATATAGGGTAGAAGATGCCAATCCTAACAAAAATGCACTCATACCTTATCCCAGAAATAATCCCAGATCAGCCTATTCTCTGCACTATGTCCAATCCAGTGAGCATATTAATAATTAAGCAGCCACAAACTATCAGTCCTAGCAGTTCAGCTTGTTCCCCATTCCAATTTTACTTAGCAGCACAGATTTCAAACCTGTGTATCAGCCCTGGTTTTAATACTCTAGCACTCTGGGATAGCTGTGTTTGGCTACACCACTCTCTCACAGTCAGAACAGACACCCCATATGTCATACTCTCTGCCTTCACTAGGTACATGGAGAGGAAAAAAACACATTTTAGACCCAGCTCTAGAATGTGTGGCATTCCCTAAGTGATAATCTGTCCCTCAAAAATCTCCTGCCAACCTTCACCTTACATTCATCTTTTTAACAGGTACAGTCATTATTAGACATGGAGGTCAGCAATTCCCTCTCAGCTCAGCTCCCCCCCTTATTCTTTTAACTCAGAATAAACTTGCAAGGACTCTAGTCTAAGAAATTCTGCAAAGAGGCATGATCTCCCTCGTCAGGATACTAGGCTAGAAAGAAATTTAACAAGCATGACTATATCCTTAAGGAGTCATGATGTTGAACTCTCCAGTGCCCACCTACTGCGTAGCACAGCTTTTAACCATCTTTTTGAACCATTTGATAGGAGTTGGCAAATCTTTGCTTACCTGAATGAAAGTAGCACCCTCTACTGCTGCCTTCAGGTCTGTACAAACGCTAATGAGAGCCAACTGCTGCTCGGCACTCAAATCTCCTTTCAGGACTCCCAACTTCTCCATCTCTTTCATTTGTTTGCTGACAGAAACAACATAGACACATTTAAACACTTTATCATTGTTCAGCCACCATCAATTTTTAAAAAAACTTCTTAACAAACCATGTACTACACTAATTGTCATGCCACTGCACACATCTCTATTCAAAAATATAAAAGGTTCATTTCAGTAATTTCTCCTTCCTCCCCCATCTTATCAAAGGTTTTTCTTCTCTTCAAGCACAGACAGCTCCAAGATCTAAACCTAGATGTAAGATGGTCACCACTTCAAATTTGTTTCAACTGGTGCACAATCAGCAAGAGGGTTTTTTTTTGCTCATATTTAATGGGAAGCAAGGTCCCTTTAATAAACTTCATCTAGTTTTACAAACAGCTCTTTTGCTACAATGCCTCACTGTAGGAACACTTCTTTACTAGTATAGAAATAAATACATACATTCAGTGTAGGCAAGAGTTCTTCATAAAAACCATGCCACTGCATTTTGAGGTTTTTTTAATGACTACAGAACAAGTGTAAAAAAATTTAAATAGTTAGTAAACTTGAATGCTCAAGTACACACCCTGGCACGGACTGGACATGCCACTTCTTCAGAAAAGGTCTCTACAGTTTGAAGCCCTCAAACATCCAGAACAAGCAAGACATTTTTCAAAACCATTATAAGCTGTTTAGAGGAACAATGGCCACAGAAATTAGGTGGGATTAAACTGTCTGATCACAATCAACCTAAAGCTCTTTGATGTAGTCTTTATCATGGTTAAATTGGTTCAGTTTTCATCAGTTTCATCAAGACAGAAGTCCTCTGAGCCTTTGGTTATTATTCAGCAAAAACTGCTCATCCTCATGAAGACATGAGGAAATTGACCTAATGAATAGCAGCAGGAAAAAAAAATCCTTTATTCTTCCTACCAACTTAATTAAGGACACAGCAAATGGGTGACTGAAAAGCACAGACTTCTACTTCTTAAGCAATTTATGGCAAAGAAGAGGAAACAGGGATCTTCAGCTCCCTTTCCCAAGGTCACAGGGAATATACAGCATGATGGACAGAAACTTCATCCAACACTTAAGGCTTCTAGCACTAAAGGTGCCAGTGCTTCATCTGGAAAGAAACACGTCCCCTAAACTACAGAATCTAAACTTCTGGCTCCCTCACACCTTGTGAGGCAAGATTAATAATTCAAAAGGTTTTTACTATGCATTCATTAGAAGTTCATTTCCCAGGTGCTCTTGCCCAAATCCAGCATACTCTTTCTCACATGCTTAAAAAAACCTAAAATTAAACAAAAACACACACACGTTACATTTGAAGAGATCATATCAGTATTACTTCCTTCTTTGAAGAAGAGGGTGAAGTTCTTGTTCACTCACACTGCAATACTACATCTGTCTCATCCTCACAGGTTCTCCAAAATTACAGTACATGACTGGTGATTGAGGGATTCGAAAAAGCTAGAGTCATAGACTAAGTGATCCAGCTTCTATTTTTCTTCCCCAAGCTTGCAGCACCCATCTCCTGTTTCATATCTTTCCTTCTGTACCAGTGATAACCATTCTGCATTTCTGCTTTTCCATCAAAAACCACTAACAATAGACTGTGCACTCAGAATACCATTTCTTAGTTAACTTTCAAAACTGCCATCTTCATCTTTGGAATTTGAGGCTGGACTGATTTTTTTAACATAACCAATCTTCATGATAGCCATGCATTTAAGTCAGTTAAAACGTGAAGTAGGAAATTTATGCATTACTTCAATTTTGGCTTTCCCACCTGGGAAATTTTAATTTTTTGCACCCTTTGCCAATCTACTTATAGCCATTCTGGCTGTTTTGTTCTACAAGCAAATTTTAGTCTTTCAAACACTAAAACCATCTTTATATTCCCATGGGGTACTAGATTGCTGCAGAATTGTGGGAAACCAGCGTTCCGTGATACCATACATTAAGACACAAAGGTTTGTACCTAGAGCATTGCACCACTGACCTCTACTGGATGACTTTTTAATGACGACAGCCTAAATGTTTAGGGGATCATCCCTAGGATGACCCTAGACTGCGATCATTGCAGCCATATCCAAAGCTTCACTCTGCAGCTGTATTGTATGTGCAGCTCAGAGAGTTTCACTCAATACCTGTAAGGTCTTTCAAGAATGAAGAATTCACATCGATAAGAAAATACTACTTCCTTTCTGAGCTTTTGCTTCACCTTCCTCCAGAGTTTTACTGTTGTACCTGTCTGCCCATGTCAGCACTATTTTGGGAACTGGGCTAGTATTTGCATCAGGATAAGGCATCCAATCTACAGGAACACTCCCAATCACATAAAATGCCTGGGATACTTCTGGTTACAAATCCTACTCTAAAAGTCTTTACAGAAGGACTCTGAAAGCAATGCTAACACTTAACTCATCTTGTTCACACCCCACTTGCCTCACCTTCATCCACAGCCCCTACTGGGCAGGTGTATTCAGCACACACGGTTGCAACCAGCAAATACTTGTGGAAACCCAGGGCACTGGGAATATTTCTCTGTCTGCTCTGGGGTGTCCTGACCCCCAGGGGAGCACTGACTTTGACCCTCATTCATGGAGAAAACTTCCAAAGCCTCAAGGTAAACTAGAAATCACAGAAGTGTGAAATAGATTGTAGAGAGTAGTGTAGTGTGTCACATGGGTGAGAAACTTAGGTTTTAGGATTTTTAGTATGTTATAGATGGGTTCATACTATAGATGGGAGGATATAGGGTGTCATCTTGAGTTCCATTCTTCTTTCTTCTTATTCCTCTTTCTTCTTGGGTTTAGGTGGTATCTTGTAATTGGGTAGAAAAATCCCCATTGAGGGTCTTTAGGGGTCAGTTATTGGGTTAGAAAGGAAAATAATTTATGTGTCACTTCTTAATTGGGTAGCTTAGTTTTTGATTAGACTTAAAAGGCCTTGTAACAAGAGACTTAGCCATTTTCATGCTGTTTTTCCATGCACACAGAGTCTGGTGCAGACAGTGTGCTGAAGTTTTGATAAGATAACAATAAACAGAAGCTGAAGACCGAAAAAGTCCAATGCATCTCTCGTTCCTGACACAGAACTGCTCCAGGAGGGTCTCCCCTGCCAGGGGAGCCTCCAGGCAGTTGCCCAACTTGGGGCCCGCAAACTCACAAATACTTACTAGAATTAAGACTGCTTAATCACAACCATACTGCCCACACTAACAAGAAGGGAATGAAGAGAAGAAAACACCAGCCCTGTTTTTCACAAGTTCAGCCAGATGCTGTTGCCCAAAGACTAGAACTATTCAACAGTCAAAGCACAACCATCTAGCGCTGTCTGATAAATGAGAGGGTAGTTGGCATGGTGAGAACAAACCAAAACATCACTCATATTTAGCCTGAGACAGAACAGACCAAGTAGGTTTTGTGTAACCAAGCTTGAAAGCTTTCAGGAAAGGAGATTTCACTGATTCCTTGGACAACCTGTTACTCTGCATACCAGGCAAATGTGAGCATCGTAACTGTTCTCAAAACACAACTTTTAACACAACTTAATTACACAAATCACCCTTACTGAAATAATTTGTTCCAGCTGCCAGGGGCACTGGCTACCACACAGGAATAAGGTGAAAAGACAACATTTCCTTTTGGAGGTATTTTCAACTCAGTCAGACAGAACCTTTGTAAAGGTAGAATCTATCCCCTTCCAAAGCCTATTGATATGTTCTCTAGTTAGTTCTGCAGGTGATGCAGTTTTGCCTAGCTAGTTAATTGCACTTTTGGGCATGGTGGGTGGGCAGAGATAAAATCTAAAGGTAGAATCAAGCCTACGATTTAGCACAAGCTTGATGTGCCAGCATCAGGCACTCAATATCAAACTGTGTTCTGAAAAGAATCATCTAGTTAGAAGTTCTCCCCTCAGAGGAGATATGTAAAACTATCAAAGAAGACCTAAGCCAAGCCAAGGCATTTTGCCCTTGATATATTCAGTACCAATACAACAAAGCAATACATAAGACAGACTGGAAGACTAAGCCAGTAAGCCTGGTAATCAATCAATCTTTATCAGCAGAATAATTATGTTTAGAACAATAGCAAGTAACTACTTGGAAAAGTTTACATATTACAAGAATCATAAATTTATTCTTGGCAGAGGGACACGCACTAAAGCATTTTTGCATCCTGTGTTTTAGGACTACTTTCAGGAATAGGATACTACTTCTTTTTCTAATTCTCATTATTTCAAACTTTAGCAACCTTTCATTCACACCAGAATCACACCGATGCAGGAAAAAAAGCATGCTAGATATGACAAATTACATTTCCCAAGGCAGGCTACTAGGGCATGCTTTCAGTAGGTCCAGTGTGGTATAAGGGTGTTCATTAGTTTGTTTCTTCATCAGAACAAAAGGTTGTTTCATTGGAGCAGACCCTGAGATGTTCTGAATTTATATAAAAGGCAATGACTTCTGGGTCAACAGACTAAAAGGCAACAACATAAAATAATTAAATATCACTTCTGCCATCAAAGAATTATCATCTCCTTTTTAGAAGTAAAGTGAGTGTTGCTTACTACTCAAACCCCGTTTTATTTGGAAAAGGGAAACTACAAATAGTCATCTGTACACTTCAGTTTCTCCCCAATAAATCACACCTCCATACACTAGAAGTTTGTGGACTACAGACTAGAGTGGAATAAATATGTTCCAAAACTAAAACAAACCACAAAACCCCTAAGCCTAAAAACTTCCCTAAAAGTATTTGCTATTTGGAGGGAAAAAGGAAAGTAAATTACATCAAGTTCAGAGAACCAGTCATCAGCTGGCTCTATCAGACAGACATTCCCTTGCTGCTCTCCTGCCTGTTAGCACATATTACCTGCCCAAGCTCCAACTCTTACAGAAGTATCACATCAGTAAATCACTGTGATTTACTGCAGGTTGTGTGCTATGAAATGAGTGCAAAGAAGTTTGACCACATCTTGATAGATACAGTCATTAAACTAGTGGTTGAAGAAACAGTGTAGCTTGTGTATTCTTGTCACAAAAAACTATGTTTTCCTGAAACTAGGCTTTTTAACTGGAGTGCCACAATAGCCAAAATACACAAGTTAATTATAAGTTAAGATCATCTTATGTAAAAGGCAAAACTTGCCTTGAACTATCAATGACTTGGATGAAGGGGCAGGTGCCTCCTCAGCAAGTTCACTGATGACACAAAGCTGGGAGGAGTGGCCAATACCCCAGAAGTCTGCGCAGCCCTTCAGAAGGTTGGAGAGATGGGCAGAGAGGAACTGGCTGGAATTCAACCAAGGCAAACGCAGAGTTCTGTACTTGGGGAGGAATAACCCCAGCCACCAGCACAGGCTGGGGGTGACCTGCTGGGAAGCAGCTCTGTGGAGAAGGACCTGGGGGGCCTGGCGGACAACAAGCTGTCCATGAGCCAGCAGTGTCCTCAGGGCCAAGAAGGCCAATGGGATCCCGGGATGCATTAGGAAGAGCACTGCCATCAGGTCGAGGGAAGAGATCCTGCTCCTCTACTCTGCCCTGGTGAGGCACATCTGGAGTGCTGTGTCCAGTTCTGGGCTCCTTGGTACAAGAAAGACACAGAGCTCCCAGAGGGGGTCCAGCAGAGGGTTACAAAGATGATTATATCTACTACAAGGAAAGGCTGATGGAGTTGGGCCTGTTCAGCCTTGAGAAGAGACAACACAGGGGACCTCAACAGTGTCTATAAGCATCTGAAAGGAGGATGCCAAGAAATGGATCCAGGCTCTTCTCAGTGGTGCCAAGCAATAGGACAAGAGACAACAGGCAGAAACTGGAATACAGAAGTTCCACCTGAACAAGAGGAAGAGCTTCTTTACTGTGAGGGTAACTAAACACTGGAACAGCTTGCCCAAAAAGATTGTAGGGTCTCTTTTCTGGAGCTTTTCAAAAGCTGTCTGGATAGAAGGAGATTTAGAAAACCCTGCTTGAGCAGGTATATTGGACTAGATGACCTTCAGTACTCCCTTCCAGCATGATCCATTTGGTGATCCTGTGAACTCCTACAGAAGAACACACACAGGCACACGACAGTACAGACCCACTTAAATAGCACTCTATCCTGTAACACGTGACATTCTATGCTTCATGTTTCCAAGCTGAAAACCTTGGAAGGCTAACATCCTCATGTTGCTATTAGAAAAAGAGAAAATATGGGGCAAGTACTGGCTTTAGTAATGAACATCAATCACAAAGCTGCCACCTAATAATCCAGAATCTTATTATGGCTACCACTGTGACAGCAACTCCGAAAAACCACAAAAGTTTGTGTCATCTAGATGATGCAACAGAGATGTTTGGTCTAACATCTACCTGGAAAGAAAAAAATGAGGAGACAGATTTTCCCACTCCTGTTATCAAGCCTTTTTTAGCAGATCTCACTAGACATCACATACTGTTTAACTTCTGAACTCTAACAACTAAACTGATCTACAAGGGGTTCCTGAAGTCACTCCTGTTTGCTTTAAGGCTTGTTACAGAAAGCAATTAGGATGCAACACATCACAACCTTTTTTCAGGTGCACCTTACACCCCATACAGCTGACACACAAACTGACATCATGTCACTCCAAGGCATCATGAAGGGAGAGCTGATGCATTTACATTGATGCTAATTGTGAAGTCATCTGAAGTCCAGCATTAAATGCTGATACAGCAACATAAGGTTGTGCACAGAACCACCTTATAAATGTACTTTCACCCTCTCTCACAGGCAGATAAAAACTGTATTTTCAGGCCTGGCAAGAAGAGGGTGCATAGGACCAAGCAGACACGTTCCTTCTAACACAAGAACTAGAGGTCAATCAAAGTAACTTAGGAGTCAGGTTCAAAACGAACACAAGGGCGTTCCCTTGTGTGCATGCTCCTCATGCAGTGAGAAGTAAATCAACAGAACACAAAGTCCTTTGGTAAGGAGGCCACAGAAGGATTTATATCAGTTCAAGGGAAGGTTAGAGAAATTCTTGGAAGAATTCCAGTTAAGAGTGACTGAATAGAAAATTAACTTGTTGGCATTGAAGGTTGGGGGAGGGGAGCAGACAGGCAAGACTTGAACTTGTAGCTCTTGTACTACCAAAAGCATGAGACTTTAGCCACAGTGCCATGCGCAACAGAAGAGGGCTGGAGGCCTCCTGGACTCAACTGGTGCAAGTGATGTCACATTCGCACCCTCCAACTGGCACTCCTTCTAAAGATGCTTCCTACTTCAACTGAGCAATCTACACTAGCAACTTTTTCTTCTAGGACTCAAAACCACCAATTTAAGAATTTAAAAACTAGTTATAAAATCCTAATAATTGTAGCAGGGCTTTCCAGCAATTCATCTTAACCTACCTCCACTTTGAAAGGGTCTTTGTTGCCTTTCTGTGGAAAAACTCTTACATTCATATATTTTAAACTTAGCCTATAAATAACCTAATGGTGGTAAGCATTATTTTAAAAAATTAAATTTAAATGTAAGATCTTGAAAAACTTAAAAATTAAATTTCTCTTCAGAAGTGTCAGTGACACTTGGAAGCACAGATCTTCTGATCTTAACCTGTACTTCTAAGTTAAAGCCTTCTTCAAAGCCTAAAATCTATGCTCCCTGAAATAACAAGATACGGCTATTCGTTCATAACTACAAAAATCCCACAGTTTCATTCCAACCCCAGTTATTTCAAGTCAGGTTACCTACCTAATATTTTCCAGTGCAGTTGTTAGCTGCTCTTGTGCAATATCATAAAGTTTTACTTTGCAGCCTCCAGCAGCAAACACCATGGCCCAGCTGCGACCAATGAGTCCACTGAAAAAAAAAAATCAGCCAATTAATAAACCAGCACTTAATAGGGGGAAGGAGATCTTTGAAAGCATTGCAAAAACCAAACCAGAGCTTGGACTCTTTGATATTTGATAAAAAGATCAGTTGCATACTGATGAGAAACAAATTTCTCTAACAGAGAAATACCCTTTGCTGGCTGTGTATAGCAGCTTCTCCAAAAGCAGGAATGAAAATAATGGGCAAGAAGAAACCCAAAACAAAACAGAAAAAGGAGAGCAGAAGTCAAATAGGAGGAACCACTACTTTGTGATACTGGACTCAATCACCAAGAGTTTTGTCAGCCACAATCTTAACCTGGACTTGGTAAATGCATTTACATTAAAGAGCTTAAAAATAAATAAATAAATAAATGTGTTCAGCTCATAGACTGAAGACAGGCAGCAGTCCACTGATTCCAGAGTGCAGGATCCTGCTTCAGAGGTGATCAGAAAACTCAAGACCCAGCTACTGAAGTCACGGGTCCTCAGCAATTCAGAAAGTACCACAAGCACATGAAAAGGGAAAAAAAAATCTCAGCTGAGCATGGGCTTGATACTATTTTTCCACCTAGCCACCTCCAGCACTACCTTTATTTTTAGATTAAGCACTTTATCATGCTGGATACACAGAGGAACAGTCTGCGTACATCTTTGGTGAATCATATTACTGAGCAATACATGGAGGTAAACTGTAGTAACTGACAATTTTATTATCTCTCTTAAAGCGATGCAAGTTCTAACTTCATTAGATGTGTAGCAGGCAGCAGTCTTTTCAAATGGAAGCACAAAGGCACAGTGTCACAAGCGTAAGTAACCTGAAATAACAAAAAATTGGGAAAAAAAATCCATAACAGAGACAAGATCAGAACTCAATATCCTTGACTGTTACAGTGGGGGTTTCGATAATTATATGCATTTTTTCTCACTTCCAAGATCACTGTATTTGCAGCATTAAACTTTAGTAATGTCTGGCAATTGAAAAATTCAATGCCATTAGGGCATTGATAAAAGATTAAAAGGGGAGCAAAAGTCAGAGATAAAATAATAGGGCAGATGAGAAAAGGAAGGAAAAACAGGAACATGCTCAGCCTTTGGTTTAACTATATGCTTTTTAAAAGGATGAAAACAGGAAGTTTCAGAAAATAGCAGGAATCAGTGGAAATAACTGTGACAAAAAAGTGAAGTTTTGCATTTAGTGCTGTCAAGCAGAGAGTAAGGTCTCACTCAAAACCTACCATTTAAAAGTAAAAATAAACAAATTCTCTGTAGTAAGCTCAGAGTTCATCAATTCTGAGGCAAGCAACAGAACAAACTTACAGAATAGGCATGATCAAGGTCTGTTAGCTACTGCAGCCTCCTGGCTAATGAGTATTAGAAAATAAAAGCATTTGAATCACTTCAACTTGACATAAGCATATCTGATCTACCAGTATCTTTATAAAGTAGCATAACCTCTCTAAATTGCATTTTAAATTAAATTTCCTTAAAACACACAAAAAAATTCTTTAATACTTTTAGGATTGTGGGGTTTTTCTTTTGAACCACAGAAGTCACAAAGTAAGTCGATGGTAGGTATCAGGCATGCACCATTACTGCATTGTACATGACAGCATCATCACAACCCAATGTTAGCATATTTCACCCCAAGACAGTGCTTTTTGACACTTTAAGCGCTGTCATTTTGGGCCCAGTGATAGATAAAGTATTAACAACCAGATCTGCTCACACAACTTCTGCAGGTGCTACCAAAACCTGCAGTAGTGCCACAGGAGCCACAGCAGGCAAGAGCCCAGCTGTCCTGACCCTTCAGACACACCTAGTGAATAAAATTTCCCTGAGTACCAGCAGTAGGAGCCAGTTTGCTCAGTGTCACACAGCAGCACTCAAACTCCCATCCTGAGGCTTCAAGTGGTCTTGCTAATAAAGTTGGCTCCAGCCCACACTTGTAGCACCAAGGTACAGTGGTACACAGGGCACTGTTACTATCCCACACCTATTTTCTCTCCCATCCAGACTCTTGTTCAAATAAAGAATTTTAGTTTCAGCTCAATGAGAGGATGAAACAATGCATTCCCACAGAAGTCAGAAATACTGCTGACTCTTGTGTCAAGTCAGTATTACTTCAGGAGTGTCTGAGGCCAACTTAGGAGTTTCCTGACATAGCTGACAAATAAGGACGTTAAGCTGTGCTTGGATTTCTCCACTCCGCTTGCATTTACACACACACAAGGCATTGCAATGAAAAGGGACATCAGTCTTTCAGACCTAAAGGGTGACTTACTCCAGTAAAGATGTTTGTTTGCTGTTTGTTTTACAGTAGCACAGAGCCTTGTTAAGAGGCTTGAACAAAGGCACCCTAAGTAGAGGAAGGCAGGTGCATCCCCCCACTTCCCGCGATCCAGCAGCAGCGCGTCCCCGCGGCGGGGCAAAACCACCGCCTGCCCCGAGCCAGCACCTCGCTGACACATCGGACGGCGGCAGCAGCGGGGACAGCTGAGGCAGGGCCGTACCCGACACTGAGTACCCAAACCCCCTCCCCGCAGGCCGGGCCGAGCGGGGAGACGGCGCCCAAGCCCCTTCGCACGCCGCGGGCATCCGTCCTACAGGCGCCGCGCCGGAACCTCCTCCCTGGGGCGCTGCCGCCGCCCGCGGGCGACGAGAGGCTTTACCTGCCGATGATGGCAACCTGCGAGGGCTCCATGCCTGCGGCCGCCGCGACCGGGAGATGCGGGATGGGCAGCGGGATGAGCCACCTCTGCCCTGTGCGGATCCGCCCCGCCCGCGGCTCCCTCCATGTCACGGCCGCCCATTGGCTCCGCGGCCGCCCCCCCCCCCCGGGGGCCGAGCCTGCCCCGGCCCGGGGCGGGCCCGGGGCGGAGCCGGGGCGAGCCCGGGGCCGGCCCGGGGCCGAGCCTGCCCGGGGCCGAGGCCGGAGCCGGAGCCCGAGCCTGAGCCCAGAGCCCGAAGCCCGAGCCCGAGCCCGAGCCCGGAGCCCGAAGCCCGAGCCCGGAGCCGGGCCGGGCCGGGCCGGGGGCGGCTCCCACGGCCGCAGCCCCCGGATCCCGCCCCCACCCCCCCCCCGCTCCCCGGGCATGGAGAGAAAACGTAACATTTTAAATGCTTAATTAATATCAAAGATTATATTAGTGTATTCTTAATATAGCAGATAAATCCCTTCAAGTTTTCTTGTCTTTCTGAAAAAAACTAACAGTCGAAAAGTAATACATTCGAACCCAGAGGTTCGAGTAGGGTTTGATAGTTACTGATGAAGTTCAGTGGTTCGAAGGTTTGATAGTTACTGATGAAGTTCAGTGAACCTTTGTTTGGCTATCATTTGAAAGTTTGTTCAGCTTATCATTTATTCTACTTTTCAAGAAAAATAAATAAGGCTAACATAATAATTTGGTACATCTGCCCGCTCACTGGCACTTTGCTAATTCCAGTCACATTCAACAGCGAGATGGAGAAGTCAAAATTATATTTCCTAACGGCTTCATGAAGACCGCTCAACAGTAGCAGGTGGAAAACCAAACTGTTACCTCCTTGGCTTCCTGACCTTAACCCCACCCATGTAACCTGAGATATGCCAGTAGCTGGGAAGTGTTAGTGGAGCAAAGTGGCAGGAAACTTGGCCATGGGAAGATTTAAGGCCGTGGGACAGAAGAGTGTAGCATGCTGTGCAAATTCTGCAGCTCAGGGCTTATGTAGGCTGGTGTAGAAAGCAGCGTTTTAAGGTTTTAGCAAGTACCAGTTTTGCTCCTTTGAAAATTAATGCAAAATGGCATGATTTGGCACATGTTCTGAACACAAAGACCTTTGTATAGACAGAGAATAACTGAAGCAAACAATGTATACTTACTTTGTGAACTCAGGTTTTTACTTCAAAGAAAAAAATTGTAAGTTCCTAGAACAAAAAAGTAATGTCACCTGGGCTTGAGAAAAATGGTCTTCAGAACAACTTTACCATCACTTCCATTTAGAAGTACTTATCAGTTATTTTAATACTCTTTGACCTCCTCAGATTTGTATTTATACCTTACTTGTCATCAGCAATAGACTAAGAGACAAAAGGAAATGCAGATCTACAAGTGGATTCAGAGAATTAAAAGCTCAGTTTGGTGTTTTGAGAGCTAATCACAGCTGGGATAAAATTACAGGGCCTTTCAGTTCTGGGGGTGAACAAAACAAGTCTATGGCAATGAAATCTGAACTATATTATTGTTGTTGTTGTTGTTCTTAGCCATATATTAGTGACAAAGCCCCATAGCTCTGCATTACTTAATCAAAATTAGGGTATGACCGCAGCCATATTCCCCAGCATCTGCAGTGATCAGACACACTGGTAAGTCCAAACTAGATCAAAAGAGGAGAGAGAAGGGTTTAAGAAGAAAAGAAAATATAGATAATTAAATTCTCAGAAGTGTAAGTCAAGGGAAGAAAATATGACTTAAAAACAAAGTACACGTTTAATTTTTGTGTAATAACATAAGGTTTAGGCCCAGTTCTTGCAGCCTCCACAAGTTAGGGACAATGATTCTCCTCTGTCTTCTGCAATTCACATGGAAAGGACAGAAGGTGCTGTAAGCCCAGAAACATCAAAAACCATAACCAACCAATAACATGGTGAAAGGACTTGGGCTCCATAATGAAATGAAAAGTAGGGCTTGTACTGGCAGCAGAAGAGGCCCAAGTGGAGCAAATATGCACTCACCATCTTACTCATTCTTTTTTCAAAGCCAAATAGGGGTAGAGGCAGATTTGACTTGTGTTGGGAGCTGCACAGTTGATCCCTCTATGTTTTTAGTCTCTTTCTATGGAGCATGCTCCTCTGCTGTCCCACGGGCAGAGCTGAAATCTGCTACTGGCCACAGAGGGGTGGATTTATTGCAGGGGAGAAGAAGGATGGTATAAAAAGGTCTTGTAAGAAGTAAGGGGAAATAACTCTCACTAACTCTGAGCCATGGGGATGTGGAATATGAAGGAGATGTGAATTCCCCCTTGGAGAAAATAAAGGAATGGTATGCTTTTAAAACACAGAGAGTGCTAGCCTGAGCTTTTAGTGTGGAATAAAAACAGAGGCATAGTTCACATTTGTTAAGTATTAGATCTGTTTAATACATCACTTGTTCACCAGAACAACCAGCAAGTACATTTATTTGGTAATGGACTATGATCTGTTGCTACTACGTTCCTAATGGTTCATGAAGTATAATGCCTTAAAAAGACTGCTTTAATTAATAACTTTATTGCTGTTCTGTAGAGTTTTAACTAATGGTTTGCATACTGTGTTATAAGTAGTGGTTGTATTGAAATTATGTTAAAATTAAAACTATAATTTTAATTATTATTCATAGTTCATGCTGTTAATTTGGGTGGTCTTTCAAAGTGCAGATGGCCTGAAGCAAATACTACCAATATTGTTAAAATGCTGATTCTTAAAGAAGCAATCTAAAGGAATAAAAAAGTAAATAGTAGTAAAGTAGATGCTACTAAAGCACAATTCAGCAAAACTAGATAGAATTATAGAGTTCAGTAGTAAAAATACCTGTTAAGAATATGATTTTCCTGTTGCAAATGCATTTTAAACCCAAGCTACAACATATGGTACAACAAAGAAAGGCACATGGTGTGATCCTTGGGGTGTCCTGTGCAGGGTCAGGAATTGGACTTCAATGATCCTTGTGGGTCCCCTCCAATTCACATATTTTACAGTTTTATATACATTGTTTGTAACATATGTATCATTCATAATGAGGTTTTTCCATTCATTTTGTTTTCAAATTGTATGCTGACTAGATGTATTAGTTCCCTGAGGAGCAGTTAAATGCAGCTTCACTGTTTGTGACAGTCAAGCTACTTGAATGGTTTCTGCATGACAGCAGAAAATCCCAAAGACCTGGTCAGTCCAGAATTCAGTACTAGAAAATTACTTTTTTAAAGATTACAGTCTAAGAATTACATCTTAAATTCAGAAAAACACCAATCAGTGCTTGATCAGATGAACAGTTCAACTGGCAGAGCAAGGGTAAGGTACACACTAACAGCGATTATAAAAGGTACACACTAACAGCAATTATCAGAGGCAGACTGTGGCCAGTAACCCCTGAACCCAAATTCGTAGGTCCTGGAATAGTTTGTCTGAGTCCTTATTTGCAAAGTTACCACTGGAAAAAGACAGATACACCATGTATTGAAAGGCAAAGAAATTCCTATTTAAGAATATAGCTTCATGGTTTCTTTAATCTGTCCTATATTTTCACTGAATTCACTGGATCAGGTACTTGATGTCTTGAATAGTGACTGAAGGAAAACCTCATCAGATTAGCAGTTTGCTTCAGCTGCACAAGTATGTAACTTGATGCCAGTCAGAGAACTGATGTGGGGCATTTATTGACAGTTGTGGTTTAATCCAACTTAAAATGATCAGGACTTTAGAGCATACAATGCTACTTGGACTAGAGTAGATACTAAATTTTTGGGGTTTTTTTGGTTTGGTTTGGTTTTTGTTTTTTGTTGTTTTGTTTGTTTTGTTGTTTTGGTTTTTTTGGGGTTTTTTTTTGGGCAATTTCACTTTCTAGGTTGCCCTCTGGATTTAGCCAATAAAGACAATTGCATCATCTTACACCATTACAGGCTTTCTTACTGTAGCATCATCTTGTTAGATGATGCCTTATGATCATAACCCATGAGTAAAGCCCTGCATTGCCACAAAGGATCCTGAGATTTTGAGGGTTTGTGTGAAATCTTCATGTATTAAGATGTATTTATACTTCATAGCACCAGAAAAAAAAAAAAAAAAACAACAACAAACCCTGTCGATTGACACAGCTTTTCAAAACATGAACAAAGTAATTGAGACTCGTATTCTTGTGAGTATGTCAAAAGTAGCAGCTGGAATGCAAGGTCTCAGGACCTGGGCCAGGGCCAGTTCCCAGTATGGTCAGAGTCCATACAGGCCAGAGGCCACTTAAGTCTGAGTGCATACACCCAATTTTGGAGGGTAAGGAAGTTTGACAATAGGAACATGGCCAGATTCCAGGATTGCCTTGGCACCACCTCATTTATAAATTAGATGCACTGCCTCTTTGACACAGTGTCTTCCTTTCACTGCCCTAGAAATTTGGGCTGAAACGTCAGAATAGTGCTGGGCACCGGTATGCCCAGGTCCCCAACATGGACAAGCTGGATAGCAGAGCTAGGTCTATTACCACACAATCTACCTATTGCTCAGGTACACATTAATGCATCTGGGGACAATGAGAAAAATCGAAAAATCATAGTTTCAATTATATATGAGGAGTGGCAGGCCCCAGAAAAAGAGGGGCTATAAATGTATATATTTTTCTTATGCTGAAGTTTATGGTTTGTGGCCACTAATGCAGCTGAAAACTTTTCCCACCCTACTTCTGTTATTCTGCAAACTACTTGTACTCCAGAAAATTCAGTTATAAATATTCTCATGTCCAAAGGTCTCAAGTCTCAAGTTTCTGTGTGAAAGTGGTTTATGCATGGAATGTGAACAGGTTAATGCAGGAAGTGATAATGTCTTAATAATTCTTTATGTTATCTTTGTTTCTCTTGTTGGGAGCCAGAGTAGAAAGACCTTTCACTCATGTCCTCTGCACTTATCTCTTCAGAAAGGACTTTGAGGCTGAAAGGTGAGCAGCAGAAGACCCTGACATTGCATAATGTGCACAATCCCTGATGATTAAAAGGATGCTCTGACTGTACTGTATATTGTCTTTGCAGCTTTCTTATGCTATTGGCATAAGGCAGTAGGGGTTACAATTGGCTTTATAAAATGTTTTCTCTCTCAAAAATACTGTAGGCATGTTCAGAGATCCCTTCTCTATTCTGTTTTCCATTTAGGCATAGGAAACTTTCTCCAGAGTATAATGATTTGCCGTGGGCAAATCAAATGACACTTGTCAGGGTTTCCAAAATACCAAGAGAATGTAGTAAAGCCGGCAGGGAGAATAATCTTTTTATAAGACATTAGGGATTTTTAAAATTTCGTTTCAGAGGCTATGGGATACAGGAAGCTTTAACAACTTCAGCAACTTCCTTTTTTTATATTATTTTTTAGCTTTTAATGCAGCCTTTCAGTTTTAAGAGCACATTTCTCAGCTCATTGGAAGAAACGTTTTGAACTGCGACTGGATTGGAAATGAAGCGCGCGTTCAGGCGTTTGGCGCAGCTCTCCAGCCGTCTACTCCGGCGCAGCGAGACGAGCGCACGCTCTCCCTCTCGCCGAGCGCCAAGGCCCAGCCCGCCCCTCTCGGTAGCACCGCCCGCCCGGGGCAGCGGCTCCGGCAGCGCCCGGCCCCGCCCGCGGCTCGCCCCGCCCGGCCGCGGTGCATGCGGGGAGCGCCGCCGTGTCCCGGGCAACGCCGCCCGGCCCCGAGCGCCCAGCGGGCCGCGGCCGACCGGAGGGCGAGTCCCGCCGTGCCCTGAGCCGCCCCCGCTGCGGGGCTCATCGCCGGGTCCCCGCTGCGGGGCTCATCGCCGTGTCCCCGCTGCGGGGCTCATCGCCGGCTCCCCGCTGCGGGGCTCATCGCCGGATCCCCGCTGCGGGGCTCATCGCCGGGTCCCCGCTGCGGGGCTCATCGCCGTGTCCCCGCTGCGGGGCTCATCGCCGGGTCCCCGCTGCGGGGCTCATCGCCGTGTCCCCGCTGCGGGGCTCATCGCCGGCTCCCCGCTGCGGGGCTCATCGCCGGATCCCCGCTGCGGGGCTCATCGCCGGGTCCCCGCTGCGGGGCTCATCGCCGGCTCCCCGCTGCGGGGCTCATCGCCGGCTCCCCGCTGCGGGGCTCATCGCCGGCTCCCCGCTGCAGGAACCCGCCCCGGGAGCGGCTCGGCCGCGGGGCACCGCGCACGGCGGGGAAGCGACGGGGAACATCCTCCTCATCCTGCCGCTGCCGAGGAACCGTGCGCTTCGTGCTGGCTGAGGCTTGCTTGCTGGAGGGCATGTACTTCATGTTAACGATGAAAGCAAACGTTGCCTTCTTGAGGTTTTTATGAAAACAGGTAGCCAGGCGAAGTGAGACACCTTAGTGTCTGCCCTCTGTGAGGGAAAGGCCACCAGGTGAACACACCGTATTAGACAGGGAAATATTGGTGGAGAAAGACTTTATAACTCGGGCTTCTTTAATGCTGGCTTTTAAAACCCGTTTAAGTTGAAATGGCTTCATAACTGTAGCTATGTTGATCTTAGAATGGAGGAAGGAAAGAAGGGAAGGTTCGAGCAAGATTAAATACTTACTACTATGGTTTGGCCTGTAAAGACTGACTTTTGAATATGAGTTGTCTCAAACATGAGTTAGCTGACAGTGGAAAGATACCATGCTAAAAGTAGTATTGCGATTACTTATACTGTCATTTACTTTTAATGATAAATGCCTTTAAAACAATTTTCATAACTGCTATAAGTATAAAAAAATATAATGCTGTTTAATATTGTTTATAGGTGAGTCCTTGTTTTTATGACTAATCAAACTACTACTGTCTATATTTTGCATTTTTAAATATCTATATAAAACCACCAAGATAACATTTGGCATGTTAAATATTTCACAGAAAAATGATGCAAAATGCGCATCTGGCTCCTGAGAATAATGAAGATGATCTCTATTCTGGCTACAATGATTATAATCCCATGTTTGACACTGAGGTAAAGTATTTGCTGTTTCCCAGCTTTCCCATACATAAGATTTTAACTTAGAAGTATAAGATAAGAATTTATGGGTACAATAACGTACAAGTTTACAATTGCTTAGAAGTGAAATTTACTTTATTTAGCAAGAAACATCTGAAGTTGCTCAGGGATCTTCTTGAATAGTTAATTCTTTGGTAGCTTTTTATTCCAATTAACCCCTTGTGCAGATCTCAACAGATCTAAGACGCTGTAAGGGTTAGCATTTTTGAAGTATAAAATCATAATTATTTGTAGGCACATTCAATGTGGTGTGTCCCAGGCTGTGTACAAGTTTTCTGACAAAAGAGGCTCCTGAGTGGTCAGTAGTTCATTGATTTCCTACTGTGCTGCTGCTGGAGGAGCTCACATTAGAATGGAATCCTGCAGGTCTCTGTGCAATTGGGTAGAGTATCTGGGATGTCTTAAAGTAGCCCTGCAGACCATTTTTGGATAACTGCTGGTGTGGTGTAGCTGGGACAACAGTGATGACATTTGGTCCAAACCTACTAGCAAGACTTGGCATCTTGTGTGAAATCCCAGTACCCAATTCATGGGAGTTGCTGCAGGACTTGAGAGACACGACATGTTTTAATGCCTCACATTGCAGTTGTTAATGTCAAAATTCAGAAAGAGTGTAAGTATTTGATAACAGCATTTGGATGGAAAAAGAAGTTCATGTTATATTTTATAACTTCAGCTCTCTTCCCTCTGTGTTTTTAGAAAATAATGAGTTTTTTCATTTCCTAATCTAAAATACCAAAAAAGATAGACAAATTATATAATTGTAATTTATTGTCAATAAACCCTGTTGTTCAGTTATCTTCAAGTATGTTGTGAAGAACTTTTGATTTTTTTACCAATCTGCTTTCAGTAGTCTGAAGGTTGTGGAATTGTGATTTTGGGTGTTGTGGTTTTAAAGGGGTTAATGTTTTTATCTTTTCTAGGATTTAGAAAATGATGTAGCTTTCCAACAGGCAGCAAGAACAAGTCATGGAAGAAGATCCTCTGTAAGTACCTTTTAAAACACTTAGCATTAATGTAGATCTTACTATGTAGAAATACTAATAATTGACACATACAGGTTTTAATTGGCAGGGGTTTTTTTGTTTGGTTCTTTTTTTTTTCCACCCAGGTGACGGCCAAAATTCCTGGTACATCAAGTCCAAGACCTCTAGCTACTGGATTTGGGGCAGGTTTTTGTTCTGTTGTATCCTTAATGAAAATGTCATTTACAAAATGTAAATGTACCATTTAATTCCATGCACAAAGCGAGCCCTTGTAAATTAAGAATTTCATACCAGTGAACTGCATCTTTTCATTGGTTTTAAATCACAACTTTGCACTTGGTCAAGGCATGGTTACTGGTTGTTTTTCTTTTCTCCAGAACCATGCTGCAAATCTTCTGTACTGCATAAGGCATTAGAGTCCAAGGTATTAACTGGGTTCACTTGCAGTGGGAACTGAATAGGTTGTTATTTGGGCTTGGGAAAGCTTTCTGGAAGTTAAGGTGAAATCAAGTCTTGAAGAATACAGGCTCTGAAACATCTCCAGTTGAATCAGAAAAAGTTGGTTGTGTTCTTTGGTATACTTAGATGTATTGATAAAATAAATCTGCATGAAAATGTAACTTAAGATATTAAGACAGTGACAGATTTTATCAGCTCTACACAGAATTTTTCTAAAGTATTTTGTTTAAATTACTTGTTCAATTTCAAGCTAGCAATTTCAGTAATTTAATAATGGAAAGTATGCTGCCTCAGGTAATTTTCTATGTACTTCTTTTTAAAAGAGCTGATGGAAATATTCAAATACATAAAAAACTTTTGTTGTGAATTTGTGCTAACTGAAGTATTCAACATCTTTAAGTCTGCCAGGAATCGGCAGTATATTGCATATGAGTAACATAAATGGGAACTTTGATATGAACTTATATGAGAGTTAGCTCAACTTTTAAAATTTAGTGTTGAGAAGACTACATAGGCTTCTTAGGCTTTGTGAATGACAATTTCAAACAATTACTTGTTTTTGTAGTCAAAGGCAACTTTAACTTCATCTATGGGAAGACCTATGACAGCAACTATACAGGTAAAAGTTCCAATATTTACGTTTTATATTCATTTGGAGCAATGAATTTTTCTGATAAGTGTTAGATACAAGTATTCAGAAGTTCATTGAATCAATACAAATTACTACACTTTCAATTTTTCGTTTTTTGAACATAGTACTGTCAGAAAGGATGAGTATAGTGATGTGTGTTTTAATTGAACACAGATGTGTAAGCAATAACAGTGTAGTACTTTCTAACACTTACTAAAGTGAAATGAACAATTTGTCATTAAAATAATATATATAGAATATATTAAAATTATATATAAAATATATAATTATGTGTGGATTGTCTACTACATATTTTTTAGTGAGATTATTTTAATATATCTTCTTCTTTATTTGAGGATGGGGTTTCTCGACCAATGACAGCAGTGCAAGCTGCAGGTTACACTAAAGCAGCTGTGAGAGGTATGGTTTGTAGAATCACCAGCTGCCACAGGGAGATGTTATTTTACAGTTTTCAGTACTCTGTTAATGTTTCAGGTTCTTCATTTGATCCTCTTGGCCAAGCAAGAGGTCCTGCTTCACCTCTGGAAAAGAAAACTTCAGACAGGTTTGTTCAGTTCTGCATTACATTCTTTCAAAGCATTAATAGCAACAGAAAACCAGCTGTGTGTAGAGTTTAAAAACATCCAGGCAGTTAAAAAAACCTTGAGGGGCCAAACTCTGAACTTGGTGGAATAATGCCACAAACATTTGTTGGTGTGCCAGCCAACATGTGGTTGGTTGACTTTCAGGAACATCTGATTTCAGTGATTTCTGGTTCTGACTCGCTCAGCAGCCTGGGTGTAGCTGTTGCCACACAAATACTGTGATACTTACCCATAGTTGTGCAGGACCACGAAAGTGTGCGTGACAGGCAAGGAACACCATGATTCTTGCGGCTCTTTGGGAAGAACTTGGGGGCAGTTGCCTGCTCTTTCTTCCCGTTCACTCTGAGATTGGCACTTGAGCTGAAATTTGCAGGCTGGTGCCAATGTTAGGGAGTTTGCTCAGAAAATCGTTGAACTTTCCAGTACCTAAGTTCTGTACCCCAAATGTAGCTATACAGGAATAGGGAATCCTCTGAAATATTTGGTTATTTAGCAGTGGAAAAAGTCTAGAGGAACCACATCTTTTTGTTACAATCTGCATTTGTAAGCAGTGCTTTAGAATTATGTATGCAAATAAAGATTCAATTAATTGCTTTTAATGTGATATTTCATTTCATTAGTGTTTGATATGAAAGCTCATCTGTTGTTTTCTAGTTACTTCTGAACAAATTTGATTTGTGAAATCTGCCTGTATATACTGTTCTTGTGAGAGGATTTATGTTTTCTTAGGTCTCTGTTCTCAAATTAAGGTGTGAATGTGATCTTTGGACTGTCTTCTCTAGGCATAGTTTCACACAATACTTTCTTTGATGAGAAAACCAGTTAGCTGTGACATGTGATATGTCATTGTGTTGTTTTATTGAGAATATAATGTGTAAAAGCTTAGTGTTTGTACTTGCATTACTTTAACTTTAGTGTTAATCCTCTTGTTGTTATTTTTGTTTTAGTTTAGAAGAGAAGATGAGGCAGTTGGAAAAAAAAGTGAATGAACTGGTTGAAGAAAGCTGTGTTGCCAATAGCTGTGGAGACTTGAAATTGGTAGTTTTTCTGAATTTCACTTCATTTCTGCTGTAATTTTTATAGATAGATGTTTCAAAATGACTTGCAGTCAAATGTTTAAAATTATTAAAATAATTTTAGTTCTAAATTTATTATGACTCTTCTAGTCTAGTGATACTTTGCTTTGCTGGAAAAAAAAGGTAGGAGCTGTATTTCTGGCATATATATATTTATTAAAATTTCAGTGTTACAAAAATTCCCTTCTGCCTGTGTCCACAGATCTCTTCAGATGGGTCTGATGGATTCGTTGTACTGGCACAGTTCTGGCCTAGGCTAGCTAGCATTTGATGGTTCCTATGTATGATCAAAGGTTACCATGGAGAAGGAACTGTTTCTAATGGACAGTTTGGATGTATTTGTTCTGTTATAGAGGATACTAGAGCATTATTGTGCAGCTGAGTAGTGACTCCTTAACCAATCTATTTTTTTAGTTTTTCCTGATCCACTTGCATGTATGGTCAAGAATGCTCTTGATGTCAAAGGGTTGTTTCTTTGTGAAACCAGATGACTCCAAGAGTCCTATAGGATGTTTGTTTCTGACAAGTCCAGCAGAATATCCATTTTCCTGCAAAAGTCATCAAAGTTGTGAACTCATTATCTGTGAAATAGCCAAGTTTGATTTGCTTCCTGTCATGAGGACTAGGAATCAAACTGTCTTGAAGTACTTCTTCCACCACTGGCTTCCACATAGCCACCTTGAGTAGTAACCATTACTTTCTTAATCATTGTATGCTTGTGGAGGCACACAGGACAGCTAATGGCACTTGCTACACCCAAAGTGTTACATGTACAAAGGATTCTGACACCAATCTGCAGAGAATTATAATCGGGTACATAATTACACAGCTAAGCAGACTTAAGTAACTATTTGCTAAGTGCTAATTATAACCTCTTGGTGAGTTATAGTGCTTTTTTCAGGCATTTGGTGCAGTCTGTAAACCAAAGCAAATAGACATGAGTGTATTCCCTTCATACTTGTTTTGAATGTATTTTCATCATCTAGAGTCAGTAAGATTCAAGGCACTTTAATTAAATTCTAGAATTTTGTTTAAGGCTCTGGAGAAAGCAAAAGAAGCTGGAAGACAGGAAAGAGAATTGTTGAGGCAACGTGAACAAATCGCTCCTCCAGAAAGTATCAACTTAGACCTTACTTACACAGTAAGTGCTTAGAAATCTTCAGTGACTGAAATGTTGCTAAAAAACCTCCTGAGCAGAAATGTCAGTGTTTTCTGAAGAGTGTGTGTGTCTGTGTTGTAATGCTTCTGGTGGTGTACAGGGGGGATCCATTCATGTCATCAAGTCCATTCCCATGCAGTCTCAAATGCCAAAGAAACCACGTAGTCTACGTTAAGTGAAGAAGAATTTCCATCAGTATGTATTCCAGATATTTATTCACATGTAATACCTGCATATCAAAATACAGCAGATTCTGAAATACAGACCCTGTATTTCAGAAATAAATAGCCTAGAGAGTGTAATATGCCAAGAGGAGAAAACAGAACAGGAAAGATAAGATGCTGCCTTTAAATTGAACCATAAAGTGACTGAGAATGTGTTACATTAGATAGGGTATAATAATCTTTATGAATATTAAAGCAGGTATTTAGATTTACATTCTGGTTTTAAAATAGTATATTTTTTTTAAGTGTACAACATGCATAAAAATGCTTGAGAGATATTTAAATTCATACTCCAAGTAGTGCTGTAGAGACAATTATTAATAATTAATATATTGAATTAGGCAGACCTGGAAATTTATTTTACCATGAAGGTCAGAGTAAAGCTGTGGAAAAAATACAGAACTATTTTACCTGACACCAACAGAACTTCTGTTGTGAAACAGCAGTTTGGAAAAATTCTCCCTTCTAAACTGAGGGACCACAGGCATTAGGACGATTTTCCACATGTTGGGAGTCATAAATTACACACAGTCTCTGAGAATTAATCTTGTATGAATATTTTTTAAATAACTTTGCATTACAGCGCTGTGTTTATTTAGGTCTAAGGCCCACATTGCATAACTTTGAATGCTAGTAATTTATGTACAAAAATAAAAGAATTACCTAGATTAAATAGCTTTTAAACTTGTTTCCTCTCTATCAATTTGCAAGAACAAAGGAACATTAAAGATGGGAAGCTTATAGGTGGTAAAGACAATCGTTCCAAGGTAAAATTAACTTGAAATTATCTACAATGAATTTAAGTTTATTACTGTTGAGAGGACAATATATTTTCTTGTTCCTGTAATTCCATTTTTTTAATAGGTTCTTCTCAATCTGGCCAGTCAGTATGTTGCTAATGAAATGTATGCTGAAGCGCTGACTACTTACCAAGTTATAGTGAAGAATAAGATGTTCAGCAATGGAGGTAGGTTGTATCCCAAAGTGGATTAAAACTGGTAATCAGGTATTCAAAGTGAGGAGTGCATCTGCATGGTGCTGATACTTAGAGAACACAGCCCTCATGTCTGGCTCTCAGAGTGGGTGACAGATACTCGTAATCTCTGACTCAAGAGAGCCAAACCACATTAAATTATAGTAACTCATGAAGTCTTTTCTTTCCATAAACTAAGCTAAACATAAAGACAAATACATAATTTTCTCATGCCACATATGCTATGTGGTCTTCTGTAGTACTAATTTTTTCTCTTTTGACTTGAACTTTCCCTCTTGAAAGCTTCTTTCAGTATTTTGCATATCTCTGAGACTCCTACAGTGGGTTTTTTTTCAGTGATGCTTATTTGCAGCTTCTTCCTGGAGAGCACTATAAATAATCACTTCATCCCTCAATTCAAAATCAGAATACATCGTACATGATAGTTCTATTCTAGGTTTCATCACTAGATTTCATCTTCTCTCTTATTTTCTCTTGAGTTAAACTCACAGAAGGCATTTCTGTGCAGTGCAGCTTTAAAGGGACATTGCGACCCTATAATGAAGACAAATTTATTAAGATGGTGTTCTACTCTGTCACTCTGAAACACTTTTAAAATGTTGTAACTCATTGACTCCTTTTGATAGGTATACTGAAGGTAAATATGGGAAATATATATTTAAAACAACGGAACTATTCCAAAGCTATCAAATTCTACCGTATGGCTCTAGACCAGATTACTAGTTCCCACAAACAGATGAGGTGAGTTTCTTCTAGAAGGCATGGTTATGAAATACAAGTTTTGGATACAGTATGATTTTGTAGTTAAAAATATAACCTAAACCTGGTTCCTTACTTAGGATAAAAATAATGGAAAATATTGGAGTTGCATTTATTAAAACTGGCCAATATGTTGATGCCATTTCTTCATTTGAAGAAATAATGAGCATATCCCCAAACCTGAAGGCAGGCTTCAACCTGATCCTATGTTACTTTGCTATTGGAAATGGTGAACAGATGAAGAAAGCCTTCAAAAACCTCATTGAAGTTCCCTTGGGAGTGGATTGTGAAGACAAATACATTTCATTAAATGTAAGTTTGAAAAAAAAAACTGTGTCTTTATACAGTAAATCAGGAGAAAAAGAGAGAGATACTGAATGCTTGGACTGTACTGAATATGGGAATTGATGTGTATTTGAGTACCTGAAATACCTTTCTTACCAGCATGCATTTAATGTGGCAGTACTGCTTAGATATGTAAAATAATGAGAGAACATTTAAATCTCTTTATCCTCAAAAGAGATGATGTACATAAAACCCACACCACAAGATTCTCTTTGTAATGATTTTGTTGCAATTCATTTGGGCTTACTTACATGGCTCACTTACTGTTTTACCATTTCATTTATATAAAATTTTAGTAAAATATAAGGTAAAATAAAGGGAGCTAAACAATGAGTGGGTTAATGCAAGTTTCCTCAAGTGAGTGCTAATAAAACTTATAATATTGTAGTGTTATTTTGCAGAAGAAAACTATAGTGACATTTACAGATGCTTAGTTTAGTTTATTAGACTTTGTTGGAAACTGGACTTCCTTTGACTTTCCATGATGCTAAAGAGAGGAAAAAAAGGTTAATAGGTTTAAGGTCACTCTTAGAAAAATCCTCTATCGAAAGATCAAGGTTTTTATCTTCTAGCAGTCTTTTTTTCAGTGATGCAAATCTTTCAGTCCTAAATATCAAATATATAACTGATCTTCAAACTGTTTGCAGAGTAGCTGTTGTTTCCTATTTTCATAGCATAAGGAAATAAAATTTAACATATGAAGAATACAGATATATTTATTGATATATATGTATATATTTTAATACATTTTATATCATTTCTTACAGTAGAAATTATATAAGAGTAAGGATCATTAAGCCTTTGAATTAATTGAGGACTATGTAAGATCATTCATTGGAAAAAAACCTTGAGACTGCAGAAGTTATTTCTAAGGGTAGGCAAGCTGTGCTTTAAATAGACATTCCAAGTTCTCTAATTTTTTATTAAGCGATCAGAGAAAAGATCACAGTTTCTTTCTGGTCTGTATTTTTCATAAATCTATGATCTGTCCCCAGTAAACAAGGAAGGGGTGGCTACCTAACATATCCTGCATAAATCCTTTTAGAGCTAACAGAGATGTGTGATAGAAACCATAAGATGATCATGCAAGTTATTTTAATATGGAGGTAGCACAAGTCCTCATCTGCAGAATACCACAGTGGTTCAGCAAATGCTTATTTTTAAGCATGAAAATATTTTCACTGTGATCTTCCTGTGATCAGACCAGCCTTCCTGGTCTGATACACATGACAGGAACTACATCTGTTAACCTTAATGTGAGCTATGACAACACGCATGAGCAGAAAAACAGTATCGAAGTAGTTGTAATGCCAAATTTCAGAGTACATGGTTAGAAAACTACTTTGAACTGAAGCTAACTTTTTCAAATATGGAAAGGAAGTGACATTATAGACCATTTATTTTACATCAATTTGTGTTTGCAGTCACATTGCCTATAAAATAAATAAAATGTTTAAATGCTGGTATAATTTGCAGTTGTTTTGTCCCCCTCCAGGATGATCTACATACGAATCTACTGATTGAAGCCATTAAAAATGACAGTTTAAGTCAAATAGAACGTGACAGGTAATGGTGGACTCTGTTTTTTCTTGACTGTGGTGCCTTGAATTTTAGCCCCAGGATTATCAGTCTTGTCACCTGTTCACAGCTCTTGTTAATAAAGTGTTTCTTAGGAAAGAACTTGCTCAGAAGAACCAGTTGGATCACTCATTTCAGTGTGCTACCCTAAAGTAGAGTATCTACCCCAAATGTTATAGGGTACACTGCTTAAAACTTACAGCGTTTGAGATTTTTAAAAAATACAACTAGTGTGCAATGAAAGGAAAACAGAAAAAACTAAGAGCTTAATCAAGATACAGGGGAATAGTGGTAACAGGGAGCTGGTTACATTGGCTTCTGAGATTTGTACTGAGTGCAGGAAGAAGCCAGAACATGTTTTTTTTTTTTTTTTTGTTTTTTTTTTCTATACATGTTTTTGAAATGGTGACATTGTATGCAAGTATAGAATGGTTTGAGTTGGAAGGGACTTCAGAGATGATCTGGTTCCAGGCCCCCTGCCATGGGCAGGGACACCTCCCACTAGACCAGATTGCTCAGAGCCCCATCCAACCTGGCCTTGAGCACTTCCAGGAATGGGACATCCACAGCTTCTCTGGGCAGCCTGTTCCAGTGCCTCACCACCCTGACAGTGAAGAATTTCTTTCAGGTTTTTGTGCGTTTTTTTCCCTTTAGGAAGTCCTTGGCAGAGGAATACATCATGACAGCTGCTAAACTCATTGCACCGGCAATCGAGACATCTTTTGCAGTAGGCTATGACTGGTAAGAGTAAAGTGGGGCTTCTTTTTGTCTAAACTATGTCAACTCTTGTGTTGGTTATGAAACCAGTTCAGAGATGGAAGCAGCTTGGGAAACACGGTTCTCTGTGCAACCAGGCTATTTTCAGTTTGCCTCCTAACATAACAAAGCATTGGAGTGTGTTCTGTCTTAAAAAGTAATTTATCATTGAAAGTCAACTCTTAATTATACATTTTGTGGTGCTCTGAATTCACACAAAATGTTCAAGTGAATTTGCAAATTCCATTTCAAAATTGAAAAGCTTTCAAAAGTCTCAGCAGACAAATGCTATATGGAAGGCAGTGATTGCTAGTCTTTAAGGTTGAAGATGGCATAATGAAGACTTGGGGTGCTTAAGAAGTTTTAATCACTCCATAGAGTCATTATATAAAATACTGGAATCTAAATTTTAAGAAAGGTTTGTTTGAATTTCATTTATGAACTTCAGGTTTATAAATTTAATCTGCCATTTCCTAAAACACTTACACAAGTGTACACAGTGATAGACTGCTGACATAGTTCATCATTTGGACTTTACTTTTCAATCTATAGCTTAGCTTTTGTTTTCTGAGGTATTTTCTAGAGCAGAATATTCTTCTCTTTAAAACAAATTCAATTAGACACAGTTCCTGTAATGACAGTATAAAAATAAATAGCATAAGTTTTTCAAGATTTATTTTTAGTTTTTTATTTTGATTTTTTTTAATATTTTTTGTATTTTAATAGCATTGGAGAATAGTATGCATGCAAATGAATGTTGTGTATTACAGGCACAATATTACTAATATATATGTTAGTGTTTGGGCAATGAATAATGTTTGATAGGAAAAGAGGACTGTCCTTGACCTGGGGTTTATGGCCTGTTAGGATTATTCTCAAATTTTGCAGGTTCTATAATTATAATTCACTAGGAAAGCTGTTTATACTAAAAGGAAACCATCTCTCACACAGACATGTATTGTCTGCTAGAGTCCAGAAGGTGGTGTTTGATGTTTTAATAATAATTATAATCTTAAGATTTCCCTACTTCTGCCATTCTGAATTATTAGGACTTAAATAATACGTCTTGTGATAAAATAGGTTGTTGTTTTCAAATTTGTTAGCAAGAGCAAGTCGGATTTGTTTGCCCTGTGTCTTGTTTTTTGTTCAGAACAACCAGAAAAGGATGTCAGATACTCAGTTTTCTTAGTGGTATCCACAGAATATTGTCATAGAGTAACACACTCTCAAATGTGTTCTGGCTAATTGAACAGCTTTTGCTGAGATCTGTGGGATTGTTTTTTGTGTATCAGGACAGATTAACTCTTTGTTAATTTAAGCTGAGGTATTTGAGCCCGATGAAGAAGTTTAACCGGCAGCTTGAGCTTAGTTTTTCTGATTATTAACTTTATTATGGGCCCTCTGACTATTAAATGTACTTTGAATCAAATTCATTTTATTTAGAGAAATAAAAAATGGGGACAAATATTCTTCAGAGTTCATAACTCCTTACTTAAAATGTGACATAATATTGGGACAATCCTGTCATATTTAATAAAGAACAGTTGGATAGTTACATCTCATTGCATTTTATGGTTAAAAGATGTTTAAACTGACAGTTGAAAATGCTTTTTTGATGTTGTAGACATCTGTAATAAAAGAAGAAATTACCAATTTTTATTACAACTTTTCCTCTGACATAAAAGGCATTTGTCTAAAGACTGTCCATGTGACAAACCAATTATAACAGCTGCTAGTTTGTTGAATTAAACTTCTACTGGCAAAATAGACAATTCTTAAAAGGAAAGAATGTGGCTTTCCACCAGTTAAAAAAATAGTGGAAGGTGTTAAGGAAGCATCCCACAAGATGTTCATTTACTGTGCCTATTTTCCAAATGTATGAGAGAACAGGATATGCATACAATAAATAAAGGTCTTACTTAAATGAACAGGCAGCTGAAAGTAGATCACACCAAACTGTGGAAGATTGTGGCTGTGAGTGAACATCTGAACTGTCTGCTGCCTTCTGTTCTGCACTCATTTTGTGGAAGACCCTAAGCCACAAATTACTGGGAAGTGACCAGAAAGAGACTTACTATTAATGACTTGATTAGTATTATGATGTAGCTCAGGGACACAGTCTGTAGTCTCTGGCTTTGTTCACTAATATTTTTTATAGGTTAGGTAATATATGCATCTGGAGATGAAATTTGAAAAACCACATTATAGATTGTAGCCAAAGAAAATGGCTTGAAAAATTATTTTAGTCAGTTTTTGACATCAAGTATTGCTCAGTAATAGAAAATAAAGTGATATTTAGGCAGCTGACTTAAACAAGAGTCAGCAGAGATACTGTAATTAGGGTAGGTTATATGACTGAAATATTCTTACAAGTATTTTTAATCTGAGTGCTCTTTGCCACTGTGAAGAAAGATGAGCTAAGAAAATTCAGTTTGGAAAGCAAGTTAGCTGAAAAAAATATGTAACTTGGAGGCATTTGTATAGATGCATTTTGTTTATCTTCATGGCTTGCTTTCTGTTGCAGGTGTGTTGATGCGGTGAAAGCTTCCCACTATGTAGAATTAGCCAATGATCTGGAAATAAATAAAGCCACTACTTACTTGAGGCAACAGAATTTTAACCAGGTATAGTAACTTTTCACATTAGTACTTTTCAATGCTGTATTTGCAGATATACCATTATTAGCCACAGCATATTTTTTGGCTCGGGAAAGTGGGATTTATGCAAATAATAATTATTTTGATGCTGATCAGTAAAATAATTTCATAAACCCTGGCAAAAGACAAGTCTTATCTAAATGAAACTTCTGCCATGGAAGTTAGAGTGAATACAGTGCATTTCAAAATCAAAACACCTAAGTGTAGTTTTCTTCACTGGGTGTCCCAGCTGTCACTGCAGTTAATGGAACTCGGGTCAGTACAGTCAATAGAGCCTAGAGAGCCTGTTGCTAACCAGCCTGGGGGTGTTTTCATTAATATGAGCTGAATCTTTCTCTCAATTAGGTTGACTATAGTACAGGAATACAAGCAGCTGCACCTGCTATGTATAGTTACTGTTTATGCTCTGGTATTCTTGCCATTCCCCAGGTACTACAGCATTCCCTAAAATACTATAAATTGTCCTTATACTTTAGTTGGCTCGTTTGTCATTCCACTACATACAAGGCTTGGTTTGGAATATGAGTAGTTAGAAAAAAGTTTCATCTGAACAAAAACAAACTCAGATATCTGACAGGATTTGATGTTTTCTTCTAACATGCACTGGCCGGTACATTCAGTGATAGGAATGCTTCATAAATAAGAAGGAATAGAGCATTCCCCAGCTGCATGAATGGCAAGAATTACAGTAGATCATATACAGCAAAATTAGAGCTGAAGCTGTGAATACCTGTCATTTTCTAAGGCCATTCATGTTCCCTCATCTTGAAGGGATGCACACAGGGCCACATGCTTAACTTCAGCCTGCTTTTACTTCTCATATTTAAGCTTTTCTGGTTTTCTGAGCAGCTCTTGCTCTTCCTGTCTGTCTTGTCCTCTTCTTCCCTGTACATATAGCAAGAGATTTATCCTGTATTATTCTGCGTGTCTGACTGTTGTGGTTTAACCCCATCTGGCAACTAAGCACCACACAATCATTCACTTACTCCCTGCCCCGCTGGGATGGGGGATAGAATCAGAAGAGTAAAGGGGAGAAAACTCATGGGCTAAGATAAAGACAGTGTAATAGGTAAAGCAAAAGCTGTGCACACAAGCAAAACCAAGGAATTCATTCACCACTTCCCATGGGCAGGCAGGTGTGTTCAGCCATCCCCAGGAGAGCAGCACTCCACCGTGCATAATGGTGACCTGGGGAGACAAGCAGCATCGCTCCAAACATCCCCTCTTCCTCCTTCTTCCCCAGCTTTATATGCTGAGTATGACACCTTATGGTCTAGGACCTCCCTTTGATCAGCTGGGGCCAGCTGTCATGGCTGTGTCCTGTCCTAAAATTCCCTGTGCACCCCCAGTCCACTTGCTGGTGGAGTGGGGTGAGGAGCAGAAAAGGCCTTGGCTTTGTGTGAGCTCTGCTTAGCTAAACCTTTGTTATCAGCAGTTCCCAGCACAAACCCAAAACAGAGCCCCATACAAGTTTCTATAAAAAGAATTAGCTATCCCAGCCAAAACCAGCACATTGAAACCTTTTCTGAGATCAGTAAGCAGTTTGAGAGTTTGCAAAGTTTTGGGCAAATCTGGTAGCTTTACTGATGATAGCTTTTGAAGGGAGAATGTTACAGGTAGGTAAAAAGCCTTACGATCTCAATAATTTATTGTTTCAATGGTAATTTTTTGTGATTTCCAGTTAGTGTTCAGTATAGGTTAAAAAAAGTAAAATCAGTTCTCAGAGGTAAAATGAGATACAGAAGTTGTTGGTGATTTTTTTCTGGAGTACTTCAATGGAGGGAGAGGGAAGTGTGTTGGAAGTTAGGCATAAGGGTAGAAGAACCTTTTTACTTGGATTATGTGACAGAAGACCTTTAACCTGCACTGGAACCACTTAACAGTAGAGTGGGACTGCAAAATGGTGATTGCAGAGCATCTTTGTATTTGTTTTGTTCTAATAAAACTGCAGCTGACATTTACATTCATCCTGCCAGTCTGTTGTTCATATACTTCCTAACTCACCAACTGCTCAATACACCTTTGGCTGAATAACTGGAATGGAAACTTTTTGAAATACTCAGTTACAAGGCTGCAGGTTTATTGCATCTTTTTTTTTAAAAAAAAATACAAACTGAAATTGATTTCTCCTGTTAAAACAATGGGGTTAAGTATGGGTTCATCATAATGAATATATTATTTTAAAACAGTCCTTGCATATAAAATATAAAATAAAATTCAAAGGAAAATTACCATGTTATGTTTAGTTGTCTGTGTAAAGTATTTTGACATTTTTTAATATCAAAGAAAAACTTTGAAATTTAATTTAAAAACAAAATTCTACAGGATAAGCATGCATCTTTTTAAGATCTCTGGCACACCCTCCTAGAGTCAGACAAACTGCTTTGAAGTTTAACCTCTATAAGGAAATAATTTAGATACACTAGAAGCAAGTCACAAAAAATACTTTGGATAATCTCTTTTGATTGTTGAACCTAAGTAATTCTTATTGTTGGGATTTAAAAGTTAGAAGTTCTTTAGAAATCTTTAAATGTAACTGATGATGCAGTGCTACTTTACAAGGACAAAAGGAATATTGCCTATGGATTTTCATCCTAGGGCTCATAATTGCTGAAATGGTTTAAGAGACCCACAACATAATTTACCAGTAAATGAATTGAGTTCAGAATCATGTGGACTTTTTGTTATACATGAAAAAGGCATTTCTGTCTGGTCTTTGTCATCCAAGGTGCCATTTAGCAGTAAAAGCAAAGGAAAATAAATCAGATACAGTTGGAAATGGCTTTTCAGAAAGTAACTTTGAACTGTAAAGCTCTAAATTCACCAATAGTTAATTCCATGAGGAAGCAAATCTTTGCATAAGAGTTAAGTACCTCAGATGTAGTAGTGTTACATCTGGAAATATTTGGGATCATTCCCTTCTTAGAGAAAGTCACAAATATATATACATAAAAAAAGTTTTAAAGTATCGTAGTTACAACTCTTACATTTCTGACACCACAAAATCTAGAGCCTAACTTTTGAAATGCTTTTCTTGAATGAAATGGTTGTATTTTAAAATAATTTTCTATTAGAAGAATATTCGGATCATTAATAGTTCATAATTCTTGGGTAGAATGTAGTTGACTAAATCAATGAACTATATTTAGCTGTAAATATTTTGTCATTTTGCACATCATTAATACAGTTGTGGTTTTTGTGTAGAGTAACTGTGAAAACTATGTATGACAGACAATTAAAACTTCTCTTTATGTTTGTTTTGGCATTTGACATATAGTATCATGCCTTTGCTTTGATATGTAAACAGCAGTTTGAAGATTTCATGCAAAGGAGGAAGGAAACTTTTGAATTGCTAATGTTGATGGTTAAATTCTGGTTGCCACATCTGTGTTGTAATAGATGATGGAACTGGGCTCACTGTGATATTCTAACAGTTTGTGTTGTTAATATAAATATTTAGCATAAGGGAGACAAGTTTATTTAATAATTTAGTCTGCAGTTACAAATGTATTCCATAGTCAATGAAAAGAAAAAGCTGCCTTTTATATCAGAGGGATTTTTGTAGTTTATTTGTTATAAATATGCTCTTTTTTTGTCTATAAACATCTTTATTTTGAAGTTTATGAAATTTAGTTTTCATGTTGAAGTTTTTAAAAAAATCTTCTGGCCTCAAGCTCCACATTTGAGTACTTTCTAAACTTAGACAATTGTCATTGTCTTACGGCACAAAACAAAGGCACATTGAAATCCAGTCCTACACTATGGTGTGTATTTTTTTATATAGTGTGTTCTTTTTTGGCTTTTTAATAAAGGTTTTATGTCAATTCATTTGTGTTCACTTAAAGAACTAGAAAAATAGGCATGAGAATTTTCATTAGTTGACTAGATTAAAAGCAAGTCATCTAACGCTGCATTTTGTACATACAGAATTGTCAGATACCTGTAGTTCACAGTAGCCTTATCTAATCTAATTTTGGATAGGTAATAAATAGCCAATATTATTGAAATTTTGTGAAGAAAATTAATATTGTATAAATACAGATACAATTTTGTACATGCTCAGAAGTGTGTGTTACAAGCTCTAGTAATTATCATGTATATGAGCATATGAGTTGATAATTTCAGCTGTTTGTTACTGTGAGGTGTATCAATACTTTCTGAAAGGATTTTGGAATGAGTTCACGTTAGTGTGAAGTAAGTTGTTTTCAAATTATTTCTAGGCACTGGAGACTTTGAAAATGTTTGAAAAAAAGGATAGCAGAGTAAAGAGTGCAGCTGCAACAAACCTTTCATTCCTTTATTATTTGGTAAGTGCTAGCTTCAGTGAAACCAGGTAAGAACTGCAGTTTATGTAGCAACTTCTGTATTTTTGTAGCAATTTTTGTGTCTGCCTAAATAATCTCTGTAAACAAGAAGAAACTTCACCTTAGAGTAGTTATTCTGGAACACCAGTTGGAATTTGGATCAGGTCCCTTTGTATACTATTGATGGAAGAAGAGTGAGATTGAGCCCCAGGCTACAGAAACATGCTTGCAGTTGGATTTATGCAAAAGCTCAGTGGCTGGAGTTAAAACACTGGCCCTGGGAAACCCGACTGAACTTCAGATACACGTGAAATAGGTAGCTTAGGCAGATGTGTTTGTGTGTGAAGTTTGTAGGGTATGGATTTTTAATTTTTTTTAAATAAATGCTACTTTATTGCAACAAAGAAAGCTTGCAGACTGAATGGGACAGAGTGGAAACTTGAAAGAGATGATCTACCTTATGCAAATACCTAAGAAGTATTTTAGGACTGAGTAATGGGGTTGTTTTTCATCCTCAATCCCCTGAAATTCCTGGAAGAAACCACAGCTGCAAGAAAATTAGCTGACAAATTACTAATACAATGTTTGTTTTGTTCATGTAGGGGAATGAATTGGAACAAGCAACTAACTATGCAGATTTAGCAGTAAATTCTGATAGGTACAATCCAGCAGCTCTAACTAACAAAGGAAATACTGTTTTTGCAAATGGAGACTGTGAAAAAGCAGCTGAATTTTATAAGGAAGCTCTCAGGAATGATTCCTTATGCACTGAAGCACTTTATAATCTTGGTAAGTCACAGGTGCTATTGTGATTTAGTTTTGACTGAAGGTAACACTAGTGTTTCTGATAATCTATCTTTGAAAGTTTGCATGTGTGTGAATTATTACTTTACTGAGTAATTTATGTTATGGCAATTTACTGAGTAAATTATGTTATACTACCTGTCTGTTCTGCAAAAAAAAAAAAAAAATCCCAGTGTTAACATCAATTAGTAATTGCAGATTAATAAGTTACTTTGAAGATTAAGAAATTCATACCAGCCACTGAAAGGATACCAGTTTCAGCATTATTAAACTGTCAGTCATTCTCCTTTAAAACCCTTGCCTTTCCCTCCTTCATCTTGTGCAAAAGATGAGATTACATAAGTTCTTGGTCTTTGGTTGGGTTCACGTTCCTTGTGTTTATCAGTTTGGTACGTCATGCTGGCTGCTAACAGTTCTGTGCATGGCTCTCACAAACAGAGTCCTTTAAAGTCAAGGCAGGTATGCTGCCTCCAAATACTGTGTTCCTATTTTGCATTTCCTGGTTATCCTTTCAGTTAATATACTGAAGTAATCTGTTTCTCATTATATTAATTCTGTAACCTTTATTTTTTAGGTTTAGCTTACAAGAAGTTAAACAGGATAGATGAAGCTTTGGATTGTTTTCTGAAACTCCATGCAATCCTTCCAAATAGTGCCCAAGTCCTTTACCAGCTAGCAAGCATGTATCTTTTTCTGGGTTATTATAAGGAATGGTGGTTTTAGTAAACTCATTTAATCCAAAATACGTGTTTCAATCATGTCAAGGTGATTTAGAAATTTACTATGGTGTCCATTATAGTAAGAATGATTTATTATCTGATGTTTGTGAGAAAAATGAGACCAGAACTTAACCCTTATTGAATATTTCCAGTGAAGCAAGTGAAGAACATTAAGACAGCTTACATTGCAGGGATTAGATTTACACTCAATATTAAATTGTGTCATGGAATATTTAAAATGCTGCTGGTTTGCTATGAAAATAATGTGGCAGATGTAAGCACAATTAAGTAAAATAAGAAAAAATTATATAGCTAATAAATGTGAAGTTCTATTCTGAAAGCTGTTTTCAGATTGGTTAGTATGTGTAAGAAAATAATTGTTTTCCATCACTGCAAAAGCTCAGCAGATTGAAAAGCTGAGGGAAGAGATTGGCTTTGCACATCACCGGTGATACCCTAAACTGTGAACTTCTTTAACAATGCTTCTGAGGATGTCCAAACTCTAATAAAATCCTCCCAAAGGCAGAACAGATTTCAGCTGATGTACTACACTTTTAAGAATAGTATAGGTAATAAAAATATATTCTAGTCAGTGAAGTAAGTAACCTCCAAACATACGAAAGGGCTCTGATCTCTATTCCATGTATAACCCCTTTACAGCAGCACAAATGGCCCAACAGCTCTGAGTGTCCTTCTAGGGAAGAGCTTCTCTGCTCCACTGCTATGTAAAACTGCTTTCCACCAATTCTCAGAAGCTTCTTCAGTGTCAGGTAGGATGGGGCAGAAAAAACAGGTTGGGCAGTAGCTCCAGCTGACACTGCTGTAGAGCTCTGAGGCATTGTGCCATTCCAGAGGGAAGAGCACATTGCAGGCTGAGTTACAGCTAAAACTGCTGTTCTCTGGACCAGAATAGTCTGGGCTGTGCTCCTTAGACATACAGCAGAAAACCTCCCTGCTGGCAAAAGGCTCTTCTTGGGAATAGCAGTTTTACCTAATCACTTTAGAACAAAATGCTGCTAGTACAGAAACTAGCCAGGTTGTAAAGGCTGCAAATAAGTGGTCTGGCTCTCACATTTCATTCTTATAAATGAGGGAGTCGAAGTAAGATTAGTGTCAGAGAGAGAGGACAACTGAGCCTAAAGTTCTGTTGAGCCCAATGTGGTTCTAAGGTGAAAGAGTAGTCAAAGTCTGAATACTTTTCTTCTTCTAGCATAACAAAAATACTTTCTGGTGCAAATGAAATTATGAAAACAGTGTGAGGAAAAAAAAAAAGTCATTGTATCTCCACACTACAGTGACTGGTGTAGTGTTCAGCATATGGATTGCATTAGATAAAATAGTAAATCAAGCTACCATTGGCATCAGTCCTTGACTGAGGAAAACTCAGATACCAGATCATGGAAGATCCCAGTCAAGCCATAGAGTGGCTGCTGCAGTTGATCAGTGTAGTACCAACTGATCCACATGTACTTTCAAAGCTAGGGAATTTATATGATACTGAAGGTGATAAATCCCAGGCTTTTCATTATTACTGTGAGGTAATTTCGCTTTTTCAGTGCACTTTGTCCTAAGTAAAGAAAGATTTGCCATAGGTTCCTATAACAAATTAATAATTGATTAATTTCAACCTTACAAAGTGTCATCCAAAAAGAAGATAAAAAAGAGATACTGGGGGAGAGTTAACAAAATCTGATTTTTGTAGTCAGATCCTAAGGCTATGTTTCCACATGGATATTGGCCTCAGACTTTCCATTTTCTTTTATGTAGTCATTGTTTACACTGATCTGTAATAATGTTAATTCAAAATACAGCCTGTGACAAAGTAAAATCAGGATATAATAGAAGTCATTTTAGAGGTGCGTAATGTGACTGAGGTGATTGGAGACTGTGTCTGTATAATATGGAGATACTTAGAGATTTTGTTTTGTTTATGTTTGGAAGTTTTTATATATGTTTCAACAGTATAGCTATACATTATGTATACACAGTTGCCTAAAGATAGGCAATTTCTTTCATTTCAATCCAGCTGTTCTACTATCCATAGTTTGTAGAGGTTCTTCTATGTCAGAAACGAGAATAAGACAGGAAGTGTCTGGTGCAATCTGAGAGTTCTGTGTCTGTGCAAAATGAAGATCACCAAAGGCTGTGTTGCAGTCTCAATTACCAGTTGAGTTGTGCTTGATGATAATTTTGCTGCATATTTTACAGGGAATTTCTAAAAGGCTGAAAATGCTATTCATGTAGTTATGTACAGAAAGGAATGCTTTGGGGTGAGTTTTCCAGCAGACTGATGTGAACATGGAATTGTACACTTATTAGTTGGCATTGTTAAACATTTTAGTTAAGTTATTTGTACACAGATGTGATTTAAGTAAATGTTTTTGCTGTTGCAAGCTATTTAAAATAGTATTTCAAATAAGGCTAGATGGAAAATGTGACAGGCTCATCTTAGGTAACTTCTAAAAAGCATTCTGCAATTTGAAAACCTAACATGCTTTTTTTTTCCCCCCACCAGGATCACTTAGTGTAGCACACTACTTCCATTCATTTATATTACATGTTTTGGGCATCTGGAGAATTAAACACTTGAGTAAGATATTCCAGAAGCAACATAAAGATTTTGTTTATCACTAAAGTTGTGTGGTTTTTCACCTTTCCTATTTTGTCAGTCGTACCGGTATTTCCCTTCCAACATTGAGGTCATTGAATGGCTTGGAGCATATTACATTGACACCCAGTTCTGTGAAAAAGCCATTGAGTACTTTGAAAGGGCAGCACTTATCCTGTAAGTAGTTATTATTTTATGCCTACTCAGATTTCTGGTTAGACATCCATCAGAATACCTAGAGATAAATCAGCTGGGTAACTTTAATACTTTAAATAAACAGCAGGATTAAGAATATTTGTGATATTTTTAAATTTTCTCAACTTTCTAATAATTTACAGCATATTTTTGCTCTTACTGTGCATTTTCAGTGTTAAATAAGATCCTCCATTGGGCCCAAGAGCGTGTTAGGTGTTAGAACCTATTTTTCTCCATTATCTGCCATTAAACACAACTATGTGGAGTGGAGTGGAGAACAGTTCTCCAAAGCCACCAAGATCTGTTTCTCTGTGGCTTCATGTGAAATATTTCCTTTCTGTTGTTTAATTACATGGTGAGGATTTGTTGGTTTAGATATATGCATGTTTTAGCTGATCTTACTGCATTTCCTCTTTTCACATGACTTCTACTTCCATCAAATAATGCATATAAGTAAGCAAAAATGTGCAGTGCTGTACTACCAGTAACCAGTGAAAATAAATTAACAGGCTAAACTGATCTGATAAAGATATTTGAATTATACTGTGTTTAGTTCAACAACTTAATTGCTGAAATTGTTCTTTAGCAGAATATGATGCACTTAAGTAAGTATATAGGCCATATACTTTTAGTTCAGAAAGGGACCTTTCTAGAGAATGGTTTATAAATAAAATTTGGTCAAATTTAAATTTGTAACCCAGATTTCAAATAGAATTCTAAAAATACATGCACACAGTCTTTTTATGAGAAAACAAATACATGTTTATAGGTTCATGAAGAATTTTGTGTTAATAGATGAACTAAAATTCACTCCCAATAAGTGTGAATTTCTTTATTTTGTGTTTTAGGAAAACTATGAAAAATTATGCAAAACTCTGTTACTGCTTCTCTTGTGATGATCTAAAATTTGATACTCTTTTTGTTCTTGAATCTGAATGACATGTATATACAAAAGAGCACGTGAACAAAACATTCGTACAGTATAATTCAACGAAAATTGATTCTGCATAGGTTGTAAGAAGTTCAGTAAAAAAATCCTAATTCTGGCTTTGACATGCTTGGGTTAGAGTAGACATTAATTACAGATGAGAAAACCTAAGGTTTAATTAAGGATTAAAATGAAAAAAACCAGGGAAAAATAGACTTCACTCAAATGGTGGTGTATTTATAAAGAAATAGAGAAGTAGATTAGACAAAAATACACAGGAGAGCTGACAGAAATCACAGTTCACAAATTTGCCAGTATTCTTTTCCCTACAAATATTGGCCTCCTTAAAAAATCATTTTAGTCAAGCTATAAGATTTCATATGCTGGCATTCATGCCCTTCTTAGAAAATTTGGAAAGAAACAGCTGAGAATAAGAGGAATTATTTCATAATCTTGTTTTGGCAAAGATTTAAATATTTTGTGCTTCATGTTGCAATCACTCCATGTATGAAGTATGTGGATTATAAAGTACTTATGAAGAATTGGCATATTAAATTATTCAGTATTACTCATAATCTATCTGTAATACAGAATTTTTTTTTCTTGTGGGAGGAGATTTTAATAGTAGATAACAGAGGATAAATATTTTGCTGTTTATTTGGTATCAAAAATAGAGAGTAGATATGCGAATTGATATAAATTGCTGCTAACTTTAAATAAAGTTGCAATTTAACATTATATCCTTATTTTAACTGTCAACATCATTTTTTAATTTAATTGTTTAGTGCATTCAGTGTTTTAGTCACAATAACTACATTTTAAATTGCATTCTAAGATAACGTTAGGCAGTGAATTGGGAAACAGTTTTCCACTATTTTATTTTTCCTAGCATGCTGAAATCTATCATTAATAAAAGGACTTAGTGCACTTAGTTCTTGCTGCTGACAATTCATTCTCTCTGGAATTTTCATACTGAACTGAGTAATAAATTCTGTTATGATGTGTGTTTGGCTGCCTTTGTTTGCAGGAAACACATTCAGCTGAAAATAAAAAGGTGCAACATTTGTATTTCATGAACTTGCTTGGCAGCTACCAGGTGAACACATTGCTTAGAGTTTAAAATGGCCTGATTAGAGCGGAAAACTGAAGAGGATAAGTACAAAATTATTCTGAAAATGTTAACTTACAGTATCTTTTGGATATGCTACTATTCAATTGTAAGCCACATGTGCAAAGCGCTTTGGCTAATAGAGGATGCTTACACTGTTAACATGAACATTTCCTAAGTTTCGTGTTGTCTTGGTAAAAATGATGAAAGAGTCAAACAGTTTTATTGTACATGCTCAAGCATCTCAAATATTTTCTCTGACCATACTGTCACCATTATGTACTAAAAAGAAGACTGGCAGCAGCTAGGACATCAAGGTGATAGCACAGAGGAGGAGCCAGCATTCAAAGCTCTAAGTAGGGACTGTTTCCTGGCAGAAATCCCTTGGGCATGCGTGGGACCCTAGTGATGGGACCTCTTCAGAATACAATTTAGCATTTTGTTCCTCTCCCATTGCATGGTTCTGTATCTCTGACAAAGATTAGTAGCTCACATGTCAGGTCTACTAATTATGTCTGGGCACAGAATCATGAGCCTGAGAAGAACTCTAACATGGGACTGAAAATGAGTGACATGGAGTCCTGGAAACAGGTGCATGATGCAGTGGTGTGTGAGCTGAGCAGGATACATTCTAGGAAGGTAACATGCTAGGTGAAAAATTGATTAGTAGGTAAATACTAGGTCTTTACCAGGGCTATGCAGATTATTTTGCTCATTCATTATTTGGCAGTGTACATGATTTTGTTTTGTGTTTTTGCAGGCCAACACAAGTGAAGTGGCAGCTGATGGTTGCCAGTTGCTACAGGAGAAGTGGTAAGTTCTGTAACTTTTTTGTTACTGCTTTCAGGTTGGTAACATTTTTTTGTAATTCATTGAAGTTGTTCAGCTGGGAGAATAATGAGAGGGTTTCATAGGAAGGATGGAGACAGACTGGGGTCTGCAGTTCCAGGTCATGGAGCAGCAGTTTTAAACTGAATAAGAGTAGACTTACACTGGGCATAAGGGAGAAATTCTTTATTGTGAGCATGGTGAGACACTGGAACAATGGTGTCATAGAGGAAGGTCAAAAAAAAACCCCCAAAAATCAGGAACCTCCTCCTCATTAATTCTGTTATTTACAGAGTAATTTGGACTGTTTTCAGATGCTCTTAATTTTTACTATCCATTAATAAAGAATGTTAAGTTTGGTGTTATCAAATTTGGTCCTACACTATGAAATCATTTACTCTGACTGTAAAGATGAATTGATGTTAAGGTGTTCCAATTTCTCATCAAATTCTCTTTATGTTTGAATGTGTGGATAGAAGATGTTTGTTTTGTTTGCAGGCAACTACCAGAAAGCTCTGGAGAAATACAAGGTCATTCACAGAAAATTCCCAGAGAATGTTGAATGTAAGTTGTTTCATTCTGTAGTGTAACTATCAAAGGAAACTTTGTTACATTGAATAGGTGTGTTAGTAATCATGTGACATATTTTTCATATTAAAATACTGCCATTAACTAATATTTATGCTAATATAATATTCATAATAATGCTGTGTGGTTTTTGTGACAACACTGATGAGTGATTTAAGAAATAGGAGGGTAATGCTGAAGAAGAGCAATGAAAATAAACTTTACCTGAGTTGCATTCTCATACATATGTCCTAGATTTTACACCTATGTTACTTATTTAATCTTTCTTATGAAAAATATATGTATTTGTACTTCTAGTTCCTGCTAGTTGAAATTCCTGCTGTAAATTTCTAGATACAAGCAAATCTTATTGCTAAATTTTATCAAAGTCAGGGTTTCCAAAAAAAAACATTGAGGGTGAGATTTTGTTGCTGGGTTTTTAACTATAGCTGGTCACCCAGTCTCTGGAAAATCCATAGAGGATTTCAAATTAAACTGCGGGAAACACAAATTTGAAGAGTAAGACACTTTGCAAAATCAGTCACACCTGTACTCTAAATAAAAAAGCCCTGTAGAAAATAAGGGTTGTCAGTGATTGTATAAACATTCTCTTCCATTCCACACTGTGCCTCACAAATTCCAAAATACAAGGTTGTCACCAACAAGTCTGTGCTTTCAGATGCAATGTGGGAAGAACATTAATGGTGTTTATTTTAAAATCGTATCATTCTGCTTTAACAAAAATATTGCTTTTTTAAAGAGGAATCACAGCTCTCTCGTACAAGTGAAATTCAGTACTGTAACTCCTCAAAGTTATAAGCAAAATATCATGTTTGTGTTGGTCACACATATTTCAGAGGGGCATTTAGTAGACCTTTTAGAATGCAGATATGTTTCTGAGCATAGTTTCTACAAATTTCACAAATGGAGGGAGAAGTTAGGCAAGACAATTTAACTGATTTAAGTTTTCTACTGCTGAAACAATGGTTCTCCCCTCATCCCTCTGTAATCATGGGCTTCCTAAACCAGCAGAAAACTAATTTAGCACAAAATGAAAGAACATGTTTGTGAAAGCAATCTGGAGAGAATGGATCATGTCCTGCTTGTTTCTGCTTCAGTTCTTTGAAAGGAATGTTGACAAACACATAGGAATACCAACAGTGTTTTCAGAGTTTCGTAGATGTCTCAGGATAATGTTTTTTAGGGATTCTTTTAGTTCAGTCATACAGTTTCATTTGATTTTCATGTCAGCTTTGCTGGGGTTTCTTAATTCTATAAATATTACTCTTTAAAAATCAACAACAGACAGAAGAAAAAAACATTTTGATTCACTTGACATTTGCAAAATTGTTTTCAACAAAATTCTCTTGATAGCAGCTCCTTAGTAATATTGTAGTATCATTTCTATGCTTTCCAGCTTCCAAAATATTTTGCAAATGTCAAGAGTTCTGAGCCAAAATAGTTAGTATGCCTTTTGCCTTCCACAGATACCCATGGTATTTGTACTGTTCATGGATACAGACACAGAGAAAATACTGAATTACTTGTAAAATATCACAACTTGTATAGTGATACTGGAATGGAGTTGCCTTGTTTGCAGTTATTTGCACTATTTGCCATTCTGTATGTCCAGTTCTGTCAGGGTGCACTTGTGGATTGACCTGCTTGTAAGTCTTTTTCTAACAATGCTTTGCTTTCCAATTAGGCCTCCGATTTTTAGTTCGTCTCTGCACAGACATGGGGTTGAAAGAAGTCCAGGAATATATAACAAAGCTCAAGAAAGCAGAAAAGTTAAAAGAAATCAAAGAGCAGGTAAGTTTGTTTCTCTGTATATCATACAGTATTGCTACAGATGTAGATTAAGCTAAAGTACTGTTTATGATACTTCAAGACAAAATGTGTTGTTAACTTCCTGGTTTACAGAAGCTTACTTATATTTTGGGGGTTTGGGAGGCTTAGTTTTAAATTACTGATCAGTCTTACATCTGTCTGCATAGTTTCTGAGCACCAGATTTTCTGTGATTTTTAAATAGTAGTGAAAGATGGACTATGTGGACATGAGGGAATGCCAGAGCCACTCGCATAATTCAATGTCTGTGGAATGTCGTCTTTCCTACTTACTTGCCAGTTTTTATTTAATACTTCAGTGTATTTATGAGCCAAGTAATAATGCAGCTATAGGGAGAGATGGGAAGCCTAAGAATTTGTTCATACAGAAGAACTCCTTTTTTGTTATATACAAAACTGCAGCATTGACATATAGGTAGAAGTAAACTATTCATGTGAGTGCCAATTTTTAAACAAAAAAAAAATAGAATTCCATGGAAAAGTAACAGGCTGTGAAAGGTATGAGATCATAACTTGTGTTCTGTTCAGAAGAGTGAGCTCACATTTGTGTGTGTGTGCACTCGTGCATTGTTTTCTTGCTATTCTGGTGATAAAATAAGATTTTAAAATTAAAAACAGCTGCTTGTTTGAAGAGCATTATCCATGCTGTTGAGCTGCAAAGTATTCAGGCTTGCTTTGCCTATCCAGAGAACTGCCTCAAAGCTGCATATTCACATTAGAATACATTAAGTCTTAACTATTCCTCTGCTCTTAGTAACACTTATTGGTCCCTTTTGATGCCAGATCATGTGCACATGCATCCTTAGCTACTTCTGCTTAAGTTCCAGGGAGCCTGAGTATGCACGTGAACACAAGGACACTTTAAAAATGTAACTCACAAGGGGAAACACTTACCTGAAGGATTGCAGCTTCATGCTACAACCACACTTTGAGGGGCTAGCTGAAGTGTACTGACTGGGTTGTTCAGTAACTGTAAAATTCAAAGCACTTGGGAAAATGGACAAAAGAAAGCAGTCCACAGCTGTAGTGGGATTGAGATTCCTTCATGTCTCCCCATAATTGTATCAGTAGGCAAAATAGATGTCCAGATATAATGTTCCTATTCTGCAGAAGTCACAATTAAGAGATTCACTGAAGTGTGTTAAACAGCCTTTGCTTGGTTTCTAATCACTTCAGTGTCAATGATATACATAGTTCATTGCAGTAACTTTCAGTACCTCGGTGCTTTACTTGAGAAAGCTCACCAACAAAACTGGTTAAAACTGGATTATTTTATAGTTGATTAGAGAGAGAGGTTGCTTGGGAAGGAAAGGCTATTTCCTTGCTTGTAATTCTGGCCTTTTTTTTTTTAACTGAAAGCATTAATTATAGATGGGAAAACGTCAAGGGCTTTAAAGAAAACACCTTTTTTTCTTTAAGAAAGTTGATATTTGAATGCAATTTAAAAAAACCTAAAAATTGTCATATCTCTTTCTGTTTATTTCATATGGGAAGCAAGAGCTTTCCCAAACACATTTCTTTACTTTCTGGTCAGGAAAAAGCTACTGATAAAACATTTAAATTTGTAATCATCTAAGTAACTTAAGATTTTAATAACAGAAAAAATATGTTTAAATTAAGGGTTTTTTTTTTCATTCTCACTTCATTGTGTTAAGGGAATTCAATAAGTCATAGCTGAATGACAGAAGTATCAGTGGGATCCAACACAGACTCATGGTTGCACAAGTTACTGCAACTTGGTTTAGCCTGTTCAAGCTTCAACAGTGATCATAATTCAGCCATGATGTGGGAAGCTCCCTCTGCGTCTTGCATTTCAGTATTCCTGTTTAAGAGTGTGTCAGCTCTGTCCTGTCACAACACCTACCTTACAAAGCAGGATCACAGAATGGTTTAGGTTGAAAGGAATATTTAAAGATTACCTAGTTTCAACCCCGTGCTGTGAGCAGGGACACCTTCCACTATCAGGTTGCTCATAGCCCCATCAAATCTGACTTTGAACATTTCCAGGGGTGGTCATCCACAGCTTCTCTGGGCAGCCTGTTCCAGTGTCCCACCATCCTCAACGTATTTTTCTCTCCTTCTCTACTCTTTCTCAGTTTAAAGCCATTACTTCTTGTCCTGTCACCACAGGCCTTAGTAAAAAAGTCTGTCCACATCTTTCTTTTAAGACCCTTTTAAGTACTGAAAGGCCACAACAACATTTCCCTAGAATCTTTTCTTCTCCAGGCTGAACAACTTCAGCCCTGTCAGCCTGTCTTCACTGGAGAAGTGCTTCAGCTCTCTTTTCATCTTCATGGCCCCCTCTGGTCCCTCTCCAACAGATCCGTGTCCTTACACTGGATGCCCCAGAACTGGACACACAACTCTGGGGTCTCAGGAGGACAGAGTAGAACAGATCTGTCTAGAACAGATAAGGTGTCTGTGATGGCACTTTTAATTAGTCAAAGCTTTAAGGTAGATCTGCTTAAATATTTCCTCTAGTATGTTACCCAGAAAAGAAAAAGAAAATTAATTCTGCCTTTTGAATAAGCCTGATTGTATTGTAATTTAAACTGAACCAATTTTCATTTAAGCAGATAAAATGACATGCAGTAAGTATAAAAAACCCAAACAAACCCCATACAAACACACCTCTTGCCTTTGTGCCCCCTATACCACAGCCAATAATAAAAATAAAACGGGTTTCTTGTCAGTTCTGGCAACTTCATTCCTGCAGATAGGTCAGTGTTTCCAGCCTGATTAAGCTCTGATTGGGAGCAAAATTCTGCTCCTGTGTTTCCAAGTACACTCTCTTCAGAACTTCTGATGAGTTGCTTTCTTCTCCTTCTTGCTGCTCCTTGTCTTGGTGGGACATGCTACCATCTCCTTCTTCTGGCTTTCTTCTCTGCCACACTCTGAAAACTTTCCAAGTTCCTCCCAAAGGAAAGGAGCAACTTCTTCTGCTCCCAAGGAACCCACTGACACAGTTTTCTTAAAAATGAACATCATTGTAGTTGGTAAAGGAGCAAAAACTGTAAGGAAAGATGTTTCAGAACTAATGCAGCTGTCCTGCATTAGTAGTGGAGTATCTTTGTGTGGAAATCTCTACATCAGTGCTGTCTTGCAAAAAATAGCCCTGTAGTTCCTTCTTTTGCTATTGATGTTACATCTGGGTTCCTATCTTCTGATTTTGGGTGTGGGAAGGTTTTTCTTGTTTGTTTCTTGATTGGGGGTAGGCGTGGGTATGATTTTTAGTCTTCTCTCTGCCATCTGGCTTTGGAAACTACTAGGGGTTTTTTCCTAAGTTCCTTCTGTCATCAATGACCATACAGTCATAAAGCATACTTTCTAGTTCTAAAATTACCAAATTTTAATATTTCACCACCTAAGTTTCCAATAGGAATACTGGTTTCAGTTAGCAGTACCAGATACAGTTCAATTGCTGCTCCCAATTTTAGACTAACCCTTGAGTTCTTAATTGTACCCAGTAAAAGCAAAATAGGTAAAAGGCTAGAGTAGTATGCCTGTGTTTCACAGTCTGCACACAGACTTTGTCTTCCTGTAGAAATTTATCAAAATTTTCTATTTTGGCATTGTTTTTCCAGAATAAGTATATCCACATGGAGTATATACCAAAATAAATATTCTGGAGTACTTATTTCCCTCAGTTCTCAAATATGGACAAGTTGTTAAATACTTCCAGCCAAAAATCTGGGAACATCTGTGGAGTTCATTCCCTGTAGAAATTTTTCTCCCTGCTTCTCACAGCATTTAATTTTTACTGCAACCTTCATATGTTGGAACATTTCGGGGGTGGTGGTGGTGGGAGGGGAAGCTGGGGTTTTTTGGTTTTGTTTGTTTGATTGGATTTTTTTACTGTATTAGTCTTCCTTTTTCATGTTTCACTCTAAAAAAGACAGGTAATAGTGTAAAAGTTCACAGAGCCTGCTTGGCACTGCTGTGTACACACATTACTGTTTATTTCCGTTAAGTGAGCTTAATGACTGAGAACAGGGCTGATGGGGTGTGGTGAGAAGCAGTGATGAGAGGTGCAAATGCTGGAGGGGCCTTACTGCCTTTGCCTTCAGGCATCCACATCTGGGCTAACCATCCTAAATGTCTTTTGCAGTCATGAGAGAAATAGGCATTTTTAGGGTGGAAACCTATTTTGAATGTCTGCTTTTAGTGTGGGATTACTTACAAACTACTCACTTGGAATTTTACAGAAGTTAATCATATGTTTAAGCTGTAGTTCTTATGTTATATTTTGGGAGGAAGGTCCTAGGATGTAAATGCCAAGAGGGCACTATGACATAGGGACTGCTTCCCTTGGGTAGACAGAAGCTGAGCTGCTGTCAGACTTGCTGTCAGTCATTCAATAGTCAGGAGAGTCTGGACAGGCTTCCTGAAGGATTGATATATGCTATTTCACTGGGCTGTGAAAAGGATATTTAATCCAAAATTCAGAGAACATATTTTAGGCTTGAGGATTTCCCAAAGCAAACAAAAAAGTGTGAGAAATTCTGGTCCCAGACTGAATTGCTCCAAGACCAGCCCTAGTTTCACACTAAGCTCAATGCTTTCCTGTCTGACTCCTGTGGGTTTTGATTTAAGAGTTCTTCCTTTTTCTGTTGGCATAAATCTTGAAAGTTCTTTCACTTCTTTGGTATCATTCCAACCTTGCCAGACTTCATGATATTTTTCTGGTGAAAAATGAGTGAAGAATTTATAGCAATTGACCTGAAGACATGATGTGTGTTTTAATCAGATCCTGAATTCATATTTTGGAGTAAGATGCAGAGATACTTTATTAATAGCTGAGTGCTTTAAAGATCAAGTTTTTGTACCTATCTATGAAAAAGTCCCTCACTAAGGTGTCCCATCTTATAATTGACAAGATGTATACATAAGAAATTTGGTGTTTTGCCAGAAGATCTAAGTCTGCCATGTCATAGAAAGGTATTGCTTTGGTAAACTTAAAATTTTCAAATAACACTCAAAAAAACACAGCTGGGAGATGTTTATGATACCTTCCCCTATGCAAGAGAGCTGACTTTTTAAACGCAGCTTTTAAAGTATTTACCTTCATCTTTATCTTGCATTTAACACTCAACAGCAAATTAAATTTTGCTGTGAAATACAATTCTGTGCCAAAAATTCGAAATCCAAGATCCATAGGGTGAATAGTTTTTTTATAGATTCCCCCACTTCTCCCTTTTGAGTCTTTACAATAATAAAATGCTCGTGGGATTTACAAGATGTTAATAGGCAGAGGCTACTTTGAACTCCTGCAAGGAGAGCTGTGTTGCCTGTTTTTTCAGCTGTGCTTTACAAAGGAACATCTGAACTATTTTTATGCACATTCCTTGTATAAGTTTTATCTGAAGAAAAATAATTTATTGAAATATTCTGTTTGAATAGCACAGAACTCTTGTCTTATATAAACATTTGATTTAACCCTGATTTTAAGAACAATTTTGTGTGTTGAAAAACAAGCTTTAGTCGTTACAGTGTAGTAAGTCTAGTTTAACATTCTTCTACTGTTTTATTAACAAGCTGAGTTTAATTTTCAGTAATTTTCTCAAATGTTTTTTACTAAATGGGTTTTTTTCTTCTGTTCTTTTCAAACCTTTTCCACTGTTGTGCAGCGCATTAAATCTGGCAGAGAGGGCAGTGCACGTAGCCGCAAAGAGGGAAGTGGTGGTAAGTAGTCAAGGCCTCTGCTTAAATATCAGTTTTGACAGGAACCTGAAGAAAACAGATTTTCTGAAAGTGTTTGTAAAGCCTCCTTTCATCCTGAAATGCGCACAAATATGTACTGAGTAATATGTAAGTACTTCAGGAATTTTGTTTCACACTTTTTGATTTTCTCATCGCTGTATGAAATTGCAGCTGGTACAGTAGCGTGGATTTGGTCCAACATTTGTGTTTTATATACAGATATTAGTGTATTTCTAAAGCTAAATTTCTGGTTGTTTTCAGTACTGTAGACTTGAATGTTTTTATCCTATTAACTTGGTAGTTGAACATTTTTAACTTTGGCATATTTACTAAAAGGAATAATTTATTATAACAAAACAGAACTCATAAGCCACAGAAAATAGGAATTCATTGTTTCTTTATTTAACATGAAGGAAAGGGAATTTTGTGGCCACTGTGTAATCTGCTATGATAGGTGTTTGTTATAAGTTCAGCAGCTTGTTCTGTGCAGCCAACTCTGTAATGAGGATAAGACACACTTTACTATCTTTGAGCTCATCCTTCCCCTTATCTCTGTATAGCAGAAATGAAGTTCTGGAGTCTTCCCTAGAAGAAAGCTTCCTCTCTGGCCACTCAGTCTCCTCCCTGCTTCTATAGATTTGCAGCCCTGATTTCCATTAATATAAAACTCTTGTAATGTAAGTCAGGAAACTACCCCATTTTTTCTGCATTAGGTAGCCTGCATATTGCAGGGCTAATAATTTTTCCCTCCAATTATTAAATACATGAAATTAGTAATGTAAACCTAACAGTCCCCCACCACTGCTCTAAGGAAACCAGTAGACTTCAGGCTACTTCAGCCACCTGAAAAAATAAAAAATAAAATCCATATTTTGACCCAGAAAGGGAGTGGTTTCTTTGTATCCTGCATTTGGTTTATCTTGATATCAATGGGTTTCATTAGAAGATATCCCCTATAAATTCTTGCCTCTCTTCCCTTCTGTTTACAGAGAAATAAATTGTGATTTTTTTTCTTATTTGGTAATTTTATTTCTCCACCTACATAGCATTTCTTCAACTTATCAAATTCTTTAGGGTCAGGAAAGTCATGGCAATTACTAATGTAATCTGAAGATGACCTTAGAATGCTGTTATATTTATGAAGACTGCTTCCCTGGGTTTTCTGAGGGTTAAAAGTGAGTATTAGGTGCTTGAGAGAGATCTCATTCCTTTTTCAGCTCAGTAGTTTCACTAGAGAAGGTTTTAAATAATTTCTTGATGTGTGGAAGAAACAACCATTCACTTAGGATTGAATTTTACCTGTCCTGGGCTTCAGGCCAAAGTAATTTTTATTTAAGTAACAGAGTGGGGTGGAAGAGGATGGAGAGTTTCTGGGCTCTCCTTTGTTACATAAACCCTGTGATCAGGCAGCCAGCTGGAGGTGCCAACAAAACAGCACTGTGAGACGGGATTGGTGCCTGTCCTCTGTCACAAAGTGGAATCCACTCTGGCATACAGCAAGTAGAAATGAAGAGCAGCATTGGCAGCAGGCAAGGGTGTTTACAGCTGTGCAAAACTTTGCATCAGGTGTGTAGGGAAATGGCAAAAGGGTCTCTTTTCTTCCAGCTCTATTTTGTAATTATCCCCACCCTCATTAATGAAAAAGGGGAATGTTTCAGGAGGGAGAGAGTAATTTAGCAAAAGAAGATACACCTAGGGCTCATGCTGGAAGGATGCTAAGACTACATAAATCCCACAAACTACCAGTTTGTCAGTATGTCTTTTAAAGACAAAAGCATCTATGGAAAGTTGTCTTCTTTCTTCTTTTTTTTTTTCTTTTTCTTTCTTTTTTTTTAATTTTAAAACAATAAGAAAGAGGATGAGAGGTTAAGAAGGATAAGTGTGGACCTAGAATTTGCTGTATCAGTAATTCTTAGATTGTTGAGTTTAAGACATTATTCAAAAATATATGAAAGAGTGGAAAAAAACATAGTTTGGGAACAAGTCTGTGTAAGATCATGTTTGAGAAGTCTTCATTATACAACTTCAGTGCCAGAGATCCAGCCTTTCTGGAAATGACTTGGCAAACAAGCAAAGGTACAAAGAAGGTCCTATACTGAGCCGAGAGTTAACTTCCTGCTGGGATTCTTAATTAAAAGTTGTGGTGAGCTGTACTACTTATATGTATTTTTAGAATGAGTCAAAGGCACTGGGTACATTTTAACTGGTAATGTTGGTTCTGGGGAGCCTTATTAGTGAAGAGCCTGGACACTCACAGCATCAGATGTTAAGCATTGCATTGTATTTTGTCCACATTGTACTGAGGATGACTAATAGAAACCTGAACACCCAAACATTTTATTTTGTCCAATGCTTGGCTTTGTTCACCTGGGTTATGAGCTGTAATTTGCAGTTTCATAAATTCTTGTGCATGGCCTGTGTGAAGACATGTATGAAATATAAATATGGGTTATTTTATTTCATAATATTAGTATGGTTTTGATAAATTAATGACTTCAAAAGGAGAGGAGAAAAAAAAATTGTATACATTTTAAGGTTAGTCTTTTCCAGTCATGTTGCCAAGACCAAAAGGGGTCGTTTTCCTACACTGTATGAGGGATTTGCCATCATTATTGAACCCAGTGAAGCATGGAATCCTCCTTAGTTTAGTACTTAATAGCTAGATTAAAGTACTTACTAGCTAACTGAAGTCTTATGCATTCCAAATATTTTAGGTATGATATCTGTTTTCTTTCTTTCCTCTTACCAGCTTACTGTCCCCATACTTGTGAGCATTCCTATGAGATTTTTTCCCCCAAGTATTTTGTCCCCATATAGTTATTTATATTAAGAGCATTAATAAATCAGGTTTCCTTGTTTTAGGAAATGCGATCTAAAATTGCTTTTAAAGAGGAAGCTAAGAAGAAAGAGAACTAAGCCAGCAAGGTTTGTACTTCATAGGGATTCCAGTTCTTCACCAATATAAATTAAAACAGAAAGATGTGAGAGATGCGCCTCAGCACAATTTCAGCAATGTGATTGGTGTGTGCATGAATGGTAGACAGAATGGAAACAGAAAGACCAGAAAAGTGACATTTGTATCAATGTCAGTTAAAGTCTGCTCTTGTCTTGAAAGATAAGCATTAAATCTGAAAATTGAACAAAATTTGCCACTCATCCAAAATTGAACTCACACTACCAAAATTGAACACATTTGTCACTCACTATAAAAAGGGAAATTTTCTTCTCCCCACAATTATCATATTTATGGTTTTTAATCTTACTTGGGTTATGTTGGAAGCAAATGACATTGATACATGTCAAAACTATTAAAATTTAAAATTAATAAAATTATTACAATTATTATTTTTAATTTTAAAAAGGGGGAAAAAACCCAAAACCACAATGCTATGAAACCTTGAAGGGAGCTAACAGTACATCTGAGTTTAGGCAGTTCTCAAAGATTTTCTCTCCAATAATCTTTTCTTGTTTTCATACCCACTTTTTTGTGTTTTACAGATACATGATTGTTACACCCAGAATTTAGCAGTTGGTGCACTGTGGTTTTTACTGCCATAAGGGATTTTACCTGTTTGATAGCATAATGCCTTTATATGTGTAGATAATGCAAAGTATGACATTAAGGAGTCCATTCCTGTGGCCGTGTTTACTTGGTCTCTGCATTTGCCCAGCTCTCTGAATGGGGAGTTTTGTGCTGGATGAGAGGAGCCATGCAGTCTCGGACAGGAGCCCAAAGAAGCAGTCTTGAATTCAGAAGATGAAAGGCTGAGTACTTTGCATTCTCCTTGTTACCTAGGCCTATCAGGATGAATTTAGAAAATAAACCACATGGGAATAATTTAGGTGTCTTTTCCCTTTTTCATTTCACTGGTAACTGTGTCAGTTTGTCCATTCCCAAGGATTTCCGTATTCAAACACCCTTTACCATCCCAGAGAGATCTCCTTATATATTATGGAAGTATGTTTTAGATGTTAGAGCTGTAGGCATCCCAGATAATCCTAACTGTGATAAAGACAAGAGATTTTCTTGTTACCCTGCAGCCAGGACATGACAGTCATTTATGCTTGCTAGGCTTTGTGTGCCTATTGATGCCTCATTAATTACAAGTGATTCTGGGAGGGTTCCACAGTCCATTTTGACTGTGTGTGCAAAATAGAAAAAAAATTTCTTAATTAAAGGAGAAGGGATAATCTGTTGAAATGAAGAGAATATCTTAATCTGTTTTCTCCTCTGAACTCACCTAAGGAGTTAGTTAAACTGACACACCACAATTAATTTTCATTCAACAGAATTTCAAATCAAAATGAACAGTAGCAAAGTTATAAATTGCATCTACTTCCCATGCTGTTTCACAGTTTTAATATATTATTCTGCCTTCTGCACTGAACTTAACTCTTCCCTTTGGTCAAACCAATGCCCATTCTTCTCCAAAGATTGTGTCTTCATCTCAAATAGGAAAGATACACAGAGCTGCACTTAAAACACATTCTGAATTTAGTGGAGGGTTAGCCCACTGTGCTCTTTGTTACATAAACATTTGACAGAGGAGGTAGATTACCAGTCTTACCCTTTGATATCTTTTCTTGATGAGTAAAATAGTACTAAAAATTCTAATTTACGTCCTTTGTGGTACTGGAGGAATTTCCAATGCAATAGTGTCATTACTGTAATTACAACTAGTTAGATTCCTCTAAAAAATAAATAGAAATACAATGGATTTTTTGGTTTGAAGTATACACAGGTATCATGTGATACAGGAAATACAGAAACATAAAAAGATTGAGAATCTTTTTTGCTAGGTATCACTACTTAAAATAGGACTATTACAAAATAGGATTACTTTTGCAGTGTGTTGCATTATTCATTGTTCTGCCATATAAAATTCATCATTTTTTAAAATTGGGTTTTATATTTTGATTCTTTTTTATTCCCATCCAAATTCTATGTGAAGGAATTTGTTCAAATCAGTTTTTGTAAAACACTGAACAAATCTAAATGAATGAAACAATTCTATTAGAATAATTTAAACATCCTAAATATAGTAATATGGCCATGACTTTTAAACAGACAAGAGGAAGGAATGCACTGTAAAAGATACCAGCATGAAGAGTGTATTATTTATGTCTTTGTACGCATAGTCCTCAGCTAAGGCTATTTAACACAGACTGTGAGGGGAAGGTAATGTCAGCATGGTAATCCAAATCTCAAGTATAATGATTTCACAGAGTAAATGTATTTATAAATCAAATTTTAAAAATAAATTGACCAGCTCTGCTTAATTGGTTCCTGTTGCTTTTTCAGCTGAAATCTGGAGCTGTGTTCCTGCAGTCAGTTCATGTGTAGATGTCCACATTGTCACTCCAAAATGAGTATAGTGGGGATGGCCTCCACATAAACTACAGTAATAACTTACTTAATAAAAGCCCAATAAGTTAATAAATAAGGATTGGGTATTCATTGCAGTGAAGCTTTCCTTAGGTACAGAGAGTGATTTAGTTAAGCAGTGGTCTTCCATTATTCAAAAGCTACTTTGAATTAGGAGCAGGAGTTTGTATAGTTAATACAGTAATAGGGAGACAATTAATTTGCAGTTTCAGAAATATCTACCTGTAGTTCTCTGATTGTAGGTACAATCAGACAGATGTTAACACTCAAAGCTGTGCTCTTAGTAGAGAAAAGCTACAAATAAAGCTTTTCATGCAGAGTCACACTCTTATCTTTGTTTTCTTCTTTGTATTCCTTTAGTGAAAGTTAATTTCATTACCGTAATTCAAAATGTATATAAATGTATATAAAATCTTTTTCCTAGATGGGGTGAGAGCAGCAGGGAATGATGAGTAGAAATTGTAAAACTCGCCTCCCAAAAGTATGCGTGTCTGTGAAAGAATGCTTCAAAAACAACTCCTTCCCTGAAGTTTTCTTCACTGTAGGATACCAAAATCCTGAAGTCTACATTGCAAGCTTATATTCCTTAATACTGCCAAATTATGTGTGAATGTGTACTAAATAAAAACATGTAGATGATTCCCCAAACAGAACTACAAAAAGTAATTTTGAGATGATATTTAGACTTCTGCTAGATCATGTTATATGGTCAACAGAATTTTTAATAGCTGCCATATTGGCAGCCAAATCCTGTACCCCATGGCAAGAGTGTCAAGAAAAGCTTACACCAAATGGCTCAACAGCTAGGACATTCCTTGTGAAAGCTGGAGCTGTGGGTGTGAACTCCCTCAGGTGAAAGAAAGCATTGAGCCAGACGTCTCACTTCCTGAGATGCTGTCTGACATCTCCATGTAATGCAGATGGTGTCAAACACCTCTTACTTTCTTCTGGGTGCTCTTTAAAATGAAAGGTGCTCCTCTTCCTCATCTTCAGGTATGCTCAGAGCATACTGCAGTCCACAGAGACTTGATATGGTTTTGCATATCAGCCTAATTTAGACTAAATGTGAAGAACTAGCCAGCAGGATTGTTAACCTTCCCTTCACTCTTGCTGGATATAATGCTTATACAGAAGTAAGGTGAGCAGTGTTACTTTGCTGATCTACCTGAGAAAAGGTTTTCTTTAGGTTACTTTTAAATGTACCCAGTAAAACTTAAGGATCCTAGAACATCTAAAGAAACCTCTGTTTTCAATTGTATTTTTTTAGGGCAGTAAGATGTGCAGGTAACTAGTGGGTATTCAATTAATCCCACCCAGTTTGGTTTGTCTATCATCTTTTTCTTCCTTCTTTCACTTAATATGAAGTCTTTCACCTTCCTCTGGTAGTATCACTAGCACCCATGTGTTTTCCACCTTCACAGCTGAAAACATTTGTTATGCCATTTTCCTCCTCTTTTATTTTCATTACTTGCAGTTCTTCCTTTCTGGGACCAACCAATTAAACCTATGGAGTTTCTTCAACTAGTTCGGTCTTCCCCTAGTGTAGTCTGCTGTATTGTTCCTGTCTTTGCATCTCTTTACTGCTCCTTACACTTTATTTATCATCTTAAAAATTACTTGTTTTCCCTTATGCAAGATGTGCCTACTTCTATCCTACTCTTTTTCTCATTGATTATTTGTATTTTCCTCAAAACATATTCGTCCACACCATCTCTGAAGGTCAGCTCTTGCCTCCTTGTTGCACAGGCCTGTCCAGAGCCCACTGAAATCAAAGGGAGGCCCTTTTGTAATTTCACAGCCCTTTGGCTGAGTTTCTCTCCAGGCAAACCTGTTGTTTTCTCACTGTTTCTTCAAATTCTTTAACTATTACTTCTTTCATGAAACCTGTCAGTGAAAATTGGTCCAAGGAAGTGGATATGCATTAAAATACGTATTCCTTGCTTTGAAATTTCAACTGTAATCTGTGTCTTGTGAACTTATCAACTGTTTGACATGTGACTGTATGTATTAGATCTTTCTTGGAGCAGAGACGTCTTCCAATTTAGGGCTGAGCAAAAGAAGTCTATGGTAGTATTTATAGAAAGATAAATGTTTGTCATCGTTGTAGATGTTGGGGTGGGTGGTTTTTTTTTTTTTTCTTATAACAATATCTATTAAAATAACATTTGTAGTAAATAAGACAATGGAAATCTGTTGCCAAGTCCAGACTTTGTAATTAATGTTTGCTGAATGAAACACATTTTTCCTCCTTACAGATGGAAGACTTTTAATACCCACATTGTTTGGTGTTGTAAATGAACATGTCTCTATTTGGCTGCACATCCTGCCTTGTAAATATACCAAGTCAAACTCAAAATGTTTTATTGCAGGAGAAAAAATATTGCATTAAAATCTGTTGTAGCAGATGAGATTGAAAGCTTGTCATGAATGTGAAAAAGAGATTCAGAGGTGAACAGAATATTTAAAGTGTCTGGAATACTGCTGTGGCAGGAGAATGTTAATCTGATGTTGTCCGGGCAGGAGGCAGCCCTTGGAGCCGACACATTCCTTGGGGCCCTGCTGCAAACCGAGCTGCCAGCACAGTGTTTACAGCGAGCTGCAGGGCCAGCATGGTCTGTACACATGAACTGAGCCTGCCTGCCACGCAGACAGCACATGGCAAATACACTCTTCTAATTAAAAGCAAACTTAAGTGTTGCATTTAACCTTGACAGTACTGAGCAGGTGGATCACACTAATGTATTAGTAAGCACACAAACATAGGAAATGTCCAGTGTACATTGTGACAGTGTTTATATTTATCACGCTTATTTTAACTCCAAAATGTGACAGTAATTTATAAGCAACTGAAATGTCAGCATTCGAAGCAGAAATATTTTAATGTGTTTACTCCAAAGTCATAAGGCTGTATATATTTAAAAAAAAAATGTTAACACACACGTGTGTGGACACAGTGTCCACTGTGTTTTAAAGACCACTATTACAAATGAGTACTGTGTCTGTCATGAAAAGATGGTTTCATCCAAGTCCAGTTTGACAGATAGTAGTAGCTGAATTGATGTTATTCTTGTATCGTGGTTTCACAGAACATAACAGCATGCTGTCTTTTCTTTTTTTTTCTGTTCCCCAGATAGTGGTGGTACCAAAGGGGAAAGACTGAGTGCCAAACTAAAAGCTCTACCTGGAACAAGTGAACCCTATGAAAGTAGCAGCAGTAAAGAAATAGGCAAGTGGACATCTTATACCTTTTTTAATTTCATGGTACTCAGGGAGAGGAGAAGTAAGGAGAAAGGAAAAAAATAAATGTTGTTGGAAGAGTATGTAATATTAGATAATTGGGGAAACATTTTTCCATGAAAATTAGGCTTTGGCCTCATTGTTCAGAGCTCACTATAAAGTAATTATAAATATTAAGAAATGTGGCCCATGTTAATATTACTTCCAGTATCTGTCTGCTGTGTCCTTTAAGTCAGTTCTTGCCATTCTGCAGTCATATGTTCTTCAATTAGACTGAATATTCAAAGGGGTTTTAAAACCCAAATTCATGTGAATGTGGTACTTCCTAAAAAGGCATTCCTCAAACAAATCGTCAGTCTTGCTGTTCCTTGCACATTTCCAAAGTCTTTTTCTCACTGTAGTATAATAAGAGAAATTTATTAGAAAAAACACCAAGAGGCTTCCATCAGTAGAACTCTGGAACTTTGCTCTTATGCCCTGCCTCAGTTCCTGAATGCAGTGTTTTGTTCTCCTTCAGCATTCGTATGCTCTTTCAGGTCTGCATTTCAAAGACACAGATGTGTAGTGCTAAATCCTAATCTTGTATTTGACTTCGTATGTTTAAAACCAGCTAAAGTCAAAGCTAAAATAGTTTGTAGCTGTTTCACATGTATTTATTTAAACCCTAGATGCCTCCTACGCAGATCCACTTGGCCCACAACCAGAAAGACCGAAAACAGCAGCAAGAAAAAGAACAGAGGAAGATGATTTTGCTGACGAAGAACTAGGAGAGGATCTGCTTCCAGAATAGCATATGGGCCACTCATCATTTTTTTTAATCCTTGTAAAAGTTATAGCTGAAAAACTTTTCATTCATAATGGTTTTGTAGTGGATTTTTTATAAACTATTTGTGAAATACTTTGAACATGTGGTACCTTATGTTAAAAACATGGTTTTGTAATTGCAGTGTCTTCTGTGATTGATCAAAAAAATAATAGTGAGGTTATTTTACTCATGCATAAGATCTACACAAGTACTCACACACATTGCAAGCTGTATCAAAGGTGTAAAACTTTTGCTTTCAGAGATAAATATGATGATAATATGAAACAGAGAAGCCTCTAAAATTTAATCTTTAAATGCAAATTACCTCAAAGCAATGCTTGTAAGGTTGAAAATCCTGTATCCTTCATCCAAAGCCAGAATTTATTTAAGTCCTGTGAACTGACCTGAAAATGCTGGGTATGACCTTTGGTCTTCCTTAAGGTCCCAATTCAGCAAATCATTTTGCACCGATACCAAAGAAAGCATCTTAATTTTAGCCTACACTTAGATGAACTAGGACAATATTGCAGTCTCTCAGTAAAATGTCCTTGTTTTTGGTTTTTTATTTTGAGTGGTCAGAGTTGTCAGGATTTCAGCCTAGTTTGCTCAGAACTGCTAATTAGATTGCAGCTTTTGAGTCTTATGTTGGAGATTGGCACTGACCACACAGTGGTAGTTTTTTACAGCCTAAGCTGAGTATGGGCAAAGAAGTTAGTTACAGAAATCACCATTTTGCTTATGAACTGAACAAGTTTGATCTGAAGTTACTGAGACATGTTAAATTCCTGTAGTAGGAATCACTTTGGGGAGATGAAAAATATTAGTCAGGTGTTCAGAATTTCCTAATAAATACTTGCAAAACTATGGCTTGTTTTTGGAACCCTGGCATGAGTTTGGTTTAATAGTTAGACTTTGGTTATTGCACTTGGAGATGCAAGAATTCAATCCTCTGAAATTTTCAGTGTTCCTTCTCAGTGTTGGTGCTCAGACTGTATCCCAGTGACAGTGGAGAAGTCTCTTCCTATCTTCATGAAATGCTTTTTTATGTTTTAAAAACACTGCCCAGTTTCACAGGATGTCTGCAGGTGGTCAGAAGTGTCCTGTGAGATACGAGCTGCTTTGTGTGTAGCATGTTTCCCATTGGACTGGAGCAGTATGTCATCTGGGATTGCACCACTTCCGCCTGATGGTACGAGCAGAGCATGTTCAGTGCTGTTTATGGAACACCCCAAGGGGCTCACCAAAGAAGAAAGACAAGGTAAGCTCTGGGGCCTGATCCTTCTAAAGGGGTGAAAAGAGCGTGAGAAGGAAGTGGATGGCAGCTGCCTTATTTCTGAAAGTCTCTCTTGCCTGTTCCTCAGTTCTGCTGTATCTACTGCTCTGGTTGTAGAATGACAGGTTCCTGGATGTCATCGTAGTTATTTCTGTCAGGCTTAGTCTTGGAAGACCTAGACCACCAGGATCCAATGTGCCATGCAGGAGGGAGCATTTTGAGCTACAGACTGCAGTGGCATGAGGTATCTGAGTTAATCACAGTAAGAGAAAATAAATGGGACCATGGCGGGGAGGGTAGATAAACCTGTGGAACAGTGCAGAAGAGAAGGCAGGTGAGGTACTGCCATGGTCTTCTAACACAAAGACATTTGAGTAGACTCCACTGGGTTGACCCTGGCTGGATGCCTGGCACCCACTGAAGCCTATCACTCCCCTCTGCAGCTGGGCAGGGGAGAGAAAATATAACAGAGGGTTCATGGGTTGAGATAAGGACCGAGCGATTACTCACCAAAGACCATCACAGGCAAAACAGATTTAAATTAGAGATACTAATTGAGTTTATTGTTAACAAAATCAGAGCAGGATAATGAGTAGTAAAATAAACCTTCAAAACACCTTCCCCCCACCCCTGCCTTCTTCCCAGCTCTACTTCCTCCCACAGTGAAGCTCAGGGAGGCAGGGAATGGGGGTCATGATCGGTTCCATGGCTTCTCCTGCTGCTCAGGGAGAGGAGTTGTTCCCCTGCTGCACCATGGGGTCCCTCCCATGGGAGACAGTTCTCAATGAACTTGTCCAGTGTGAGTCCATCTCATGAGCAACAGTCCCTCTCAAACTGCTGCAGCGTGGGTCACTCTTCCCCGGGATGCAGGCCTTCAAGGACAGGCTGCTCCAGCATGGGCTCCTCTCCCCAGGAGCCTCCCATGGGGTCACTGCCTCCTCTCAGGCATCATCTGCTCCAACATGGGCTCCTCCACGGGCTCCAGGTGGATCTCTGCATCCCTGTGGATCTCCACGGGCTGCAGGGGCAGAACTACTCACCACAGTCTGCACCAAGGGCTGGAGGGGAATTCCCACTCGATGCCTGGAGCACCTCCTGCCCCTCCTTCTGCCCTGACCTTGGTGTCCGCAGGGCTGTTCCTCTCACGTGTTCTCACCCTGCTCTTCTCTGGCCATAATTACATCTGTGCAGTAACTTTTTCTCTTCTTTTTCTTCCTAAAGATGTTATCTCAGAGGCATTACCACTATTTCTAATAGGTCCAGACTTAATCAGCAGCACATCCATTTTGGAGCCAGCTGGCATTGGCTCCAATGGACATTGGGGAAGCTTCTGGCAGCTTCTCACAAAAACCATCCCTGTAGCCCCCCCACTACCAAAGTTGGGCCATGCAAATACAATACAGCAGCTAATCAAACATTGCAATCACATAGGCATGCCCATGATAAAGTGGCATGAAGTACCACTAACTTGGGATTCCGTTCACAACTTAGTCTGTAGAAACACTCCTGCTGACATCAGAGAGATTTTGATCAGCAGCAGTTTCTTGATCCAGTTTGCCCAGATGCATAACTGTACATTGGGTAAAATTCTGTGGATTACAAACAATTGCACTTTTGTTCCAGCCCTGCACAAACTCACAGGCAGTTCTGGAACATGTTGTTTCCTATGTACAGACTCCCAGGGACTCCTGTAACATGCTGTTTCCTATAGCATGAGGATCTGATTATATAATGCTTTGGGTTATGATGAATTTGCATGTTATTTTGCAAGCACAGTTGAGCTTGTTGTGAGCTGACAGCCATGTGATCCAGCTCCAACACCGGAATAATGAGTCCTGCTGACAGTCAAAATGATGTAGCCCAGGTTTATCCCCTTCAAAGCCATGTTCATTACGGCTGCATCTCTACTGGGACTGCAATGTTGCCAGGGCAAGCCCAGAGCAGAGGAGGGGATGTGTACCCAGCTGTTGTGTAAGACCAGTAGCACAACAGTGCACAGCAGCACAGTTTTGGGCCATGACAATTAATCTCCCAGACAACTGCCTTGCATGATCCAAAGGTAAGCCTGGGCCAGGAGCCATTCTTTGGAAGCAGCTTCAACACATCATCCTCCTTCTTTGGTGTAAGATGTTCTATATGAGGGAACACTAGACTCAAGGACTGGACTGAAGGCCAAAGAGTGATCCCTGATGGAGATTCATACAATTAGAATCTGTTGAGAAAGAAGCTACAGGCACATCTCCGAAGTGCCGAGTCACCATGTTAGAATGCCTCAGGCTGTCACACAGGTGAGCACACCTGTGTGATTCAGGCAGCTCAGCTCTCCAAGGAAATGTGGCCAGGCCAGTGGAGTGCTTGTTTCAAATAATTACCTGGGTTATATGGGATTACAGTGCTATGTTGATGTGATGTCCTTGACCCTGTCCTTGGTTGGCATTTAGCTCAGGTACAGTGAGTTGTATTCCCTGCTGCCGTGTAGGATGTCCTTGGTCCTGCAATAGGTCTTAGAAACCACAGGAGTGGAGCCCTGAATGAGCCAAATAACTCTATTTTCATCCACAAAATTCAAGCAGAAACTTTTTTTCAGGCTTGGTTGCACAAAACAGACTACATCTCTGCAGGTACATGCTTCCAGCAGCATTTAAACCCCCACCTCATGATTATTTTTTTGGAATTAGCAGATTAATCATTTAAGATTCCTGCTATTGTATTAATTTATTATTTTATGTTAGAAGAGCAGCAACATTAAACCTAAGTAAATGCCGACCCCCTCGAGAAACTGACTCATGAGGTATTTTAGCTTCTATTGTCATGAAAATATTATGGACAGGAACTTTACATACCAAGTTACCTTTCTCTTTATATGTATGAAAAACATCTCTTTGTACAGTAGCCAGATATAAATGACTATTTGAGTAGTACTTATTTCTGAACATGCCTAACTCTACAGCATGAAAACATTCTTAATCACATTTTTCATGTTTTTCTCTGAACATCCTTTGTCAGATTACATGACTTCTTACTTCTAAAACAAAGCTATTCCCGAGTAAAATAGGAATTGAAATTTGTACAAAGATAAAGTTCATAGAATCATAGAATAGTTTGGGTTGGAAGAGACCTTAATGATCATCCAGTTCCAATCCCCCTGTTGTGGGCAGCGACACCTTCCACTAGACCAGGTTGCTTCAAGCCCCATCCAAATTGGTCTTGAAGACTTTCAGGGATGGGGCATCCAAAATTGCCAGTAAATAGTTTTATGATTAAATTTTATTATAAAGGACTGTTTATTTTGGTTCCTTTGCAAGAGCAGTGTGAGATCATAAGAAATTAATCTAATTTGCTATGTTTTATGTATTCTTGATGTCAAGGACATAGATTATCAACTTTATTGTAAAAAGGCTATTTTTAACATGTTTGCTCCTCAGTTTCCCCGTTGGCAAAATTAAGTCTTTGGAAGAGTCTGCACTTCTTAAGAATTCACTTTTGCAGAGATAAATTGCATAAAAACTGTAAAATATTCTGAGATGCTGCTGCAGAAGATGCCATGCCAAGGACACTGCAAAGTGGTATCACAACTGCAGGGAAGATGAATGGGAACAGAAGAGTTTGGGTGACAGGTTATCTGCAAACAGAATGTGAGGCAGAAGGACATCTTCTGGGAGTAATTTAATTCTCTCTCTGAAGATTTATACGTGCTGGGGATGCCACCTGGATGATTTGTTCCACCCCACAACTTGAGTTGTTCAACTTGAAGGTCTGTACGATGATTTTTAAAACTTTTTTCACATCATCATTTCAGATAGAGACAGGATCTCATTAATGCTGTAGCAGGATGGGAATAAGCAGTTGGAATATACCAGTGTAGGGCAATTCTGTCTTTTTTGTGACAAGCACATTACTGTGGTATCATTAATAATGTTTGTCACAATAATGTGATTTATTTATGTGTGAACCATAGTATCTGAAACCAGCTGTCATGTGCCAGAGCAGCTATGGAAGACAACAACCCCAACCAGAAAATGTCCTGACAACGCTGCTCCTTGGGGATTAATGTGTCTGGCAAGGGCTACATTCTTACATTTACTATCAGGCTTTCACCATCATTCCAATGATTCCGAAGCAATTTTCCAAATTATGATAATGGTCTGATGATAACATATTTGAAAAGGATTTTTTTCTCCTGCTATGACACATTTTCTCCAGCTGTTAGTAACAATGTAAGGCTGAAGACACAGACCTAGTGTGTCCTTTATTAAACATGCTTCAGTGTTTAACATGGCTCTCTGGTGAAATCAGGTGCAGAAAATGTTTCTTCTTATTTATATGAACTCACTAAAAATGTCTGTCTTATTCTTGCTGAGCTTAATTTTCTTTGAAACATCCTGACTTTCTCATAGCAGGAATTTGTGGAACTGAACTTATTATCTGACACTGATCACTGTGGTGATAATCTCAGGAGGTAGATACCACTCCCAAATATAAATATTGAATTACAATCTCCAGAAAGAACATTTAGAATATTACATAAAAGTGAAAGACATAGTTCTGAATCCATTGATTGAAATATCCTGTATTACATCCCATTCAGGACAGATTTCATATTACTAAATATTTTTTCAATATTTCATTTACATAGATATTTTAAATCCCCCTCAAATTCTAAGAAAATTATAAACTAACACCAATTAAAAAGATACTAGTTAGTAATTTCTTAAAGTCATGGAAGAACCTAAGTTGCCCAAGTGTATTAGGGAATATTTTATGACTCAGATGTCTCCAGGGTAGACTATGCCACAAGAACTGGCATAGCACTCTTAGTTCCTCTGTAGTGGAATCTCTTTTGCTGACCTTCTGTGCTTTTTATTATTTGAATCAATGTGATTTTTCATGAGACAATACAATGCAACTATCGTACAGAATTAGAATATTGCCTAGATAAGACATAAAGCCTTAAATTCAATGGCAATTTAACGCCTTTGCCATTGTTTTCTTTTCATCTGCTCTGATTTTTTGAGGCAGAAATATTGATGCATACAAAGGAAGTACATAAAACTCATGTTTTGCAAAGCCAAGTGTGACATCCTCTTGCTACTCAGAAATCTGAAATTTCTGAAGATGCTGATTGGTCTTAGGAAGAGTAATATAAAAAGACCTATGGTGATAAATATTTGCCATGTTGCCACACACACCACTCGAAAGTGGTGAAGTAACATAAGGCCAGGTGCATCGTCAGGGGTTAGACTGGTCTGGGCTAAATGGACACACACCTTGTCCCAGTCTTTTGCTTGAGGACCTGACTGCAAAAGAGAATTTGAAATTCAATTTAAAGCTGTCCTTCCTCAGAGCTGAAATCTGATTCAAATCCCACACAGTTAAAGGTCAAGATACTGCTAATAAGTGATACTGATATGTGATGCATAGGGCACCAAAATCACTAAAAATCATAGTTAGATTTAATTGTATGACTTTTCAGAAACCACAAAATCAAGTCACTTCATTACATTTATGAATGCCAGACCATCCTGTTTCAAATCCAGCCTGTTTGGTGAAGTCTTATATTTGGTCTTATATTTCTGTGGTACCAAGTTGGAGTTTCTCAGTCTTTGTATGAGCTATAGTCCCATTTTCCCTTATTCCCAACCAGTATTTTCATATTTAACTGTCCTCATCCTAAATACCTTAATAGATGTGCAAGACTTAATTAGAGCACATGAAATACTTGATTCAAGTGATGAATTGTGTCAGAGACCATGATTATATTGTATCATGTGTTTTTAAAAGTACAGAATAGATGGAGAAGCCATTGGAGGTGAGACTCACCTCGACCTCCTTAAAGCACGTACAGTGCAAATTGCTCTTCTTCTGAGGCGGCTTCTCTTGCAGCCAGCAGAGTGACCCTGCCCTGGGTGTCTGCTCCAGGCAGGAGGAACGGGAGGATCAGGCCTCACGGTGGCCAGACCCAGTCTTCGTGCTGGACATCAGCCACCTCAATGCCTGCTGGAGAAACGACGCAGTTGGGATGGAGAAACGTGCCAAAGGTGCTACCTGGAATCGGACAAGTCGGAAATCCCAAACTCCTACGAGGGACAGTGCCAATCGCCCTAAAGTGACTGGGAGGGTCGGGGCTAGAGCAGTCCCTTCCCCAGCTGTAAATCCCCACATTTTTTCACATCAGCCTTGACACTTTGGCTCCGACTGGGCAAATCCGTCTGGCTCTGCCTCAGAGGTTGCCACTGGATGCCGAGTGTCCCGGCGGGGTTAGGGAGAGCTCGGCTCCTGCCCGTGCCGCCGGTGCGGTGGGAGGGAGAGCGGGGCTCCCGACGGCAGCCCCGGGCTTGCGGGGAGCGCCGGGCCCGTGGCTCGGCGGGGTGGCCGCGGCGGGGCCCCGGGGCGGGGCGGCGGCCGGCGGGGCCGGGGCCTGGATCCGTCCGTGCCCGCCCGTGCCCACGGGCTATCCCCGGGGCTGCGGGCAGCGCTGGGATGCGGGACCGGCCCGCGCCCGGCGCCGGGCGCTCGCCGCCGCCGTGAGCGCCGCCGAACATGTTCCTGGCAGGCGAGGCCAGGGGAGATGCAGTGAGGCGCGGGGCACTTTTCCAACAGCTCCTCCGCCGGGAGAGCCAGTGGCACGGCGCGGCGCCGCAGCCCGCCGCTCTCCCCGGCTCCCTGGAGGAGAAGCAGCCCGGGCACCATGCAGCGAGGCAGGGTAAGGGGCTGCGGGCCGGGGGCTGCGGGGCGCGGGCGGTGGCGGGCGCGGCGTCCCCGGTGTCCCCATCCCCGCTGACGGCGTTGTCGTTGCAGGTGCGGGCGGCGCTGGCGGCGCTGCTGGCGCTGCTCTGCGCGGCGCTGCTCCCGCTCCGCCCGGAGGCCGCCAGGGCGCCCAAGCAGCGGCCGGCGCGGACCCGGAGCTGCGGCGAGCGGCCCGAGGAGCTGCTGGAGCAGCTGTACGGGCGGCTGGCGGCGGGCATGCTCAGCGCCTTCCACCACACCCTGCAGCCCGAGCCGCCGGGCCGCCAGAACAACGCCAGCTGCCCCGCCGGGGCACGGCCGCCCGCAGACAAGAGGGTCCGGCTCCCCGTCAACCTGCGCAGCGCATCGCCCTGGGCATACAGGTGACTCCGGGCGCCGGGGGAAGGGAGGTGCGGCCGCCTCAGGGGGCCCGGCGGGCTGAAGGGAGCCGAGGCGGTGTCCCCGTGCGGCACCGGCAGCGCCGGACTCCGCCGGCTTTGCCGCGCCGTGCCCGGGGCGGCTCGGGAGGCGAAGGGCGGCCGCGGCACCGGGCAGCAGCCAGGAAAAGTGCTAAAACACAGTCTAAGTAGGCGATATAAGGTAATTATGTAAAAACAGCTTGTGTGAGGAGTATGTCTAGCGGGCAAAAAGAGAAATGAATGAGGTGGAGCAAGCCATGAGATGGAGCTCACACCCACCCGGGAGCACAGACCACCCTCAAAAAGTCACTTGGGCAAATTGTCATATGTGATAATCAGAGGACCCTCAGCAAAGGACCACCACCAAAGAAGCACCTCTTGACTCTGCAGCAGCCACAGAGGGGCTCAGATGCTTTCCCCAAAATGTGACTCCAGACGCGCCTCTGTTTCTAAAATACATCAGGGTACAGTCTGTGTTCCCACCCACCAACAGAGCCGTATCTTCACCTACCGAACACTCCCAAGGGCTGGATGTCCCATTTGCTGTAGGAGCATAGGCAAGGAATGAGTACAGCAGTATTCTACACCTGTGTTTTCAACCTGTGCTTTGCAAACCTCCTTCCCCTGAGGTGGAAAAAGGGTCTGACAGACTATTTTTAGGGGGCATAAAAACAACTAATAAAGTAAATTTGTTGTGAGGCTGGTTAATGCATGAAACAAGGGCCTGCACGTCTACAGGGAGCTCTGGAAAAGCTTGGAAAGCACTGATCTCGTACACTAAACCCAGTGTGTGATCATATTCTCAGAAGATTATGAAGTCTTCTGGTGGTTTGAATAAGACCGAGTTCTGTTTACAGCTTTCTGTAAAAGACTGCAAACAACAGGGAGCTAAAACGTGCAAACTTAAAAGGAACTGACTTTCTTGCTACTTTTTATACATTATCCCTGGTATACACTTTGATGCAGTTCCTGTGTATTCAGCAAACAGTTATCTCCTTGTTAGGCTCTCCAATAAATATTTATTTTATGGCATGGGTTTTGCTCGCTTTCAGTGTAAGAAGAAATCCTACTGAGAGAAAGATGGTTTATTTGCTCAGTAAGCCTTTCATAAGCAAAGTATTTTTAGAAATACATTTTCTCTAAGAAGACTGAGGATTTTTAAGCTACCTAAGAGTGCACAAAGCAAATACCATGAGTGAAACACCTACCATTGGGCTCAAGTATTTTTTACAGTGGTTTTGGAAAACACTAGTGGTATCAGAAAATTGTTCCTCTGGTTTGAAAACCGTGCCTTCATCCTTACATCTCGTTGGACAGGTATTTATTTTCAGTTGGAGCTCTGTATAGGCTTCTTAACAGAGAACCAGATGCTTTTTGGGGCTTGGCTTACAAAAGTAAATCCACTGTACTTTTCATCCAAGTGTTTTCAGACAGACCACTAACTATTCACATACAAGTAACTTGATGACATCTCCAAGCTAGGAATTCCAAGCTAGGAATTGTAAAAGATAGTAGGGGAGAAGTATTACACCATTGAAAGCAAAATCTAAAATATTCAGAGGAAAAACGTTTCTTTATGATAAAGAGGCCTGAGTATTCTGTCCAGTTAACAGACCTCATTTACAGCTTTTTTTGTGACTGCATTTTTACTGTATCATTAGTGTGCAATGAGACAGCAATAGATATCTCAAGATGTGTAATTAAAGTGTAAAGTATAAGATTGCTAATTAGCTATTACCACCTGCTATCTCATAGATTTTGAAGCTAGATGTGAAAATTTGTTTTGTTCTGTGGTCTTCAACAGGGTACCCTGGAAGTTCCTTAATCCTATTAGAGTTACTCCATATCTTTGAGAGGGACACACAGCTCTCCATTAAAGACCACAAGTAATGTCCCATTATGCTTTGTCAATGGTTAACCAATTTCACTTATACAGTCCCAACAATTTCTTCTCCATGGCTGGAGTGTTAATCTGAAAAGCTGCACACGGCTCTCTTCCGTACAGTACTTTCCTGACAAGCCTACTTGCATTTAATTCTTTTCCCTCGTAAATTGTGCCCCTTCACAGATTCATTGCTATCTCCTGAACTGCCTTCTGAATCACCAAAGTTGGTGAATGCTCATAAATAAATTCACTGTAGGCAGACCCCTCTTGTATGCTCTGATAGGAAACTACTCAATGGCTGATTTTGACTACTTGAAATTTGCATCAAGGTGCCTGTCCCGTTCCAGCGTCTCACAGACATCCTGCTCTCCGGCTTCTTTTCTGCACCTAAAGACTTACAGTGCTGTTCATTTCTGCTCTGTGCATAAAGGCTCTTTTTTCTTTTTGACGTGCATTTTAATGCCTGAGATACCTCATGCTGTTTCTCTGTCTTCACTGGTGTTGCAGCATTTCCCATTGTTACCATCTGCAGATTTCATTAACATACTGTTTATACTCCCTATTCCAGGTCATTAATAATAAAGATATTAAGTCTGGCTCTACTTACCTTTCCCTGAATATCTCCCCAGGCACCTGCTCCCAGCTGTTTAACGCTGCTGCTTGTAATTCTTCTGTTCACATGACTGTTCAGTCCAAGTCAACTGGAATTTTTTCATATCAGCATTTATGAGAAAGAATCAAATATATTACTTAGAGAACTGTGTATAATGTTGACTCTACTGCATTATCTGTATCCCAAGCCTGTCATTCTGTTTAAGTGTGGAAGAATTAGTTTTGACTGGCTCAAAGCTCAGATAATTCTTGTGTGGCTTCTTTGCTTGTCTTTGTTCTATGCTTATTGTTTATTTTCCATTACTTGGTCATTTAATTTGGTTATACAAAAATCAAGACTTACATCACTTTTGGTTTGCTGCAAACCAGAGATACAGGAGTTGTACATGGATTGCACCTCCGATCCATCTGGTCCCAAACCCTGCTGCTAACAGCAACCAACAAGTGGTATTTAAGGCAAAAGTTAGGGGGAAAATACTTGTTCATGTGTCTGATACTGAAATTCCATCCTGGTGGCCACAGGAGATCAGTATATAACTCAGGGCACAGAGTTTAATCACGTGAATCACTCTTTGCTCTGCAGAGCTATAAAGAGACAGCAGAGTTCCCTGAAGTCAGTTGAGCATGCTGCATTTGCTCAGCAGTTCAGGAAGTTGGGCTACAAATTACTCAGCTTTTTTTAAAAAATAGAGCCAGCAGGAGGAGTTCTGCCATGAAATCATCCTTCCATGAAATCATCAGGCTGACTGTGTGCCAGCTTGTGACATCTATCCAGGGGTTGCTTGTCTTTTTTAGCGCTATTACATGGGCAGTCAATGAAATCCAGAAAGCCTGCCTGTACAAGGACATTCTGGCAAGTGCAAGTAGCACTTGGCTACTGCTGTGGTTCAGAATTGCTTAACAAGAATTAATGATATGGGTGGACCTGCAGACCCTACTGACAGCACAGGATGGGTGCTCTTGTTAACATTTACAGAAGCCATTCACCAATCATGGTGAATCATTAGCAGGGCAAGCACAGCTCCAGAGATGCACAGAAAAGTTGCTCATGGACAAGAGCCATTATAAAAAGGATTAATTTTACATGTCTGCCTAAACATTTGTGGGGGGTCTGATCATGAAGCTCAGAACAAATGTTGAAAAATCTGATCCCGCTGAAGTCAGCAGAACTTTTACAGGTAATGCTGATTTGTGATTCTATTCATGGTGCTACAGAGCACAGGTGACATTCATTAACCAGCTGTAGCTATCAGCTCTATTTCTTATTTTCTGATGTCTTAAGGCTACAATAACAATCATAACTAGTTTGCAAACACACTTCTATGGGATTTTAGCAAAATTTTTTGTGTGTATTCAAGAAGTCTTTCAGGTTTCTGAATTTCCAAATCCTGTGGCTTTTGTTTCTGCCACCGGGGCCTAATTCTGCATCTCCTAATGGTTAATTTATAAAGATTTAACTTTTATTATCAGTGTTGCTCTGATGATGTTAGCCAAGTTAGCCAGTCCCTCTCTCAAACATTGCCAAGCTTGTTTTTTCTGTTTTTCAAAAATCAGTTTCAGATTATAAGCATCCTTGGTTTAGTGCTCATTTACATAAATTCTTAATACAAGTAATACAGGCAAGTCATTTTTCACTGGTAAAAGCCAAGCTTGTCTGCAGTGTGTTGAACAAAGTCGTACAGGAGGGCTTTCCTTCAAATAATACTCCAGTTATTTTCTAGAAGCTTATCCAAGGCATTTTCCAGGATTTAACATTACCATGTGGCATGGTATGCATATCCCAAAGATGTAGCCAAGGGAAAGAATACAAGGGGATGCAGAGCTGTCATCCTTTTTAGTTGAGCACGTCTGTACAGCTCTTCAGAAAATCAGTTAGCACTGGGCTAGCACTGTGCAAGCACTGTGCTACCCATAGTAGTAATACCTATATTGCTGCCTGTATAAAAAATAAAGCATAACATGAACAAAAGAACACCTGCTATAGGGAGAGAAATGTCTTGGCAAGGAGGGGAAAAAAGCTGTTAGCTCTTAATCCTGTAAGTATTTCAGAGTGTGAAGGAAGGGGATGATGATCTGCTTATTAGACTTTTGATAACATCCAGCTGTAAGCCCAGTGCTAACACTGATTTTCTGAAGAGTCGGCTCCCTGGCTCAGCACAGCATCTGACCCTGTGGAATCAGAAGCTCGGAAATTATGAAGTGACAGTATTATTAAAAATACTACTTTTAAAAGTAGTGGTACAGGAGAAGGCAGATAAAGACTCTGCAAATGTTTTGCTTCTGACAGAAAGTTTTCTCTTGAGTTTCCATGCTCAGTATGTAAATGGCAGGAAGTTTGTTTTTCACTGGGAGCTCTCAAAGCACTCATAGGGTCATAAGGAAAAGCAGCCTAGTCACACTTCATTAGCAATTCCAGTTCAGCACAAACCTGCTTCTTGTTCCAGCAGATGGGAACAGAGCAGCCCAGCACAGCTCGCTGCTCCTGTCACTTGTGAACCAGGAGATCTGGCGAGGCAGACTTGGCCTTCCACAGCAGTGACCTGAGTTCACAGGACATGGGCAATCCTCATCAAAGTGTCTGGGCTGTCTGGTTTGCAGCAGTGGCCACAGCAAGTGACACAAGGCTGCAGGGGACACTTCAGTACCAGGGGAAAGTTGCACTTCTCTGGTTCTCCACCACTCTTCCCAGCTCCATCCATCTCTTGGGTGTAAGGAAAGACATAGCAGGAACTTGGAGCATGCATTTTTACCTGGTTAGTTAATCTGATCAAAAATGTTTACCCTCTTCTAGGAGAAGATGTGAAAACATGACTTGTACTGGTTGGTGTTTCTTAGTGGCTCCTACCCAAGAGGTCTGGGTTGCCTAGAAAGACAAAATAAGGTTTTATTTAAAAGGCTTTTCTGAACAGGTTTGAGCTGAAGATGCAGAACCTTGTATATGGCTCCAAATTTTAGTGACATTTGAGTTCAGGTATTAATTTCAGGGGGCATTACTTAGAGGCTTCAGTCTTGAAGTTCTGGTCTGGATGCAAAACCACATCTATATTTTGAATCCATCATAAAGTTTGGATTCTCTCTCATTCTTTCCAGTTCCCACGTGATGTATTAACATCGAACTTAGTAATATAAGAGATTTTTTCCCCTTGGAAAGTAGAAAACCTTGCCACAACCACACCATCTTTCAAAAAACCCACCCCATTAATACTTGACTTTTTCCACGTGGGAATTTGGAGGAGAAAGGTGGTTGTAGACCATGATTCTAGTTCCAGTGTTCTCCTGTTATCAGTGAAACCTCTCATGTTTGCATGCAGAAGCATATTCATGCTTTCCAGTAACATCATAAACCAGGTGCTAGAGATAACACAGTAGAGAAAATACCAATAACTTGACACATGGTGTGTTTAACAATCCACCACTGAAATTATTCACACTTGAGTTTGAAATGGGAATATATCACAGTAGAAAGGCCTGTGTTCCCCTTTCTTCCCTTCTGCTGGCTACCAGACATTTTATTTCACACTGGTGTGAGATCCTGTAACATGAAGGTATTTCCTGGGGAAGTAAGCAAGTATAAATGGGACAGAAGAGCATTGCAAAAAATATCTGCAACATCACAGATGTCTGGCTATTAGGGAACTGGTCAGATTTTTTTGTGAGGAAAACAAATTATTTAAATTTATATATATATATATATATATATATATATATATAAATAAATACATAATGGTCATTATATAAATATTAAAAAGTCTCTTTTCCTTGATGACAGGATAATCAAGTTTGTGTTTGGCAAAAGCGGTGATTCCAGATTTCCTTTAACCAGATAAACTGGTGATACTTCTGAAAAGGGCAGCTCCCTTCTGTCCCTGCCTAAGCTGCTTGTTCACTCTGGCTGGTTGGTGCAGAGCTCTGTGTACATGTGTGGCAAGACAGCTGACAGACCAAACCTGAGCTTCTGATGGAGTTATTCCTTAGCTGAATGAGTTCCTTGATCAATCCTGTGACCAGGAAAACATCAGTGTCAACCCAAGGGTGGGTGTGAGAGGGAGAGCCAGGCTGCATGTTCTCACAAGGACAGATTTTGTTGACTAGCAGTGACTGCAGTCACAGCTTGGGGCAGACTTAGGGTTCGGCCTCTTCCAAACCTGAAACCTTTTCTCGTCTCAGAGACAGTCTGAAGAGATAAAAGGTGAACACTTTGATACCCAAGAAAGTGCTGCCAACCCTGGGAAACACAATTTAGAAATTGCTTTAAATCTATTAAGATCACTTTAAGATCTATTAAGAGATCCCACCTGGAGGACTGCATCCAGCTCTGGGACCACAACACAAGAAGAACATGGACCTGTTAGAGTGAGTCCAGAGAAGGCCATGAAAACACTCAAAGGATGGAGAACCTCTCCTATAAAGACAGGTTGAACCTTCCAGTATCTCAAGGGGGCCTATAAGATAGCTGGAGAAGGACTCTTCACAAGGCCATGGAGTGACAGGACAAGGAATAATGGCTTTAAACTGGAAGACAGCAGGTTTAGATCAGATACTGGGAAGATTTAAGAAGTGAGGGTGGCGAGACACTGGCACAGGTTGCCCAGAGAAGCTGTGGATACCTCATCCCAGGAAGCTGCAGTTTATTTCAGTGTGGGCATGAAAATGTTGCTCTTCTGTGGTTAGAGGAAGATACAGTAGATACGAATTAGAAAAGCAATACAGAGTTCTGCTTTCAAGGGGAAGTCACATTTATGACCCCAAATATACTAGGGAGAAAAACCTATCATAGAAATAATAATACAATTCAATTCTAGTAAAATTACTAAATTTTAAAACATCATGTTATGGCCTTAACAATAATAATGTTAACGAGGATTTGTACCTGTTTTTGAAGAACTCAAGGCAGATAAAAAGTTTAGAAATGCCCAAGCGTCCTTTTTAATGCTCTCTTTGCCTATTCAGTCCAAAATGCAAAACTCATTCTCTTTAAACCCTTGAATCTCACAATTCAGAAAGCCAGACACTTCATACTTCCATGTGCACTGTAGGACCTAATCAGTTCTGTAACCTGTTCATGTTTTCTCCTTTACACCTTACAAATTAGAAGCCAGACAGCATCAGCTACAGCTCTTTTTCCTGGCGAAGACAACAAAAACATGATATAATTATTATAATGATATAATAATATATAAGATTATATAATTCCACATGAATATACCTGGTTTGAGAGGTACTAATGAATCTTTATTTGCTTCCCTCTAGAATTTCCTATGATCCCACGAGATACCCTAAGTACATTCCTGAAGCCTACTGCCTGTGCAAAGGCTGCCTGATGGGGATCTTTGGCGAGGAGAGCTTGCACTTCCGCAGCACCCCGGTGTTCATGCCCACCGTCGTCCTGCGCCGCACGCCCGCCTGCGCCGGGGGCCGCTACATCTACACCGAGGATTACATCACCATCCCTGTGGGCTGCACCTGCGTCCCCGAGCAGGAAAAGGAGGCAGAGAGCGTCAATTCCAGCATAGATAAGCAGGAACTGAAGTTGCTGGTGGGCCAGAACAAGCCCTCATCAGAATGAAGAAGTCATGTTTCCGTACTGGCCTCACATCATCATCTCACCACCTCAGGAAACTGCAGTGCCGCAGCAAACACACTCGGTCACCCTCTTTTTCTGCTTACAGTTATTTCAGATATAAGATGGAAAGTCTAGTCCCTCAGTTCATTAGACATGGCAATTAATTCTATTTCTTTCGCTCGTGTAAACGTGTTTATTTCATTATTGCAAACTGCAAAGTAGCCTTTTTTTTTCCTTAGAACAGAACATTTATCTTTGCTTATTCACAGTAAATTTTAGAAGATGATGCAACTGTAAGACATGGTAGCTATTACTATAGCAGGCTACTGGTTGTAGATATTTTTAAGGAATCTCTTATATTCTACTTTTAAGTACCCTTATATAAAATCACTCAGCTGCCATACGTGACAAATCAGCAGTTAAAAGGACAATTTCTCAGGCTGGGAGAGTGTCCCTTTATACTGCATAAACTCCAAGCTTTGCCTCTGAGATGCTACCTCTTTGGCTAATTTATACACTACAGAAAGGAAACCTTTGCTGAGTTGGAGTCATTCATGAAGCAATACTCTATGTGCTTGCTATTTTTAAACTTGCCAAATTGCTAAGGGTACAAAGGTGTTGAGAAAAAACATGCTAGAATATTGTAAAAATGAAGCAGACTTTCTTGATGTGGACTGTGTCTAATTACACAGAAAATACCAATTAGGAAAAACACAGTTTGGGTCTCAAGAATTCTGTATTCGATTTCATCCATCACTGACTGCTTAACTTCCTTGTGGTAAAACTGTGTTCTATGCAGCTGAAAGGCCAAAACCTTTTTCATTTTAGGAGAGGAGATTCCCCATTAAAAAGAAAATACCCAGGATCAGCTTCACCTCAGGTGCGCTGCAGGTGAGTAAGCAGGTCTTAGGTCTTAACTTCCAGATCCTACAAGAGGTCATTGAGTTGAGTCCCAGCCAATCCAAACTTGTTAAATCCAACTGATTTACAGTTGCTGTTACTCATTTCTCCTTATGCTACATGTAACAGACGATCACCTGCAAAAGCTGACCGGGCAGCCTGCCATCTGTGCAGCCTTATGCTGATGGAACTTGATGGTAGGCCCTCACCAGAAACCCTGCATACACAAAAACTTGCATTTCCAGAATAAGAGACTGAAATTGACTCAGCCTAGTGAATGAGAATCAGGAACAACCAGGCATGCCTTGCACAAATGTAATTCCTCAGAGGGCCACCCTCACCAAAACAGATAAACCTCTGAATGCACAGCAGAGAATCTATTTTACAGATGAAAGATCATGACTGCAATATCTTTACAGAATAAACATCATATACAGCAATGTATTTGCTAAATCATGAATCTTGAAATTGGCCTTAATTCATAGCAGAGAAAGCCCCTACGTTACATAAACAACTCTTCTTTGGAGTGTTGTTGCATGAAGAATGGAAAGACTGTGAGCTAATCACAATTAGCCAGTTGAAGACAGAATGAAAGTCACATCACAGCTCCATGTCTTGGTGCATAATTATTGATTGTGCTCTCTCTGACTCATTTTTACAGTGCTATCTGTGAAACCTCTCTGATAGCATTTTTACAGTGCTATCTGTGAAACCTCTTACAAAGCCTAAAATAACTTTAAGAACTCCAGAAATGAATAAAGATTCCCATCACAATGTCAGATTGAAGTCTGTAGTTGTGTTTTTTGTGCAGATGCTTTTCCTCAATTCTCCTTGTCTTTAGATCTGTGTTTCCTCCGATTGTGATGCTTCTATCTCAAGGGGATTCTCAAAGGTGAGTTCAGAGATGGTCATAAAACGTTTATACTACTCAGAGAACAGGTAATTGCCTGGCTGCTGCCAGCAATTATAGGTAGTTACCTTTTCCCCACAGAATGTAAATACTTGCAGCAGTTACAACCTCTTTTCCTTCCTCCTAATGTGGAGGAACTTCTCACCCTCTGAGCAGAGGGAAATGGTAATCAGAGGGGCTCAAAAGGGAGGCTGACCCACAAAACTGGAGAAACGCTGCACTAGGCGATGTTTTCAGTAGCCTGATCCCTTCCAGTTTCACCATTAGATTGTGAGGTTTTCCTCCACATGTACCCTTATGGCAGTATGAAGCTGAACCTTCAGACTCCACAGCATAGAAAGCATAGTCTTCACCCTAACAGGCAATACAGTGACCCCAAACAACAACAGCAAAATGTCCAACCATGCAGTACTTAACATTTAGTAGATACCCAGAGGGGCTACCAGCTAAGTTTGGCCAAACACCTGCCCTCCAGCAGAACTCATTGTCTGCCCATACATTTGTTATACAAATTTGTCTGCAACAAATTTGTTGTTAGAGCACATGGATATATATTTGCATCATGTGGAGAAAATAAGATCTCTTTTTTTTTACTGCAACTCTCTTGTCCTCCAGACATAAATTATGGAGTCATTTTTAGGTTTTCAAGTAACTAGAGCATGTTCAGGGAATTCCTGGGAGGTGCAAGCCTAAAATCAGGTAAATGGAACATAATAATTTTCTCCACTCCAGATAAGTAGATGCTTTAGTTTATAGAAAGCTTCAGAAACTGGATGACTGAAAGTACTTGAGAACTGCAAAACCTCCATGGATCAATAGATCGCTTGTGTTGGTGACCTCCTTCTCGTCACACTGCAACAAGTGCAGAAAGTTTCCCATGGTTCAGGCATCTTTATGTTATTTTATTCAGAAGCCCATTTTCCCTTCTTAATCCTCCTTTTCCTCTGTGACAGACATTTTAGCTGAGCCAATTTGCTTCCTGATCCAGCTTTCCAATTAGGTATCTCTTAAAAGTTGTTTATATTTTAGCACGAGCAACTGTTTGTTAATACTTAACATCAAGAGCTATTAGCTACACAAACACTTGCTGGCCTTCAAAATATCCTTCCATATATCCTTTCTCTCCACATTACTCATGTGGGAAAGGTTGAGTGTTAAATGTAGTTTGCATTTGTTTGGAATTGTTTTTTTTAATGAGGTCATCACATCATGGATTTATATCAGTTTCACTTCAAATGTGGTGTGACATTTTCTAGCTTCCAGCCCTCTGGTTACAGCTGCCGCAGCCTTGCCTTTAATTTGCATGGGGGAGGGAGTGCTCATTGGAGTTGCTTCAAGGCTTCACAAACTGTTGACAGAAGGAAGACATGAAATGCCTCACTGAACCAACTCCAGGCCCAATAAATGCAAACCATTCAAAGCTAGAACTATCTGGCAGCTGAAGCTGATTTAAGAAAATTTTTTGTTGTGCCAGGAAAATCTTTTCCTTCAACAAGGTTGTCCCTGGAATACATTAAGAGCCACAAAACACAGAACAATATCCTCAGTAATGAGATTATTTTCTTGTCTGTAGCATCACTTAAGGTAGTGTGGAAAATTCCTATCATTCAGGAAGGCTGAGGAAAGCCTGAGATGCTAGTTTGGGTTTACTTACCAGTCATCACCTGAAGGTGTCTGTCTGAATAGGTGAAGATCTACAGCTACACGTGAACATGGAATTGCATGGGGGAACATGAACATCAAAGCAGCAGGAGGAAAAGGGCTTTTTTACTGCCCTTCATCGAAATTCATCGAAATTCATTGGCTGTGATGTGTTCAGAAAGTAAAAACACCCATTAATCCCACTAGGATGAGGGAACAGCCGTAACTGCCTGGACTAGGGCAGTTAAAGAGGATGCAGCACATATGACTGTGCAGTCATAATTGCCACTGGAAAAGGAGCACGGTGCTGACACTTCACCACAGTCTGTTCCAACAGAAAGTCCATCCATGAGACACCCCGGTACAGTCAGTCACTACTTGACACTGACATTGTTATTCACAATCCTGTTACAGAAGAAAAGAGGGGTTTGCTGCCACATACTATTTCTAAAAGCTACCACGCTGGCACAAAACACAAAATCACTATGGATTTTTGTGACTTGTACCCTTCTCAGAAACAGCTACTTCCTTGGAATCAAGTATAATAAAAATAGTTTACCTCCCATCACTGATGAAGGTGGTAAATGCCACTAGTCAAGCTGCTTGGGCAGCTGCCTGCACTCCCCAGGCTTTTAAGAGGGAAGCTGGTGGACAACGGGCTGCTCTGTTTAGTGCATCTGCACAGATTTTCATGTACCCTCAGTTCAGTAACTATGCATCTTCACAGTGCCCCTTTTCAAAGCAGTCTGACCTACCTGTGAGAAGCAGCAGTGATTTTCTTGGAAGTGAACTTCTTGGTACCAACTGAATGGTGCACTTTTATCTTTTTAAGAAGTATCTCTGATGAAGTTAGCAAAGTTGACTTTTAACTCTGCTATGGAGAGCCCAGTAATACACATTAACCAAAATTAAGTGAACAAACCAGCAAAATACTTGAGGCTTCGATTTGAACAGCACATTCTAATTTAGGTGGGTGGCAGGGGAACAGTATCATCCCTTCTGGCAATCATACCTGTCCCACTTGAAGCCTCTATGTTAAAAACAAAGTTTCATTAGTTACTTCATTGTCTCCATCTGCTTGGTGTGCAAGACACTGAGGTAATAAACCAGTTTAAAGTACAGATTAGTGCCAAGAGCTACGCAGTCACCATTCTGGTTTGCTTTATTTTCAAATGGGCCACATGAAAGTGATGGTGTAGCCTCCCAAAAAACAACTAAACCCAGGTGTATTTCATCTGTGGACAGTAACTTTCAGGGGAATTCTGGCTCAGCAGCAAGGATGGCATCTAGTTTGAAAGACTGCATGGGCCCTGGGCTCACACAGCAGAAAGGAGAGGCCAGTGCCTGTTCTCCCTGTGAGCGCTTCCTCTGCTGCCCTTCCCTTGTTTTAACAACACCTGTGACCAGCCTGACAGAAATCAAGGCATGTGAAAGAGGAAGAAAACTGTTACCACGGAACCCAGGAACACCACACACAGGGAGGAAGCAGCAGGTATAAAATGTGAGGAGGGAAAATCCTTAGGAAGCAAACAGATCTCTTGGAAAATGGGGAGGAGAGCTACAGTGGCTTGGGTGGGTATTTATGAACCACTGTTGTGTTCAGCTCAGACAACACCATTCTCTGAGCACTGAGAGGATTATAATCCATCTATACTATTCCTGCTCAGCTGTTTACTCCACCAGATGGGGAAATCTGCATCCAAACAGCAGAAACGTGAGTATTATCACTGCCTTATAAAAAGTCTCATCTCACAAGCTTAATTAGGCTTATTCCCACCACAAAATAAATTTAGTACTTGATTTTACACGATTTGTTTTGTAGATGCAGCATTTCTGTTAGCCTTTACACAGTATGACATACAAAGACAAGTGCTTGTGTTTTGTAGAGCGTTTTTAGAGATTATAGAAGTGTTGAGTGCCTTGAAATTTATGAACTAATTTCCACCCAGAAATACTTCAGTAGTGTAGTCAAAAGGTTAGTCAAAACTGAGTTTAAAATTCCCAGATATCAAAAATCTCTACTTATGCAAAGCAAAGCTTTTCCAATGTATCATCTATTTTGACTGAAATATAGTCCAAACTTTGAATATAAAATCTAGCATGTTTCCACTTGAAACAGTGGGAGTTTATCAATATGTTAATCCTCAGTGGCTTTGTAAGATTCAATGATTTTAAGATGCTTCTATTCTACTGCTCTGCTGCTGTCTGTGGAACAGGAGAAAAAGATAAAACCAGGCAACTGGGAAAAAAACCATAACCATTCTTGTAACTTGACATACTTGTAGATCCTCTTTGATATTGAAATTATTAAAAAGCAGGTATTATATTTAATCAGAGCCATTATGATTCAAGATATAAGGGACATGTTTGGGTCACACTACTACAGAAGTATCAACTTCTTTGGCAACGACGATTCTGATGCCTGCAAGGCAAACACCTATGTGTTGTTATAGGCTAAAATCACTTCAAAGAGGTCACTGCTGTGTCCTCAAATGGCAAAAGCTACCAGTTAAAATGAAACTCTAACAAAGAAGTTCCCATTATCCAGCACCTGCATTGCTTGCTCTGCATTTACCTAATACAAAACACAGTAACTGCAAATGCTTACTCATTTAAAAGAGAGAGGCTATCACATCGTGTTGATTCCAGCTATCCCAGAAAACAGTACTCAGAGCCGATTATTTCAGCCCTGAGAAATGCGGCATAACTGACAGTTAACAGAAAGAAGCTTGACTGAAAAACTGTAGATTTTTAGATAATCTTAGGAGAATCAGTCCAGTCCAGAAGCATAGTTCACATAGCATCGAAATTCATTGGCTAAATTTCGTGAGTGCTTTGGAATAAACTTGCACATCTTCACACCAAGTTGCTTTGCTGCCTCTTCCTCCATGACTGCACCTGCAGCAAAAATAATTGGTATTAAATAAGATAAAACAGTAACTGAATGTTTGAACTTTTTAAATAGCTCCTCCCAAATGCATACACAGAGAGCCTGTTTTTTTTAAGGAAGGCAGGCTTAAAGCAACTACACTCTCACCCTCTCAAGCCTTCCTTAACAACAGAATCTGTTGGGAAACAAAGTAAATCTAGAAGAATGAAAGACATTCCAAGTAAATTAATGTCCAAGAAATTTCATAAATATAAGCAGAGGGTATCAGTGCCCTTTTTAGAGAAATCAAACTTGAACTCAGTCTTCTTGCTACATTCCAAGGAATTTAAATGGTAGGGAGCCGTGGGAAATGCAAACAGATTACATCTACTCTTTCACTTACATAAACCACGGAGTGATATTTGCAGCTACACCCTGAGAAATCACTGCTTTGAGCAGTAAACTGAAGGACCACCTATCCATTCTAGGGAAAAACTTCTGAGAACCACCCTTGTGTCTGACTGCCATGTGCACTTAAACCAAGGAGCAGGCTTTCTATGGCCACACTATTTTAATTTTTTTTTGTTTTGCCTGCTTGGTTGCCTTCCCCCAAATTGTACATACAGAAGGGTTTTGACCTTTCCAAAAATTAAAGGTTTCCCGGATGTCTTCAGATAATAATACAGTAACAACAAAACAGTTTAAGAAAAGCCATGACTTGGGTAGACACACATCACTTCTCAAAACAGCAAGTGCACCTTCCAAAAGAAGGACCCACAAGTACAGATATCTAGTTATCTGTATCACTGCTTTTTATTTCCTCCTGCTGTATTTCAGTGCCTAAAACATAAACAATAACTTGCATATATGTTTGCCATTCCCAGATTTCAATCACTGCAATTATAGAGAATGGCCCTTCTACAAGAAAAATTGTATTTCTGGAATTTTGCTGGACGATCTTATAATTCCTCAAAAATTTAGTAAAATTCCTAATGCCATAGGAAAAAGGGACTGACTTGAACTATTAACACCCACTTCTGTTTAAAATAAAGTTTGAACTCAAGTACTCAAATTCCTCCTTCCAAGTACTTAGGATTCCTCCTTAAATTGATGATAATTCAGCATTTTTGAGTTAGTATTTGTCTCATGTAAGTTTGTCATTAGAAAGAGAGAAAAAAGCTACTTAAGGGGACCTAATACTTTTGTTAGTTATACCTGTGCAAAGCAGAATCTTTCCTTTTGTTAGGTATTTGATGGTCTCTGCAGTCTTTTGAAGACATTCCTCAGACAGATAGGGTGGATCTGCTATTACGATGTCAAAACTATGTGGCAGGAGATTTTCAGGTAAGTCCAAAGGGTGGTTGTAATCATAGAAGATAAACTCTTCTCCATACACAGAAAACCTTCTGTCATACTCCAGTATGCACACGGAAAAACCCTCACCGTCCTGTTCTTTCAGTTTCTGGTATACACTTGGTGCACTAATGCACGCTATCCTGAAAAAACACAGTAACTTGAAAATGTACTTTTAAAAGGCAAACAATAGCAACAAAACTCTACAGCAGTCCTCAGAGAGGCTTTGGGAAAACATTTTAAACATTAGTCCCAAAAATGTAAAGTATTCTTCCTCCATTCTAACAATTAATTACTTTAGTAACAAAGTCTTAAGTATGAAAGTCATTACCTGTTGAACCCCATGCTACATAAAGATCTTAAGCTTAATTACAGAGAAAGTCTTGTTTCAGAAAAGCAAAGAAGTACACTCAAAAATTAAAAATTACTGTTTATAGAAGTTGGAAGGAAACCAAGTTTTTTCCATCTCTTCTACAGAAACATAATATAAAACTAAGAAAATAATTACAAGTCAATAATGTGCTCTGAAGCACTTTGTATTCCTCAAAAAAGTAAAAAGATTACTAGTAAACTTTTAAAAGGCACAGCCTACTACATTCAATTAAATGATAAGCAGGAAGATCAGTATAAACTATTAACTAAATAACATCAAAGCAGTTCTGAAGTATCTCAGTTGAACAAAACTGAAGTACAATGACTAATGAATTAAACTGCACGCACTTGTCTACATAGCAGAAACAAAATATTTGCAGAGGAGAGATGTTAAATCTACAACACGATTATTAAAACTTACCTGCCACCTTTTCCAGCTGCCAGAACTGCTTCCTTAGCCAGGCATGATGCAGTTTCATCACTGTACCAAAACTGGCTCAGTTGCTGAGAAAGAAAATGCACAATTACAAACAACATCAAATCTCCTGGCTGTGCTGTGCAGAGTTACGTGTGGTGAGTCATAACTGAAGAAAACCACAATCCATAGCAACTTCTCAGTTCTCAACCTGTAAAGCTGGAAAGGTGACTGTTTTCCTGACAGTCTTCCTACTTCTGTAATCGAGTGCTATGCAGCAGGTACCTTACACTCGGTGTTTCCAAAGCATGAACTGCAGTATCAGGAAAACCAAGAAATCCAAACCACTGACAAAGTATTTCAAAACTAATATGCAGATGCACATTATTTATGTGCTCTTAAATATAGTTCCATCAGCAGACGAGGAAAAAGGACCTTGAAAAGCGACAGTATGGGAAGAAAGAAAAGGATAAGAAAGATAAATCAGAACGGATCAGAAAAAGGAAGACCAAAAAAACCCAACCCAGAGACAAATCAGAAATTAGTCTGTCACAAATAAAAACAAGCAGCAAAACAGTCATCCACAAAAATAAAGAAATAAAACACACACACAAAAAAATTCATGTGAAAGGAAAGATCACTTGGTCTTGTTAAACTATGTTTGTCTCAAGACTCAGGGAAGAGTCTTTATTACTATCACATGCCAGGCTGGAGTTAAAATTTCCAGAAGCAGCTTTCTGTTAGCAGCTTTATTCCCTCTCCACGTACTTTCAGTTTGCACCCACCACGCACATGTCAAGCAAACAACTATATCCAGATTTAATACTAAAGCAAATCTCCCTACAGTGTTGCCACAGGAATATCTTGAGTGCTCCCCTCTTTAATTTCATTTCATTATCGAGCCACAAAAGAAACTTGGTCAGGAATAGTCCTCTATCTGCGCTTCATTCACTGAAATTCATAGTTTCTTACCCAGTCTTCTTCTATTGAGCCAATGGAATATTGATTAAACCCTTGGGAGGTCTTCATGCCCTCTCTCTGCTGCTGTTCCAAATAGAACTCCTGGAGGGCAGCCAACGTATGGGATGAAAGCTGGGGAATGTCATCATCATCGTCCATTTTCTTAGATGTCAACAAGAAAAAAGAAATTAATTAAACTAACCCTTTTCAATGGTGAATGTTTTTTTTTAAACAGCATAATCTTGTGATGTAAAACAACTTCCACCAAGAATGCAGCTAACTAAGAAAACCTCCTAACAAAAGAAAACTTATACCCTCTACTTAAGCGCTAAGAGCTTGGCCTCAATGAGAGGCCAATTGGAAATAACAAGTCTCCACAGAGAATTCAGAAAGAGCAGCAACACTGTTCCCTTTCTATACAACATGGATTTGGCTTTTGTTCTTACAGGGAAGTTGACATTACAGCTCTTGGTTTCCTGTGGATCTGGAAAATCCTATAGAAATTATTCCCTTCCTTCCTAGAAATGATAGCTATTGGTCATTCCTTCCCATGTTCAAAAGCCACACAATTTTGACTCCAAATGAAGTAAACTAGCATTCTAGCTCAGCATCACCTGCTTTTAACTTCCATGCCATTAAAAGATTACTCTAAATGTCACAAATCTACAAGAAAAAAGAAAAAAAAAGAAAAAAAAAAAAGGCAGTCAAGAAGCTCCCAAAAGACACGGTATGTACCAATGGAAAAGCACAGCCATTTTCAGAAAGCTCCTGAAGTGGGTTCTGCCAGGCAGCATCCCTGAGCCCTCTGACCCCAGGCAGCATAGCAGCCTCTCCCAGGGAACGGTGCCACCTCGTGGAACGGAGGTGCTGGAAAGGACTCAGCCAGTGAAAAGAACTGGAGAAAACGGAGAAAGATTCTTCTCTCAAGAAACCCATTTCCCCTGCATCCAGCCTAAGAACCAGCACACGAGCATTGCCTTTAACAGAGCCTGGAGACAAGGATACGCCTGCATTATGCAGAAGTCACCGAGAGCCACCGGCTACCTGAACAGTGAGTGAACATTTTGAATAATTTCAAGTGGAGCTGCCCATGGCTTTTCCTCTCCTCATTCCCTGAATTACAAGGAGAGTGCCAGAACTGGCAGTCTCCTCCCCTTCCACCCTTTCCTTCTGCTCTAACAGAGCTTTCAAGATGAAGTTTCCAAAAACAACTTCCTCCTGCCTGCTGGAAAAATGGTACCTTACCCTGGCACTGGGAGAAAACTCTGCCATTCCTCTGACACAGCACACACCTAAGGAAAGCTCTTATCTGCAAAACCTGGCTTTTCCAGAGTATAATTTACTGCCTTGCTGGCTTCTCAGGCCAGGCTGGCCAAACAGGGACTTGTTCACAGCCCAAAGATCCTATGGCATCAGCCTCACGGAAGAGAATTGCAGAGTCAAGCTACCTAGTAAAACCAAAATCATTCTTTTTCCCCTATTTTTTCACTGAACAAAACACAAACGCTTTGACAACATTTACATTATTAAATTATGTATTATTTAAATTATTTATGATAGAAATGACTGTATGTCCAGACAGATAACACAATTTCTAGCCACAATGCTCTAACAATACACAACACCATGACCTATTTTAGGTCCTATACAACAATTAATTTTTGTTAGGACAGATAGAAATTTACAATCACTCCTTAACTCATAACATTTTTTTTATTAACTGAATGATACATACAGTAATCTGGTCTGCTATTTCCCCCTAAGCAAGAACACAACCATGCTTTGACTCTAAGAAACTGAAAGAGGTAGAAAGCTTCAGTTTTTAAGTCAAAAGTTGAAATTTTTGTGATTTTCTGTTCAGTGAGCCCATACTGGCATTTGCAAAGTCTAGATCCATGCCTATGAATCAAAACCCTCACAGATAAAAGTTGCTGCTGAAGAATTTGCCATTGTTTCAGAAGATAAAAAGGCCATATAAATCTTTTATCTATTAATAATTTTTTAGTTGATTTTTTAATACTCTTCCTTTTAGTTTGCAAATTAATGCCTTAGGAACCAAGAAGTAATTAACTGCGAGGTTTTGCAAGGAAAGGTAACTCAGAACATACAGTAGAAATATTACGTACAGCTATTACAAATGCCTCCAAAATTCAATATATTTTTCTGAATGCATATACTGACTCAGGTTATTAACATGAAGACATTCTCATGCTTAAGAACTACATCAGAAAACCCTTAAAGTGAGTTTATGTGTACAAGACTTGTAAATTCCTTCCAGGGAGACACTTCTACTGTTTGAAATCCCTTCATTATCCCTTCCAGAAAATTCACTGCTCTCAAGTCCAGAAGCAACCCTGAAAGTTCTACATGAGGATGGGAAGAAGCACAGAAGCCCACAGTGCCTCTGACACTCAGGGCATCTTCACAATCTTAATTCCCAATGCCCCTGAGGCTCCAGCTGACCAATCCCTGCTTGCCCCAGGCCCGGGCTCCCTCCACAGGCAGACCATGCTCTGTCCTCACTCAGACGCTCTCTGAAAGCCACACAGGGGGATATCAGATATCCAAGAACAGCTCAAGAACACTGTGTAAGGTTTAGAAAAGTAACATTCACAGTGAAGTCAAAGTCCACCTAAAGGAAAACACCAGAAAAGGAGGTAAGCTCCCTCACAGAAGAACAGGAACAGGCAGGGCTGTGCTCATAGGGTAAAATGGCAAATTTGAATGCTACTGGTCCCTAAAGGGCCAGATCTACCCATAAAACAGGAAAAATGAGGTGACAAATTACCCCATGTGAGCTGCAGTGCAGCAGGTAGGATGAAGGGGGTGGATGTCCCTGCAGACTCCTTAGTCCCTTCCCCTGTCCGCAGCTCAATCTCTCTCTTATTAGCTGAGGTACTGTTCAGGCAAATGTCATCACTACAGAGTGAAAGCTCTCCAAAGAAAACAAAAAATAAATTAGGAGAGCAGCAGAGGAGACTCCAAGGCCTTGTCCACACAAGATTGTTGTATGTATTTAACAATAGGTTCTGGCGGTCTTGTATGAAAAGTCTATTTTTATATAGCCAAATTCTAAAACAGAAGGAAAAATACTCAAAAGAAACACTATGGAAAAATTAACAGTGTTTGGTCCCCGGTACCTTTATTTCACCTGTTGTTATGATCACGTGGAGAATAGGTGATAAGAAAACACTAGGGAAGACTGCTAAAAGGCTGTGGAATAGAAATACATCTGGAAAGGCATGCTGCTCACCACTGGGAAGGAAGAAGAAGAGGACAGTGTTAGCCTTTAGATCTTTTACCAAGAATATAAAAAGCACATGTGCAACTTCAGAAAAAAATCTTATTCTAAGAGCAACCTTGATCAAAAGACAGAGAGCATGAAATGGAGCTAAATCTAGCTGTCTGCATTTTTTCCAAGCTGCCCAAGTCAGTCTTTGAGACAAGCAGCTCATCATCCAGTGTTTATAGCACACACCGAGAAAAGCTGGCCAGTGGCGTGCAGCCGTAATGAAAATCACCTGGAAGGGGCTGCAACCACCTGCCTGAAGGTAGAGAAGTCCTGACCTAATAGACTGGAAAGCTACTAAACGTCTGGACTTGAAGGTAGAGAAGTCCTGACCTAATAGACTGGAAAGCTACTAAACGTCTGGACTTGTGCCCTGACACCTCAAAAGCCGGAATTTTACAATGCGTCAAAGTCACACAGAAAGTTCATTGAAGAGAAGCTCTCAGGGGATTACCAAATACACAGAAACTGCACTGGATTAACAAAGTAAAGCCAGGAGGCCTGGTGGCTACTTCAAGCAAAAGGAAAATATGATGTGTCGCACGGAGGGCGCGCAGGCAGGGCTCGGGATCGCCGGTCCCTCCTACACGCGGCTGAGGGGACACGGACGGTTCCCGGAGAAGGCCCTTTCCTGCTGTGCCCTCCCCCGTGCATCGCTTCGAGGGCACCCTGCAGCCACATAGAACCCCCGGGGGGGCCCGGCGTGACCCCAGCCAGCCCGGCCGCGCCTCGGCTGCCATCGCCCGCGGGGCGCAGCGGGGTCGGCCGGTGAGGGGGCGATAACGGGGCGGTGAGGGGGCGGTGAGGGGGCGATAACGGGGCGGTGAGGGGGCGATAACGGGGCGGTGAGGGGGCTCCGCCACGCCTGGGTGGGAGCGCCGCCGCCCTCACGGCGGCCCCGGGCGGCCGCGCGCGGGGGCCCCGGGCCGCGCTCCCGCCCCGCGCGCGGGGGCCCTCGCGCCACTCACCGCCCGCCGGCCGCCTCCGCGCGCGCGCGCAGCTGGCCCCAGGCCCCGCCCCCCGCGCCGCACGCGCCGCGCTGTCCGGGGGCCGCGCGCCCCCTGCTGGACGCGGCGGGGACAGGCGGAGCTCCCGGCCCCGGCCCGTGAGGGAATCGCGTGTGTGCCGGGATGTGTGACAGGTACGGGAGCCTGGGCTGGGGGCCGAGACAGCCTCAGGCACCCGGCCTGTCTCACTCGGAGAGCACAGGCTCCCTCGAGTCAGATGGCAGGTGTTCAGAAGCCGCCAGTTTCTGCTTTGCACCGCAGCCCAGCTTCCCAAACTGGTTTTCTACATCTGGCTCTCCTGTCCAGGCTTTCCATTTCCATTCAGCATTAGCAGGCTGGAACAAGTTCCCTTTTTTGCGTACAAATGGAAGTCGAGCCGATTCTTAGATGCTTTCGAAAGCTAGCAAGTTTTAAAATACCTTCCTTGTTTAACTTCATAAAATCACAGAACGGTTTGGGTTGCAAGGGACCTTAAAGACCATCTAGTTTCCACCCACTGTCCTGGGCAGGAACACCTTCCACTATCCCAGGTTGCTTCAAGCCCCATCCAACCTGGCTTTGAACACTTTCAGGGATGATCCACATCTTGTCTGGGCAACCTATTCCAGTGCCTCACCGCTGTCAGAGAAAAGAGTTTCTTTCTAATATCTCATCTAAACATACTTGCTTTCAGTTTGAAGTCATTCCCCCTTGTCCTGTCACTATATACCCATGTAAAAAATTTCTCCCAATCGTTTTTGTAGGCTCCCTTCAGGTACTGGAAGACCACAGTTAGGTGACCTCAAATCCTTCTCATTTCCAGACTGAACAATCCCAATTCTCTTAACCTTCCCTCATGTGAGAGGTATTCCCCACCTCTTATCATCCTGGTGTCCCTCCCTGGGACTTGCTGCGACAGGGCAATGTCCTTGTGCTGGGGACTCCAGAGCTGGAAGCAGTATTCCAGGTGGTGTCTCACTAAAGCAGAGAGGAAAAATTTAATTCATTGTATCTTTCCCTTTGTTCACAAAAACTTCCCATTTCCCTGTTTCTCATGTGTAGGCACAACACGCTTTTCTGGCACCTCTCATGATCTCACTGGCCCAAAAAGCTCACCCATTTTTCTCATTGCTTCTTTATAAAGTCTGATGTTTGTAAAAAGTCATGTGCATAGTGTTGTCTCTCTGTCACTCAATAACTCTCCTAGAATCCAACTCATAGGAGGTTGCCCATGAGATTATTTAACCCAACAGCAGACTCTCCTCATGTTCTCCAGAGCAAGTTGTATCAGCATTGAGCTGAGTAAGAAACTACTGTTCTACCTACAACCTGCTCAGTCTTCATCAGCCGCAGCATTTCACTGTGGCTGAACAGAAAGTCATGGGCTCAGCACTGGGCATTAATGAACAGAGCAGAACTATTGCTTTGGAAGACAGAATTACTAAATTAATGATAAAATATTTTTGCAGCACAGCTTACATAAGCAGCAGAGAACCAAATTTTCTTGCCACCACATGATATGGGGATAAGCCGATTTCTCCTTTCCTTAACCTCTCTCATGTGGAAACAAAGCGTTTCATGACAGTAGAGAACTGCAGGCATTTTCATCTGGTTTAAAAGACTTCTTTGCAGTCTGGATCTGGCATTCAGAGCTTTACCTACTTTGTCTTTGAAAGTTCTTGCCAAATAAAGTCTTCATCCCAGCACGGAAGACTGTCATATATAGAGGGCATCCATATCTATCCATGCTACCACCACTGCTGTAATTTAAAACAAACAAACCAACCCCTTTTCCCTGCATTGTGGAAAGTGACAATTGTCTTGATATTGATACCTATATAGCATTACTGAGTGCAGCAAGAAATGTGGTTTAGGTACTACAGTGAAGTGACACTTCAGTAATTTCCCTATTTCATGCATGTTTGTAAGGCATTTTACATCAAAAACATTCTGCACAGGGCTGATAATGAAAGTAGAAATGAGACTGGGATGACACACACTCTTAGTCCAGGTTTCCCAGAGCAGCAGACTGCCCCTTGGCAAGCAATTCCTCCTCACCAGAAAGGTTAGACAGATCACATAAGGGCACATGGCTGTGTGGGGGCTTGGGGGTGGGCTGACAGGGTGACATTATTTAGGTTATGATATCAGATACTACTTGGCAGCAAACACAGTCCTTACTTGAATCCTGTTACAAGACAATTCTAGAAGCAAAGCTCCAAAGGACCTCAAGTGGCCCTGTAGGAAGGAAAAAAACCCAGGTTATCTCTGGCTGCAATTTCTTTGGGATAAAAGGACAAATGAATCACAAGCACAGGGATACCTGTAAAGTGCACTCTGAAAGAAATTTCATATTAGTAATGGGGTTTTATTGTTCCCTAATATTTTTTGCAGACAGATATTTTCAGTTAATCTATCTCCCATGTCCTTTCACTGACAGACCCATGTCACACAGCAGCGGTACTGGTGTCCTTGAGACAAACCTGATGATCTAGATCACTGCCTCTTCCGTAATGCATTTGCTAGATCCGAAACAGTGTTTAAAAACACAGTTATATCCTGGAATGCAATAGCAGCTTGTTACTCACAAGGCATTTCTGTTTTGGGGTTTGAGTTTTTATTTTTACTTGTTGCATTTTTTCTCTACTAATGAAATTCTAGTTTGGTTCTCACTGTAGCACAAGCCATAGACATATGAAAAAGTATAATTAGGTTTAATTAATATGAAAATAGATTATTAAATTCTAATTGTAGAATCCTTCCTGTTGCCATTAAGTCTAAAAAACTTCTATTAACTTTTTTCAAAAAAAACCCCAAAAACCCACACTAAAAAAGCCCCTCATTATGTTTAGAGATGGCAAACCAACTGCACGTTGATTTGGAAGGCAGCGAAGCATGCAATGCTTTACAACCATACAAGGATTATTCCTAGTTAATAACATAATCCTACTTGTGATGATGGAAAACAGCAAAGTGAAAATATTCTACTTAGAAAACAACCTGCAACGCCTCCTCCTTGTAAGCAAAGCTTGCTGCACGTTTACATTCACTCCCAAGCTGTTCCCCCTACAGATGGAGAATCAAATGTGTGTTGGAGCCCCGTGGGGTACCTGTGTGGGCCAGGTGCACCACAGCTTCCCAAGACCTTGTGGCACAGTGGAAGGACAGACTATCAGTCAGCCTCCTCAAAGCTTGCAGTCACTCCATGAATTCAAGTACAGAAGTAAGCTTTCATCTTTAAGTAGTTATGGAGTCCCAAATCTTTCTCTGTGTTTCTAAGATAGAAATCCTAGAAACATGACAGTGATACAGGATCCCCGCGACTTCTTTATATTTTGCCAGGCTTTGTGCATTCCTTGGAAGTGATTCAGGATCCACAGAGGGCTACAGCTTTCAGACAGAAAAATGCTCTACATACGTGACCACGAGACACTTAATATCACCTAGTGGTATTGACATTTTAAACAGACTTTACAAGTATTTGAAAAAAAGAAAACCCACCCAACCCTTCAACAGAATTATCAGTATCTATACTTCTCTACATTTTCACATCCCTATAGATTTTACCACGGCTTCTGATTTATGCAGTTCTCTCAAAAAATGTCCCAAAATACACAGTAACATCCAACCTTCATAGCATTATCTGGCCCCAAAGCCTTTGTCATGGTTGTTTTTGCTTTTTCCCCCAAAAGATGTAATCACTCTGCCATCACAAGAAGCAGGAAGGAAAATATATAAAATATATTTAGCAAAACCAGTAAAATTAAAGTGGAACAGAAAATGCAGTCAAGTAGCAAACATGTACAGCAGCAGATTTTACAGTTTTTCCTACACATACCTCTGCACTTATTTCACACACGCTCTTTAAGGAGAAGGAAGAAAATAGAAAACAGATAGTGTTACGAAAGAAAACATTTCTTTTCCTGAACAGTAAATGGGGTTTATTACTGCTTTCTGCTTTTGAAACTCCAGATTATATATATACCTCTAAGAAAAATAAGAGAAGGACACCCTTTTCTCTGTCCCTAAAGCAAAATTACACTGTCCTCCTTTTACAGACTATACTGGTATCCTAAATAATTACACTCGCAGGACCTAGTCATTATCTGGCCATCTTAAGAGATGCAGGTAACAAACATTTTAACCAAGATACAAAACAGGTATCCAATTTTTCCAGCTTTCCTGAGGCTGAGTGAATTGTTTAAATACATGTGCGCTTATCAAAATCCATGTTACAGTACATTTTAACAGTAGTTTGTTAAGAAATCATGAAAGTGCATAACAGCCTAAAAGCAGGCAAAAAGTACTTCAGAAGAACAGTCTTTCCTTTAAGTGGCAGAAGAATATAAGCTTTCCCCAAAGTAGTGTTGATCTTGTGTGAGGACACCAGTGATCTTCCTAGAGATTCCACAGTGTGGTGGTGGGCTTTTGGCTTTGGGGTTTTTTTTTCGTGAGTTACAACAATCATTTCAATGAACAAAAGACCATTAGTAGTATTGGTGCAGTTCCAAAACTAAAGCTTATTAAACCAAGTTACCAGTGAGGCTTTCAAATCAATACTTGTGTTGGAGTCTAGTGATGACTCTCATTCAGGGAACACCGAACACAGAGACGGGAAGCAGTCTGAATATGCCACAAACCTAAACTGCAGCATCCAAAACAGTAAGTTAAAGCAAATCAAACATATTTGTCTTTACAACCATTAACAGTAGGCCAGAAAGAGAGAGGAATAAAAAGGGAAGTACATCATACCCACAAGCTTTGCTTTAACCTGTAAAGGCAACAACAGCGTGTCAGGAAAATCAAATCCAGTACCACCTAATAGATGTTAAAGTGAAAACAGCTGTTCCACAAGATTCAAATATAGACAGCAGAAAAACTAGTCATGAATTATGTATCCATCACAGTGGGTAGCTTCTTTGCTCTCTTTGGATTTATAGATTTGTCTGGAATGTTTTCCAAAACAACAGGAATTTATTAATTAATTAACAAAACTTACACTGATAGTATTGCATTTCATTTCAGAATTCCAAAACAGTACTCTTTCCCCCAACAAACTTGTTCATAAAATGGCAGGCTTTTGCTAATCCCTTTCAAGATGTCATGTTAAACATTACGGAATTACACTTGTAGATTGATCTGTTTTTCTTTTTCTGGATATGATTGCAAAGTTATCACTTTCTTCTCCTCCTCCTTCCCTCTTCCAGTTCATGTACAACCTGCTGCTTGGTTGGCTGTCCAGACAAATTCCACTTGCACTTTTGTACTTTTCTGCTTGTAAGACATGGCAAATCACTGAACGAAAAAATCCACCACCAACTCCACCACTCACAACTGAAGCCAATATAAGTTTCAAAAAGGCAAAATTGATGGGGTTTGTGTATACTTAGACAAACAAGTGTGAATAAAGGCTTTGTACCCAAATCGTTCAAGTTTATTCCAGGACTCATATTTAAGGTAAGCAGAATAGTTCCATTTTCTACATGAAAGGCTCTTGGATACGCTGCTGTTAGTCTTACCAATTGCTTTCAGGAATTTCCTCAAAATTACCTTAAATGTTTCTGTCCCCCCCCAAAATATTCACTGAACAAAACCATGCTAATATAAATATATAACTGCATAATCTTACTTTTGAAACCAGTAAAATTCTAGTGATACATACAGCCAAGATATATAGCAAGCTGTCACTACCATAGTAGTTGCGTAGTTTTACTTTCAGGATTTGTGAAGCTTTTTTTTTTCCCTTTTCTAAAAGATGTGAGTGCATGGAAGTAAGAGAGGGACACTACAAAATAGCTGTAGTTTATTTAAATGTAATTGTATTATAGCACATTAGGAACTGCTGCCTGTAACTGAACTTATCTGATATCCATGAAGTAACATGCTGTTAGATGTTCCTTACATAGGAACAGATTATGAACTTGGACAACCTTTCTGTGCCAGATACCATCATAAAAAAATGTTTAGATTAAATACACATACACACAAATTGAAGACCCAGAAATCAGTATTCTTTTTGAGTAGACAAATGCCACCAATATTAGTGAAAAGTCACTTTAAAACTTCTTTTGGAAGATGGGGGAAAAGATTAATCTGATTATATATTCACAGTCATTTCTGGTAATTGCAGTCCAGTGTGAGATACTGCTGTTGCACCCCTAATCACACTTTTTTCTGCTGATGGACAAACTCATGCCATAAGTGCTGATGTAAACTAAAGTTACTCCACCAACTTTTAACCTAATTACTGTGCATTCACTGTAGCCAAAGAGCTAAAGGTATAGCCTAAGATTTCATAATGTTGCTATTTATGTTTCCACTGTAAGGAAGTATAACAAATGCTTTTTCAGGGATTCAACACAGGTGAGATTTTAGAAAAATATTAAACAAGAATACACACAAATCACACGTGGCCAAAACAAAATAAAAAAAGTCTTTAGTGGAAAACAATTTTATCCTCTTCCTGCTTAAGGATCTTAAAAAATACACAAAGTGATCATTTCAAAATTGAAAATTCAGTCATGATAAGGCTTGATTACACAGCCATTTCCAAAGTATTATTGCAATAAAATGTGAAATACTTCTATGCAACTTCATATCTTCAACTGTACAGATAAAACAATACTTGAAATCAACTAGCACTTCAATCTCTGTGTTTTTAATATATAAACTCAACACAGTATTGAATGACACATTTAAAATATTTACACACTTTACCAACAGCAGTACTAGCATTTATTGCCTTAAAACTGCATTTTCACTGCATGAAGGTTTCTTACTTTGCACAAAGCGAACAAATAATATAGGTATTTTTTTTCCTAATTAAAAACTCCAGAATGGTTTAATGGGAGATTGACATGTGTGGCGAACACTATTAGAGAGGTTTTTATCAATTTCAAGTATCAAGCTGTACCAGATTGGAAAATTACATGGGTAGTAGTATCTTCTTCTTGAGGTTGGAAGGGCCTTCCAAATCTGCTTCAGAGCAGCTTAAAAGGACAGGAAAAGCAGGGTAGGGAATGAGAAGAAATGAAAAAGCAGAATCAATTTTAATTCACTGAAGAGAAGGGAAAGCCAGAGGTATCTTACTTCCCAGTTTCTAGGGCCCCAAGAAATGTCATACTGAAAAAAGGGCTTTATAAGATAGCTGAGAGTTTGAGGCTCTAGAACAAAACACATTTCATTATTTGCTTCATGATCAGTGCTAGAAAACATTAATCTAATTTACTGAAAACAGAGCACAAGCTACTCAAATGCTAATTTATGGGGGGGGCAGGGGAGCAGGGCTGGCTCTTTAAAATTTAATTGTTATCATTAGGCTTTGGTTATACTTAGTGACTGGAACAGACATGGGAGATACATGTGGTATTTGTTCCTTGCAGAAAAATGTAAAAAAAACACAAAAGTAAACTAAACCAAAAACCCTACCACCACAAGCAGAACTTGTCACACGCAGAGGTACCAAAGCCTGAATAAGCAATAACTGTCCTCTCTCTTAGAAGATCAGAACTGAGGCACACTGGTGGGGAATCTCACCTTATATAAGACAAAGCTGCCATTTCATTTGGCCGTAATTGAAATAATGACAATTTACAGCAAGCATTACTGTATTGCAGTAGATCAGTCCTGGGAATACTGCACCACTGCTGCCTCTACTGGGCTTTACCATTATGAAAATCTTCTGTTTTCATTACAGTAAATCTTACACCTCACAAAACTAAAATTAAAGTATATAATATTTACATAGCATCTCAGATCCTCAATGCATTTTATAGGCATAAGCTAATCCTCACAACATCCCTGTGAGGTAGGTAGGTGTTAATGCTATTATAACAACAACACAGTTCTAGAGACTTGCCAATGGCCACAGAGGATCCCGTGGAAAAACATTACAAAATTAGAGGAGCCTGGCTCCTACTCCTGCGCTTATATTCATCAAGCTACTTCCATAAAAAACCCACCCTTCTTATGTAATTCCTTAACCGAAGCTGAAATTACTTGAAGTGTTTTACAAGCAAAATGTTGCAAATTTGTAAATAGTTTTACAGATCACAAATTAGAATCTGCTTTCCCTTTTAAAGAACTAGATTTTAAATGGATAAATGACTGCTCAGAACAAGCTTATTTTCTAGAACTACATGGCTTAGATATAAAGGGATTTGCCCAGGTAAACACTGGGGCTTTAGTGAGTTGTTCTCACTATGAAAGCGATGACTCCAATTCAAACCCCTCTCTTTCAACTAGTAAGATTTGGACATGCTGAGAAAACAAGTTTCACATTCCTGAGAAAAAAGGTGAGCCCTTTACTATTAAATAGTGAAACACAAACCTCTGGGCAAAAAGTAGCAGATTCTTGTGGTAATTCAGTGAAGCTAATTAAGGCATAAATGCACATGAAAGTGGAAGTTTCATGCATCCAGTCCACTTCTCCCTGCCCCGGTGTATCTGTGCTTTCAACAAGGTCTTGAATTTTATGATTGAAATCGATGGTCATGCTTGTCAGCGTTGAAAACTATAGGTTGAACAAAATTATTATGCCAGCATTAGAAATAACTATTACAATGGGGAAGGAGCCGGCAAAATGGAAAAGAAGCTAGTCTCAGAATGAAAACACTGGTCCAATAATCTGTTTCAGTAAGAAAAGTCTAGACAAATATATTTGTTACAATTATATCATGCAACATTTATAATTTGGTCTGAATTGCCTTTTTTCTTCCTTCAAAAAACAGGTGCATTTTTAGAACCATTATTTACTTTCCACAGTGAATGGAAAATTAATGCAATGATGCTATAAAACTTTCAGAACACTTATGTTGAGTCAGCTCTCAGTGTTCCCTACAGTCTGAGTCTTTCCTGTGGACCTCAGTGTGCTCTCACACCCTGATTTACAGAAACTGGATGTGTAGAAAATCGCAGAAGATTCTTTCTCTTTTTTTTTTTTTGGTAGGGATGCAGCAGTCAAATAGCTCAGGTAGAAGCAGTCACCAGGAGGAGTATGAATGAACAGGACTTATTTCCAGAACCCTTTGCAACTATTTCATGAATGTCACTAAGCAGAGACATCTTAGCATTGCTCTAAAAGAAATATAAAATGGCATGGAAAGATCCCTGTTGAATATATGAGAATGAAAAGAAAATTAAAAAAACAGGAAAGAGTAACATCAAGCAGGAAATTACAAAAAAACCCCAAACCCTTATAGGACAGTTTTCCTTTAACATATAATATTATTTTTAAACAAAGGGCAAAGGAAATTTTTAAACTACTTTTAAAACTAGTCTTTGAAAGTGGGTGTTCATACTTTAGCTAAAGTCTTGATACTCAAAAATGCTGTGTGTTTCTGCTTGCTACAACACAATGGGCCTGAAAAGAAAAACAATGGGCATGCACATTACCGTGTCCAGAATACAAACTCAATTTGTGCTCCCGTTTATCACAATAAGCAAGAGAGATTTCAACCTTTTAAAGTTAATAAATATTTTAAAATAGTGAGCCAGTTTTAGGATAAATAAAACAATAGTGACAGAGCTAGTTATAAAAGAAAGGATGACTGAGTGTATCAGTTACTCAGTCAGACCCAAAACATGGAATATTTGTTATGATCTCTTTGAAGACTTCGGTCTAGATACCTGACATCAGGCACATCATAGCAAACCAGCAGCTCCTACTGGTGCTGATGTTCCCAGGCTTCAATGCCCTTCATCTGAAAAAAAATGAGGTTTCAGAACTTCTGCCCCATCCAACGTACAAACTCAGAAAAACGCCAAAAGCAGTTTCAAAAACAGCAAACCCCAACTTAAAAATAAAAACTCACAACATTTTGAAACAGAATGATCTGCCAGGATCATTGTATTTTGTGCAAGTGCACACTGAAGAGATACTTTTAAGGAAAACCACTAGAGTTTAAAGAAAAAAATTGAGAGCAATACCCCTGTTCTAAAATACTATGCAAGTTATCTTAGAAATAAAATACTATCTGGGAAGGTACACTATTATCTAAGAAGTTTTATGGTCACTTTGTAATGTGTAAATCTGCCCTTGCCCAGTTTTCATATAAATTAAAAGAGAAAAGTATAATAAAGAGATGGCATTTTTGGCCTTGTGGATCCATGCTTGAGACACTTATGGATTTAACTTACAAAAAAAAACAAAAACAAACAAACAAACAAAAAAAAAAAAAACCCACCCACAAAAAAACCCACAAAAATGGAAAAAAAAAACCAGAACAAAAAATGTCCAAAGACAAAAAAAAGCCAACCAAACAAACAAAAAACCCCAACAAACCTTAGATCACTTATAGCACAGTATAAGAGATTTATGTCTGTTGTGAGATTCTGGCTATTGTGACTAATTTTGAGATGAATAGCTGAAGAATGGCACAGAATTGCAAACACGAAGCTATACATAGCCATATAAAGGTGTATACCAGACTTTTTATATCAATTGTAAAAACACATGGGAAATATTTAACAGCATAGTCTATTAGAGATCTTAAACAGAAGGGCCCACTTCTTCCTCTCTGTATTTCCACAAAAATAATTTTACTAGACATGCAGCATTTGTGTTTGCTTCAGTTTCCTCTGGCTCATGACAGGAGACAAAGCAGGCCTTGTTTTCATATTCATGTGCTGCTCTCCCTTGTTGGTTCTATATACTCAGGGCACTATGTTCTGCTATGATAAAAGCTAAAGTGCTGATATAAAAAAACCAAGCAAGAGCAGAGCAGCTGGGAGAGCTCTGCAGAAGTGGGACTAGATTCAGCAAAAACCAAAAATCTCCTACAGCAGAGACTTCTCAATTACCCTTCCCCACTGGAGTCAGACAGACATGCTTGAGTAAAAGGGTTCGATGTCCCTGTGCTAGCATAATTGTTTTAGCTAATGCCCAACTTTACTAAGTTTGCCAGTAATTCACACCTTTTGGGTTGTTATTGCTTCAGCAAACAGTTCAGTGTGGAAATACATTGCAGTTGCGTGCAACCCAGGTGAGAATCAAAACAGATACTGAAAGTAAAACTACACACGAACCCTGCATTAGACACTCATTCCAAAACAACACATCAACAAGAAGGGCTGCAACAGGTACACAGCAGCTCAGTGCCAACATTCTAAACCAACTCTCAAGAGTCAAATCTTGCCTTAAATTTCTTACCTAAAGTATATGAGCTTTTTTTTTTTTTTTTTTTTCTTTTAAATTAAGGCAATGAAATGGCTACAGTTCCTAAAGTTCATTTTTGGAGAACAAAAATATACACCCTTTTTTTTCTCTGAACTTTAGGCAGCAGAACATAATGTAAAAACCTGCATTGCATTAAACCTGCAATATCAGGTTGATGTAGAAAAACAGAACTAAACACAAGTTAAAATACCATTTGGTTTTTCTTCCCCATTGGAACACAAACTCAAACTTTAAGAAAGGAAAAATAAAGCTTAAAATCAGCTAAACTGTTTACAGCTTTATATGTATCTGCATCACACTCTAACATGATTTTGGGTAGAAAAGAAATCTGTGTTTACATGACCACTCATATTTTAAACCAGTACCGGGGGAAAGGCACTGCATGTATTTCCTTGTGCCCATATCTGTTTGCGCATAAATGGAAAAAAATTCAATTCATATTTTCTGTTCATTCTCTTCCACACCCAAATATGACAGATTGCAGCTAACACATAATAGCAGAAGCTGATTCAAAGTTGACCTCTCCTATTCCGTGGTGTTATGTTCAAACTTCCAGGCTCTCTAGAATCTGAGATGGCTGCAAAGAACCCAGAGACAGGTACAAGATTTAGTCAGCATTCAGCATTTCTCAGTGCATTTTGCAGAAAGGGTCTAAATTAGGCATAGAGTTTTGTTGTTTATTTTACACAGAGAAGTCCACCAACATTTGCCATAAATTCTTCTAAACTCTTTAAGAAGGCCATCTTCTGCTTACGGTCCAGTGTAGGAGGAGTGCTGCTTGCTGTAAGCTTGTTGAAGGCATCTGCTAACCGCTGGTAAATTACTGGATCTTGTTGAGTTGATAGCAATGTTTCAACTAACTCTGAATATTCAGCCTGTTAAACAAACATTAAAAAAAAAAAGAGAGAGATACAATATATACAACTTCTCTCATCAGGACAAGATCCAGAATAAAGGCTGTGACAGAAAACCATCAGTACCTCTTCACCTGTCCTCACAGCCTTTCACCTACCTCTAAACCAGATAAAATACTTCATCCAGGCTGGGTATTTTGTAAGGTAAAGAAGTCTTCAAAGCAAGGTACAATGCTTTGCAGTGCAGAGTAAGATGACAGTTTTAAGGCAAAGGGCCTTCTGGCTCTTCCTTAGCATAGGCTTATTCCTGCAAACTGGACTGTTTTTTCTTGATGCCTGTCCCATGTTCCATATCACCCATCTCCTCCCACAGGTTCTCCATTTTCTAGGGTTCCTTCCCTGGGACAGAGAGCTTAGATTCCTTTCTATCAGTATCCTACTTATTCTCATGCTTATTTAGACAGAAACAAAAGACAAAGGAACATATCAAACATGACTAGAAGGACACTTCCAAGAGGCACACACCTGAAGCAAGTCCAAAGAGACTGAGCTCTGGGAGCACAGGTGAAGGACACAGGAGTCAGAATGGCAGTTCCCCCCATTCTACCCATGAGGGATTGGGTGAGGGTAGACACAACAAGAATTCGCCACCTGTGGGTGGTATCACTGGGTTCTTTCCTCTTACATGTTCACGAGTTCCTCTTTGAGGGATAAGGGCTGCTAAGAAGAGAGAGGATGCATAGGACAAAGTGGCTTAGCAATGTCTTTGCCAAAGGCTTGCCAACCCAGCAGGAAGGGCTTTAAAGGGCTTGTTGAGGGATGGTGGTAACAACTTGTAGATAAGAGACAGAGACTGAGAGCATTAAGAACACAAAGAAGTGTCATGGGTTTAAAAGTGCTCCTCATAAAGGATGAAATAGGCTGAAAGGAGGCCAACCTGAAATGCCTGTGTAGAAGTGTGTTCAACTTTGGAAACAGAAGGAGCTAGAGGTACACGTGCAGGTTCAGAGCTGCAACATTACTGCAGGCACTAATAATGTAGTGGGACAGGTGGCATGAGTGGAGTGTTCCAAGTGACAGGCGGAAGCTTGTTAGAGCTCTTCAGGGCAGAAGATGACAGAAGACTGACACTTCTGTGAAAAGGCAGCTCAAATTAAAGATGGTTTTCTACACACTGGGCAGCAATCTAGTTGAGTTCTTAGGAATCATGATCAGATGAGAAGCAGTAAAGATGACATCTTTTGGGGTGAGATTTTGTTACAAATCCCCAGAACAGGGCTTTTAGTCATCTTAAAGCAACTTGAGCAAGTTTCCAGATCAGACTTACAAGAGATTATCTCCCTGACATTTGCTCACATACCAGATGGGCTACCCAGGGGTGTGACTTTGCATCCGCTATTCACAGCTAGTAAGAGCTGGTCATGGTTGTTGTAATTAATGCCAGCCTTTCAGTTATCATTAAATAGTGGAGTTAAGGATTCCCAGGAAAGCGAGGAAATAGGGCAGCCAAGTACAGAACCTGGACATCACGAGAGCAGATGTCACCTTCTTCAAGACTGGTGGGTGGAATCATGTGGGAGTGAGTTCTGAAGACAAAAAGAGCTCAAGAGAGCTGACAGGTCCTAAGGACAATCTCTTCCAAGCACAAGAATGGTCTGTCCAGATACAAAGGAAAACAGTAAGGACACTGTTTCAGCTAAGCATGGACCTAATGACTGAACTCCAACACAAGGGCAACACATGCAGGAAACAGAAGCAGGATGAGCTAGAAAGAAGGAAAGCAGAAACATATCTGGACAAGAACAATGACAGAGAAATGAAGTTCAGCTAAAGCTGAATTTAGCAAAGGACATCAAAGACAACAAAAGCAGCTTCTACCAGTACTTTAAGAGTAAAAGAAGGAACAGGGAAAATATGGGTTCTATTGCTGAATGGAATAGATGATTTAATGATAGTAGACAAGAGGTAAGGCTGAAATAATCAATGCTTTCTTTTGCCTTGGTATTCACTGACAAGTTTTTCCAGACCTTTGTGACTAGAGATGGAGTCCAAGGAGAAGATGAACTATGCATAGTAAAAAGGATCAACCCAGGGGTCTCTTGAGAAATCTTGATGCATGTAAGCTTATAAGACCTGTGGGAATCTATCCAATGGTTCAGAAAGCTGGCTCATGTCATTCATTACTGGCTGCTCTCTATCATCTTCAAATGACTAAGAAAATCATGAAGCAAGCACTCCTGGAAGTTATTTCTGGGGATGTGAAAGTCTAAGGACCCAAGGGAATGGCCTGAAGTTGTGTCAGAGGAAGTTTACATTGGGTATTAGGAAAAGGTTTTTCACCCAGAGGTTGGTTGGGCACTGGAACAGGCTCCCCAGGGAGTGGTCACACCATCAAGCCTGACTGAGTTCAAGAAGTGTTTGGACAATGCACTCAGGCACATGGTGTGGCTCTTGGAGAGGGTCCTGTGCTGGGCAAGGAGTTGGACTCGATGATCCTCATGGGTCCCTTCCAACTCAGCATATTCTGTGATTCTGAGAACAGGTACTGTGGATTTACTCAGGGTAAATCATGCTTTACCAACGTGTCTTCTTAGACAAAATGACTTACATCTATGGCTAAGATGAGTGCAGTGGATGCCTCATCTGGACCATGTGCTGTTATACATTTTAGTCAGTGATCTGGAGGAGAAGGGGAAATACACTCTTCTCAAGTCTGGGGATGAAACCAAACTGGGGAGTGCAGCCAGTGCATTCAAGGGCAGGACTGACATTTAGAGACACTCAGGCTGGAGCAGTGAGATGACAGGAGAGTCATGAAACTCAGCAAGGACAAATGCAAAGACCTGCAGCTGAAACAGGCAGACCTCCTGAAGATGCCCCCTTTCAACCCAAATTATTCCATTATTTATCAGGTGCACAAGAAATAATCATTCTCCTTTAACAAATGACTTCTTTTCAGGGCGTGTCTGAATGCCATACCTGATGCAAACACACTAATGTGTACAATGCTTCACCTGCTGCAGTTGTCATTTCTGTATTGTGCTTCTGAAGTACCAGCATATCAAAAACCATCTGAAATCGCAAAACAGAAGTATTTGTGTAAGTGTAAACTTAACTTTCCACTTTATCAACATTTGCTGCTGAAGCTCATCTTCACTTCTGATAATAACAATGAACATTTATTACAAACATCCAAGGTTGCTGTTTGCTTTGTTGCCCCCATTTTTTATTTTTGGATTTAGGTATCAGAACTTTAGAAGCCAAGTCTTGGCTTACCACCATAAATTCACATCTCAAAGCACTGGAACCTGTTGTTGATTTATATAAACTGTTCAGATAAACATGACATCACTTGTATTTTTCTCCAAAAGCTGCAGATATACCAGAGAAATAATGAAAAAAGCCTTTGTTTTTCCAGAATAAAATACAGAACTTTTCATCAAGTTTTGGAGACTCCAATAGCTCACAGAAAGTCAATCAGGGAACAGATTAGTAAAGAGGATTATTATAATTTTAAGTGGAAACTCACAAATAAGGAATGAAACTATGCTAACTTAGAAGATACATAAAGACAAAATTATGCAAGTTTTTCATTCTCTCAGCTTGTCTGATGAAAGCATTTAATGAGCAATCCTCAGAAATCCCAGTCAGTTTGGTAAGAAAAGATGCCTTAAGTAAAAATGAAACCTATACAAAATCAGAAGACAAGCACACAGATTTCACAATTTCTTTGTTGCCAGTTACTAGGAACCTGGTTGCTAGCAGGTCACTCCAAATTTCATTAAAGTGGATGGTCCTAAAAGTAAAGTACTGAACGTGATACTGAATTAAGAAAACACATAATTCATTAGATACACTGAATAAATGACAGCATTTCCTTTCTAGTTCCCAGCTATGCTCTTTCATGCCTTTTTTTTAGTACTCTACCCAGCCTCCAGTTCACAAAATTCTGGAAGCCTTCTGTTCACAGCTTCACCAGTAACTGCTAAAACTGTCAATCCCGAGTGCAGAGCATGGATATAAAAATGGCATTCTCAGAGGCTCAGGTCTTTTGTGTACTGGCTATAATAGATGGGTTCCCTCTACACCTCCATCCTCTTTTGTACTCTAGTTTGATATCTTCAGTTCTTCATGCCCTCTTTCTTCTTAAGCTGCCACTTTTTTTTTTTTTTTTTTTTTTTTTTTTTTTTTTTTTTTTTTTTTTTTGTAGGTAACAGGCTATTTCTCACTATATGTATTATCCTGATTAATCTGGATATGATCACTGTTTGGCCTCTGGATGCTACCTTTATGCAAAAAAACAAAGTAACAAGAAACATAGATCCCTTACCTTAAGAAAGTGCCTCGTTGCTAGAAAAAGGGTTGAATCTGTTTCTTGTGCTTTTGCACACTGTTCTGCTAATGGTGTTACAGCCTCCAGACAGAGCTGGCAAACCTCTGAGCTCATTCTGATAATGGGTGTCAAAGAACTGAAGTCAAATTTCGATAAAATTGTGGTCAAACTACCCAGCTGTGACACTAGAAAATATTTGAAATGCTTATATGTTTCAAGGTTTCTTTTCACCACAAAGTTGCTAAGTAAAAAAATCAAATTAAAAAATGCTAGAAAAAGGGGGAAAAACTGATTCCAACTTTATTACCTTCTTTTATTAGCTACATGCCCTAAAGTAACATAACCCTCTCTGACATAACATTTTCAGAAAGAGTCCCTTATGGTCAAGCTCATCTGTTTCTGACACGTGCCACAGATTAGTGAAAATGGTACTCCCATTATGAGAGGGAGAGCCCATTGGCACCCTGACAGGAAATGCTCTGGAGCCAGCCCAGTAGAACAGCAGCAATGTTTTGTATTACCAGCTGAGAGACTAATTCAGGAATGGCTTTGGGATACCAGCTGAAGGCTTATGAAGTTACACACTCTGAAATGAAGTAATGGAGGAGGCAGGAATGGCTGCCAGAAAAAACTTACATGCTAAGCTACTTAAAGGCTGCACCCAAGCCCCACAAGTCAGAGGCAATTCAGCTAATGCTGGAATCTCAATGGACACTACAGCGAAACTCTCAATCCCCAGAGAGCAGAGTAAGAGTCAATTACCAATATATAATTTTACATGCAGATACTGATAGAAAAAGAAAAAACAAGATCTTTTTAACAGGTCCTTATAAAAGCAACATAAATTTTAGAAAAGCATTCCCAAACACTTTAAAGGATACGATGACATCCCTAACTCCAGTGAGTACATTAGGCTCTTAAAGAGGTCCTCTGGAAGTTGTGGAATTTTCTCAGGGAATATCTCACATATGAAAGTTATTAATTTGTAATATTGATTACACAGGGATGGAAACTGTCAAAAGAAAATAAAAGTATTTTTAGATTCAATCACGGAACTATTTTGGCATAATTTTCAACTGTACAAAGAGAGAAGACTGATGATTTGCACTGAAGAATTTTAGTAGGAAACCTGAGTCATTAGAATGGCTACAACTTTATATACATACAAACACTGTGGTACATTAAAAGAAGATTCCTAAAGATAAACAGTAGATGGTGGCAGTCTGGTATCTGCTCTACACAAATTACAGGAATTTTATTTCAGACACAGACAAATCTAGTCCTGTGGTGTAAAAACCTCGCGAGCATTTGGAGCACAATCGAGGGGCTCCCAGGGCAGATCCCTGGTCTTGGTTTGATCTAAAATGGACGTGGCCCTCACGCTCAGCAGGCACTACCGGATGAGACGGCATGTGGAGAGGGGACAGCTGAGACACCCTCCTGAAGCCTTCCCCTGCTTCAAAGTAAAACGAACACTGCAACAATGAAATGCTGCCGTCCCATTGTGTCATATGTTACTGCTCTACTGACAAGCTGCTGATGCCTATGACCAACAGCCATCTGTATTGTGGAAATAAATAGTTACTTTTAATTCATATCACTATTTATGCTTCTTGTCACATTTCTGCACTATCAGAGAAAGGACTCTGTGAGCCACATTTCAGGTTTGGCTGTTGATCTGCACAGACTTGCTTTTAGAAGAAAAGTTTTGTTTAGGACCTTCAGATATACATTTTCTCAGCTTACAGTATTTATTTTCAAAGAGTATTTAGAATTATGGAACAGTTATTTACATTTATGAAGTCTAGAAAATTCAACTTATGGAGGTGGAATACATAGAGGAACGAATTCTGGGAATTAATTACTATAAAGCTTTCATATTCTAGCAGCTCTGTGTAAAAAATATACTTACCTTCAGCAGGTCTTGTGACATTAGAGGCAGAACTAGATTAACCCCATATAAAACAACATCTGCTGCTGATACAGACCTATTTGTAACTTGCCCGGGCTCATGTCCTCTAAATACTTCATCTGCAAAAAAGAAAAAAAAGTATTTTGTATAAAAGGAAGATTAAACATATTGAAGGAACAGTCCCATTTCTTTATAATATAGACATTTTTAAAAATAGGACTAGTCCCCTCTCTCCAAACAAAACCGTGAGGCACTGTACTAAAATAGAAACTTAGTGAGTGGAGGCTGTCACATCACTCTATATTTATATTCATTAGGACTAAGCATTTCATAATCACTTGTACCAGATGGCACGCTAAACCAGAACACTTCAGATACTGAGGGCTCCCTTCCATTACAGAATACTGCATTTGTTTCTAGTTATAGCTGCTTCATGCCTGCACACATGAACACCTAGTGAGTAAAATATTACTGCATTTTTGTACTTTTAATAGATATATTTACATATACTTTAATATCTTTTATGAACAGAAGGAGGAAAACAAAAGGGAGAGCTAACAGAGAAAGTTTGGATGTTGTCAAGTTTTCTACAGTTACAAGTCAAGGCCTACATTTCCCATCAACTGGCAATGACCTCACTTTTATAATTCCTGCGTTGAGTCAACAGCAGTATGTAGAAAATTCACAATAGATTTGATCTCTGGGCATTGCATCTAGGTTTTATTTGCATTACTTTGTTTCATGGTAAGTGTTTTCCACACAACTAACATCCAGATCTCAAAGCAAATGCTTTACAAAGCAGTGGGTTGTCCATTCAATGGACAAATTCTAAATCTGCTTCTGTACTTGTGCTGTGCATGTGTGATGAAAAAAAAAAAGTTGTCCTGCATTTCAGAGTACAAGATTCTCTCTTTCAGTATGTACCTCAGAAAAGCAGTGAATATCAAAACATGCTTCGTATCAAACTGAATCTGCCTGGGTTATCTGTGCAAAGTGTATAGGACATGGTGAGGTATGAACCATGCAAATTTGCAACAACTGCATGTTTAAATGGCAAATACATGTAAGAAAGTAACAGGCTGGGATACAAGAAGGAACCCTTAACTACACCCACAAACCATAAGGCATGTTCTGTGAAAGAGAAATACAGAAGACCCTCAAACGATGGAATTTTAATGACTCAACATTTCACAAAAGTTGAATCCTGTACTAAAACCACCCATTTGCTCTCTTGCGCTACTTTACTACTCCAACTTCTTTATGTGCTTTTTGTTATAAAACTGCTGGTACAACATATTCATACTTGCAACATTCAGATTTCAAGTTGTTTCATACATCCATAATTTACTTTATGACAGGAGTAATAATTTCAGATGTTAGAATATTGTGAAAAGTTCTTCTTTGCTACTTAAAATAGCAATTTCCATATCCTGATCTAGTCAAGCCTGAACTTCAGCTTTTACTTTACATGGACTGAACATAAGCCCCAAAATGGTTCTTACAGTTTAGAAAACACCATGTGGTTCATCAATTACCAATTCCTTAATACCTGTATCACTGAAATCTATGAATTCCTTTGATAGAAGATTAGTGAGAAGCTCCATAATAAGAAGGAGATCCTGGTACTGGTCTTCTTCTGCTGTAACATCTATTCGTTGTCGACCTAGATTATTCTTGGAATATACCTGGAGCAGAGTTAGGCAGGCCTCGTACAAGTTCATGGCTTTGGCCTATAAAACAATGTTACATAATAAGAAAACTTACATATGCTAAAAGCTAAACACTTTAAGATGGCACTACTTTAAGATTTTAAGATGGCACTACTTGGTAGACAATACTTCAATATTTTCATTTCAGTGTATGATCACTTTTGTACCAACTGTACACAAAATCATCAAGGAAACAGCCACCTTAGACAATAAGAACACTTATAGCCATATACTGATGTGATACTGATTGAAAGAGCAAAACATTAATTTTCTGGATTCCCCAGTCTTAACAAAAACCCAGACAAAGAGTGGTTTGGGACAGACTGACATGTCTCACTAATCTCACAAACTAGATTACCAACAAAAGTCCCTTGGGACACACTTCACTTATAGAAGTTTGGATCCACAATACACTGTGCATACTCAGTATGGAATAGGCAGGAACTCTTCCAGATGCAAAAACAAAATCAGCCAACAGTGCAAAGATGTAAGTGCACTGCACAAACTCAAAATTTTAACTGTTAACTTCTTGGCATCTATTAATGCCTTGCTTAGGACTAAGGCATGGTCTCTATGGTATGAATTTGCCACATAGAACACTGCTGCAATTCTCCTAGACTAGACTTCAGAGAAGTTTGATATGATAAAAAAGTACACAACATAGTCTGTCCTCTTCTGCCACTCATGCATAGAGTTAGACTAGTGATGAATTGTGGTTAAATTTATGGGTAAAAAAACCAGTCTAAAAGTCCTGCTTTAGTCTTTGCAAGTGTATGTTTTAAAACAAAGTAATTCCTTAACAGATGTGTCCATATAGTCTTTCTTTCTCTCTATAAAAATCATTAAATTTTATTTTGTTTAAGGAATAGCACTGTATGTACATTTACAAACATGCATATACATTTACATTTACAAGCATGTGCGCACACACTCTTCCCCCTCCTTCCCCTTCTGGTTGTATTTACCTCTCCAAGATAGCAAATTTGTTTATGTGCAACTTCAACAAAGACTTCTATTATGAGATTAACAGTCTCTGGTGTGTTTTTGTATACTTCCATTAATCCAATGCAATTATTAAGGAAGTCCATTAGGAAATTGAAGAGAATTGCTACGTTATCAATCTGGGTAGCCTCAGCAATGCCACAGAGTGCTTCTAATGTAGCAGTGATTTCCTGCTTCACTTCCTCCTCCTGGCAGATCTGCTGAAAGTTTTCTTGGTTTATCACATTCAAGAATCGCTGCTGAAGTGGCTGAAGAACCTTGAATTTTTTCAGAAAAGTCACATTAAGATAAGCATACTATTATATGAGATATGAGGTTCAAATCACTTAGTGAACTCATTACTTTTGGCATGGCAGTACAAGAATCAATCACTTCCAGTTTCTAATGGCTCAGTTATGTCATTATCTGTCACATTAATGCAAGCAGCAGTGGTAGTGAGCAGTGCTTCTCATTGTCCATCATGGCCTGCAGGCAGGTGTCAAAATGAGCACCTCCATAAATATTTTAGGTAATTTTGTAGTATTTAAACAAATAGCAAGGACTTTCTCTGGCTCAAAGCATTTGTTTCCCTTCAAATTCAGCACTAGCAGAAAAAATCATTACAGCTTGTAAATGAAACCATTAAGATTAATGCTCACAGTTATCTTTGCCACACTATGATTCTCAATAGCAAAATCACTTTTGTCACTGTCTGTATTTTGAATTTAGAAACTTCCACAAAAATAGTTGAATTTTTTCCCCAATTACTTCCACTGCATTACAGTTTTACCTAAATCACTAATTTTGTAGCTCTGCCAATAAAAGCATGTTTTTATCAGAAGGTCAATGCTTTACAAAGTCACATGGTGCTTCCTGATGCCATTTCAGCTGCTTTCTAGCATCAGCCTTTCTGGTATTAAATATCTGAGCTTTAATGGTGCCAGGGCACAAAGAGTTGGTCAAGACTCTTCATTATGTTCTACATCAGCTTTTTACTTACTGTCATTATCATTAAGTGATAACAGAATAAATAATAACACCATAAAATTAAAATGAAAGGAAGAAATGTCCCAGTGCAAGGGAAAATTTTAATCTTCCATAATAGTCTCTTTCAAACATATTGCTCTACTATCTGCTTCACAAATACTTCAATTAATTATTAGTGGTTTCTCTTTGGGTTAAGATATTTTAGATACAATTTAGATAAAACAGATACAAATACTGACCAAAGAGAGAATAATTTAAAAAATCATCAGTATTAAATACAAAATATGTTACACAAATTGATTTTGTGTCACTATAAAATTCTCTAAACTAACTTGTTGCACTGCTTGCTTATATGGAGGTAATAGAAGTATCAAAATAGCTTACCTCTGTCCAGTATTGTTGCTTTGTTTCTGTATCCATATGAGCAAAACCTCCTAGAACTAAAGCTTTCATTAGTGTTCTTTGCACAGAACTAGACAAATAGTGAAGAGGAGGGCTTCGCCTTGCAAACTGTTTAGCTAAATTCCACCAATTTTCACACTGAATAACTAAGTTTGCCCTAAAAGAGGGAAAAAAATTCATTAAAGACTTCACAAAATTGTATGAACAGAACACATCAGGTTTCTAGCAGTTACCAGAAGTTTTTTGTTGCTATATTTAAAAAAATTCCTGTATTCTGAGGCTAAATTGCCTTTTGATTTTCATCCTACTAATGCCTCAGTTCTCAGATTTCTAAAGTATACACTCTGAAAATAAATCAATTCATACAGGAGAAAAGCAGGGATGTGCTTTAGTTTTACACATATACACACACAAGAGTTAATGGACATATTGCATGGATTAAAAGCTTAGTCTCATTATTTCATAATAAAATAAGCAATTTATTCCAAAACTAGTTCCTGTGGGGTTTAATTAAAAAAATCCTCAAGCATTTAAAATCCTCATACTTCAGAACAGTCTTTCAGTAGACTGTGAATGTACGATTCCATGTATAATTGCATGTCAATTGACATAAATAAAGCATTCAACAACTTCCTGCTTCACAGTTTGCAATATCAAAGAAAACTTACTGAAATTTGACTGAATCCACAAAATTCTGTATTAAATAAAAAATATTTAGGTTTACAAAACATATTTCATACTGGCCTAGCCAGTATATGAACTCCTAATAAACAAAAATTAACAGCAACACAAAAATCCTTGCAATAAGAGTGGAGACCAGTAGAGTTTTCCTTTCTCACTGTTTAAGAGTGAGACACAAAAGTAGGGAAGGAGAGTGCACTTCTAAACAGTAATAAAAATTAGGTGATGTTTTGTCAAATACAGGTCTCACTCCTCTGCTTGTCAGCAAGTTTGTGGTGTTTTTTGCAGTTATAGTACGTTACTAAAGTAATGTGACTTACAGAGACATGAAGTGCCCTATATCTGGATTACTGTGGCCAAAAGACTTTAAAGGAAGCAAAAGAAACTTTTTTGACTTCCAGAGGTATAGCAACTTACCGCTCTCTCCTTTCCACTAATGTTACTAGCAGTTGTACAGTATCATTTGCAAGGTCCTGCTCTGAACTCCACACTGCCAGGTTACTGATCACTTTTTCTAAAAGGTAACCCACAATCCACTGGGAACCCTCTGTATCAGCACCAAATGCTGTACTAAATGGCAGACTTATCTATAAGAAAAGCATTAAAATGAGTGAGTTTTACAGAAGCCAGAACCCAAAAGTGTATGGCAATCATTGTCAGTAAATTCTTTTCAGGCTGTCACTTTTTTCCTACTTAAATAAATTACATAAATGTTACATAGACAACGGCAAAGAATACCTGTAATAGAAAAATCTTTGCCAAATTTATCTTGTGATTTTAAGCACAACATCTAAAACAAAGAAAAGTTTCAACCTTGTTACAAAAAAGGTTTGAGTTTGTCTAGCTTTTAAGGCCAATGAAAGTTCAAATGCTTTAATAATTAAAAGAAAGATCCCAAAATCACCTCCCAAAAATGTTTCCATAAATTTAAGACATAATTCCTCAAAATTCAGTGGTAAAAATTATTACTAGTTCTTGATCTATATAGAAACTTGTAAAAATTAATTTTCACCTCAATTTTTCTGCATCTGCTTTCTGCAGATGTTTCCTTCAATCTACACATCTTTTAGTAAACATGTCACACTCTGGTCCTGGCACATTAAAATATGCTTCCTTGAAATTGTCTGTTCTCCCACCTTCAAAGAAAGTTTCTCAAGGGTGAAATCCAAAGACTTTGTAGAAATTGTGCAGGGGCTTCCTGTCAGCACACCACTAACGATTCTACCTTTAAGAACTCATGAGACATAAATGACTGAGCATAAGGTTTAAATAGGGGTTTCAATCACTTTCACATGTCAACACAAACTAAATGTGTGCATTTCCTAGTCACTTCGTTTTGTTTCTTCACATTGTTGTTCACATAGATCTCCTTTTAACATATCTCAAATCCCTGCCCAACTGGTACCTTTATGAATTCTTAGCTGTGCTATATGTATAAGCTGAATAATAAGACTTCAAATATTTACAAGTCTGTGTGATACCTATTATTGTTAAGGAGAGGCCCCCTGAAGCGTTAGTATTCTTAGTTGCTTCAATAGTGGAAATAAAGGGGAGGAGGAGGAGACTTCTCAAAAATTAGAGCCAACGGGACCTCCTCAGGATGGGTGACCTCTGTGAGCTAGCTGGATTACAGTTAGTTTGATAAGCAAAATCAGGATCAAGTTCTAATCATGATTAATGCTGTCCAAGCACAGTAAGAAATTGCTCTTTACAAAGAACACACTGTTGAAATCATGATATATACAATGAGAATGAGGAGAGAAAGTAGCATGACATTAGCTAATGTATACTACCTTGTCATGGTGTTAGGTATCTAACTCAGAATCACGATCAAGAGCAATCACTGTATTAGATATGAAATGTAAAAACTAATGAACAGTCATGATTTATAACATCACTGCAGTCAGTGAGATTCACTCACTATGCAGCCCAGGAGCGCTATATTATTCTAATTTGGCAATGGCTACCCAAAAAAAAAATTACATTTACAGCAAAATGTACAAGAGTCCCCTAAAAACTTAAATTTCTAATTAGCAAATGGAAGAAAACATCAAATTTCAAACAAATTCCAAAATAAATCACAACCCATATAATGTTAAAAATACTTAAGCATTGTACTTTTAAATAGCTACACTGACATCTACATTCACAGGATAGTATTATTGCTAATACTCACAAGTAAATTCATAAAAGTTATATCCTTACCTGATCATACAACTTTTCATCTACTAGGAGGTAAGTCTTTGCCCAGCGCTTGAGGAACCATACAATATCTTTGCCCATTTGGGGGCTCAGGAGGTGTGTGAGATTTGCCCTTATTGCTCTAGATTCTACTTCTGACACTCTTAAAATAGCAGATAACAACCTGCAGATTTAAAATACAATGAGGATGCTCAGAGCAGTCTTGGGAGAAGCAATGCAACTGCCAAAACCACTTTCATTTACCACAAAATATGACAGAAGGATCAGGATAATATAAAATATTTCAACTCTAATCAAGTAAAAAGCACCTGAATTTATTGTTTTTGAAATGCACAGTGAGAGAGAGAATAGAGCAAATATCCTCCAAAAAGTTCCTTGCACCACGAAGTTTAATAAAGGGTTCTGATTGTGCAGCATTTGCAGTGTGACACATACCAAAAAACAAATACACAAATGACCAGTTATTTTTCTCTTGTTCATTACTGCTGGGAAATAGTCTGAAATAGTAAATCACAAGGCGACCGCATGAATACAATCACTCCATAAAACTGCATTAAATACTGCTCTTGTAGCACATCAACTGAATTTCATAAGAATGTGATTGTGCATAAGAAATTTAGGAGCTAACAGTAGCTTATTTCTTGAAGACACTTCAGGATTATTGCCAAAGGGCCTCAACTCCTTATTTTCATCTGGTTTTATTTCCACCACTGAGACACTGCATCAAGTAATCCTGTTTGGTGGCCAGTTCTTGAAGTGGCCAATAGTATAAGTGAGCAGTATTTCTCCTTCTAAACACTTGGCACATACATCATTGCTAATGAAGGTCCACTTTTTCTACCTTCTTCCCAGAAGAAGACATTTAAAGTATGCAACAACTAATCTTAGGTGAAGACTCTTCCGTGTCAACTAAGAGAGGAATGCAATCTTCTGAAGTGTGAGGATTCAAACTGAGGACTCCTTTGTGAGCATCAGCCTTCTTGCAAAAAGAGAAGGGAACTCTCTCCTGCTTCTTTTATAGGCTGACAGCGATGTCTGTACATAACTGACAACAATTCCTCAAGCTCTGAGGATCAATTTTGCTGCTACTGCCAAGCTTGGGCAGTAACCCATATTCCAAGTAGAGAAGCTCACTGATGTTCTGGAAAGCATTTGCTTAAGCTGTATATGTGCAGAATTAATTTTAGAGTATACATTATCTAAAGATATAGATCTGCCAATTTTTTTTTACTTCAGTAGTTTTAAGGATTTTCTGTGAAAAATAGATCAAAGATGGGTTTTCAATAGAAATACAAAAAACATTTCTGTATATTCCCAAGACTTTGGCTTATGACGTCTGTAAAGACTATCAGGTCAATCTTTCATTTTTCAACGTCCAGTATTTACATACTGCTTACTTTTCACATTCACAGAAGTCTACTCACATTCTAGGGTTTTTTTCCTTCTCTAAAAAAACATTTAATACACTTAATAGTACAAGATGCATCCTTACCTAATTACAGAGTCAGTTCTGTTGTACCCTGGGATGGAAGAGGCCTTTTCTCCTGGAGATCCCAGAATCTGAAGTGTTGTATTGATGTCAACCTCAGCTGAATGTTTAATGGAATATTCCATTACTTCTGGAGGTATTAGCGGAGTCTCTCCCTGAGTATCATTAGCCAAGAGGTAGCCTTACATTAAAAAAGAAAGAGTGATCACAACTTTCTACCCTAGGTTAACTTATGGCTTTCTGATTAAAGAATCCATAGGCTTAACTGCAAATATCCCACCAGAATCAAATGTTCGTACAGACCCTGACTAACACTGCTTAAATGCATACAAGTTAATTAGAATCCTTAGAGCTATTCAGATGGAAAAAACATAAAGTGACAAGAAACCAAGTGGTGGAAAAAGAAACCACCAATGTAAAAACCAATAAAAAAAAAAAAGACAAGTTTTGCTTCATGTAGAAGTGCTGCACTCAATTCATCTACTTGGGGGAGGGACAAAGCAACATTTTGTTGTCATTTTTTTCTTCCTCTATGTGGTAAAAAAGCCTTGTTTTACAGCTTCTGTGCTGAGTCTATATCATTTGGGACTTCTGTTTTGCTAATATCTCAAATCTGTCAGTCTTTCAGACCTCAAGTACACGTGCTGTAATACAGTTTTCCTCGCCTAGCAACTGCAGATCAGTTGAAGCATGGGTTTTCATACAATACTCTGGTATCTAGACAATATTAATTCCAGCTTTAGTTGTAGCTTTTGATATCTGACCTCATAATCATCTGTGAGCTACAAACTCCATCTCAGTGTTACAAAAATATTATAAACACATTCATGTCAACACCTGAGAGCAACTAAAAAACCAGATCTTCAAAAAAGTCCCACAAATATTCCATACATTATACACTTCTCCAAGCAAAGTACAGACTTAGTTGCTAATATGTTTGCAAACTTAAGTAAAATATCACCATCTAAAAATCAAACCCAAAAGGCCCTAAATTCAAGAGGCTCTAAATTTAAAGGAAAATGGCTCTAAATTCCCCAAAACATAACAAAATAGCAGGTCATGGATCACCAGCACTGAGAAAGTCTAGAAGTCACATGGTTCTCTGTCACCATTATCCTGATCTCATGTTGGTTCCCTTATAAAGTCAGGTGCACCCAGCCACTGATACCACGAACAGACTAATTTCTTGACTAGGTTGACTGATAACACAACTCAAAAAATCTATAACAAAATTAGTTGCAGGAATTTCCAATGGACATTGATGGAATCTTTACATGAGGCAATCATTAAGAGACAGTATTCCTGTTACTCAAGGCAGATGACAGTAAGACAAGGACTTTGCAAGTCCTGTATATAAGATGAAATCATTGTAAGGGATAAAATGTATAGTCAATCAAGAGTAGTTGATATACAGGGATTTTCTTTTTTTCTTGAGGTGTTCCAGCTGCAACAAAACCACCAGAATAAGTACTATTTAAAACTGTTCACTAACCTGTGACTAAAATAAGCCAATGAATATCCTCATACAGGTCGTCAAGCACTTTATTGTCAATTGAACCCGATGCTGGTGAGGCAAGTAACTGCTGCTGATGTCGTTGCAACTGTCCATGGAGCCTGGTCACTCGATCTTCTAACAAACTGTGAACAAATAACAAAGTAGCTTCAGCTTCACTATTTTTAAACTGTCTTGGCAAAACTAGGCTTTTCCTATGTGACTGCTTTATTGATTTCCATTCATGGCTATTTTTTTTTGTACTTACCTTGTGAGAAGTGGTATGCAGTGTTCTGCAGCAATCCTCCCCAGCATGCCTACACTGGCCAACTGGTCACAGAACTGGTCTCTGTCATCTTCCTGCAGCTCACTTATTTCTTCTTCTTCCCGAGAGGCCACACCATTGGCAGTCTTTGGTTATTTCAACAAAATTAGGAGCGACCAGTTAGGGTCATACTTGCAAATTCATTATCACCACAATTTTCTGCATTATTTTGGCTCTTTCTTGCATGATAATTTGCATTTATGAACAACAGACTTGTACTAAATTAGACAAAAAAGAGTTAAACAGAGCCAACAATATGGATTCATATTGTTTTAAAACCAGCATTTC